>NC_086326.1:30430906-31030906 GCF_036172605.1 Pelobates fuscus | reverse complement strand
GTATAGTGATAAAGACAAAAAACATGGAATGCACAGATGGCTGTGAATTAATCCACATTCTTCAAGTCTCATGCTGCAACGCTTATGCTCCATCACACTAGAAATTTTGGAGTGCAGGGTACCCTTATTTAGGTGTAAGGTAGTCACTCAAATCCATTGCAGGTGATATTGTTGAAGGAGGCAATTTGTAGGCAAGTATAGAAACATAGAATGTGACGGCAGATAAGAACCATTTGGCCCATCTAGTCTGCCCAATAGAACAAAAAAAAGTATATATTCTTCATATTGTACTGGCAAAATAAAGTTACCTGGTTGATCATCTAACCACTCAATTGACAACAAGTTAATTTTAATGTACACAACAAACTTCCAAGAAAGAATGTTTAGACATAACATCCATCGAATATATCCTGCATGATCACTCACTTGAACTCCCTCTCCTGTGAGGGCTGAACAGGACTGAATCTGCCAGACTCTGTCTCGGATTGTGTGGAGATTGAGGCCTTCAGCAATTTCGGAGGCAGGAGCAGCAGTCAATAAATCCTGTTTATTAGCAAATATCAGCACCGGGACGCCACTTAGTTTCTCTTCATCCAAAAGTTCTGCCAACTCCTTCAAAAACACAAACAAAGGACAAATTAAAAGTATATAATGGTAACAGGGCTTAACATTTCCACTTGCCACTGGCAAAAACCTAGCCCTGGCAAATAGAATTCACCTCTAGTGACATGGACTCTTCAGGTTTACCGTGGCAAGTACCGTACATTTAAGACCTGACTAGTAGTGCAGGACTTTTAACTCCTGATGGTCATAATGTCCATGCCTTGGGTTTTCGAAGTTGGCTCAATTGCCTAAGAGGTAAATCCCCTGGCACTGTCCATTAAGAAGTTGTATAGGACACCATGATGTGCTGTCGTAGACAAGATAAACCAAGCAAGGAAATGTTGTGCTTGCTTCGCTTGAGGCAGACAGGCGACCATCTCCAGGTTAAAAATAAAAATCAACTATTTTTTAGCCTAGATTCTGCAATTATTTTTTCAATAAACTGCTTAGTGAATAACCCCCATAGTGATGTTTAGAAAGTATTAATAACTGGACTACTTTGGCATACATTAGATTCTTTACATGTTCAAATAAATTTTTTTCTTATTTTGTTTTACCATTTACTTCCAGAATGCACAAAGTGAGCAAATAAAAAATTAGTGCAGTGACCTATACAGTTAAAAGATGATCAGGTATAACTGGCACAGCAGAAGCTTTGTCCCCTCCTGCATTCTGGTCATTTGGCAGGAAATTGTAAAACGATGCAGGAGAACAGGCTGTCAAAAATACGAACCTGACCAGTTTCCTCGAATCGCTTTCTGTCCGCACTGTCAATCACGTATATCTGCAGAAACAAATAGGGCTATAAATATTTGGATGAGAGACATTTATACACCTATTTATACTGCCTATTGATTTATGTACTTTTGCATCAGTTACAAGCAAAATGTGAAATCAGGACACACACACACATACACCCCTCAATCATACGCTTCTACTGCTCCATTTAAACCCTGATCAGTACAAAGCACTACAAGCAAATGCAGTGCCATAGCCATGTCGCTGTACATGCATCCCCCATCTGTGATCTTTACCTTTCCTAATGGGATGCACCCCAGTAAAACCATCCTACGCTATTAAAGTGGGAGGAGAAGTTAAACTGCTTGTTTTCCCCAATACAATGGAAAACAGCCACAGCCAAATTCTGGGGGTGTCCAAATGTTTGGCACACTGGGAAACCAATCGCAAATTGACCCATACACCTTCCTAAGGCCAAACTGCTGTCGATAAGCTTTGTGAATGCTGTTCTCTTTACCTGTAACTTAGTAATTGTGTGCCCACTGCTTACACACAATGAGTGTAAATATCTGAATCAATAAAAATTATACATGGGGAAAAAAAGGCAAGCAGCCAGAGACTGTCAATGGCTTTCATGGTAAGAGAAAGATATATCCGGTACAGCTGCTCAGTGATGCATTATTCACACCAAGCCTGATGATGTCATTCACAAATAAGGTTTGCGGTTAACTGAAATATCAGCAGACTTGTTGGTGTGAATAAAGCATCAGTCAGCCCTTGTGCCAGATCATCTGTTTTATGATTCATTAGGACCTTGTGGGAACCCCCTGTCCCTGGCACCTGCAGTTGTTTCCATCCACACCCATAACATTTTATCAACATCACCCAAAGAAATGGAAGCAGGGCTCAAACAAATCAAGACATACATTTGCATTTAAGCTCCATAAAACAGTGGAAGGATATGTTCGATCCTTCTGAAATGCAATCGCTATGTTACAAAACAGGCAAACATGAGAATTGGCAGCATTTTCATCCTTTGGATAAAGATCTTGGTTCATTATGGAATACTTTGTAATGTGGAATTCTCAATCTACATAAGAAAACTCAATGCCAAGATGCTGGGGGCAGATTATGTAAGCAGATTAATTATAGTATTTTATTATATAAAGGGCAAAAAAAAAAAAATACTACTATGGAAAAAACAAACTGTAAACATTATGTTTTAATTAGATTTTATTATTAGTAAATAATGTATTGTGTGTATCTGCGTGCCATGCAGAGAGCTGCTAGATCACAATGCAATCTGTGATCAAGCAAGTATATATATATATTCAGCAAGACTCAAACAGGTCTTTACATGTCGCACAAGTCTCCCTGAAACTGCCCAGAGGTCAGTGACAGACATTCAGCCATGCAAACACATATGCCAGCACCTATTTTACAAGACAGCATGGAGCTACTGAATGCGGGCCATGTTCATAGTTAGGAGTCACACCTTTCAATCCATATCCATCATAATTTATCAGATATTTTCTAATTTTGTGTTTACATATTACTACTGGCATTTAAAAAACACCAACATATTCCACAGCGCTGTACAACTGGTGAAAATGAACAATACAACATACACAGACCAATACAAAAGGTAAAGTGAGCCCTCTCTCTGAGCCGTGATCTAGCCATTGAAGTAAGTTAGAGAGCTTGTAACCTTCCAATCCAAATATACCCAGCTATGCATTAACACAATAATGTGTAGTGGAGATTATAGTAACATTTTCTGGTGTCATGAAGAATGTCATGGTTGAACGAATAATTGTAGTAAAATGTTACTGCTAAATTCAGTGACTGCTAACTATGGCAGTGAAGAGGTTTATAAATTACATTTCTCACTCTATTCGGCCAGCTACACAGGTAGCTCTCCAACGCTCTTCTAAAATTAAGTAACGCAGCTGGCATGCTTATCTCCAATGTTAATTAGATTAAGTCCCACCAACACAGGGGTACAATGACGTAACGGGCTTAACATGGCATGGACATATGGTGTGACCAAATCCTAATATATTCGCTTGAGATAGGCGACTTTACATATCCTTCATAGAAACAATTTATCTTTTTAATGTCTGTGCATTTTATAATTTGAGGTCTTTCCAGAAACACCATCATTAAGAAAGGAAAAAAAAAAAAAAAAAGACAAAAATCAACTTACTAGCACATCGGTATTTTCAAAATAATTCCTCCAGTACGGCCTGATTTTCCTCTGTCCTCCTATGTCCCAAACATTGAGCTTGAAACCCTGAGACTGTACACTCTTTATGTTAAATCCCTAAAATGAAAAGACAACAATCAAACAGATATGTCAAGACAAGTTATAACTAATCTGTAAGAAAAATTACTATAATAAAGTGTTCGTATAATACACGGAGGACATTTTTTCTCAGAGAGATATCTGTAAAATATGGTCTATATAATTCTACATATGCAAACACAAGGATATCTTCAACTTTTGTACAACTACAACATTCATAAAGCTTTGCCAAATGGAGACACCCGCAGCCTATTGAACTACAACTCCCACAATGCTTTGTTTGTCTTAAAGCTGCCGCTGTCCAAGTGTATAACAGCATGTTTACAGACCTCTATTAGTCTCTCTTGCTTGCTCACCTGTGTCGGAGTGATGTGACTGATATCTTCTGAAGCAAGCTGTTTTAGCAGAGTGGTTTTGCCAGCATTATCGAGACCCAGGAGAAGGATCCGTACCTCCTGGTCTGGAGCACTTTTCAACTTACGCAAGATAGACAGCAAACCCTTAAATAGGAATAAAGATAAAAAAAAATGCACACATCTTGTGAACATTGGAATGGAAATAACAATACTTTATTTTTTTCTAGGGCAGCCTATACCTTTCATTAGCATGAATCCAAAAATACATCCTACCGAACACTGCTGCTTTAGTCAAAGAACAGCAGCTTTTTGTTAAACTTTATTTCATGTGCGCATTTTAGCCATCACAAAATGAAAACACAAGTACATTTAACCCCTTAAGGACACATGACGTGTGTGACACGTCATGATTCCTTTTTATTCCAGAAATTTGGTCCTTAAGGGGTTAAAGGGGTTGATTTCATAAAAAGGTGAACAACTATTGCACAAATAGTTTTCTTCCCAAAAACATTTATAAAATAAAACCAGATTATACGCTGTGGCAAAACAAAGTTATGCACAAACACAAAAAGTTAACCAGAAAGCACTATTAATATAGTCGCTGCAGTATATGCATGCATCATTTTGTAGCAATGATGCTAAGTGCTTAATGGTAACCAAGGAAACATCCCGCAATGTCCACCTGGAAGGAAATACATGCCCATTACCGCCCACAAATTATTAAAATTTGCAAGTCATATAATCAGAACAATGCCTTGAGTTGTGCAAGATAAATGGCGGTTTGCAGTAAACTTTTTGGGGAGCGTCATAACTATTAACAGTAAAGAGGGAAACAAGCTCCAACTGGATTTAGAATTCGGGGACAGGTGAAAGGAAGAATCACAGCTCCCATGATGCTTTGCCAGTTTTTTGGATGGCATAAAGCACAGAGGGAGATATAATAATACAGCTGACAGCCTGCCCTCTGGCCACTACTACTCTAATTGGATCAAAAGATTACATGTTTATATGGGAAGGATGAAGGGGGTGGGAGGGAGGATATGATTGGGCACCCAAACAAAGTGTTAAAGCAGTTGAAAAAAAAAATGATCAGTTAAGCTATACAGCACAATAAGGAAAACAAGTTACCTGCACTCTCTCCTTAATCCCTATGTATTTTTAAACAAATGGAGGTTTTTTTTAGTTACCTCCAATGGCCATGAGAGCATAAGACCACCTGCCAACGTCAACTTATCCTCTCATGGCCATTGGAGGTAACTAAAAAAAAACTCCATTTATTTAAAAATACATAGGGATTAAGGAGAGAGCGCAGGTAACTTGTTTTTCTTTGGTTTTTACTATATATTGGGGCTGATGTGTACTGTAGTCATTGCTGCCGCCCAGTGATGGGAGTGAGCGCACGACTTATCTTTCTGCACAACACAATAAGGGTAGGATTCCTCCCTGGAAAGAGTATGCTTTTGTTAGGGGTAAGTTTAGTGATTAATTCCATTGATAGACTGTCAGGTTCATAAAGAGACTAACTAGAAAAAATAATAGATAAATAAATACCAGCAAATATAGCTTCTAAAAATATAAATATTAATGTAAGCATCCCCCATAATGTTTATAAATGGCTATGGAAGGCACCGCACGTCTGCATGTCTAGCATTGATGGTATTGCCAGCATAAAACATGATTTACATATATTTATTGTAATCTATACGTTAATGGTGAACAAAACAGTCTAGGTTATGTTCTTATATCTCCTTGAAACTGGCGTTATCATATGGTGTGTGGGCGATAGGTGAACAGCTGTTTCTCTACCTGTGGGTATGTGGGATGAAAACCTCTAGAGCGGAAAAAACAAGGCCAAGAACAAATGAAATGTGTCTATATTTTTATAAACACATGCTTTAAAGAAACCAAGCCATTTCATTGGAATATTTCCAAACAAGGATGTTAAATTTAACTAAAAAATTCCTTAATGTTACTGGAAATCACACAGAATAATTTAGGTAATACTTTCTAGTCCGCTGCTCGGCGATATTATACTTATTACATCGAGGTAATAAGTATATAAAAAAAAAAAAAAAAAAAAAAAAAATTTAAAAATAAAATTAGGTGCACATTGAAATAAACGGGAGTAGTACATAAAATCTGCACTTGACTTGCAGGCCTGCTACACAACCCTGCAGCCGCTATGCCATACAGACCCTACACACTGCTTTTCTTATTACGTATAGTGACTCAGTTAATATTTCATTATGGACTTTGAACGCTCCTTAACTACTATGATACCATGAGAATGTCAGCCTAAAGTCACGTTTGCCTTTCTTAACTTCGCTACCTAGGCCTGACCTCTTACTTAATTTTTATTGTTAATTTTTTTTTCTGTTGCCAAGCATGTCGACAACTCCATAAGCGTGCCCTAGCATTTTAGCAGATTTCCTGTACTATTTTCTAGGGCACTACACGCCTGCTTATAAATGTTACTAGCCCACTGCAATCCTGATTTAAATACCTTACCAAATTCGTGCGGAGTGAAGGGCCGAGGGGGCAGAGTCCGTCACCTTGAGAGACCCTAGGGGCCTCAGTTAAGCTTGTAATGTTGTGTTCCCCTGTTCTGCTTTAGTTTAGTTTATTTTCTAAGCTATTTCACCCAGAGCACTATACAGATATAGCATTAGACAACCGTATCACATAACGAGCAGCCAAACTGCAGGTGACCTATATTTTTACAAGTTGATATCTTCTTTAGCCTGACCATAATCACTTAAGAATGTGCAGCAACTACACTTTTATGCCGTCAGTTTTCTCACTAAGCATGTTTAATTTTTTATGAAAGCCCTCACTGTATAGCCAAGATGAGGATTACTCATGTTTTTTTCTGCTGTGGCCTTACACACTACTTATTTACTATGTGCCTAAGTTTTGCATAGCCTAAATGTTACTCTTCTATAGCCTATTAGCCTTGAATTTATGACATGTTATCGTTTTAACCTATGTGATGTTTTTGCTTATGGTTTTTCACACTAATATCCTTACTGCTTAGGCCTCACCTATTGTTCACTAACTATGTGCATAAGCCTTGTATACCCTCTTACAGTCTAACAGAACAACACACATACTAAAGCAAGAGATAACCCGTCACACACATACTAAAGCGAGAGATAACCTGTCACACATATACTAAAGCGAGAGATAACCTGTCACACACATACTAAAGCGAGAGATAACCTGTCACACACATACTAAAGCGAGAGATAACCTGTCACACACATACTAAAGCGAGAGATAACCTGTCACACACATACTAAAGCGAGAGATCACCTGTCACACACATACTAAAGCGAGAGATCACCTGTCCCACTGTGGTGGAATCTCGGTAAAAATAAATTTAGTAGGCCGAGATTACCACGTGGCATGTGTACGTGCATATGCTGACGTATCGATCAGTTGGTTGCACGAGGCAAGATACGATCAGTAGTGTACGGAGCATGTGCAAGAATACAGGATATAGTATTCCCCCTCCTCCATTGTGCTGGACAAGCCATGCGGTCAAACAGGAAGTTAATTCTTATTTGTGTTGATTGGTTAAGAGAATGTGCGGGTGGAGCTTAATATGGGAGGAGTTATATGCCTATATAAGGAGCCTGCACTATTGTCCGGGGCTCAGACTTTGCTGTATTTTGGTGACGCTAGTCCCTCTGAGTCCCGATCGGTGATCCAATAAAGAATCTCTTCCTTCCTGAAGAAACCTGTGTCCATCTCTCTGTGCTTGGCTTCCGTCAGTTTCTCCGGTATCATTTGGTGCATTGGCCGGGAAGCTCATCGTTCAACGGTAGCTGAGAGGCAGAGGCGTGAGACGGTCTATCTTTGCCCACGTTCTCTACGGCTGCACCCCTGAACTTCTGCGTGGACCTCCCTTCGTCTCGGCGCCACTGGTCTGTTGTCCAGGAGATCATCGGCCTCTACGTGAGAAGTGCTGGGGTGTCCCCGTCGATGAGTGTGAACTCAGGTTCAGGAACGAGGAGGTAAGACAACTGCTGTTTTAGACGGCAGGACCTGCTAGGGGTATACCGATTGTGCGGTAGGCCCAAAGGGGTTTTTGAATCTGTATCTGCCCCCTCTGTCGGAGGGAAGGAGCGAAGGCGCACCGCTCGATCGAACGCTCTTTAGTCAGACCGTTTGATTTGGTTAGTCAGGCAGGGCGCTCTGGTGTAAAATAAGCCCTAGCCGGACACCGGTGTCTTGTCTAGACTAGCGTTCTAGGGTGTATATTTTGTTCGCTAGGTCGGAGGGACCGGGAGACTAAGCGGCGCCTGTGTAAATTCGGTTCGCTAGTTCTCATCCTATCTGGGCTAAGTGGGAAGGCGTGTAAATTTGGAACCCACTAGACTTTTGATAGTACGACTAAGAGGCGCCTGTGTAAATTCGGTTCTCTAGCTCGTTGTATAGTGCGACTAAGAGGCGCCTGTGTAAATTCGGTTCTCTAGCTCGCTATATATGTGGTGATTGGGCAGTGTGGCTAACCAAAACGGGTGTATATAGTTTTAGGTAGTCCATTCAAGGTACTGGCCAATAGTTTAGTTGGGAATTGTAAATGTGTTAACGATTGTTTTAGTAAAGTGTATATCTTGTTAGATAGCGCGAGCTCAGCCGTCTAGCGAGAGTGTTAATAGTGTGTTGCTGTATTATAGTGCACGGTACCATAACCCTGTATATTTACTGACACTGTATATAAGTACTAATCATTGTCGTCCATTGCATGTTTAACACCATAACCACTAATAATTGTATTGTGACCTTAACTTGTGCTTTGACCTATGCTAACCGTACTGTAACCGCTATTTGTAAAAGACGATGTTACTGGGGTGTGTTATAGACGGGTAATTCGTATATAGAGAATTATAGCGTGGGTGACTGTATAGTTACGCCAAAGGGCATAATATTGATTATATAGTGACTGGTGTAACAGCTGTGTGTGTACGGGAATTCCCTGAGTGTTTATTGTGTTATTGTGTACGTTTCACTTGGTAACCGTACCACGTGGTGCTGTTGCCAGAGGAAACGGGTGTGACTGTTGAATAGTACGCGTGTATAGTATTCGTTGTCGACGACGTTCCATTGTTAAGTATGGGTGCGTCGCAGTCAACGATTCCGGATCCCTTAGGTTGTATGGTGAAGAATTTTAAAAAGGGATTCAAAACTTGTGATTTTGGGGTTAAGATGTCTCCTGTACGTTTAGTTACTTTGTGCACTAGGGAGTGGCCTACTTTGGTTGCGGCATGGCCGCCACGTGGCAGTTTGGATCTAACTCTGGTACAGCGCTTACACGTGGCTGTATCAGGTAGGCCTGAACTTTACGGCCAGTTTCCTTATATTGACTGTTGGAGACAGGCCGTAAATGACTCGCCAAAATGGCTCCAGACATGCCACGAGGAGCAGTGTCGCCTCATGGTAGCTAGGACTTGTTCGTCCACTAGGACTGGTGTTAGGCCCATTTTGGACACGCCCCCTGAGTCCGAGATCCCTTTGCCGCCCCCTTACTTTCCGTTAAGAAGAAGTGACGCAAACGCAGGAAGCCCTGCACCCCTTCCCTCATTGCCCCCATCCACTTCCGCTTCCTCCTCCAGTACAGGATCCACCCCCCCTCGTACTAAATCTCCCCTTCCGGAACCAGAACCCACCCCCATTAAAAACGAATATCCTGATTTGGCGCCACTTCAGACTTCCGGTCAAGCTTCATCTAGCTCGGCTCGAAGTGTTTTATTTACGACCTTTTCCCAAAACCAACCTCCCACATCCCCATACCCTATCTCTCCCCGACCGGAACCCATGACTGACGCCTCTCTACGTAGCCCCATCCAAACCCGACAGTTGACTGGTGCCCAACAATTAAAGCACTATCAGATGCCTCTTCGCCTAAATCCCGGGTCAGCTTATATCGATGCCGCAGGTCAAATGGCACACGCTGACCCAGTCTTCGTATATGTCCCATTTACCACTACTGACCTTTTAAACTGGAAGACCCATAATTCCTCGTATACTGAGAAACCACAAGCCATGACTGATCTGTTCACCTCAATAGTACAGACGCATAATCCGACATGGGCTGATTGCCAGCAGTTACTAATGACTTTATTTAACAATGAGGAAAGGACAAGAATAAATCAAGCAGCCATTAAAGCACTAGAGGATAGAGCCCGTGCTTTGAACCAAGCTAATCCAGCAGCATGGGCCGCAACACATTATCCCAACACTGATCCCGATTGGAACGTAAATGGTGCTGATATGGTTCAACTCAGAGCCTATAGAGACGCTATAATTGCTGGCATGAAAGCAGGAGGAAAGAAAGCCATTAACATGTCGAAGACAGTTGAGGTGATCCAGAAAAGCGATGAAGCGCCCAGTGTCTTTTATGACCGATTATTGGAGGCATACCGCTTGTATACCCCCTTTAATCCGGAAGACGCAGACAATTCCCGAATGGTTAACTCCGCCTTTGTCAGCCAAGCATACGGAGATATTAAGCGCAAGCTACAAAAGTTAGAAGGGTTTGCAGGTATGTCCATCACCCAACTAATGGAGGTAGCAAATAAGGTCTATATGAACAGGGATACAGAAAGTAAGAAAGAGGAAGAGCGCAAGATGCGTAAAAAGGCTGATATGCTAGCGGTAGCGATCGCAGGCGTAGATAAACGGGGCCCAGATAGAGGCAATAATAGATGGAATAGGGAGCCTTTGAGTAGGGATCAGTGCGCGTATTGCAGGGAAGAAGGGCATTGGAGGAACGAATGTCCGCAAAGAGAGCAGTACGAGAGAGACCAACCCAGGGCAGGCTACGGAAACTTTAGAGGCAGAGCGAGAGGTAGAGGAGGCCCCGGAGGGAGTAATGGTTATAGAGGGAGTAATGGGAACAGAGGAAGTGTTAGGGAAGACAGGTATATTCCAGCAGCGCAAAGGTCCCGCGATAGAGAAGGTAGGGACTTCGTAGGATTGGCTGACACGGTCATGGAGGACTATTGATACCGACCGGGCTCCATCCCCCTTGGTCGAGCGGAGCCTATGGTCGATGTATCAATAGGGGGAAAAAGGAGTGCGTTCATGATCGACACTGGTGCTGAACATTCAGTGGTGACTAATCTAGTTGCTCCTCCATCTGGAAGGACTATTACTGTGATAGGAGCAACTGGAAGAAGTGCTGAAAAACCGGTTCTTAAAAGTCGACTCTGTACATTGGGAGGCCACGTAGTAAAACACCAATTCCTTTATATGCCTGAATGTCCAGTCCAATTGCTGGGACGTGATATGCTATCAAAATTACAAGCGCAGATTACGTTCCTACCAAATGGAACAACATCTTTAAAGTTTAATGGACCTTCAGGTATTATGACTTTATCCGTACCAAAGGAAGAAGAGTGGCGACTTTATACAGTGTTGACTAGCCAAGACCCTAGGAGTGATGAGACATTATTTAACATACCAGGAGTTTGGGCAGAGAACAACCCACCAGGACTGGCCCGCAATATTCCACCTATAAAAATTGAACTGAAACTTGGGGTTTATCCAGTGAGCCTAAGACAATACCACATCCCACAGAAGGCTAAGAAGAACATCCAATCCTATCTGGATAAGTTCATACGGTATGGTATCCTAAAATTCTGTACTTCCCCCTGGAACACCCCATTGCTGCCTGTTCAAAAGCCCGGTACAGATGAGTATCGACCTGTGCAGGACTTGAGAGCAGTCAATGATGCGGTTGTTAATATACATCCAGTTGTACCCAATCCATATAACCTGCTTGCTTTAATTCCGGGTGGGGCTACTTACTTTACAGTCTTAGACCTCAAAGATGCCTTCTTTTGCCTCCGAATTGCCGCAGAAAGTCAATGTATTTTCGCTTTCCAATGGGAGAACGCTGTAACGGGCTCAAAACGCCAGATGACTTGGACAAGACTGCCCCAAGGGTTTAAAAATTCACCTACCCTATTTGGTTCAGCCCTAAGTCAAGATTTACTGGATTTCGAGTCTATCCCAGGAGAATGTGTATTGTTACAATATGTAGATGACTTGTTGATAGCAGCAGTTACAAAAGAAAAATGTCAGCAAGCAACGCACGATCTACTACATATTCTCTGGAAGGCAGGATACAAGGTGTCTAGAAAGAAGGCTCAGTTGTGTTTGCCAACTGTCAAGTATCTGGGATTCCATATCTCTGAAGGTCAAAGGATTATGGGGCCAGAGAGAAAAGAAGCTGTCTGCCAAATACCAATACCCAAGAATAGAAGACAAGTGCGAGAATTCTTGGGGGCAGCAGGCTTCTGTAGGATATGGATTCCCAGCTATGCGATACTGGCAAAACCTCTGTACGCAGCCATCAAAGGTACAGAGCACGACCCCTTCTTATGGACCCAAGAACAGCAAACGGCATTTGAAGATGTGAAGAAGGCTTTGATGAGTGCCCCAGCATTAGGTCTACCTGATCACACACGACCATTCTACTTATATGTACACGAGCAAAGAAGAATGGCTGTGGGAGTATTGACACAGTACTTGGGATCATGGCAAAGACCTGTTGCCTACATGTCTAAGCAACTGGATGCAGTGGCCAGCGGACTTCCACCTTGTCTAAGAGCCGTAGCTGCAGCCGCCCTGCTAGTAGCTGAAGCCGATAAACTCACTCTGGGTCAAGAACTTTATGTACGAGTCCCACATGCAGTACAGACGTTGTTGGATTACAAAGGAAATCATTGGTTTAGTAACAGCCGTATGACCAAGTATCAAGCAATGTTGTGTGAAAACCCAAGAGTGCATTTAGAGACTGTAAACACCTTAAATCCAGCTACCCTTTTGCCACAACCTACTGAAAGTCAACATGATTGTTTGGAAGTAATGGATGAAGTATTTTCAAGTAGACCAGATCTTCGTGATTTTCCCATCCAGAACCCCGATGTTCAATATTATACCGACGGCAGTAGTTATGTGAAAGAAGGGATCCGCTATGCAGGATATGCAGTAACAACAATAGACAAGGTGATAGAAGCTCGGCCACTGGCGAAAGGAACATCAGCACAAAAGGCAGAATTAATAGCACTAACACGAGCGTTACAATTGGCTGAAGGTTTAAGAGTGAATATCTATACGGACTCTAAGTATGCGTTCTTAACCACTCATGCCCACGGAGCTTTGTATAAAGAAAGAGGACTACTGAATTCAGAAGGCAAAGAAATCAAGTACGCAGCTGAAATCCTACAACTATTGGAAGCAGTGTGGGAGCCGAAAGAAGTCGGTATTATACATTGTCGAGCGCATCTGAGAGGAGATGGTGATGTAACCAAGGGAAATCGGATGGCAGATAGTGCAGCTAAGCGTGCTGCTGAATCAGGAAGACAGGAGTATGTGGGGCATATAGCTGCTCTAATACCAACCCCACTGTCTCAATGGACTCCAGTTTATACAGCTCAAGAAGAGGAGTGGTTAAAGACTGAACCGGGAAAGTATTTGGAGAACAAGTGGTATCAGCTAGAAGATGGAAGAATAGTCATACCAGCATCACTAGCAGTAGAAATTGTCCAAAATTATCACAACGGGACACATTCTGGGAGAGACAGTACTGAAGAATCTCTCAGGAAACATTTCTACATACCAAGATTGTCCAACTTGACTCAGGCCATTGTACGCAGATGTGTAACGTGTGCTAAGAATAATGCAAGACAAGGACCAGTAAAGCCACCAGGAGTCCAGTTTATGGGGGGACTCCCCATGTCCGATCTACAAATAGACTTTACAGTGATGCCTAAATCGGGTGGACATCGTTACCTGCTGGTAATTGTGTGCACCTATTCAGGCTGGGTAGAAGCATGTCCTACTCGTACAGAGAAAGCAGGAGAAGTTGTGAGATTCCTGCTACGAGAAATAATACCCCGATATGGACTACCCTGTTCTATAGGATCGGACAATGGTCCAGCTTTTGTTCACCAGTGCCTACAACAACTGACTCATATGCTTGGTATAAAGTGGAGGCTTCATACTGCATATAGACCCCAGAGTTCTGGTAAGGTAGAGAGAATGAATAGAACTATTAAGAACCAGTTGGCTAAAATGTGTCAGGAAACCCAACTTAAGTGGAACGTTCTCTTACCTATAGCTCTATTGCGAATCCGCAGTACCCCTACCAGAAGGATGGGCCTCTCTCCTTTTGAAATTATGTATGGGCGACCACCTCCCGTACTTGGTAACTTAAGGGGGGATTTGAGTCAGTTGGGAGAAGGAATTACTCGGCAGCAGGTTGTAGAGTTGGGTAAGACTATGGAGGAGGTACAGAAATGGGTACAAGATAGATTACCTGTGAATATTTATCCCCCTGTTCATGGTTATCATCCAGGAGACCAAGTGTGGATTAAAGAGTGGAATAATGTACCGTTAGGGCCCAAGTGGAGAGGTCCTTATGTTGTTCTTTTGTCTACCCCTACAGCGATAAAAGTAGCAGAAGTAACTCCGTGGATACATCACTCCAGGGTTAAACCAGCAGCAGTCGATTCTTGGCAAGTTACAGCAGATCCAGAGAATCCCTGCAAGATCCGGTTGAAACGCACTACTCAGTCGGAGTAACGAGGAATTATTGTGGATTACAAATTTTATTGTTACAGGTGTGAGTGAGAAGGCCATAATAAAGCCTGTCCGCTTACCATCACATAGTGTATAAGCCAGGAAAGTCTCGAAGGGACACCTGTGAAGACGAGCAGAACTCCATTCCCTGCAGCCCTCACATCCTGGAAGCTGAGGTTCCATCGCACGGACGAAGACTGAGGATGACGGCGAAAGATGTGCTTTTGATTGTGTTTATTTACATGTGTTTTTATATTCAGGAAGGTAGAGGTACCGACACTCCTAGCTGTGAGGTATGCATTAAGACTACGAGAACAGGTAACCATATTTCCCAAACCCTAATTTGGCATTCACAATACGAGTGTAAAGGAGATGTATCGAGATGTAGATACTTAAATATAGACTATAGTGTGTGCCATTTAGGAGTAGGAGAACCTAAGTGCTTCAGTCCAGAGTATCAACCTCGTACAATTTGGTTGACTCTCAGGAATGGAGATCCTCAGGGGACCCTAATTAATAAGACGGTGTTAGAATCCGTACATTCTTCGGGTGTTCTGCTATTTGATGCGTGTAAAGCGATATCGAGTGGTAGAAAGCCGTGGAATGTATGTGGGGATCTTAGATGGGAGAGGACGTATGGGTCTAACGATAAATACATTTGTCCCAGTAGCAAAAATAAATATGTGAGTCCTAGATGCCCAAATAAAGACTATAACTTTTGTCCATATTGGTCTTGTGTGGGGTGGGCGACTTGGGGACAGACAGTAGATAAAGACATGATAGTGACTAAGTTGCCGACTAGCCCTTATTGTAAGTCTATGGAATGCAACCCAGTCCATATACTTATTAATAACCCCGACAAGTTCCTAGATAAGTATGGCAATTTATTTGGGTTTCAGATATACGGGACGGGTTTAGATCCTGGGACATTATTGTTTATAGGAATAGAGACTGATACGGTATCCTCCCAGACTCATCAAGTATACCATTCCTTTTATGAAGAGATGAGTATAGATAATAAGATCCCCCATAACGCTAAAAACCTGTTCATTGACTTAGCTGAAAGTATTGCCGGTAGTCTTAATGTTACCAACTGCTATGTGTGTGGAGGTACTAACATGGGAGACCAATGGCCTTGGGAAGCAAAGGAGGTAATGTCCGGTTCTGAGGCAGTTGACCAATTAATATCTACACAAGCCGATTATCATATGAGTGTTAGAGGTAAATCTGAGTGGAGATTAAAGACCTCCATCATAGGTTATGTTTGCATAGCAAGGAAAGGAATAATGTATAATACTTCTGTAGGAGAATTAACTTGTCTAGGGCAAAAAGCTTATGATGATGATACAAAGAATACAACTTGGTGGTCGGCTTCAAATGTCTCAGAACCATCTAACCCGTTTGCTAGATACGCCAATTTAAAGGATGTGTGGTTTGATTTATCCATCACATCTACCTGGAGAGCCCCAGCAAATTTGTACTGGATCTGTGGTAAGAAAGCCTATTCGGAGCTGCCACAGGACTGGGAAGGGGCATGTGTGTTGGGTATGCTCAAACCATCCTTCTTCTTGTTACCGATTGAAACAGGTGAGACTTTAGGTGTTAAAGTGTATGATGTGAATCATAGGAAGAAAAGGGGACCCATAGAGATAGGCACCTGGGAAGATAATGAATGGCCTCCCCAGCGTATTATAGATTATTATGGGCCAGCCACGTGGGCTGAGGATGGTACTTTTGGTTACAGAACCCCTATTTATATGCTCAACCGAATTATAAGATTACAGGCGGTGGTTGAGATTATCACAAATGAGACATCACAAGCGCTCAATCTTCTAGCGAAGCATAACACCAGGATGAGGACAGCAGTCTACCAAAATAGATTAGCCTTGGATTACCTTTTGGCAGTAGAGGGAGGTGTATGTGGGAAGTTTAACCTAAGCAATTGCTGTCTTCAAATAGACGACGAAGGGCAAGCAATAGCTGAGCTTACTAGCCATATGGTTAAACTAGCGCATGTGCCTACTCAGGTATGGAAAGGGTACAATCCAAGTAGTTGGTTTGGTAGCTGGTATGAGTGGTTTGGAGGGCTTAAGGCAGTGGTAGGTGGAGTCATACTAATTTTAATGTTGTGTCTACTCCTACCGTGTCTTATACCCCTAGTAGTCAGGTCTGTGCAAAGCCTGATAGGAAGTATAGCAGAGAGGAAGGCTGCTGCACAGATAATGGCGATTTATAAGTATAAGGCTTTAGATCAGGGAGAACCAATGCAGGAAGATGAGTGTTAAAAGATTCACATCATAAGATAAGTCTGGTCTGGTTCAAGGTAACTTGCGGTGTAAGCAAACCAAGGTTAAGTGATGCCTCAAGTAATTGTAAAATATCAAGAGGCATCAAAGGGGGGAATGTGGTGGAATCTCGGTAAAAATAAATTTAGTAGGCCGAGATTACCACGTGGCATGTGTACGTGCATATGCTGACGTATCGATCAGTTGGTTGCACGAAGCAAGATACGATCAGTAGTGTACGGAGCATGTGCAAGAATACAGGATATAGTATTCCCCCTCCTCCATTGTGCTGGACAAGCCATGCGGTCAAACAGGAAGTTAATTCTTATTTGTGTTGATTGGTTAAGAGAATGTGCGGGTGGAGCTTAATATGGGAGGAGTTATATGCCTATATAAGGAGCCTGCACTATTGTCCGGGGCTCAGACTTTGCTGTATTTTGGTGACGCTAGTCCCTCTGAGTCCCGATCGGTGATCCAATAAAGAATCTCTTCCTTCCTGAAGAAACCTGTGTCCATCTCTCTGTGCTTGGCTTCCGTCAGTTTCTCCGGTATCAACACACATACTAAAGCGAGAGATCACCTGTCACACACATACTAAAGCGAGAGATCACCTATTACTACACTGATAAGATGACTTATAGCATGTTTATTGCAACGATCTAACCTAACTATACTCACAAGCTATGTTTAAAGTCAATTGTTTAAGCCTGATAAAAACATAAAAATTGTGCTTATTACTCGTGTGCCCCACATGTTTTACGTGGGATAAGCCAGAGGACTGCTTTTGGGGCACCTCTAGCCAGCTTGTATTACATATATGCACGTCAAAAATAAAGATTTACAAAAAAAAAAAAGAGTAGTACATAAAATCAGTTATATAAACCCAAGTGTCATTGAGTATAATTATTTAACCCCTTAAGGACCAAACGTCTAGAATAAAAGGGAATCATGACATGTCACACATGTCATGTGTCCTTAAGGGGTTAAAGATATTGCACTATATATCCTGTTATACATATCTCATGTGTATACTGTGGAAGTTCATCGATGGAGAGAGGATCAGTGGCAACTAGCCAGGAAACAGAACTACAGCAGGAAGGTGTGCAGCCAAAATGACCAGCAATGACATTCACAAGGTTCGGTGGGCATTAATCACCTCACTTGCCTGTCTGCTGACGACAGACTTTCCTGCCCATCAACAAATGAGATCCATCTCCATATTCCGCCATGCATGTCTATCCAAGAACTTACTACATGCAGTTAATAGCTACATCACTCCCTTATACAAGGGATTCCTACAACATTATAATGTCCACATCACCTCACCCACTCACCTGTGGACAATATCCGCCCCATAACATCTGCAATGCCAACCTACCATAGGGGGCCTGGCCTCCACGCAGGTACATATACACACAGCCAGATTTATTAAATTGGATTTAGTGCCACCACACTCTGCACTCTCACTGTAGGCTCACCCACCATAGGTTCACTACTATGCAGAACCTAGAACTATACTTGTATCCACCATACCAGTTGCCCTATTTCAAACTCCATGCCTGCCATTACCAAACAATTACACTACTGTTATTTAAGATTCCTTCCTGAAACAACCTATACCATGTATCATAGTTACATAGCTGAAAAGAGACTTGCGTCCATCAAGTTCAGCCTTCATCACATATGTTTTTGCTGTTGATCCAAAAGGCAGCAAAAAACCTAGTCTGAAGCTTTTTCCACAAACTAGGGAAAAAAATCCTTCTCGACCCCAAAATAGCAGTCGGATATCTCCTTGGATCAATCAGCTATTACCCCACTAATTAGAAATTATATTCCTGTATGTTATGTTTTTGGAAGTATTTATCCAATTGCAGTTTAAACATCTGTATGGACTCTGATAAAACCACCTCTTCAGGCAGAGAATTCCATATCCTTATAGTTCTTACTGTATAAAAAACATTTTCTTGTAGGATACACCACCAAGCATTCTAACCCGAAATGCAACACCGCAACAACCCCCTACAACTCTCGACTCGTCATTCAATATCCGAAATTCTCGATTTCATTCTGCATCTACTATGCAAGGTCTCCCCCGAGAAGGTCCAAGCATGCCTGCTTTTTATTACAAGATGTACTTTTAGAAAGTGCAGCTAGTTTAGGGATTTAGAACATCATAAACACGCAAACAGTGTTTTAAATGGTTTATGTGAAGTTTTTGTTGTTGTCCCCCCTGCCACAAGATGTATACCAGTAAAAAAGAAAATCTAGATACTTGTAGGCACGGCATAAGACTCCACAATTAACATATTTGCTTGTCTGTCTGCCAGAGTCCTGGAATACCATTTATTTACGGTTTTAAGCACTGAGGATGGAGACTTAATATATACAGCCAGCTTTTTCCCTTGGATTTGTATGGTGGCACCAGCCCTTAAATGAAATTCTACACACACACACACACACACACAACTCCCTCTGGTTTTCCGAGACACAAGAAAATTATAGCTTGCCTTAAATTTAATTAGGCAATCGGCCAATATTAAAATGCAGAGAGAATGCAACGCACAGGAAATAAAGGCTACTGAAAACCCACACAGACAGGACCCAGTATCCAACATATTTTCCGCTATGACAGACTATGGTGAGAGGGGGGTGGGGATAGAAATAGAAGATAGTATTTTGTCTTTCATGCCTCCCATTGTGAAATGCAGGAATAAAATAAAAAGCAGGGCATTATTACTCCCTGCCATAATTTCATGGGGTTTTCTTGTACCTATTTTAACATTTTGTATTGCAACGAAGAAGATTATTATTATTTTTTAACCAGCAAGATGCCGTCTCCATCTTTGAGTGCACGAATGATCTAGGTTAATGTCATATTAATGGAACACTCTTGGCACCATAACCACTTTGTTTCAATGAGTGGTTATGGTGCACAGATTCACCCAGTACCTTCAGATTTAAAAATAGACACACAGGGGGGCGGAGCTTGACCGCCGAGCAGGATAGACGCAGCCAACATGAGCTCCGGTCGAGCGGGCACGATCCGAGGCCAAAGCGGCGACCACCTCACCCAGAGCAACTCGGGGGTGCGCCACCCACGTCGGGGGTGCCCCCCTGAACCCAGCGATACCACTCCGGGGTCCGTGGAGGCCGGGAAAGCCAAGAAACGAATGCGGCCTACTGAGGCTGAAACCGGGGAGAAGCGGCCGCTATCCCAGACACAAATGCCACTGAACGACAACTCTGCAACCTACCCCCCCCCCTTTGGACCGGCGGGGTATATCCCGGTCCACGCTGGAAGCAAGCAGGCGACCTAGACACAAGCCACTCTGGGGAAACAGACCCACAGAGTAAATCTTTAATGGCGGCTGGGCGCAAACACGGGAAGCGGAGCACACACACCCAGCCACCCAAGTCACCTTTGGAGACCTTTGATCACCTCTGCAAAAGCTTCATGTATGCCCTGCAGAAGAGGGGTGCTACCTATCGGCAAGCAGAGAGGACGGTGACCTCGTGGATGCGGCCCGCAGCACGACGGAGCTACTACAGGCAGACACCACGAGGCTCCAAAATGGCCGCCCGACTATGCAGACGCAAGCGGGCCCAGCGACAAAAAATGGCGGGAGGCCTATCGGGTGCATCCCCTTACCCACAGCTGTACCCATCCAGACCGGCGAAACAACCGCTGCACGCCAGCGACTTCTCTGATCAAGCTCTCGGCATGCAGAGCAGCTTGCGCCGACCACATGCACACGACGAGACGACACAAGTGACTGTGCAGCAGATGTCTCCACGACACACCGCCGGAGCTAACACCCGCAGCGGCAACAACGGACCAGTGGGCGACAGGAGAGAGACTCAGAGGGAAGATGCCATGCGCTGGCCGGCAATAGGTATCGGCTAAAGCACCAAGCATACCGCCCTCCACAGGTACTCTTAGCCTGGACAGTTAAAGTGCTATCACAGCAAAGAAGCACCCAGACTTTGATGCCTAGTACACCCGAGAGAAAGGCCACGACCAGCACTAATGTGTGCTCCTTTGGACATTCGAGAATACCTTTGTTCCCAGTAGCCTAAGAAATTTACCCCAAGAAATGTTAGGCTTTACCCCAGGCCGCCCATGTTTCACGAGACTAGCATGAAAAGCAATGTTTAACCCATAGTTTGCTACATCCTTGCATCAACCTAGCTGGTATCATCGGGGTGCACCCCGTGGGCACTTTGCTCTTACTTAACCTACAATTGCATACTACTGTTGTGATGATGTGACCCACCAAAGTGTTCATGTTTCATTCAGCTTTCAATATTTCCAGCCTTAGCATAATATGTGCCCAGTAAATCTTGTATATTAAATGTGTGAGCATAAGCCAATACCAGTTATACCGTGCCCATGTTACAATCAGCATTCTCTATGCATGGACCCACTTTGCACCTGCTGTTACCCTCTACCACTTAAAGTTCCAGTGATATGGGCAAAGCAATAAGCTACCTGAGTCGCTCGTACCAACACTAGCATAAGTCTACCATAGGCCCAGCATGTTTACTTCTACATACCTCTAGCTTAAACAATCGCCGGTAGTATGTCTCTACCATTATAATGTTCCTATATTGTCTCACAACGTATAAGCTTGTTTTCACTTTAAAAAAAATGTGCACTGTTTCAATTCCATAACTGTATAATAACTGTATTGTGTTTCGGCTTCCAAACGCTGTTGT
The DNA here is from genome assembly GCF_036172605.1 of Pelobates fuscus. Classification (NCBI taxonomy): domain Eukaryota; kingdom Metazoa; phylum Chordata; class Amphibia; order Anura; family Pelobatidae; genus Pelobates; species Pelobates fuscus. The sequence goes on along the minus strand of NC_086326.1, from coordinate 31,009,310 downwards.
GGCGAGGTAAGCCGTCTGTTATCATTCATGCACGCAAAAATAAAGAATTTAAAAAAAATAAAAATAGACACACAATTTTAAATCATTTCTCACTTTAGGCAACTGACTATCTGCAGGTTATTACTGCTGCTCAAACAAATACTTTGGTATTTGTGGACCAGAGAGGAAACTGGACCGAACCGTTCAAAAACAGAAACTTACTTCTCTGGAGCATACACAATTGAATAGAACACTGGAAATCACTTGCAACTACTGGTAACTTTTATTTGCCTTCACAAGACGATCCATTTTCTTTCAGGCTTATATTAAATATTTAGCAAGTGACATCATAAATTAGCTCAGACAAGGCAAAGCCGTGCAAGCATTGCAAATGAGGATGGGAATAGAAACATTGCTTCATTTCTCTTCTTTGTCTGCTCTCTCTATGATGACTGCCAGGTGCAAAGAAGAGAGCTTACAACAATGACTGACAGGGAGCCAAGATAGAGGTGCCCAGTTGTGGATTTCTGCATTTGATTTTTATTATTCACAGCTCACAAATAAACATTTACTAAATATGACAGTTCCCATTTAACACTTGAATGGGGGAACTCCACTCAAGAAACAAGAAGTGGACATGGTGCATCCTTTTAAAGGGACACTCCGGGGCTAGCTCAACAAAGTGATATAGCCCCTAAAATGACAGAATTGAGCAGTGAGACTGCAGTGGCACTAAGACAGCTTCATTTAAAGGGACACTATAGTCACCCAGATCACTTCAGCTCGATGAAGTGGTCTGGGTGCCAGGTCCCTCAGGTTTTAACCCTTCAGATGCAAACATAGCAGTTTTAGAGAAACTGCTATGTTTACATTTGGGGTTAAGCCAGCCTCTAGTGGCTTCCGGACAGCCACTAGAGGTGCATCTGCGACGCTGGAGGCATATTATGCCTCCATCGCACAGAGCGTCCATAGGAAAGCATTGCCGCGCATGCACATTTGGCTCCTGTGACGTTGGACGGGGGAGCGGACGTTGGAGTGGGAGGAGAGGTCACCAGCGTCGAGGGAGCCTGGCGCTGGATTAAGGTAAGCTGCTGAAGGGGTTTTCCCAATGCAATAATGTTCTAATTAGTTGGATTATTGGATCCCACCTGCACAGGTACAAAAATGATATGTCCTATAACCTGTGTTACTCTGCTGCGCCAAACAAAAATTCTCTATCAGCATAATTTGACTGAGAAAAGAGAGTCTGTCACAGTCCTCAAAGGGAAGGCGCAAACAGTGGTCTGTGAGCGTTTATTGTTCCTTAAAGCTAAAGTTGTTTTGGTGCTTTGCACGCCAAGCCATGGCATCACGCTACCAGAGTCTTCTGGGAGACAGCAGTACTTCTAAATATTACTAACCTCTCATATACCATGAAATATCCTTCTCCAAACCTACCCACATACCATCATCCACCTGCAAACCATTATCATATGTAATATGTGAAACATTAAGGGACACTTTGGCCACTGTTACAACATTAATGCATTTGATAGATTTTGACCTCACTAAAATTCTTTTTGCATGCTCAAATCTTTGTACGTACCTTTATGATAAGGAAGTATTTTTTTCTGGAGTGAGGGGGTGTTACTAAAGAGGCAGGCTTGTAGTGCAGCCTTCTGCAAAACATTTATTTATCTGTAAACTAAACTATAAAGACTTGAGCACGTAAAAAAATAAATAATAATAATACAGTTTAAAAACAACGCCAAAAACATTCAAATGTACTCAAGTTTTATGGGTGCCCAGTGTCCCTTTAAGTTCATTTAGTATGACAGTTACTCTGTACACAGAACAATTCCTTCCAGACTATATGTACTCAAGCAGAGAACATAGTTGGGAAGGGAATAAATAAGAAATACTATTTGAATCACAACGTTTATACTTGTACTGTGTCCTTTTCACTCCTCTAAAAGGCGCTTTTTTGTAGGAATCTCCTGAAAACAAACTTGTTATGGTTTATACCCCAGTGTACCTTGTGCAAACCAGTACTGTCTTTTTAATTACAGTGCTAAAGAACATGCTATTCCTTGATGAATAACTGTAATAAGATTGAGTTCAACTCTGGACACAGATATCTACATGTTTTCTATAGTTACCTAATCTCCCTAAATGTGTTGTTTGCCTTTAACAAACACACTCTGAAATGTCACCAGGTAACTGGAGCATCACAACGACCCCAAGGTAAGTATCAAAAAGCAGTATTGAATTGGTTCCTAAATGTTGTACTTAGAATGTCACCAACATCTGACATTATAGATAAGACATCGGACATTGTTCAGCCCTTTAATTAAAAAAATAGAGCTTTTCTTTAAGTCACTGTATCACATTCTGAAATACACTGCTGAAACTTCTAAATACCATATCTATATAGAAGCATTAATGTATTTAGAACAAAGCAAAAAATATGTCTCCATCTATCTATAGAGCTTATGGTATTCCACGCCTCAAAATTTGAATGTGAGGATATAACTGCAAATGAGATTCATGTCAATCTGAATTTTAATTTCTGAATTGCTTTACATTCTGAATGTAACAATGAGATGCATTTAAAGAATGCAAAATTTGACTTTAAAGACAGTCGAAGTGTAAAAGATTTGTTCACAAACTTGTCAGTGGAGACAAATTTTGATTTACAAACAGGACACAACAATGTTTAGCTAGATAGTGATATGGTGAACAGTTTAGATAAAGATAAATGAATGGCTTGAGACAGTACTGGGATACATGCATACAAATAAGTGAATGTCTATGATAGCTGTACTACATAAATGAATGGCTGATAGTACTGGGAGTCAGGGATACAGATACTAAATGGCTGAGAGTACTGGGAGTCAGATAATGAATGGCTGAGAGTACTTGTAGCCAGGGATGCAGATAATGAATGGCTGAGAGTACTGGTAGCCAGGGATACAGATAATGAATGGCTGAGAGTACTGGTAGCCAGGGATACAGATAATGAATGGCTGAGAGTACTGAGAGTCAGGGATACAGATAATGAATGGCTGAGAGTACTGAGAGTCAGGGATACAGATAATAAATGGCTGAGAGTACTGGGAGTCAGGGATACAGATAATAAATGGCTGAGAGTACTGGGAGTCAGGGATACAGATAATGAATGGCTGAGAGTACTGGGAGTCAGGGATACAGATAATGAATCGCTTAGAGTACTGGGAGTCAGATAATGAATGGCTGAGAGTACTGGGAGTCAGGGATACAGATAATGAATGGCTGAGAGTACTGGGAGTCAGGGATACAGATAATGAATGGCTTAGAGTACTGGGAGTCAGATAATGAATGGCTGAGAGTACTGGGAGTCAGGGATGCAGATAACGAATGGCTGAGAGTACTGGGAGTTAGGGATACAGATAATGAATGGCTGAGAGTACTGTGAGTCAGATAATGAATGGCTGAGAGTACTGTGAGTCAGATAATGAATGGCTGAGAGTACTGTGAGTCAGGGATACAGATAAAGTCAGATCATGCATTCTCCCTGCAGGTTAGGCTCAGTTAATCCATCCCATAACTCCCTGGATATCCTCTTACTATCAGTCAGCCCAGGATGAGCTGCCAGAGGAGCCATCCTCCTCCCTCCTCAGCATCATGGCGTCCCAGCAACCACTGCTGTCTGCGAACCAGAGCCCAGCCACACACAGCCCCCAGCCAGCCAGACACACTGCCCGCCACCCCCCTACCGACCCCAACTCCTACACCCGCCATCCATCCCGCCCGCCCGCCCGCTGCCGACCCCGGGGATCCCCGAGCAGCCACCGCACTCACCATCCTCTCCTCGGCGACTCTCCAGGTTACCAGGGGCAACTACGTCACCCAAGCCACTGTAACGCGTGACGCTCCACGCCATCTCGGGAAACCCCGCCTCCAACGCCGGAACGTTGAAGCCAAAGTCTGCCCTTATGCCAGTGAACCAACGCGCATGCGCAGTGACACGGCTCCAGCTGGCAGCGCTGCTGAGCTCAGCATGTCCCGAGCACATGTGGGCAGGGCAAGGTCTCACTCTCCCATTGGGCGTTCCCGCAGCGTCCCGGCTCCTGATTGGTCAGACTCTTTGAAGCCGTCGGCGTGGACGGAAGGAGCTTAGCTGAATGGGCAGCAGTGCTGATAGGAGTCAGACAGTGGCTGCAGGTACAGTATGGAGGGATTCCCATACTATATAATATTATTATATCAGAATATATTAATACATAATGAATGGCTCACACCTGGGGGAGGGGTGAACACTTTAATAAACCCATAAGTAATTAAATAAATACATTAATAAATTCAGGAATTAAATTAATACATTAATTAACCCAGGAATTATATAAATACATTAATTCAGGAATTAAATACATTAATTAACCCATAATTAAATACATCAACCCATAATTAAATAAATACATTAATTCAGGAATTAATGTGAACACATAATTATTCTATAATACAATATTAATAGAAGGGAGAATCAGAATTAGTCATTGTGTTTGCTTTATAGTGGCCAGAACTACTTTATATTCATGGATATCCAGCCTTTATTAAAGCTGTTGGGTTGGACAGGATAAATGCTGCCCAGAGACTGGTAGCAGGCAAATGTGACAAGCAATAAATGAGTTATAAATATAGGTCTTTGGGGATCTCCTTATTTATAACAATCTATAATCCTCCCTGTACAATGTTATTATTGTATGGCATGTTATAAAGTGCTGGGCAGCAGCTTTCCTGCACTGCCAGTCAGAATGCAGCAAGTTATTTGTGTCCAGGGAAAAAAACTAGTAGGTCTGGCAACTATAATTGGCTTCATAGAAATAACAAAAGAGATATTGTGCTTAAAGTCAATGTACCAGTGGAAAAAATTGTGCTGCTACCACCAATGTGCAATTCTCTCACAGCTTAGCACAAATGTATAGAATGTGATGGTGGACTGTGTGGTTAGAAAATGTATAATAATTGGCTTCATGTTGATATAACTAGCACTATAATATAAATCTACCTCACATGCTTCTCGGTTTGTTGTTTGTTTTTTTTACATGTTTTTGTGACTCATAAGTATGTCTGGATCCTAAATTAATTTAAAAACAAAAACGTACTTCTCATTGAATTACGGTGTTTTTTTTCTGTCTACGTTTAGACATATTTGTACAAATCAAAAAACAAATACAGGTTTCGCCTAATGACAAATTAATACTGTAATTAACCAAATGGTTCAAGAATACCAAGAAAAAATATTTTTCTACAGTCCTGGGTATACTTTTCTGTTTGTTTTCAGCTGTGCATTGTTTCTTGGGGCCTTTGAAGGAGTCCCCTTTCTCACGGTTTGTTGCCGTAAGTAAGTGTTGTTTAGATATGTATACATTATTTTGTTTTTTTCTGCTTGATATTTATACAAATGTCTTTATATGTTAACACTGATTTCCATTCGTTGTTTAGCTTGTTTTAATTTTTTTGCAAGTCCTCTTTAAGGCAAAAAATTTTTTTTCGTTTTAAATAAATCCACAGCAAAATAAATATGAAGCGATAATTAGCATTTTAATGTTTTGCTTGTTTATATAATTCTATGCAAATCTGAATTCATGTGCAGAGAAAGAGGGGGATGGAGGCATGCAAACAAATGTTATAACTTATTTGGTATTTTATTAATCAGAATAATTCCTCCACTAAATTGACTTGTGGTGAATTTAAAAGACAATTGTAAAGTTTAGACCAAAATAGCTGTACTGGAAAATATCTTTAATTCCGGATTTTCTTTTTCTGACATTAACCTAAACTATTCAATTGTTGTTTCACAACAATTCACTGTTTAGTGACATAATAAACCCATTCATATTTTATCATTTATTAACTGCTAATTTGAACATTAACCTGTAATTTATTGTTTTTGTTTTTTTTAACAAATAACATTATTTGAATAGAGTAACACATAGCTTTCATGCTATAGCCCAGTGATTGTATAGAAGTGAAAACAGAAAATAAAGCTTTTAGGTCAAATAACCAATATGGGGGGGGGGGGGGGGAATCCATGGCCTTTTCTGCTGGTTCACGATTGTGGTTTATTGAATAAATCGTGACACTCCGGCTGCAAGCCTCCATAAGCCTAACCTTGACCATGCAGCACAGCTTTTCAGAGTGATGGTGGTCTCCGTGTGAACTATTTCACCTGCATATCTAAGGTACCAATACTTTTTTTTTTTTTAAATGGTTTTATGCCAATTTGGATAGTGTGTATGTATGATGCATTCTTTAACCAAACAATGTTTTATTTGGCTACACGTCAATGCAATGATTGCTGTAGTAAATATGTATTTGTTAGCATGACAAAACAATTAACCACTGTGCCAATTAAGTAGAATGGAGAAGCAATCTGCGGTCTTTGATCAGAAGTTAAAAATCAAAGTTGTGTGTACATTGGGGCTATCTCTAAAACAGCTTGCAAAACCTGCAGATCTCTTGTCTGAAGCCTTTGTAAGCCCCTCCCTTCTAACCCCACCCAGACTTTCTGTGGATGGCCAATCACAGACTTCCCAATGCAGTTGAATAAGAAGTTTTGGCAAGACAGGTGCTCTGGCAATTGTGGCCTCTTGAGTTTAGCTCAAACGTGCTAAACAACCAAGAAGGAAATAACTACGGTAGTTGTCCGATGGCCAGAGGTGTAACAAGGTTAAAGGGACACTGTAAGTAGCTAGACCAGTTCATCTCATTGAAGTGCCCCTTTTAGTCTTACAAAATAAAACATTGTGTTAGAAACACAGCTTTGTAATTCAAAAAAGTACCAGTTTCTAATGAAATCTGCACTTTTTGTAAAATGAAAAATAGAAGCCAACCCTCAAGGCTCCCCCACCCCAATTGGGATTACCCAGTTTTGTTTAAGGTGTTTTTTAGAAGAAAAAAAAAACACCTTAGCCCCAACTGGGTAATCCCAAAATCCTGGACTGGAAGGGTTACCTCGAGGACTGGTTTGGGAACCACTGCTTTAAGGTAAGATGTCGCCTAGGTACTCCAGTCCCCATAATGACTTGAGATTTTATAGGTACTGGAGTGTCCCTTTAACCCCTTAAGGACCAAACCTCTGGAATAAAAGGGAATCATGACATGTCACACATGTCATGTGTCCTTAAGGGGTTAAATATATTGGGCTCAACCTATCATTAGCGTCTTAATATGGACAAAATAGATATTGCTAATGTGGAAGCGGAACGTCTGCGTTTGCAATAGGTTAGAAAAGGACTGGGCTTGAGGTGCCTTGACAACCCAAGTTTTGGTCAAACAATTTAAATACTGTTTAACCCGGCCTAATAACATCATATCTGCTACATATCTGGTTAGTGTGCTTAACAAGCCACTTTATTAACACATGGTTACTTTTTACTGACCTGTTTTTTTAGCAGTGCGTATTTAGCGACCTCACCATTTTAAATAATGTGTTCGCCCTGTAAGATGAAGCTGGTCTGTTCTGACCATACGTCTGAAAAAAATATCGTTTTTGTTTCCTCTGAAGATTACTGCTCGAGACATGTTCTTTGTGTATTAACAACTGCATTCTCAACACAGCAGAAAATGTTGCAAAGCACTTGATGTGATTCATTTCATCTTAACATGTTATTAATCAGGAAGAATACATATTGTTTTTCTTGTTTGTCAACTCTAGAGCTCATTTAAAAATGCAGAGATTACAGTGAAACATTAATTAGGTACAGTTCTATTCAAAACGAATACTGAAGCGGTTCACGTTACAACAGATACATTTTGGTTTCTAGGCACAATTTAGATGCACTCTCTTCCGATTTGTGTTAAAAAAAAAATAATGTATGTGATGCATCTTCTACTTGTCTCACGTAGGACCTTGGGAAGAGTCCAGTGGGGACCTTTTATCAAGTTTATCACAACATATTCAGTACTTGGCTTTTTCTATAATTGAATAGTAAATAAAGTGAAAATGGACAGGGGGTAGAAGAGCTTTGTTTAGCACAGTGGGTCCCTATTCTTTCTTGTATGTAATTTTGGGGTCCTGTAAAAAAAAAAGGTTGAGAATGAGTGGTTTAGTAGAGCTTAATCATAGTCCAAATGTAGCCTAACATGTCTTTGTCCTGTTTCCATTAACTTAGAACAGTCATCATGGAGGTGGATATAACCAAATTTACCATCGATGCCCCTCGATGGGACCAAAGTACGTTTGTTGGAAGGTTGAAACACTTCTTCAATATCACAGACCCCAGGACGGCCATTGTGTCGGAAAAGGAGCTAGACAGAGCAAAAATACTTGTGGAGGCATGCAGGTAAGAGCCAACAATACAGATTTTTTTTTTCCAATTTAAAAAAATAGATGAGATAACATAATTTTGAAGAGTCAAGCTAAACACCATAACTACTTAATCATAATAAAATTGTTAATTTGAAGAAAAAAAGATGTCGGTGTGTTTTTTTTCTAGAGGAATGTTTTGGGTGAGGGTGGTTGTTGGTTTTCCTTGTGTGGGACTGCCTCAATCAGCAGTCAGTCAATCTGTTGGGATGAATTTATTTATTCAGCTGGCAGTATCAATGTTGTACAATCCCAGATGCCTTGGACAGGATGCTAGTGGCTGGATCACTTACGTACAATGTAAAAGCTGCTGGTTTAATCTGTTTTATTTAAATTAAGATTTCTTTAGAAGGGACAGAAAGTCACTGTGAGAATCTGAATGAGACTAGATGGAGTTGTGGAATATAAACCCAGTCAACCCAAAAAAAAGATTTATATAGCAAGTCACGGTTTTAATGGACACAAAAATTGATATGTAAAACAACACTTAAACTAATACAGCTCTACAATAAGCATTTTTTTTTTTTTTGTATGCAAATTTGTAAAACTCAATGAGAGTACACATCTCTATGGGAAACTTTGGAGTGGAGATTCCTTCTCAGTGCGTCTCTATGTGAAGCATTTGATTGGACAATGCCCACCATTAACAAGGAAGTAAGTGATGGGCAAAAAGGAGACAGATATTCATTAGCTGCAGAGACCATGTCTGAACTAATCCAAAATGTTTTTGGTTTTTTTAGGGCTTCGCAAGCATTTTTGCTAATTTTAGTAAATGCATATTTATTGCAGTGATTAATTATAGGCATGAAAAATATGCATTATTTAGACAGTTTTCACATCACTTAAAATTCATTTAGCTTCAACAGAAGATAGATATATAATATAATTTTTAATTTTTAATTGGAGTGTTCCTTAAAGTGTTCCACTCACATCCTTTTAATTTTGTCAATGAGAGCACTGTGTAGTGGTTATGGTGCCACAAGTGCCGTAGCGTCACGCCATTTTGGAATGGTTTGACTTCTAACCAGGGCTACGCCGGGCTCTCTCCAAATCTCCACTGCTACTTCCATAGAGCCAATAGCCCAGGCTTGTCTCGGCTAACTGACTGAGAGTGATCAGGTGGCACCCTCTGCTACGAGAACTGACAGGATCTCCTGGCTCTCTGTCTGCTGTAGTGGAGCAGTAGAAATCAGGCCATCCTAAAATGGTTTATTTTCTTACAATGGGGGCGCCATGGCACTACTGGCACCATAAACGCACTGTAGTAGTTATGGTTTTAATTGAACTATCCTTTTGTCCAGTTACAGGAGTGTTTACTTACTGCAGCTCTGATCCTCCTACTATCACTACTTATGAGTTGTGTCCAATCCGATGCTTCACATAGAGAACGCCAATAATACTTCTCATAGAGAAGCATTTAAACCAATGCTTCTCAATGAGAAAAGCTCACTCCCACTTTGAACTACAGTGAAGTGAAGCAGGAAGCCACTTCCAGCAGTTTGCTTAACAGCCGCTAGATCAGTGATGGCTATCCTTGACACCATAAATTGTTCTGGACTACATTTCCCATGATGCACAGCTAGCCTTTAGAGCATCATGGAAATGTAGTACAGAAATAATGTATGGTGTCAAGGTTAGCCATTACTGCACTAGATGTTACTAAGGGGATTAAAAATAGGCACTTTTTATAAAAATAAGCCAGAGGGGAAATGAAGTTAACCCCTCAAAAACTTTTTATACATGATCTCCCCGGATTAGTTTTCCATGACTTGGTATTTTTGCTTGTTATTGTTAGGCTGTGATTTTATTTGATGACTCTGTCGCTCTGTTCGTTGGCATTAAGTGTATGTTTACGTCTATCAGAGCAGGCTCTGCACCACCAGGAACTAGCATAGAACAGCTACATTATGCTAAAAAGCTGTACGACTCTGCCTTCCACCCCGATACTGGAGACAAAATGAACCTGATTGGTAGGATGTCGTTCCAGGTCCCTGGAGGAATGGCTATCATAGGCTGCATGTTACAGTTTTACAGGTACGTGGGGGATTTCTGGGATGGCAGTGGTACTACTCCTTGCCGTATGCAATATTGCTCTATAAAGCAATATTGCATCCAGTTCTCATTGTTTCACCATCGTCATTAGAAGCTTTCACTTGTCATAGATGTAATTTATGGGGTCTTGGCTCATGTCACAGCAGAGGTAGGTGGCAATCAGGTTGTGGCTCTGAGCTGAATGTTCTAAATCCAATTTCAAATGTGAGTCTTATTGAAGTCAATGGTTTTAAGAATTCCACAGACTCTAAATGTATTTGTGTGTGTGTGCTGAGTGTATATATAGCAGTGTTAAATAAGGGAGCTATCCCGACTTAGGATCCAGAGGTCAAATATGGAAAAAAAAACTAATATATTGTATGATAAGAGATATTGGTAGACAGAAGGCAAAGAAGGATTAATTGGAGGGTGAGGGAATGGTAGAACATTCACCTCTCTGGTTTACTCTTAAAAATCTAATAGTCCTGAAACAGTGTGTGGCCTTGTCTCCCACGCATGTATCCACATGTTTTGTAGCACTGGATAGGTAGGGGAAAAAAAGCCTCAAAGATTGCCAGCTTCCCATACTAAACTGTGGCATGATAGTTTAGTTCTGTGAAGCTAAACTCAAAAGGCAGTAATTTCCCAGAGCACCTGCCTTGTAAAGACTTCTCATTGAGCAGCAGTGGAAGTCTGTGATTGGACAGAAGGTCTGGGCGGGATTAGAAGGGAAGGCTTGCAAAGGCTGCAGACAAGAAATCTGCAGCGTTTGCAAGCTGTTTTCAGACATACCAACAATGGGAAAACAATTTGTGTTTAAATGCATGCATGTTTCCATTTGGGATAATTAAATAGTGATATATAATTTAAAAACATTGTTTGGGGATTTGGGCAGTGGAGTGTCTGACAGTATTTGATCAATGATGACAAGTCCAAAGATATCCTGGGAAAAAAAGAGATTTTACTTTAAATGGAGTTCTTTGTTCTTGGTGGAATTGTCAGACTTGGGATAGTCAGGGTTTCTGTAATTTCTTAAATCCTCCTTTGTCACACTTTGTGTTACTGACCATGTCGTTGTATTCTCGCACACACCTAAAATAAAAAAATGTACATAAGGAATTGTGAGATATATAACTTTAGCTAGATATCATCTTGTATGTGTGCATAGAGATGCTATAGGCATATATTACCCATTGAACAAGGTTTACTAACAATTATACCGCTTTCATTTACAATTTTTCATATAAACACGTGCCTGCAAAACTCGAGTTTCAAAGACCTAAACCGCTTCTAATCAGTAAGTTGTCATTAATAAAAGCTCAAATGCAGCTCTAACCATCTGGTATTGTGGGAGTCAAATGGTTAAATTCCAATACTGTCTATTCTCTCACATTTGTCCCCACGAGAGTACAAACTGGAACTAGAATCTACATTATGTTGTGTGTGAAATCTTACAGTAACACAGCTGTTTGTGACATGCCTGCTCACAGCCTGTGTCCCAAATGAATCTGTTAATTATTGCCAAAAATGCCAAGTCCTTTTATCGTGAAGGTAAATAAGGGCAAGAAGGCACCTTTGCACTTCGTGTTGGCCAATAATGATGCAATCTCTCTCAGGAGATCTTATTTTAGTTTGGATTTTCTCCTTTACATTAGGTATTACCCTCTCCTGTAAAGTCCATAAAGCATGCATAATATCTATTAGCAATAGTTTGGGATTCTATAAAGAATCTTTTATTTGTTAAATAATCTTGAAGGAACGTGGGTTAGGTTACAGATATTTTGATTTTTCTTAATGTATTTATTTTGCACTTAAACTCGTTCCATTTATTCCCCCCCAACTTGCATTGTTCTTTTTTGCTGCAAAAATACACATTTCTGTGGGGGGGGGGGGAAAAGACGTGGAGCATTTCGATCCTCTACACATTAGGCTTAAACAATGTTTAGATGTTACAAAAATCTTTTACTATCAAATGTATTTATTTGAAATCTGCTAATACAAGAGGTACCATCACGTATGCACAGTGGTGATTGGGGGCCCACTTCATGTACCTAATGTGCCAGTCAGGTGACAGTAATTGGGGATTACAGCTGGGGTGGTAATAAGACACCCAGAGGAGAGGAGGTAGGAGATGGAGAATTACACTGATGGGGGGTCAGGTGAGGAGATGCTAACTGGGACAGAAGAGGCATAAAATTGGATTTTGAACTGGCACTGAGGGGCAGGAGGGAGGACTTTGAAATAAGACAGAGGAATTAGGACAAGAGATACGGAGGAATCTGTAGAACAGAAAGTGAAATGGGGCAAAGGGCTATTTTATATCATTTCTGCTTTAACTGTATAATGTGTTTGGAATATGTTAATCATATAGGTGCTTATTTTTCTTTTAATGTTTAACACGTTCTCTTGGGTTAATATTTTAACAGAACCGTTCCAGCTGTGGTATTTTGGCAATGGGTTAACCAGTCGTTTAATGCGTTGGTAAACTATACCAATCGGAATGCAGCGTCGCCCATTACACCAAGGTAAGCGTTTTGTTTCCTTTCTTTATGAAGTTACAATGCATGTGATAGCATTCAGCTCTCCTTGGTATAAATAAATGGCAGCTATGTTTGTTACTTATATATTATACTATCCTAGGTCGAAATACCTATATTTAAAGGCATGTATATGAGTCTTTCTCCATTTATGTGCAATAAATGATTTCTAATGGTAGTTTAGCTGTGCCCACATTGTGATGTAATGTATGCAGAAGGGGATTTAACATTAATATTAGTTTTTTTTCTGATTCTTGTATATCCATTCACATTGCAAAGCATTATATGATATCTCTGTATCAATTCACTCGGACACATCATATTTAGCAGTTTGCATTACCTGTAAACAGTGATTCAGGGCCGGGTAAAATAAATGTGGATCTATTGGCACTCGGCAGAAAGAATCAATTGGTTTCCATGGTGATTTTAGGACTTTGCCTCAGAAATTGCACTTTTAAACATAACATCAAATGTCTAATTTAGGACACAATAATATCTTCTCTTCTAAAATGTTAATTATCCCATCATAGAACTTCTGTCTATGGTCCTTTACCGAAACCCCCATATTCTCTGTTTGTTTCTCATCCTCTCTAATGCATCCCATGTAACTTCTTCATTTAGGGAGAATGGGGTGTATGGGAGTTGGTTTGGAAACTCCTGTAGCTAAGTTAACGGATATTCCATCTTAAGCCTTACTTTGATACTCTCTTGAACTCATAATGGCCATTCAAGATGCAAACTGTATTAATTCCCATGTTTGAGCCACAAATACAATCGATCATAGTTTCCTATTTAGAAAGTACTGTGCATCTTTTATTGCATCTACATGCCATCAGGCAAATTGGGAAGCAATATCTATCTCTATATCTATCAGGAAATCTCTAAAGATTGTGCAACTCAGCCAGGATGTCATGAAAATATATCCTACGAAGCACAGTATTTTTACTATTTAAATCTGCTGTCTGAGTTTTCAAAGGCTCACTTTGCAGTGAAAGATAAAGATATGTTAACATACAGGTTATATAATATGAAAAATCAAACCTTTTTTTTTTTTTAGTTCTCTTTGGCAAACCTTCCTTGCAGATTTTGAGACAGGTGTCTGTTTTAGTTTCCACGTGTACTTTGTGTTTAGATTGATCAACCTGTTTTGTCCTATAATGCTGTGCAAACCTGTGAAAAGAGGACGAGTCACCAATTGAATGTGCCTATTTGTTGCACTGGTTTCCACGTGATTGTCCCACTTTCAGTACTTTATAGAACAGAACACATTGATAAATTGCACATTTGTGTTTTACATAAACTCATCTCCAAGTAGAGAGGGAAATGTGCATAAGAATGCTGTAGTGTAAATATAGTTGATCGTAGTAGCCTTAATTTGCTAATGATTTTTAGCGGCACTTAAACATCTTATTCTTCCTAAATTAGAATTTCTTTTATTCTTTTATTTTGTACATGTGCATTTTACCCCCCCCCCCCCCCACATTTCTCTCTTTCTATTTAGGCTAGAGTTAAGTATTGTTATTTCTGAGTAATTCTGTATCAAACTATTTGCTTTATTTTTAGCCAGATTGGGGTGGCCTATGTGACCGCCACAAGTACAGCATTGGCCACAGCCGTAGGATTGAATCTTTATACCAAGGTATTGGAATGTTTCATCTCAACGTCTTAGAGTGCAACTGATGGACACATTGGATTCGTTTTTGCTATTTATACTATTAGTGTATCGCATTGTTTTAGCGTGTGTCGATTACAGTATAACACTTTGTAGTCTGCCCATTAATGTGTTACATATTCTAAAACTCTAGTCAACTGGACCAACTATTTAAATAGAAAACGTTGCCCAGTAAGGTCTTTCTTGGTGACATATTAATTACTTAGGCATGTAAAACCTGGAGCGTTGGCTAAAATAACAACAAATACAGTAAGGTTTTAAACCTATAGTGCTGTGCCAAGTCCATGTGATATCTCTGAACAAATATTTGCTAAAAGTAGAGGATTCTGGGTATGTAGCACTCCATTTTTAATGACATTGTCCAAAAAATTATTTTTACATTCCAATAACATGTGCACAGCTGGGATTATATGATGGACATTGCTGAAAAACTGCATGTTTATTTCTGTCTATGTACTAAGACCACAACCAGAAGCAGAGTAACTACTTTATAAATCTAGCAGAGGTCTTAAAGGAACACTCCAGCGCTAAAAAAACACACATTAAAAGCTGGAGTATTGGAGGGTGGGTTTCCTACAATTTCATCCAGTACTTGTAAACTTACCCTCTAACCCAGTGGCAAGAAGGTCCCTCTCTGCTGCTTCCTCACCACAAAGTGATCAAGAAGAGCACCCTGTTGGCTCTTTAATAGCTGGGCAGCTGCTGGGATGCAACTTTTGAAATCTCTCGAAATCAGGACTTGTGTAAAGTGGCAAGGAGAGAGCCACTTTATTAACCCCTAAAGAAGGGGTAGGCAACCTTTGGCACTTCAGATGTTGTGGACTACATCTCCCCTAGTGCTCTTATCATAATCCTGGCAAAGCATCAGGGGAGATGTAGTTCACAACATCTGGAGTGCCGATGGTTTCCTGACCCTGCCTTAAAACACATTCGCAAGCTGAGGTGTTCCTTTAAACAGATTCTGGTTCATCTTCACGCTTGTTGACCATCGGCAGTGATTGTGAGATCTGTTCTCCATTTGCAACTTCTCTTTCTTCTGTGTTGTTAAGTATAGCAATACGGTTTTAGTGCTAGAAGCATGTACTGTCCGTGGTGGAGAGGAGAAGGCTTCTTGAAGTATCGTTTTTCTCCACCCCTCTCTAGTAAACCAGTAGCACTGACCTCTTCCCATTCACCTCTCCTTTAATTGCCTTCTTGTCTCTGACTTATTCACACGTCGTTATGCAGAAAGCCAGTTACTAAGTTTCAACATTGAAATTAAAAATCTTTGATTACGGGGGGGCGGGGCCGACCGCCATGCCGAGAGGTCGCATTCATGTCGAGCTCCTGCAGACTCACGATAAATATGCTCATAAAAAAGCAAAAAAGCTACTCACCTGCAGTTAAGCAGCAACGGTCCTGCGGGCAAGGAGGTGCTGGAGCTGAGGCTACTCGGACTTCAAGCGTTTTGACCCCTGAGAAGGCACAGCTCCATCTGAGGCCTACCCGAGCGGTGAGTGAGGTGGACGGCCGCCACCTCGCTATCCTGCCCTGCGGTTCCCCTTCGGAACTCCGATGCCACGCGGTAAGGGCCCCGTATCCCCCCCCCTTTGGACCGGGGGGGTCATCCCGGTCCCAGGAGACTGCCTCCGCGACCTGTAGTGCTTGGGCCTGAGCGGGTTCCCCACGACCAATATGGCGGAAACGGGAGGCAACCTTAAAATGGCGGCGCAACCAGATCAAGGCTACACTACTGCCGAGAGACTGTCCAGAAAAGCAACAGGGACCCTCACCACAACGTAGCTACCAACTTACCCACACACAGACGGGGATTCCCAGCTCCCGCGGCAACATGCAGGCTGGACTTGCCACCCGGTCCATCAAGAGGCAAGGCTGCTACTTCTGCCGACCTACACGACAACACAGCAACCCGACCACATCCAGCTGAGAACCGCACGACGGAATCTCATAAGGGGAGAGCACACACACATCTTACCGGTGACCATGATGGACCCATTGCTGCCGTGCCGCACACTCTGCAGATCGAGGGCTGGACAAACAAGAACTGCCACAGCATGTAGTGCCAAAGGGACTCTCTCTCAAGGTCTGAGCTGCACTCAGTGGGAGCAGCTCCGATCACTTTTCAGCAGCTACAGGATGCTAGTCCAATTTTGTATAGCTAAATGTGCCTTATGGCAAAATTACACTGCTTCCTAGTTACTAATCTATTTTAATTCCTGTGACCTATCTGTGGACAAATATTACCAGCCTGAGTACTAATATACTCCCTGTCTACATTAACCATCAGTACACTCAGACAAATGATATGCTTCAATATGTCTACTGATTACATTAACATGCATAGAATCATATTTCCTAGTACTCAGTAACTAATCTACAGCAACAGTTAAACGTAACCTGCCATACTATGTATACTTATGCAGTATAGTTTAATCAACTACTAATCTATATAAAAATGTGCAAAATATTCTACATGCCAAAAAAAAAAAAAAAAAAAAAAAAAAAAAATCTTTGATTACACCTTTCCATCAGAAAGCACCGCCTTTGATTGCTCGCTGGGTCCCCTTTGTTGCTGTGGCTGCTGCCAACTGTGTCAACATCCCCATGATGAGGCAACAGTAAGTGAGAGATTCCTCTGTTTTCTGCGACTTTAAAACATATAGTATAACTGTCTATTACTTCTCTGGTATATGCAGCTCATAGAATAAGACAACGTAACATTAGATCACATTTTTGTAATTGCTAGCATAGCAAATACTTACTTCAAATTATAGGTATATCATAGTTATGATGGATCACGTTACAGGAGAAATCCATTTTATTGCTACGATCCTTGTATAATCATCATGATCTTGGAGTGCTGTATAGGGATCGACCGATTATCGGTTTTACCGATATAATCGGCCGATATTCGGTATTTTCGGCAATATCGGTATCGGCCAATAGGGATACCGATATTGCCGATAATACCTCCCAGGACCGCCAGGCTCATTACAATCCCGGCGGTCCTGGGGGGGCGGGCAGCAAGCGTTTACTCACCTCCCAGCAGCTCCTCCAGCTCCCCAGTGTAAATCTCGCGAGACCCGCGGCCAGCTCTGACGGCCGCGGGTCTCGCGAGATTTACACTGGGAAGCTGGAGGAGCTGCGCGGAGGTGAGTAAACACTTGCTGCTCGCCCCCCCCCCTAAGCCAATGCCACTGACTGGACCCCCCCTCCCTGGCAAGGCAACAAACAGGGAGGGGGGACAACAAAACATTAATAATTCAACATATAAAAAAAATATTAATTTAATATAAAAAAAAATTAATAAAAATGCCCCCTCACACACATACACTATTATTATACACATACACTACACAAACACACTGTGTATATAATTCAGTGTGTTTGAATAGTGTGTTTATATAATGCAGTGTGTGTGTATAATAATGCAGTGTGTGTGTGTGTGTGTGTGTATAATAATGCAGTGTGTGTGTATAATAATGCAGTGTGTGTGTGTATAATAATGCAGTGTGTGTGTGTATAATAATGCAGTGTGTGTTTGTATAGTGTGTGTGTGTGTATATAATGCAGTGTGTTTGTATATACACACACTATACAAACACACACTGCATTATATATACACACACACTATACAAACACACTGCATTATACACACACTATACAAACACACTGCATTATACACACACTATACAAACACACTGCATTATACACACACTATACAAACACACTGCATTATACACACTATACCAGGGGTAGGCAACCTTTTAGCAGCACTGTGCCGATATCGGATTGTGATGTCCCGTAGCGTGCCGGTCCTATTTTTTTTAAATGAGGTGTGCATGGTGCCGTATCCTGCTTGTGTTATTTTTACTGTAATTGCTTTGTATCGTTGTATTTGTGCGTATATGCAGGGCCGTCTTTAATATTGACTGGACCCTGGGCAAAGCATTTGTTTGGGGCCCCCTGGACCCTGTCCCCCCTCCCCAGGCGTGCAATCACGTCCTCCACCTCAACGCAGTGGCGGACCTAAAGTAGAGAGGTGCAATAATGTTTTTGGGCCTCCCTGTTGCACGAGTGATTAAAAGATAGATCCCCGTCTGTCGTGCAACTCCAGTAATGCATGGACAGCTGGGGCTCTACCATTTACCCATGTTTCCAGGTCTTGGCACTAAGCGGTTTTTGTATGGAATATGTTTGTATGTGGTGTTGGCGTGACTGCAAGCATGTATTTGTGTAGTGTTGGTTTTTGAATGCAGGGGTGTATTTACATATAATTTTGGTGTGTAACACAGAAATGTGTTTGTACATAGTGTTGAAATTTGAATGTAGGGGTGTATTTGTGTGTAGTGTTAGTGTGTGAATGCGTAGATGTATGCACATATACACGCACACAGAGATATATACACACTGAAACACACACACAGACATGCTGACATACTGACACACACACACAGATTTACTGACACACACACAGAGACATACTAACACACACACACACACACACACACACACACACACACACACACAGACATGCTGACACACACACAGATATACTGACACACAAACATACTGACACATACACAGATTTACTGACACACAGATATACTGACACACACACAGACAGACATACTGACACAGACATGCTGACACACACAAACTGACATACTGACAAACACAGATATACCGACACACACATACTGACACACACAGACATACTAACACACACACTGACAGACATACTGACACAGACATACACACATACAGATATACTGACACACATAAAAATTACACTTTTAAACCCACCCTCCAGTTTCCTACCTTTCCTGCTGGTGGCTGAAGGTGTTGGGAGTTGGGGTCTGGCTCTCTCGGCCAGCCCCCCTCCACTCTGCCTACTCTTCTTTCCCGCACGCTCCTCTCTTTGTGGGAGGAAGTGATGCACGGCCGTCACTTCCTCCCAGCCTGTTGCCAAAAAGCAAGGGGCCCGCTCGCGCTGTTAAAGCGCCTCAGTGCGCCACCGGAACCCTGCTGACAGAAGCCCACCGTGTGGCCCTTTGTGCACCGGCCACCCGGTGGGCCTCCTTAGTGTGCGGATTACCGGCCGGGGGTTAGAAATAGTTGAGGCCAGCGGGGCTCACGGTGCAGCTGCCCAGTTTGCCCCACGTTAAAGAAGGCCCTGCGTATATTAGCTATTATATTGTATATGTTCATGAGTAGTTTATGGTATTGTGTATGATACATTGGAATTGTGTGAATGGATATGTCACATTGTGTGTTTGGTAGTATGTGTGGGGGCTGTTTGAGGTATTGCATGTGAGAGACTGCATGTGGGGTTGTGTGCATGTATGTGGATTGTTAGTGGTGTTGCGTTTGTGCAGATTATGTGTATGTTTGTGTGTGGGCTGTCCGTACTATTTGTATGAGGGATTACACAGGAATGCAGGATTCTGCATTCCTGTGTATATCTAGCAGTCTGGGTGGCTTCCCTGGGTTCCAGTGGGGACCAGACCGGCCAGGTACATGTCAAGGACAGGAGCTGCAACAGCAACTGCGAGCTGCTCTACTACAGTGTGGATTCCTATTCACAAGTGCTGTGAGGAAGTGATCTGAGATCACTTCCTCTACGTGCTGCAATGCATAAATTGAGGATTGTCCTTCACCACCTTTTCGGATTAGCAGATATCTGAAGTTTTACTGGGACTCCTGATAGGCCAGAACCTATTTGTCTCTAGCGGCCTTGAGTGCCGTGCAAAGACACCTCGAGTGCCGTGCATGGCACTAGTGCCGTAGGTTGCCTACCTCTGCACTATACAAACACACTGCATTATACACACTACATTATATAAACACTGCATTATATACACAGTGTGTTTGTGTAGTGTGTTTATATAATTCAGTGTGTGTTTGTGTAGTGTGTTTATATAATGCACACTACACACACACTCTGCATTATATACACACACTATACAAACACACACACTCTGCATTATATAAACAGACTACATTCACTATACACACACTACACAAATACACACACTCTGCATTCCTTATATACACACACTACACAAACACACACACTTTGCATTTAGTATATACAGCATTCACTTTACACACACACTGCATTCACTTTACGCACACTACCCACACACTACACAAACACACACTGCATCCACTACACAAACACACACTGCATCCACTACACAAACACACACTGCATCCACAACACTCACACTACACAAACACACACTGCATCCACTACACACACACTAAACAAACACTGCATCCCCTACACACACACTACACAAACATACACAGCTCCCCTGTCTAAACACACTGCATCCACTACACGTGGCATGTATATTTTGTGCATTTACCTTTAGAAATAGTTTTTATTTTCCAAAGTGGTAAATGTACAGAATATCGGCAAATTATATCTGCTATCGGCCTGAAAGTTCACAGAATATCGGTATCGGTATCGGCTCTAAAAAAATCAATATCGGTCGATCCCTAGTGCTGTATGTAAAGATTCAGTACATCCCAGCTCTACAAAGCTCCTTATGCATAGTTTAAAAAATATATATTATATTTTTTATAAATTAAAATATATTATATTTTTTATAAATTATTATATTATTTATTCTTTATAGTAACTTGTTCTGTTGTTTACGTAGGGAAATACTTAACGGGATTGCTGTTACTGATGAAAATGAAAATAAGCTTGGATACTCAAAGGTAAATATACTTTTTGTTTATAATTTGTTTGCGAATTTGAAATCTGACAATGTCCTTGTCATGGGTATAAGACTGTACAATTCACAATATAAGCTGGTGTTACCCAGACTGACACTGGCTTGTTCCTGTCCTGCAATTGAAGTGTAAACTTGGCTTGGGCCCTGGAAAGAACTGTCCTTAAATTTTCTCTTCTTGTTTTTAAAAGTTTATTACATTTAATGAAACTTAGTGATACCATTTTTTTAAAACATGATATACATTTGATTTATTTAAATATTTTTAGATTCGCTTTTTTTTCTGGCTGAGCAGCCATGTTGGATCAGACTGTACTGTTATCTGACCAACTGCTTCTCAACCTAACTTGCCTGCTGCTGTGATTGTTCTCGGTCAAACTGCAGCAGCAGGCAAGTTAGGTTGAGCAGTAGTTGGTCCGATAACAGTAGAATCTGATCCAACACGTGAATAAGAAAAAAATAATAATAATCAATGTACATCATTTAAAATAAAAAAATGTTTTATTAAAATTAAGGAGGACTGAATTCTACTGCTGAATATAGTGGTATATTCCTATATTTGAGTGGGTAGCACTCTCTCACTAGTTTATCTGATCTGGACTGACTCATTGCAACTTCCTTTGAAGTAGTAGGGATTTGTAAATCAAAACCTTGAGTTTGTTAAAAATATAAGGTTAAGTTATGTAAATGATTCTACTCTACACACATAAGCTTATTTTATATTTTCAAAAACAAGTTAAGGGACACGCCAGACACCAAAGCAACTTCATCTAAATGAAGTTGTTATGGTGCAATGAGGCACTCATACCTTAATGGGATAGAATAAACCATTCTCAAACTGTTTAAATCCAAAATTCTCCAGCAGCGATGTCCACTTCCGCCTTTCCTCCCCCCTTCTTCCCCGGTGGCATCCGGCTTCTGAATTTTCAGATTTAGGATGTGCATAGTGCTGCCGGGCAGGGGCGCCACTAATTGGCTGAAAGTGGAAAGCTGTAAAACTGGTTTCGAAAGAAACATTCAGAAATTCATAAGCTGGATGCTGCGGGGGGGGGACATTGTCACTGGAGGCAATTTTGGAGGTAAGAGTGTCACCGGTGGGCCTCTTGACCCCATAAAAACTTTTTATAGATTAAGTTGTTTTGGTGCCTGGAGTGTCTCTTTAATTGCAAAATGAATAGTGCCAAATACCTTTACAATAAGCTATAATGTTATATCGCTTGATGGTTTCCACGTACTACCAGGCACTGACCCAACTGAATGCATACACATTGCAATCGGACAATCCCATTAATGAATGAAAGCGCTTTTTGTCCAGGATTGCAAATTGAGATTACTCGAGTAGCCTGTGGATCAAATGCAATCTGCAGGTATCCCTCTATCTTTGGTGAAACTACAAATACTATTCTGCTCAGCAATCATTCTCCATCCTGGGCTGGATGAGCTGACAGTTTTAGTTCCCCAAGAAATGGGCCATTCTATTTTGTCTGACATTGATGTATTGAATAATCTATTTTATATTCGATTAATGTAAACGTACACCCATTTCTTTATCCCCATTAAATATAGCATGTGCTTTGACTCATAATGGGTAATAATTTTTTTGCCGTGAGTTTATCAGTAAACCACCACCCACTGCGGCTGCTTGTAAAAGACTATAATCCTCTTTCCAGCATTTAATTTATTTCTTAATTGCTTTTTTTTATTTGTTATATTTTGTTATTTGTTATATTTTACGTGCTGTTTCAGAAAGCTGCTGCTAAAGGGATTAGCCAGGTTGTAATATCCAGAATCGCTATGGCTGCACCTAGCATGAGTAAGTAATTAATATATTTCTTGATTTAAGGTGTAAAACACATTTTAAACTAATGTATCTTAATTGTGATCTGTACTTTTTAATAAAACATTCCTTTAGCCATAAAGCTTGTGTCTAGGTGAGATCCAGTTCTAGTTGAGACCCTTTAGTTTTAACCGTGTAGTTTTGTCAAAATATCTCCAGTGGTTGTCAGCCATTAGGGGCACTTCCTCCACCAGAACCAAATCAAAACTTTGGGGGTGGTGGACAGTGCTGACCACAATAGAATGGATCACATAGTCCTGAAAAAAACAACTGTTCTTTTCAGGACTAGTTCCATTTAGGCAGTGTAACCACACAATAGGAATTTTTTTTGCAAAACATATTTTGCAAGAAATATCCTAATGATGACAACGTTGTTTGCAGTGCAGTGGCCGGGTGGTGCAAGGGAGTGTGCGTTTTTATCAGAGGGAAGATAATTTTGCACTATTTTAGTGTGAGGGGAAACAGCTCTTGTTATACTTGTAGGGGGTTTGCCCTGATAGGAGGCCTCAGAGCCCCTGTCCTTGTGGAGAATGCCCTCTTTGGTTGTGTAGTAATGCAACTGCACCAGCACATCCCTTGGTGTCTCACCTCCTTTTCATCTTGCTCTGAGAGCTCAATGTGCTCTATCAGTTGTGAACATGGACTGTGGGATGTCAGGCAGTAGGGGCTGAAAGATGCTCAGCATTACCTCCATCATAGGTCCTTCTCCCATGGATTTGGGAGGCCCCGGATTCGTAGGTTATAGCTGCAAGACCTGCTAGACATGTCCTCAACAAGGATCTCCATCGATGTTGTTCATATCTGCACATTATTAGACCTGTTGGCCATATGGTTGTGGGCTGCTGTAACCACTGCCTCCACTCTGTGCTCTGGACCCACTGTTCATGTGCCAAGGGCCTGTATTTCGGGTTTCACTACGGCTGTACTTTTCTTTTTGTTTGGCAAAGGCTAATTCAGAGCTCTGGGCTCAGCCGTCCATTCAGTTTAGAGTCCAAGCCGAGCCCCCTGTATTTGTGTATTATTTTGTTTAGTTTTCTTCATTTTTTCATGAATAACGTTAACATGATCCACTTTTTTGACATCTATTAGATAAACGCTTTCATAAATGATATGAAAAGCAGACATTTACTATAGTAGATGGAGTGACATACATCTGTGTTAGTTCAGCATGCAAGGAAATGCTTTAGATGGGGTCTAGGAACAAAAAATGACAAAAGGAAACTATTTGCACATTACTATTCATGTGTGGGTGTCTAAGATGTCCCTTCAACAGTTTCCATACTGTACAATATGCCAATGTATGTAACCTTCTCATTACAAGAAATCATTTATACATTTTTATTTTCTTTGTTTAGTTCTGCTACCAATCTTGATGGAAAGACTGGAATCATATCCCTTTATGAAGGTAACTTTTTATTTTTTTATTTGTATTTTATTGAGGTTTACAGCCACATAAATACGCGTAAGATAATGGAAAAAATGACTTGTACATTCCAACATTTACCTTGTTTGGCATCGAACCTTAACATTTATGTTGCATTATACAGTTTTAAACATCAAACAATTTGCGTGTTATCAAATTTTTCTAAGTCTTATTTTATTCTGAAGTGTATAGATTATCTGTAGTATAAACCGTATTTAACTAGATGTGGGGGGAAAGAAATGGACCAGTAAGAGGGGATAGGCAATATATCGAATGTACATAATTAACAAGGAATACTGTGTAAATTCTATCTACGCCTGGGAGTTTGGCTCAGATCAAGCTCATGAGATCCAAAGTGACTTCTTTTGCAGCTGAGTCTCCCCTATTAATTCACTCCACAATTATTTTGATTCCGTGGACATATTATTTTACGTCCCTGATTTAGTGGGTGATTCCTACACTTGGGTTTGGCCCTTTCCCTACGGATGGTCTGCTCTGCACAAAACCTTGACGCAACTCCCATGATTTTATTGCCCTTAACCACTCTATTTTTTGCCTCAACAACATTAACTTGTATTCAATAGTTAGGGAAACTTGGTTTACTATGTCATCCACTGTAGGGTAGTTATTTGCACAACACTGTCAAGCTGATGAATATATTAAGGATATTGTTATGTGGGTTATCACTCATCCTATGGTATTGGGAGTTGTTTTTGGTAGTATAAGTAACAAATAAGTTTCTATCGTTTACCCAGTGAGCATTTACCAAATTTTCCCACCTCGTTCCATAGTTTTTGTACTACTTAGCACCCTGACCATATGTGGTTCTCCATTTTTATTACACTTTCAGCACTTGTCTGTAGACAAGCCTTGAGTGTTGTAGCCTGGATGGAACACCATCGACACCGTCTGTTGCAAGATTGTAATAGCTATACTGTTTTGTCTTAGTCCAATCAAACTGGATTAACTTTAGTTGTGAAAGAGAAAGGCCCTGGGTGGTTTTAAGGTTTATAAATGGGTATTTAAATTTAAATAGAATTATCATTTTTATGGCTGATATTTGACCTACTCATGAAATAAATAGAATTTTCAATGTACCTATTATTTGTGTGATTTATTTTTTGCTTAACTTTCTCGTCAGTTGTATCGCCAGCACAGTCAGGTAGTCCTGTCTCCAGTCGTAATTGAAAATAGATTTAAGATGTTGTAGGTTAGGTTTGTCTCTCCTGGCATTAAGTTTATAGTATGAGTGTTGACTATACTCCAATATTGTGCTCTGTAAATTTGGCAGGGATATTAGTAGTTGGCTCATCTGCAAATACATTAAGTTTGCAATCCTGTTCTACTTGAATTCCATGTATGTTTTGGTTTTGTCGGATGGCTACTGCTAGCGGCTCCAAAGCTACAATATAAAGCAGTGGAGGCAGTGGGTATTCCTGACGCGCATCGTTGCTTATATGGAAACTGTCAGTTAAAATGATGTTCAATTCCTGGGCTTAGGGTCGATGAGATAATTCTTTTACTTCCCCGAGAAACTGATCAGGGAATTTAGACTTGTGCAGGACCACCTCCAAGAAAAGACAGTTGAGGCAGTCATATGCTTTCAATGCATCTAAAGGCAGAAGGATGTCTTCTTTGTCCAAGTCACTTGGTATATGTAAAAGGTCTGGGAACTTTTTAGTGTTGTCTGTTCCCATTCTGTTCCCGTCGGTAATATATTTTCCAACCTATTCACAAATATTTTAACAAATAATAATTAAGCGTCCGTATTCCGGAGTGAAATGTTCCTTCTTGATCTATATTCTATATCAGTTTAGTTTAGTATTGCTCCATTTGGCATTCTAGTTGTAACCTGTCTGCCATGCTGTTGTGGGCCTCTGCATACTCCTCAAATCTGGATTCCATATGTGCAGTCCTATTTTCCAAATCTTGGATGTTTTTCTGCAATTCTGATAAGAAGCTGTCAAACCTTGCCATGATTTTATCTGCTGTGCTGTCCAACAGGGACCATATGACATCAGTTGTGACACAGTCTGAAGAACTCTGCTCCTTTATTCTCGGTGGGCTTCATATTCATTTGCTTGTCCACCATCTTGTTCCACCTTCGCTGACATTGTGCCTCTTTTCTGTTCCGATGTTCGGATTTGAAAGAACTCGGACTTGTCTGCCTGCTTCTTGTGGGCCATATTTGCAGGTTTCCATCATACATTATCAGCACACGTTAGGCTTCTTCATAGGAAAACATTGTTGCTTTTCTATGGGGATTTAGAAGACACTGGATGTCCTCATGCATAGTGTGAGGAAATCTAGCATTGTTAAATTCTGTGAAAGACCAGGAAGCTCCTCTAGTGGCTGACTGAGAAACAGCCATTAGAGACAATCTTTTACATTGCATGACTAAGGAGATAGGGACGCTGCACCCAGACCTCTTCAATGAGATTAACGGGAAACTATAGTCACCTGAACAACTACAGCTTATTGAATTTGTTCTGGTGAGTAGAATCATTACCTTCAGGCCTTTTGCTGTAAACACCGTATTTTCAGAGAAAATGCAGTGTTTACATTACAGCCTAGTGGTAACTTCACTGTCCACTCCTCAGGTGGCTGTTAGAGATCCTTCCTGGGTCATGGCTGCCTAAAATGCATCCAAACATTCAGTATCTCCTCCCTCTGCATGCAGACACTGAACTTTCCTCATAGAGATTCATTGATTCAATTCATCTCTATGAGGAGATGCTGATTGGCCAGGGCTGTGTTTGAATCATGCTGGCTCTGCCTCTTTGTCAGCCAATCCTATGGGGAAGCATTGTGATTGGATCAGGCTACCACTTCTGCTTATATCAGGAGGCAGTGGGCAGGTCTAAAATAAAACAGTGACAAAGTGAGCAGCTGCAGACTTGAATACAAGTAAGAATTTACTATATTTAGGGAGGCATGAGGGGACCAGGTGGGCTAGATGGTGGTTTTAACCCTATAGGGCCAGGAATACATGTTTGTGATCCTGACCCTATATTGATCCTTTAAGTCAGTGCTCCCCAACCTTTTTATCGCCGCGGACCGGTAAACATTTGATAATTTTTCCGTGGCCCGCTTGTTTTGATTTAATAAGACAAAAAAAAAAAACAGTCACATATATTAAAAAAACACGCAGACACATACATAGTCAGAAAATCACAAACACAGTCACATAAAGACACAGACTCAAAATTGTGTGTATGTGTGTGTGAGCGGTGCAGTGTGTATGTGAGGGTGGCAGTGTGTGTGAGAGTTGCAGTGTGTGTGTGTTTGGGGCGGTGTGTGTATGTGGGGCAGTGTTTGCGGGGCAGTGTGTGTAGTGTGTGTATGGGGCAGTGTTTCGGGGCAGTGTGTGTAGTGTGTGTATGGGGCAGTGTTTGTGGGGCAGTGTGTGTAGTGTGTGTATGGGGGCAGTGTTTGCAGTGTGTGTATGGGGCAGTGTGTGTATGGGGGCAGTGTGTGTAGTGTGTGTATGGGGGCAGTGTTTGGGGGCAGTGTGTGTAGTGTGTGTATGGGGCAGTGTTTGTGGGGCAGTGTGTGTAGTGTGTGTATGGGGGCAGTGTTTGCGGGGCAGTGTGTGTAGTGGGGCAGTGTTTGCGGGGCAGTGTGTGTAGTGTGTGTATGGGGGCAGTGTTTGCGGGGCAGTGTGTGTATTGTGTGTATGGGGCAGTGTTTTGTGGGGCAGTGTGTGTAGTGTGTGTATGGGGCAGTGTTTGTGGGGCAGTGTGTGTAGTCTGTGTATGGGGCAGTGTGTGTAGTCTGTGTATGGGGCAGTGTTTGCGGGGCAGTGTGTGTAGTCTGTGTATGGGGCAGTGTTTGTGGGGCTGTGTGTGTAGTGTGTGTATGGGGCAGTGTTTGTGGGGCTGTGTGTGTAGTCTGTGTATGGGGCAGTGTTTGTGGGGCAGTGTGTGTAGTCTGTGTATGGGGCAGTGTTTGCGGGGCAGTGTGTGTAGTCTGTGTATGGGGCAGTGTTTGTGGGGCTGTGTGTGTAGTGTGTGTATGGGGCAGTGTTTGTGGGGCAGTGTGTGTATGGGGAGTAAGGAGGGTAGGGAGGCTTTTTTATATATTTTTTATTTAATTAAAATTAATATATTATTGTCCCCCCTCCCTTCTTACCTTTACTGGGAGGAGGGGGGACATTTCTTAGTCCCTGGTGGTCCGGTGGGGATTCCCTGGTGGTCCCAGTGGTGGTGAGATGAACTCTAGCCCAGTTACAGGGCTAGAGTTCACTCTCGCGAGATTTGGAGCGTTGCCGTGGTTACCGCGGCAATGCTCCAAATCTCGCGAGAGGAGGACCCGGAGGAGCTGCAGGTAAGAGCTCCCGGGTCCTCTCTCACTCCCTCCCCTGCCGGCTGTCAGCACAGTGCCTGCAGACCGGGGAGGGAGATCTCTGATCTCCCCTCCGGTCCGCAGGCACATTGCAGGGCTGGCACTTGGGCAATGCCAGCCCTGCATGAGCTGGCAGGCTCGCACACCCCTGGGCGGCCCGGTACCGTTTGATCCACGGACCGGTACCGGTCCGCGGCCCGGGGGTTGGGGAACACTGCTTTAAGTGATCTGAGTGCCTATAGTGTCCCTTTAATGTTATGATGTGAAATAAAATAGTTGTGGAATTAGGATTTCATAATTGCTCCCACATAATAGATATGTGATGCATAATACTGGTGAAATGAAGAGTTGCAAAAAGATTTCTTCTTGGGAATTGACCGGAGAGTTTCAGATATTAGGACCAAATAGCCCAGCGTGATAAAGGCCAAAGTTCTACTACATTCGTCTAAAAAGTGAGTTTCCCTGATCAATTCCTGACAATTCTAGTGAATAATGCTGTATGGTTTATTCAGTAAACACCAAACTGAAGTGTCTTGTAAAATTCAAGACAAAATAGCCAAGCTGTGATTTTCAGGTTTTTTTAACAGTTCAGCAGTTTTCCAGGTCATGTTATGGTGCAATATACACACTAGCTAAGCATCCCGTGCTTGTGGACTTTTCCCCCAGTGATAAAACATGTTAGGCAGATCTCCAAAAAAATACTTATTGAGGAACCATTCAGCAAGCGGCCGTGTAAGTGATTGTGATGTTAAAAGTATCTTAGAATCAATAAATTATTTATTATATAAACTATATATATTGACTAAGGAATATATATTTTTTTTATAATTGGGCATACTTTGAAATCAGCAGTGCATATTTTCAGTCCGAGAACAGAAGCAACAGACCGGTCCCAAATTTAAAGTGTTTAAATATTGAAATCAATGTTTGCTATGGCAGATTCTTGTCAGCCAATCAGAGCGAGATAACACACCCATGCGTGCGCATTGTGTTCAAAGTACTGGCACTTGCGCATTGCTAAAAGCTGTTAGCAGTTTTCTGCAGTTTGCTGGGAAAATAGGTGCACAAGAGGTCTCATGTCTTATTGGGAGGTTAGTCCTTTGAGTAAATACTTTAGCATTGTCTGGATTTAGGAAGGTTACAATTCCAGATTAGTTTACTTTGCCATGACAGATCTATGGACTATCACATGTCAAATTCAGAAAGCCGTGATCTATAAATGCATCAGTCTACAGCTCATGTCACAGAAAAAAGATAGTCTTACGCATGTCTTATTACACCGGTCTGTACGCTGAGCCATTGTCCTGAACCTACAGTTTATAAGTTGAAGGGGATTCCACTTAGATCCCATTGCAAACTGAATCTTCCTTTCCTGTAAATACCACCACTAATACTGAACTCCAATATATAGTTATTACATTTCCTTGCTGCAACAAAACTGCTTTTTACCCTAAAAGGGTTGTGCAATTTGTCAGTTGTGTGTGTGTGTGTGTACGTGCATATTTTACAAAAGAAGCAATGCTTTTTGTTCTTTGCACCTTCACCCAAAGGAAAGGTCTTTCCACATCCCACAATCTTTTTATGTAACTTTCCAAATCGTATCTGTAAACTTTATACTTACGACCTTTCTACAGACTAATTGGCCAGTGTATCAGATTGTTTAATATTTGCTATACATAAGAGATGCATTTATTGTTTTGATATATTTTTTAACTGTTTGTTATAAAGGGCAAGACCCTAAAAAGTGAAAATAGAAGCAATGAGCAGAAATATATAAATATATCTATATATATCTATTTATCATATCGCTGAAAAAGTGCCAAGACATGCACGAAACGCGTCGTCCAGGTCCTCTTTGAAGGTTTGCTGGGCCCCTCTCCAGTGTCTATTTTTTTTTTTTCTCCTAGTAGGTTTTGCTATCTCCAGTTGCCTTTTGCTTTTCCCTACTTCACCCTTGTTTCCTTTTGGATGCAGGGCGTTTCATTTCCACCTATTTGAATGTGCATATCAGTTACACACTGTCTTTTGGTGCACATATTTGAGGTGACATCTTAGGTGAGCTACTAGTTGCTGCCATTTTTATTATATTTTTTTCCACTATTTGTTTTATTTATTTTTATTTTTTAAATTGTGCACTTTTTCATTACCTACTTGTGGCATTCTTTTGGAACAACTACTACCGTGTGGACTTCAATGGAAATATTGGTTTACTACATAGGTTATGGACTACAGTGGTATAATCTGCTTTTTTCTCATGCCAAATTTAATACCACTGTCAGGACTCCCGCTTGTTAATTTATTAAACAATTAATATAATTTCATAATTTTTGCTATTTTTACATTAAAAACATAATTTTAGGGGCGGCGCCCGACCGCCATGCTGACCGGTCGCGGGCTGGAGAGGCTCCTGCAAGAATCTGCCTAATTTGGGAGAAAATACCAACTTAAAGCCTGACTCGGAGC
This sequence comes from Pelobates fuscus, assembly GCF_036172605.1. Classification (NCBI taxonomy): domain Eukaryota; kingdom Metazoa; phylum Chordata; class Amphibia; order Anura; family Pelobatidae; genus Pelobates; species Pelobates fuscus. The sequence goes on along the minus strand of NC_086326.1, from coordinate 30,977,949 downwards.
CAAGAGGCCACCTCTCATGTCCGGGCGGTTACCGGTGCCACTGCAGTCCCTGAGATCGGGAGCTTTGCAGACCCAGGGGGAGATGCGAGGCTTCAGAGTCTGTGGCCTACGCGGGTGGAGAGCGGGGCGGACGGCCGCCGTCCTGCTTTGGAACCTGGCTGCCGCGCAATAGCCCAGTGATGTGTCTCACGGGCCCCTGCTTCCCCCCCATGGACCGGGGGGGGTTATCCCGGTCCTCCCTGGAGGGAATCACCACCTAATTCTGACCCTCCGAGCCCGCCTGACAAAACGCACCGCACGCCGGGGCGCCAAAATGGCGGAGACGCAACTGATGCCGGGAATGGCATCTGCAGCTACCTGCAAGCAGCTCTGATCACAGGACCACACGCAGCATACACCATGAGCCTACAGACAAGCGTCGGACCCTCTGAAAAGCCCCTGCTTACCTCCCACAGATCGAGCCCGGCTCCACGGCTGCCTTCCTGGGCGGGATGCCGGCGGCGTGATGATCGTTGTACCACCCGAGCAGAGGCAGACACCAAACACCAGGAGGATGAGGGAGCGGACCACGGCCAGCAAGCGCCGCAGATCTGCCAGTGCCCACTCCCTCCAGCACTGCACGCCGGCACACGGAACGCAACGGCTGCTGCATGACAACGGGGCATGTTGTCCTGGCCCTCTCTGACCTCGACCCGGGACTGCATGACCCAACCACAGGGGATGACGAAGTCTCGAGTGGTATGGACTGATCCAGGGACTATACCTACCAATAGAGCGCTGAATGCTTCTTACCCAGTCGCAACCATACTGCCACACATCCCCTCTGCTCTCACCACCGGGGGTTACCTGCTGGGAAGTTCATCCTGATCAACGGTGCTGTGACTCATAATAATCTGACACTCCAGGTTTAAACATCCTTTACCAAGCTGGTGTACCATCTTAGTCTTAAATCCCTCTCTCTTTTACTTTTTTCTAATTTTTGTGTCTAAGTTTAAGTTTAAGCATATTTGAGCCTGTGTACCAGATAACTACTACATCTCATGTCTAAGCTTGCTAGGGAAGCTTGCCCACCTATATTGGCTTGGCATTCACACAGTGAGGCTACTTGCCTGCATAGTTTAGACATTAAGACATAAGTTTATATTATACTGTTAGCAACCTATGACAGTTCTGTCTATATCTCTTGTAAATGAATCTTATGCTATTGCCACTCGCAAGGTCTAATCTACAGAATTACTCAGCATTACTCTAACATATATAAAAATGTGCCGTTAATCTTAATGCACCAACTGTATTATCTGTGTATAAGCTCGAGGAATGCTGTTGGGGCACCACGAGCCTGCATGTTATTCATTCACAGCACAATAAAAATAAAGAATTTAAAAAAAACAAAAACATAATTTTAAACGTTTATCCAAAAATAATATATAATTAGAAAGGTTTATCCAAAAATATTAAATCAAGGCTTATATTCCATATGCTGATATACTCGTAGTGATGATCACAATAATTGTGTTCCACTTTATTGATCTCCTGCGTTCCGAATGTATTCTCACACTGTCCCAGCACAGACGTGCATCATATTCAGAATGCAATTCACCCCCTGGTGAGGCTTTATGGGGATAATGCCACTATGTGCCACCCTGCTCTTTATTGTATCAGATGAGACAGGATTTAAACCATGTGTTTATTTTGCAACCTATTTATTGTATGTGTAGGTTTTACGCTATAATTGAGTAAATATTTCCAATTTAAAATGTTCATATTTGTGCCTCATTGCAGAACCATTTCTTAAATGTATGTATTGTCTTATTATCAAGTTATTAGTCATCTATACTTTAATTTATTATTTTCCAGAAAATACGTTTTTTTCACGCTCCTCTACAAGTGATTCTGGCAGGTGGATTGTAAGTACTATTTTTATGGGTTTCTACATGGGGAAATGTTCATGCATCGGTATCTCTGGATTAGTAAATCTAAAGTATATTTCATAAAAAAAGCCAATATGTTTATTAGCCACCCAGCACTCCTGTCCCTTTATAAATATGTCTAGAGTATTTTTGATGATTTTCCATTAGAGTTTGAGGACAGGAGGTGGGTTTAGAACTTATTTAGTGTTTAATGTCTTTAAATTTATATATTATAGGGCCTTGAAAGAGTTAGCAGGGACCAAGGGTAATGGTCACCAAATATTCCAAAATGGAATGTTCATATCACAAGTGTTAAAATCCATTGGCTGATCAGTAGCTTTAACCAATCAGCATCTTTTTCCGCTTTGTTTCATTTTGTAGTCAACTCCTCTGTCAATTCCGATAACATGGATCAGATGGAAAATAGCACAGTCTTGTGAAATTAACCAATGTACGTTAAAGGAACACACCAACATTTTACCTAAATATATTCATAGAGAATGTATTTATTGCTGCGGCACAAAGCAATCTGGGAAAGCAACCTCCTGGCTGTTTAACAGCAACTAGGGTGCAACCTAGACACTATATAAAAGTGCCGATTTCTCTGGTGCCTTTATGAAGTGACAAAGAGCCTACGCTAACGCCTGAAGCACATCAGTAGGCTGACGTTTGAGGGGGTGTGAAGTGTTCATTTAAAACAGTCAGCCATTTGCTATTAAATGGGCACTACAGTATTCGGAACACAAGTGTGTATTCCTGACACTATAGTTCTAAAACCTCCGTTTAGGTGGTTGGCTCGCCCTTACCTCGAGTTAGAAAGGCGACTTACTCTTTTTCCAGAACAGTGCTGGGCACCTGCATCTGGCCCCAGCTCCGATCCGCCTCCTTGACTGACATAACTGTCTGAGGAGTGGCCACTAGATGTGCACCTTGGCTGTATTCTCTGAAAAGTTAGTACTTACAGCAAAAAACCTGCAGGGACTGACTATACTCACCAAAACAACTACATTAAGCTGTAGTTGTTCTGGTGATTATAGTGTCCCTTTAAGCGTCTTTTCCACTGAAGACCCTGGAAATTGCTACTCCCATTCCTATGGTTTTGAATATTTCTTCATATGAAAGTTAAAACTTGTTTTCAGTATATTGAAATAGCCATTGTGTTTAAGATTAAGACAGCCACCGAGGCTCAAAATCAGGACAGTGGATTATCTCAACAAATGTCTGGGAAGAGATAACAGTTGGTGGGCAGGTGTGTGTGTGTGTGTGCGTGAGTTTTAGCGTAGGCCTTCTACTCTGCCTAGAATTTCTTTTTTTTATTATTATATTAAGTGTTCTTAAACGGAGATTGAGATTTACTGGTTTAAATAAAGTCTCTGTTAATGGCCCGTCCGTGCTCTTTCTCTTTGTGTATTAATTTGTTTTATGTTTGTTATATTTTGCAGCTTACTATTCATGGTTCCTGTTGCCTGCTCATTATTCCCACAAAGATGGTAAAACATTTAAAGTGTTTTTTTTCTTTTTCCTTTTAAGTATTATTTATATTGTTGCACTTCCAAATCTGTATGTGATACCAGTGTCAGGGGACTATATTCTCAAAGTCCGTAAATCCTAGTCTTTCAGGGTACATACAGAGATACTCTTACACTGGGAGAAGGCTGAACACAGGCTTGTAAACTATAAATAGGACAGCCATATATAATAGATGACGTCCATTTCCCAGTCTTTATACATGCCACCCAATATTTCTATTGGCCACTCGATATTTCAATTGGCCAAGCAGAGATGCATGTTTAGGGGTAATTCTGGAGATGTGGCCCAGGGACAGGTCTATTTGGGGAATTTTTCAATGTTCCAGACCTAGCTATAGCAAATTATGGAAATTAGTAAGTTAAGTGGACCAAAGTCAAGGCATTTACACAGTCACACTGTTCTAAATCCATTTTATGTAAATTCTAACAAATATTACATCCAGTTTTATTAGTATGGCACTTGTGATACATTTATACACAACAAACATTCTAACCCCCTACAAAAGGACAGCTAGGTAGAAAGAAAGATAACAAGGGATTTGGGTCGGAAAGAAGAAACGCTCCTCCTAAATAGGGACATCTGGAAGGTGTATAGTCTTGCTTGTTCTGAGCATTTCCCACTTACATTTAAATTCTTTATCTCCCCAATCTTCCACTCTTGTTCGATTGTTGTGTAATCAAGTCCTATTTTCCCAATGTCATTATTATTGTGTACCCTTTTTGCTCCAATACAGAATTCGGCACCATTTTATTATCTCTGCAGCCCTTGCAATGCTTGTGTTGCCTTTTACCTGTCTGTCAACATTCCTTTGTTGGTCTGCATCTCTTGCAGCAACCAGTTTAACCTTCTGTCTGTCTTTCACTCTTTGGTCAGTCCCTCCCTTGTTCTTATTACTTGGAAGGCACAAATGTGTTTGTATTAACCAGTTCGTTCCTTGCATGCCAGAATAAAAATATTGGTTTAACTGCATAATTTAAAATGCTTGACATTTCAATGCATAGTGCATTTCTTGTGCAAAAATAGTACTCTTGCTTTCCAGATAATATTTTCGGGGGGGGGGGGGATATTTTTTAATTTTTTGCCATTTGTCTCTGTGGAGGTAAAACACTGCAAAATATGGACACAGAACAGGATGTTTGTTCTTCTCCCAACCCCCGAATGATGATATTTTGTCCCACCCTGCTGACATTGCTCTGTCGTCCACATATTTTCTTGAACATATTTTTTGCGTAATAGCTTAAAGGGTTACTCCAACCACCGTGACCATTTCAGTGATTTGAATAGGTCATGGTGGTAGAAGTCCAAATGTGCAGTGTTTCTGCTTTTAACACTGCACATACAGAGATATTTTGTAATTGTGTGCTGGGGGCTAGTTGCACCACCATCACCCATGATATTGGCAGGCCTGTTCTGGGCTGCATAATGTCAATTCTAAGCATAAATTACATCTGTTGTCAGCACGCATAGCACACTGATAACAGATGTTAAAATCTGCTCCTTGCAACAGAATGCCTGCAATGAAACGCAAGCACCCGCGCCCTCCCTTGTTGTGGGTGCTCCCCCTGCATGCGCTCAGAGCCAGCGTGCGGCCCAAGTGACGCCTTTGTTTTAAACTCATTATTTTAATATATATATATATTTTTTTTTTCTTACAGTTCGATGGCAGTGAATTCCCTAGAGCCAGAACTTCGTGATTCTATCGTGAACAAGTATGGAGACAAAGTTCGCTACGTTTATTTTAATAAAGGACTATAGAAACATTAAAACATATTGTTACTGACGGACAGTGTTTCAATAATAAGATTGGTGCTGCTTCGACTGGTCCATTTCTACTCTCTTTTCCACGTTTCTCTTAAACCAAAATGAGCCAAATTCAAATGATTCCAGAGTCGACAATCTACATGTAATCTCTTACTTCTCAAACAAATGAATCAAACTGAAATGAAACAATAATTTTAGGAACTTAGAACCATGAGGGAAAGTCTCAGAATTGCAGGTGTGTATGAACAAAGCTTCTTCTGTAGCTTTGACAACCTTATTTGTTGGCTGAGAATCGTTATATATATATATATATATATATATATATATATATATATACCTCACACACTGCTGTAACACCCAGCTTAACAATTTGAGGCTTTAGTTGACCTGCCTTTTTTTAATGCACATTACAATGCAAAAACAAACCAAAAAAAAAAGCTTTAAAAGACAATATAATAAATACACTTTAAAACAGACTTGTTCATATGGTTTAAAATCTAATGGGGTTCATCCAAATTATGGACAATTGTTGGATCATCTGTATTCTGTAAACACCATATGGACGTAACATGAACAAACGAACCAGACAATGGACGCGCATGTTCATTTGTTTCGTGATTCGGAGTTCTGTCTGTGGTGCTATAAATAAAACTGACCATACATTATATTTTTTTCCCCCATCAATCATCTGACAGTCACTAAATGTTGATTTTAGTCACAGATTAGATGAGAAGTGACCAAGAGAGGGGGGGGGGGAAAGTAATATATATAAATATATGAAAACCAATATATATATATATATATATATATATATATAAAATCCAGTATGCTTGCACTCCAGGTATAAATGACACTATTGCCCAGTGCAAATCCAGCAACATTTTTAGGTATCCAAGTAAACAGAATGCACTTCAGGGTCTTTGAAATTATAAAAAAAAAAAAAAACTTTTAATTCAAATTTAAATTAAATAAAAGAATATACATCAACGTTTCGGCTCACATCAGGAGCCTTCCTCAGGATGGCAAATATTTGTATTCATATTTTTTTGATATGAATTAAAAGTATATATAACTGAGTTATAGAATCAATTTCGACGATAAATTAGGACTTGAGCAGACCCATGACATGCGTTTCGCCAGTCAGATGGCTCTTCAAGGGGGAACATCCAAAATGCTTGCTCTTAAATCAGGCACTCTAAGAAATAATTGAGCAACTGTGGTGTCCAATCAAAAGTCCACGCATAGATCGATGTTGGATTGTGCCAATTGATATCTATGGAGGAGAGGATATGAGTGGAGAATGTTATCCCAAGGGAATGGGCAAAAGTCTGATGTAAACAAATGTCAATAATTTAGTTAAAGGGGCGTGGTTCCGGCTCTGACCAAGATGGCCGCATAAGGAAAGTGCTCCGCTCCACCGGACCCCGAAAAGCCGAATAAGCACCGTATTTTTCAAATTAGCTGACCTCATGGGGCGCACAAAACGCCCGGAACACCCCCAGACCCCTAAAAGCTCGCAACAGGGGCCGCTGGACGGCTTCTTACAGCCGCAACAGGGCTCGAGCGGAGGCCCCCCTAGCCCCAAAATGGCGGCGCCTACTACACCGGCCCCTGACATGGAGATGCCAGCCTTGAGCCGCATTGAAGCTTCCCTGCGGGACCTAAAAGACGCTGCAGTAACTAAAGCTGACCTCCAAACCATAATCGCTGCAATTCAGGATACCCTGCGATCCGAGATAGCGGAGATGCGTAACGACCTCACCGCGCAGGCAGGCCGCATCACTGTAATGGAGGAAGCGACTGAGGCCCTCACAACCAGGGTGACGGCCACTGACACCGCGGTGGCGCGACAGGGCGAGATGTTACTCTCCCTACGCCGACAGATGGAGGATGTCGACAATAGGGGGAGAAGGTGCAACATACGGGTCCGTGGGGTCCCAGAGACTGAGGGACCGGAAGATGCAGTGGCCACACTCACGGATCTCTTTAGCTCTCTCCTGCAACCGTCTCCCCCAACAGAAATTGAGTTTGAGAGGGCACATAGAGCCCTGCGACCCCGCTCGGTCGAGGAGGGACCACGTGATCTTATTTGCTGCCTACACTCGTTCCCACTGAAAAACGCCATAATGCTGAAGGCCAGGGAACGGCAGACATGGCCCTTCCGGGGGACTCAGGTTTCCCTCTATAATGACTTTTCCCCGATGACTCTTGAAGCCCGGAGGGCCCTACGCCCGGTCACTACAATATTACGTGACCGTAACATACCTTATAAATGGGGATTCCCCTTCTCCCTGCAAGTCCGACATCAAAACCGGTGGATATCGTTAAGGTGGCCAGAAGAGGTACCTCGCTTCATGGGAGAACTAGGCCTACCCTCTCCGCCGGTCTCTAACTGGATCCTGGGCCCACTGAACCCGCCACCAAGACCGCAAAGGGGACCCAGAAACCGGGGTGGGAGAATGCCCCCTGCTCAACATGTGGGAAGCCGCGGTGATCCGTTATCTCCGGAGGAGTGATATCGGAGGCCTGCCAGGACCCATGCACTGCTTGGTTCCGACCCGAGACGGCACTCCTTGTTTGCGCCCTCTACATCTCAAATGCCCCTCCTGCACGACCACGATGTAATCCCTTAAGCCGCTGCCAACTACCTGATTTCGCCTACCAGAGCCTACAAGAAGCAGGTTTGACTTAACACTCCGACTCAGGTACTATATACTTTGGGCTCCAAGCACAGAGATAAGGGTTTTGGGAGGGGGGGAATAGGGACATACAGTTTGGGTGGGGATATTGTTCCTATCTCTGATACAAGCGAGGGTCCCATGGGGGCTATGGCACTGACATTTGCATATCTCCAACCACCAACTCTTTCCATGCTAGAACGGGTTTACCCTGCCTTGGGGTGGGGGGAAAGGGGGGGTATTGCAATGTATACGCACCTACTGTCCCGTGGGGGACATCCCTCATGAGTTTCCTCCAAGCGCAGACTACTTGGAATTGAATGTTCAGCTGCTGTGGGGGACTTCTTGCCAGGGACAGCAAGGGGAATGTTGGTATCTTCTTGGTTCGATTTGGGGGGGAGTTGGGGGGTAACGGGAATTGCATTTCAAGCTTTAATATACAATGTAATGTTTTGTTGAATTTGTGCCTGCACCTTACATAAGGTCTGTACCCATATTCATTTTCAACTATGTTGGGACGGAATGTTATAGAAGCCCGTAGCCCTTTACCACCACATCCCCAGCCCCCCTCCCCCCCCCCATCCCCCCTCCTCCCCGGCTATTTGAAAGATTGCATGACCCACCGCTACACCCTGGGCCCTCTAGCGCGTAACAGCGCACACTACGCTTGCCCTCAACCGAGGTCCTTTGATGTGGTCCCCCCCCCCTTTACACCTTCCTGGTTGGTGGGACACCTGCACGGTTTACAGCTACATCGTAGGCCTACTGGCTCATAACAGCGCATGCGGTGTCCACACTCCACCCTAATTATTTAGTGTAATGGTGACCCCGAGAAACTCCCCCCCCCCCCCCCCCTCCCCTGCCGACACGCTTGACCGTGCGGTCACCCGGGGACCCCTGGGGCGCAGGGCCCCCGGACACTAGAGGTAGATATGTGGGTATCAAGGGGCCACACACATTTTATCTTGGGGGACGATGTATATATGACCATAATGTTTGATGTTCTTACTTGCTCGCACCATTTGTGCGCGTACTGTATATATGTTGATATTGTTTATTTAGAGCTCTAACTAGGGGGCTCGGTGGAGCGGACGACCTCGTACTTGACCCGTAGACTCTCTGACGCCTCACTTGGCTGGGGCTTGACCCACGTTCTCTATAATTTCCACTCGCGCTAGTTGGTTGGTAACCGGACGGTAGGAACTTGGACTCCTGGGCTGGTCCCGGAGATACCCTCTGCTGTACCCGGTTACCGCGCGAGTCTTCCCCCCTCACCCTGTTGAAGGGATTCTACCTGGAATAGCTCACGGGGATCGGGGAAGTGACCTACGTACAGTTACACGACTCCCTATACATACACAAGACACTGCTAGCCTGACCCCCCTGTGCCGGCTTCGGTTCACCGGCTACCGACATCTACTATCTCCCACTCTTCCCCCTCTTTCTCGCCCTCGCCCTCCCTTCCACACGTCCTCCCCCCCCTCTCACCCCCTGCTCTCTTCTTGCCGCCCGCCGGCCGGCCCATACCTCGGGTGCGCGATTGCCCTTAGCCCTCTGCGTCTTGGGGATACGGCCCGGCCCTCCTCCATTTGGAAACCCTGCCGAGACGTATCATGGCATTTCAAAGTGCACCTCTGAGATTCCTCACCCAGAACTGCAGGGGACTTAACATTCCGGAAAGGCGCACGCACCTGTTGCGGGAAATGAAAAAGAATCACATCTCAGTCGCCCTGCTGCAGGAAACGCACTTTAAGGAGGGATCGGCACCTGGATTACGGAGTAGACACTATCCTGTCAACTGCTTCTGCAACCACCCTATGGCTCACAAAGCAGGTGTAGCTATATTGATTGCGAGGGAACTGGATTTCAAAGAACTGGAATGTGTTCAGGACTCTCAAGGGAGGTATCTCTTCCTCAAAGGCGTCATAGCGGATAAGATCTACACTATAGCGACTATATATGTCCCCAACAAAAAGCAAGCAGCGTTCATTCGCAATGTTTTACTCCAACTGGAGGACTTCACGGATGGGATATTGGTGGTGGGAGGGGACTTCAACGCCCCACTTGACCCGACTCTAGACTCCTCCACAGGTCATAGCTGTATACCACAACGCAACATTAGGGCAATCCGGCAGTCACTCGATTCCCTTCGGCTAGTAGACTGCTGGAGGGCCCTTAATCCCTCGACAAAAGATTACACCTACTATTCCGCACTCCATAATCGATACTCACGTATAGATTACATCTTCATCGCGAGGGAAGGACTCTCCCATCTCCGCGGGGCCGACATAGGAACAACCACCTGGTCAGACCATGGATCAGTCGGGATAGAGCTGAACTCACCCCTCTACAGACCGAAGACCTGGACCTGGAGGCTCAATCCGTCTTTATTGCTGGACCCAGGCGTTAAAATACAAATCCAACAGGAACTGGACCAATACTTCCGAGAAAACGACACTCCGGAGTCTTCCCCGATCACCATCTGGGAGGCTCACAAGAGTGTAATCCGGGGCACACTCATACGCATCGCGTCCCAGAAGCGTAAGGCCCATATGAAGGATATGGTTGAAGTCTATACTGCCATCTCTACTCTGGAAAGCCAACATAAACGCTCCCAACTTAACGCCACTTATGGCGAACTAATGGAACAAAGGAGAAAATTGAAGGACCTTATCCTTAAAAGGCATCTTAGTTCGGTTCAACGCACAAAGGGCTTCTACTACACGCACGCCAATAAGGGGGGCAAATATCTGGCGAGACTGCTGAAGGGCCCCCAGCCCCGACAACAAATTCATAAGATCCAGCTGACCTCCGGAGAAGTCTCCCCATTCCCGCAGAGAATTGCGGAAGAGTTTCGGCTATTCTACGAACGATTATACAACCTCTATGGCCCTACTGGAACCCCTACAGACTTGAGGGTACGCAACGCGACACGAGAATATCTGTCCGGAACGATCGCCAAGGTGATCGATCCGGAATCAGCTACACTTTTGGATGCCCCGATATCCACGGAAGAAATAGCTGCGGCCCTTAAGGCGTCCAAAACGGGTAAGGCCCCCGGACCAGACGGTTTCCCCACGGGTTACTACAAGTGTTTTACGGATATACTGTTGCCCCGGCTTTCTAAGGCGGTCAACGCAGTTGGAGAGGGAGGAATCCTAGGGACGGAATCCTTGGCTGCCACCATCACGGTCTTACTGAAACCGGGGAAAGACCCCTTGCAATGTGGTAGCTATAGGCCGATCTCCTTGTTAAACGTAGATGCCAAGCTGTTCACGAAGGTTATAGCCACCCGTCTTAAACATCTACTTCCGGACCTTATACACCCTGACCAGACGGGCTTCATCCCGGGTAGGGAGGCCCGGGATAGCACATTGAGACTCTTCTCCATTCAGCACCACGCGAGGAGGCTGGGGACACGGTTGCTCCTGTTATCGACCGATGCCGAGAAGGCATTCGACCGAGTCAACTGGGCATATATGCTGGAGACCCTCCGATTACAAGGCTGCGGGCAGAGACTCCTAGCTTGGATATCCGCGCTATACAGCAGGCCACGAGCATCGGTACGGGTTAATGGGGCCACGACTGGGGACTTCGCGATCAACAACGGGACCCGACAGGGATGCCCGCTTTCGCCCTTACTGTTCGCTCTCTCCCTGGAACCTTTATTACAAGCGATTCGTAGTAACCCGGACATCCAGGGGTATGACTGGAAGGGGGTACAACACAAAGTGGCAGCGTACGCGGATGATCTCCTCTTCTTTGTCCGCAATCCCAGGATCACGTTGCCGTGCCTCCTCCAAGAACTCGAAAGATACGGGCAGATATCCGGATTTAAACTCAATGTCTCGAAGTGCGAGGTCTTGAACATCACGCTCCCCGCGGAGGAATTCCGTTCCTTGGAGACGGAGTTCGCATTCCACTGGTGTCAGGACAAGATGAGGTACCTGGGGGTTTGGGTGTCTGAGAACCCGGATAACATCTATCAACACAACTTCGCACCCTTACTGAAGACCGTACTCTCGGACCTCACCAGGTGGGCGCACCCGCACATAACGTGGCACGGCAGAGTCGCGGTCATTAAGATGAACATTCTTCCGCGGGTTCTGTACCTTATGCAGACCATACCTCTTGCTCTACCGCCGGTTTTCTTCTCTACCCTGAAGACGGCGGTGCTCAAATTCGTCTGGAGAGGCGGTCGATCTCGGATCCGACACGAAATCATCTGCCGACCTAGAAACCAAGGTGGCCTGGCATTGCCCGACTTTAGAAAGTACCATCAGGCCACGATCATGCAACGCATCCTAGACTGGCATGTAACGTCCTCCGCCAAGCATTGGGTGGTACTGGATAGAGGCCTTATTGGTCCGTCCCTGGAAGAACGAATATGGGGCACCTCGGGACGATCACCGGCCCACCCCCCAGTGGAGGGACTGGTCCTCCAAACCCTGACGGGATGGAGATCTGTGAGACAGCTGGACCACATATCCCCATCCCCTAGCCCGATGCTCCCGCTCACGTATAATGAAGCCATAGGGGGGGGACTTCCCCCCTTGGCTTGGCCTATCCAAGACACAGGGACATACATACCGATACACAGAGCTCTAGAGGGCGGGGGGCTGAGGACTTTGCCCTCGCTGTTGGGCGACAGACCACGAACGCCTCTCATCTGCTTTCGTTACTTCCAACTACAGCACTTTTATGAAACATTACCACATAAAGAAAAACTACATAGAACCCTCACATGGTTTGAACGCCTCTGCGATCGGGGTACCGTGGTGGAACACGCCATCTCCGTCTTATATCACCAACTCCTGACCAATCACGCGGAAACACCTCAGACATTCAAAAGACAATGGGAGGAACAACTTGGAACAGCTCTTACGGTACAACAGTGGGACACAGCATTATTATGGCAACATAAGAGCTCCATGAGTTCTTATTACCAAGAGGTGAATTATAAACTCATTTCCCATTGGTATAGGACACCGGCTCTACTGCACCGCATATTCCCCTCCATACCCTCTGTATGCTGGAGGTGTCAAGAGACGCGAGGAACAGTTCTGCACATATGGTGGGACTGCAAGGCTATAACCCCATACTGGGAGATGATCAGGGAAACAATCATACTGATTCTGGGGGATATCCCAGACTGGACTGCAGAACTCGCCTTACTACACATCACAACGTCCTCAGTCGCCTCGTACAAGAAGTCAATATTGCGGCACCTGCTCAATGCCGCTAAAGCCAACATTCCAGCCCACTGGAAAACATCTGATGTACCTTCCAAATCAGAATGGATTCGCAGAGTAGAGGAGATACAGGGTGCCGAAGCAGCCTACTCGGCCCTAACCGGCAGGGAGACAAAACATGCGGAGGCTTGGTCGCCGTGGTATATGTATATCTCACGATGCTGTGACGCTGGGGGCATATCGGGGAGCCCGACGGGGGCACGCGTCGTTCCGAGCTAGGCAGAAGAGACAACACCCCGACTATCTCATCCACTCTATCCTCTTTCATTCCCTTCCTCTACCCCTCTTGTCGGTGGCCGGGGCTCCGGGGTCGGCCCGGAGGAGTCTCCTAGACACCTACTGTAAGATAACGACTACACACTTATTTCCTTGAACACGAAGAGGTGCCTTGAGACACACACGAAATTACCAGAAGTTAGCGAACACTTATGGGGGGGTGCTCCACATCTGGCTAATAGATGTGATAACCAACTGCCTTATGACGAGATAACACCCACCGGGACGTAGGTCCCAGTTGAGACGCACTCACGATACAACCTCTCTTCATACAACAATAGCACCCACAACACACACCACAATGCACACCTCTGACGAAGCCCGAGAGAGGGAAATCCCTTATGTTCCCCCCCCCCATATCTCAGATACATTGACGCGTGATGACCTATAGGCCTAACCCAATGTTGGGATGATGGGGCTTGTCGAGGTGACAAATACGAAGCTACTGTTAGACATAGGACCCGACTCCCAGGTTAAATTGAGATCTGGGGTCTTCACCTAAGTACCCGCAGCTATCCTTACTATAACCAGGGTTTTGATCTGGCATTATCACTGCAAGCTCGCAAATCTTGGATACCTTACTCTCCAAACGGATACTAAAGTCGAGCGCACTGTAGGGTAGAATTCTACACTGAGTAGTGCACACAAGGGTAGGTCCTCCCGGACACCGTCCATTCCTGAATACCACATAACGCACCGGGATTCAATGTATAAAGAGTCTACTACGTGGGGCTGCCCACGTTTGTTTTTCTTTCTCCCTTTTTATTTTTCCTCTCCTTATCACTTATCACTGTATATATAATATTGTATTGAACGCCGCTGATCCTTTGTTAACCAGCCGTTAATAATGTTTAACCGTTCTCATATATAGTATGCTCAGCAATGCTGGACCTGCGCGTCCTAACCGCTTGATAACATTGTCTTTTTGAATCTCTCAATAAACAGATTTACAACAAAAAAAAAAAAAAAAATTTAGTTAAATTGGAAATCAAAGTTATTACAAATTGTGGCCTCTGTATGTACAGAATAGGTAGCTGTATCTAAAAGATCTGTTTGATACAGCAGGTTGTCTGACAAATGACAAAACCTGTAACAGGTCACCAGTATATGCTATACCTAAAACAGGATATGATTCGCTAAATGCTGAAGACCTCATTTAAGTATTAAAGTGTGTGTCTATAGCAGATAAAGTAAAATTATCAAAAAATAAACAAATGTCCGTAGTATAATGAGAATTGAAATGATAATCCTGAAAAGACCGAAAGCTCATCATGGGTTGCTATGACAACAATGCGGAACATTAGTATCAACAATAGGTCTCCGTTGATAATACGAGGTGGGTATAGATTGCCTGCAGGCCAAATGCTTGAGAGACTCTAATGCAACATTTGGATAGTGAACCTGCATCAATGACATTAAACATGAAATTGTTCACTAAATGCTGGAGACCTCAGGCAGCCGGCTATACAATCCGGTAACGATGGGTAATCAAAGGGTCATTTGGAATTAGAATGGGTAGGTAGGGTAAGGGTATTAGTGGTATGGTCAATTAGTTAACCTACTCACCCATACCTAAAAATGAAATATTGCATGAAGCGCAAATGGTCAGAGCAAGATAATGTCCCTCAATAGCTTATTATTATTATTATTATTATTATGGTCACTAGAAGTTCTGAAACAGTTTGAGATCCTGAGATATCCAGTCTCAAAAGCAAAATTAACAAATGTACTAATGATTCCAAAGTGGATCCCTACATATGTCTCACATCCTTCAGTGTTAATTCCCCAAGGGGAAAAGTAAAAGTCCTCAGAATATAATAAGCAGCAGCCTGGATAACTGTAGCATTAAGTTACCGTAACTAGATCCTAATGTAGTAAGATAACTGGTGTATGTAAGAAATGGCCGTTGTGTTAATGTTTCCTTATTCTTGGATGAAAAATGTGAAGTTAAATTCTTTGTTTTAACCCTCAGGTGCCATAATGTTAAATTCGTAAATCCATTTAGATTCCATCTTCAACGGGGGCAGATGGAAATTCTCTTTCCGTGAATTAGTGGTTGATTTCTCAGAAGCTTTAAATTGCAAGTTTTTTAGTTTTCCATTGTGGAAATGTACAACATGTCGAGCTGTAGGAGTGGAGACATTGGGGTTAGTTATAGAGTCAATGTGTTGTAAGATCCGACATCTAAATTGTTGGGATGTTTTGCAGATATATTGTAAGTATGGAGCTGCAGTTGATGAAGTAATTGATGTGTACAGTCGTTCCTGTTTGAGAGCATGTTACAGATTGGCAAGGTTTAAAGTAGTCACATGCTTTACGGTGTCCACAACAAAAGACCCCCTTGGTCAGTGTTAGCCGTTCCAAGTTCGGTTTAAGTGGCTCAAAATGACTGTGTACCAAAAGATCATAAGGATTTCTAGATCTGGAGACCGAAAGGGCTGGTGTAGAAGTCAGAACTTCCTTGAGCTTCTGATCGTGTAATACGATTGGCCAATTATGTGCCATGATCACTTTTTCTAGGTTAATAAAAGTTATGTTTTATTATATATAGTATTCCAGTTCTGGGGAAATCACTTTTATCTCGCTGTATTTGTTGCTATAATTGTCTCACCTTTTTATCATTGCAATAGAAGCCGTATAGTGGTGTTTTTAGAGTTATTTTTTTTGCCATGAAGCCATTTTAGGTGCATTCTTACCTCTTCAGTGCCCAGAATCCCTCTGATAATAAGCTGTTGGAAAGTTAGCAAAAATGCATTCAATGTTCTTGTGTTCTTTTTGTTAGTTTTCAAACATGAAATGCAATCAAATTCTCTAAGTCACTTTAGCTATTCACTCTGTCACAATGTATAATGCCTTCCTTGTGACAATGACTGCCAGTGACTGTCTGAGATTTCGAACAAGTTTTATTCGTCTTGGCTGTCTTGTCACTTATCCAGCATTTCTAAACCAAAACTACCAAAATATGTCTGCATCCCACTGTGGGCAGGTAATAATTTCACTTTCCTCCATGGAAACATGTCACACCACTCCACAAGTAATCCTGATTTTGTCCATGTTGGAACAATGTTATAAAGCATGGTATACGTCTCTGTGTATTTCCACAGCAAATAAAATATTTTTAAACAAATGCCACTTTACATTTGAGTTATCTGCTTTCCACTAAAAAGTCTGAATTTTGGATTAATGTGCTCCACGGACAAGCGTGATCTTATATACTGTTAATATATGGCACTCTCGCTCTGGATCAAGGGAGGAACAAAAAATCCAAGTATAAAAAAAAATATTTATTATATTGTTTATTATTCTACTTAAACTTTTTGTTTTCTCCTTTTGATCCAGAGCTGCTGTCTCTGGGGGAAAGGAGTGCGACCTATAATTGGGGCAATGCTTCATACACTTAGAGCCAGTGGTTCTTTATGAGGTGAGCACAACACATAGTGCCTTACTTACAATTTAGATACCTAAGGATAATGCACTTAAACGGACACTCCAGAACCCTAAAGCACTTTCGTTTGCTTAAAAGCTTTGTGTGTTAAGAGTGTCTTTTTTTTTTTTGCAAAAATTGTAGATTTTATTAGAAATTTACACTTTTATAGAATATACTGGTCACAGCCCATTGGCCCTTTTAACAGACAAGAGCTTCTGTTACTTCCTGGTTGGTTAACTTATTTGCACTGAACTCAAGTAGTAGCAATTGCCCAGAGCTCATTGAGCTGCATTGGGAGGTCTCTGATTGGACAGCCACAGAAAGTCTGGGCGGGGTTTGAAGAGGGTTTGTAAAGGCAGCAGACAAGAGATCTGCCGTTTTTGCAAGCTATGTTTTGATATAACTCCATTTAAAAAATGCAACATTTTCCAACTGGATGCTTCTCCGAGAGGAACACTATCCCAATACTTTTCTGTGTGAACATTTTTCAGTTGTCTAAGACATCATTCTGATTGAAAACGAGAAGAACTGTTATTTTCTGTTTAATGTCCTCATAAGGCAAAACCTCTAGTGACTGTCAGACTGGCAGTCATGTTCTCTGACATAGGTAAACATTGCCTTTTCTGAGAAACGGCTAATTTTACATGGATCACAGTGCCAGGACAGGGACTTTGCACTAAAACCACTATATTAAGATGAAGTTTGTTTAGTGTGTCCATCAAACCTCCTCAGTTACCCCAAGCGGACAATCTGGCACATGCTTGGTAATTACAGTTTTAAAATGTATTTTCATTTTTATCCCCTTCATTTATTTTGACAAATAATGAAGTCCTTGAGCAGTGGAGCTGGAGTTGCGGGTCTAGAGGCAGTGTTGTACGTAACAGCGGCAGGGAGCCTGAAGCAGGTGATATTCGAGAAATTCAACACCTACAAATTTAACCCCTTAAGGACACATGACATGTGTGACATGTCATGATTCCCTTTTATTCCAGAAGTTTGGTCCTTAAGGGGTTAAAGAATAATTGAAATAATTTCGGAGGCATGTTTATATGGGCTGCATAGATGTATGGGATATTTTGCACAATAGTTATTCATTGATGTTGAACTGTTTCACATAGAAAAAAAAAATAAACAAGACAAGTTAGTAATCTCAATATTGACATTTACATGAATCTCATGAGCAATCCTCGGAACAAATTATTCAGTAGAACATGTAACACTGTATGACTGAGGACATCTACTGGTTACTGCGGGCAGTGCACAATTCTTCTATCACATTTACAATATATCTTCCTTTTGTTTTCTGCTATGTAGTGTACACAATGCCTGATCTAAACAATGCTTGACCTCAGTTGTACCTGTATGAATTATTATAATATTAGTCGGAATATTTGTTCCCAAGTAGAAATGGAATATGAGACTCCGTATTGTACTGGATTTTACATGTCTGATATGCCTCTGTCCAACTTTTAGGCATCTTAAAATGAATTAATGACAAATATAAATAAACAAGGAAGTTTTGACAGATGTAAAATGTAATTCCCCTAAAACTCTGAATTGTAGCAATTTTACATCCAAGTTCCAGAACTAACGTGAAGGAACCCAGGCTGTTTCTATACCGAGTTGTTGAATTTTTCCAAATGTTACCATTTAAATTTTCATTAAATTGTGGCATCTCAACCATTAACACAATTTGGAAAAAATGCAGAATGGTGGCAGGGCAACGAGCCAACCAATTTAGAGTTCTTCACAAAAGTGATAATTACCCGGAACTCAAAGTGAATTTAAAATTTAAGATCAAAATAGAAAACTGAAAACAGGGGATATGGAGAATTTTCAGCATTTGCTATTTGGGCTTAAATTTCGAAATTCACTTTTAATTCCAGATGATCTTCACTTTAGTGAATAACTCCAATTGAGTATAGATCAGAAACAAGAGGTAAGAAGGGAATCTGACTAAGGGCATGTTCCTGAGCCTCGAGTGGTTCGGTCTAACACAGCAGAACTCAGAGAGGAAAACTTGTATAAGAGAATTAACCAGGAATAGCCAGAGCTGGACACGTCTGAGACACAATAACAATAAGACAAGCCTGCTCGATGATAACTGATATCAGGAGCGGATAACTACCCAGATCAGGGACAAGGGCTACCATGAGCAGAGCAGGATACTGAATGCTTATCTCAGAGATAAAATCACAGCGATGGTTCAGGGAGCTCATTCCTCTTCTAAAGTTTGAGTTCTGTTGGTTGAATATGTGGTGAATGGGTTGTATCGGTGGACTCGGGGTAATAGTTACGACGCTCAAGAGGTCATATGTTTGCATATTAAGTACTCGCAATGGCGATCGGTAACCATATTTCAAAGCTCTCTATTTACAGTAACACTATAGTGTCATGAACACAATTCGGTATTACTGACACTTTAGTGGTATAATCACTATTAAGGTCTCTGCCCCCCACCCCTCCTCACTTTTTTTTTTACTTCTACACTGCGCCAGTGTCGACATGGCTGGCCCTGCTTTGCTCCGCTTCTATGGCTAAGATCATCAAACTTGATAATCTTAGCCAATCCAATGATTTCCCATAGGAAAGCATTGGAAGGCTATTGTACATGCGTGGCAAAACGCTGCGCTGATCGGCATCTCCTCATCGAGAAACATCACTCACTGTGAAGCACTGAGAGAGGAAGCACCTCTAGTGGCCGTCTGAGTGACTGCCACTAGAGTTGTATCTTTTCTCTGAAAAGGCAGTGTTTACATTAAAATGCCTGCAGGGACTTACAATACTCACCAGAATAGCTACATTAAACTGTAGTTGTTGTGGTAATTATAGTGTCTCTTTAATGTCCTTGATCTTCCCCTTCTCTATCTACCTATCCATCCATCCATTCAATCACACACTTTTTTATGTTTTTACTTTTTGTTTCTGTGAATACCAACTTTTGTCAATACTAAATAAATGTAGCAATACTTCAGCTAATCTTGTGTTTCATTATATGTATTCACCCATTGAAGTTTTTAATGATGGTTATTGAAATTGACAAAAACCAATGCAGCTATATTAATAACTGAATGATCTACATTTTTTTAGTCTGTCCTATAGTATAAATGTGATTATTCAACTCATAGTACGGGAGAGTGGACCCAACCCTGAAGGTGAACAGATACTGCACTCTATGCATTATCCATCTTTGCTGTGATACGCAGCGACTTCAAGAGTCAAGAGCATTCTGGTAGCACACCAAAGCTATTGCAGCCCTGATCCTTACCTAAATGCAAGAAACCTTTAGGCAAGCACGCTTGGCAGTATAGTAAAGATTCCATACATATGTTAGTGGTGCATAAAATAAAGGAACACTTATTATGGTGCTAGGAGGTCCTAGATGCTGTCTTAACATAATGGGTTCAATTATTTATGAACGGTTTAACTCCAAAGTTGTGGAAATGGCTCCCGTCTGCTCTGCCCCCTGGATTTCTGTGATGGTCCATGGCTTCAATGCTCTGCCTGGGTGCCATGGATCGGCTGAGAGCATCAGCTGATGAATGTTGCTTTATAGTTACACACATGCAAGGGAGGCAAGTGCTTTGGCTTTTCAGAGTAATCCTGCTGACTGTTAGCAGCGGCCACCATTGCATTTCCCTGCTTGATCTATAAAGAGCTGCTACACTTTTTAGATGTTATATTTACCAGCAACGCTTTGATATTTGTTGTATTACTTTTTTGCCTTATGACGGGTTTTTTTTTGTCACCGGTTCACATTAACCCTTTTTCGTTCTAAACCTCTGTATAAACAGGCATTTTTTTTTTAAAGACAACCACACACACCACCACTTTACTCCTCCATTAGAAGAAGATATAAAAGTTAAAGCCTCCCTTAACTTTTGTGAGACACTACACCCAAATTAACTGTCATTTACGCAAACACACACACACACACACACAATTAGCTACAGGCTCCTACACACAAACATAACTAGCCACACACACACACACACACCAACCTAATTACCAATATGCTCACACACACCCAAGCCTTATATATATCAGAGGTGCCCAAAAGGTAGATCCCCAGATGTTTTACAACTACAGCTCCCATGATGCTTTGTCATTCTAGAGGCATGCAAAGGATCATAGGAGTTGTCGTTCTACAACATCTGGGTATCTACCTATTGGGTGCCGCTGGTATGTAGGCTTACTAACCCTCAGCCATATGCACATATTAACATGTGTACTGGTACACACTAATGTGCATGCACAAACTTACATGTAATGATAAACACCTTAACAAGCATAAATATAAGCATTCTGACACACTGATAGACACAGAAAAAAAGTAACACACAGACACAAAATAAAAATAAAATTTTATAGTTATATGTAATCAGTGGCGTACACATGACCCATAGGGGCCCCAGTGCGAAAATTGATCTTACTCTGCGCGGGCCGGGGCCGCAACACATGGCGGCAGGCACCTGGTCGCAGGGGTTGCAGGGCTGCGACCCCTGCGACCGCGGTATGTACGCCAGTGCATGCAGATGCACACACACTTAAAGGACCACTACAGACACCCAGATCACATCAGCTCAATGAAGTAGTCTGGGTGTCAGGTCCCTCTAGTTTTAACCCTGCAGCTGAAAGCATAGCACCCTTTCACTGAGGGGTAATCCAGCCTCTAGTGGCTGTCTCACTGACAGCCGCTAGAGGAGCTTCCGCGATTCTAAGACACTGAACATCCATAGGAAAGCATTGAGTAATGCTTTCCTATGGGCGGTTTGAATGCGCGCACGGCTCTTGCCGTGCGTGCGCATTCGAAACTGAGCGGTGGAGGGATCCCCAGCACCAAGGGAGTACGGCACTGGAGAAAGGTAAGTGCTGAAGACACACACACACTCTCACAAACAGACGAATACACACTAGCTAACAGACACACACATTTACTGACAGAGACACACTCAGCGACAGACATACACACTCACTTACAAAACATACACTCTCACTGACAAACACACACTAACAGACATCAAACAGACTCAGTAACAGACACACACAGTAACACACTCACTGACACTAGCAGACACACACTCAGACACACTCACTGACACTCACTAGCAGACACTCACAGTAACACTAACACACAAACTCTCACACACACAGTAACACTAACACACACACTAACACTCACACACACACTAACGCACACACTAACACTCACACTCGCACTAACACATGTTTTTTTTTGTTATTTAATCCCCCCAGCCTCCTTACCTTTTGGAGTGCTGAGGGGATTCCCTGGGGTCCAGTGGTGTCACCCGGCAGGCAGGCAGGCTGGCCAGCGCGCGAGGGAGCACTCTCCCCTGAGTGCTTCCTCTTCAGCTCCCTCGCACACCGCGTACTGATGCCGGCGCCGGAAGATGACTTCATCTTCCGGCTCCGGTATCAGTATGCGGCGCGCGAGGGAGCCGAAGAGGAAGCACTCAGGGGAGAGTGCTCCCTCGTGCGCCCGCCAGCCTGCCTGCCGGGTGACAGCAGGGCCAGCCTCGGGGGGCCCTGAGGTGGCCGGCTCCTGGGCCCCCCAGGAGAAGAGGCTGGCCACAGTGGGTACATACCGGGTTGCAGGGGCGGCCGGGCCCCCTGGTGGGCCGGGCCCGGTCGCAGCCGTGACCCCTGCGACCCTGGTATGTACGCCACTGTATGTAATACTGTAGTTTTGTTGTAATTTCATATGATGTGTGTATATGTGTGTATATAATTATTATTTTTAAAAAAAATTCTCTTGTGTGTCAGATGTTATACTTAGGAAATAACTTTTACGTAACATAGCAGGCCAGGAGCTAAACCTGCATCCCAGGCACGACTAGAAGCAGCTGTTTTTCAAGTTTTTTAAGTAACTCAGATAACTAATGACTATTTTTGTTCTGTAACAGAATATTTGTATTTGTTGTTTTGACTTGTTTGCAGGGTGACTGATATTAATATCCCGTAACTGAATATGCTGAGAGTGTTGACGGTTCCAAATAAGCAGGACACATGTTTAAACTTATTGTTCGACGGGATCTGTTTGTGCAAGTACTGAAAGCACCTACCGTATATACTCGAGTATAAGCCGAGTTTTTCAGCACATTTTTTGTGCTGAAAAACCCCAACTCGGCTTATACTCGAGTCACTGTCTGTATTATGGCAATTTACATTACCATAATGCAGACTGGGGGCTGTGTGCGGTTACTTACCTCTCCTGCAGCTCCTGTCAGCTCTCTCCTCCTCCGCGGCGGTCCGTTCAGCACCTCTGTCAGCTCCCAGTGTAAGTCTCGCAAGAGCTGCGGGGTCATAGTGCGGCTCTCGCGAGACTAACAGTGTGAGCTGACAGAAGAGCTGCACGGACTGGCGCGGAGGAGAAGGGAGCTGACAGGAGCTGCAGGAGAGGTAAGTGCTCTCTGCCAGCCCCCCTCCCCCCTCCACTGAACTGCCAATGCCACTGGACCACCAGGGAAGGAGAGCCCCTCTCCCTGCCATGTATCAAGCAGGGAGGGGGGACGAAAAAAAAAAACAAATTAACCCCTTAAGGACGCGGGACGGTTCAGGACCGTCATCGGCATTTTTGCGTTGCCGACCGACGACGGTCCTGAACCGTCCTAAATTTAAGAGGTACTTACCCAATCGCCGTCGTTCCCCCGGCGGCGATCGGCGTTGCTCCCGTTGTGGGGAGACTGCCTGCAGCCCAGACAGTCTCCCCATGGCGGATTAGGACCCCTGTGGCCATGTGATCGCCCAACAGGGCGACCACATGGTCACAATAGGTGTCCTAGACTCTGCCTGCAGGGGGACTGTCTGTGCTGACAGGCAGTCTCCCTGCCAGTGTAAAATCCAAAAAAAATTTAAGTTATAGTGAATAAAAAAAAAATATTATTATATATGTGTATATATATGATATATAGACATATATTATACCTATATAATATATGTCTATATATCATATATATAATGTCATGCTAAGTGTATTTTTATATTAATATGTACATATATTAATATAAAAATACACTTATAATTAATTTACACACGTATATATATAATATATATAATAACTATATATATATTGTATATATATATTATTATAAAATACGAATAATAAATAATTTAAATTAAATTTAAAAAATTAAAAATAATAATAAAAATTAAAAAAAAAATATATATCTATACGAAATGTTATTCTAACTGTATTTTGATATTAATATATATATATTTATATCAAAATACACTTAGAATGAAATTGTATATATATCTATGTATATATAAATAAATAAAAAGAATGCGAACTATTCATATGTCCATATACAAAATGACATAAATAATTATATAAATATACACGTAGACTTCAAATATATAAATATGCATATATATTTAAATTCTACGTGCATATTTATGTAATATTTTTACATAATTAAGTTATTTTATTGATTGCAATTTAAGGGACCTGTCTGCCAACCCAGGCCAAAAGTCTAGAGAATTTAATTTGCTAGCACTGTATTTTACCCTGTAACGTTCTACGACACCCTAAAACCTGTACATGGGGGGTACTGTTTTACTCGGGAGACTTTGCTGAACACAAATATTAGTGATTCAAAACAGTAAAACGTATCACAGCGATGATATTGTCAGTGAAAGTGACTTTTTTTGCATTTTTCACACATAAACAGCACGTTTACTGATGATATAATTGTTGTGATACATTTTCCAGTTTTGAAACACTAATATTTGTGTTCAGCAAAGTCTCCTGAGTATAACAGTACCCCCCATGTACAGGTTTTATAGCGTTTTTGAAAGTTACAGGGTCAAATATATGGGTCAAATATTTTTACATTGAAAATGACCAGGTTGGTTACGTTGCCTTTGAGAGCGTATGGTAGCCCAGGAATGAGAATTACCCCCATGATGGCATACCATTTGCGAAAGAAGACAACCCAAGGTATTGCAAATGGGGTATGACCAGTCTTTTTTAGTAACCACTTGGTCACAAACACTGGCCAAAATTAGCGTTCAATTTAGTTTTTTACTTTTTTCACACACAAACAAATATGAACGCTAACTTTGGCCAGTGTTTGCGACTAAGTGGCTACTAAAAAAGTCTGGACATACCCCATATTGAATACCCTGGGTTGTCTACTTTAAAAAAAATATGTACATGTGGGGTGTTATTCAGCGATTTATGACAGATAATAGTGTTACAATGTCACTATTGATAAATTTTAAAAATATATGTTTTGAAACCGCAATATCCTACTTGTACTTATAGCCCTATAACATGCAAAAAAATAGCAAAAAGCATGTAAACACTGGGTATTTTTAAACTCAGGACAAAATTTTGAATCTATTTAGCAGTTTTTTTCACTCGCTTTTGTAGATGAATAAAAGATTTTTCACATAAAAGTCAAAAAACATGTATTTTTTTTCAATTTTTCATCATATTTTTTCATTTTTTAAAAATTAAATTACATGAGATTATATAAATAATGGTATGTAAAGAAAGCCCCTTTTGTCCTGAAAAAAACAATATATAATTTGTATATGAACAGTAAATGAGAGAGCGGAAAATTACAGCTAAACACAAACACCACAAAAGTGTAAAAAGATGCCTGGTCGCAAATGTACAACATCGCAAAAAAAGTCCAGTCCTTAAGGGGTTAATAATAATAATAAAATAATAATACCAATAAATAAATAATAATATAATTTTTTTTTAAATAATAATAATAAAAAAAAATTAAAAATGCCCACCCCCCACCAAGGCTCTGCATCACACACACACACACACTGCACTCATACACACACACACTGCACTCATACACACACACACTGCACTCATACACACACACTGCACTCACACACTGCATTCAAACACATACACTGCATTCAAACACACACACTGCATTCATACATACACACTGCACTCATACACACACTGCAGTCATACACACTGCACTCACACACACACACTGCAGTCATACACACTGCACTCATATACACACACTGCATTCATACATACACACTGCAGTCATACACACTGCACTCATACACACACTGCATTCATACACACACTGCACTCATACACACACTGCACTCACACACTGCATTCAAACACACACACACTGCATTCATACACACACACTGCACTCATACACACACTGCATTCATATACACACACACTGCATTCATTATATACACACTGTAAATACATATTCAATTAATATAATTTTTTTAGGATCTAATTTTATTTAGAAATTTACCAGTAGCTGCTGCATTTCCCACCCTAGTCTTATACTAGAGTCAATAAGTTTTCCCAGTTTTGGGGGGTAAAATTAGGGGCCTCGGCTTATATTCGGGTCGGCTTATACTCGAGTATATACGGTAATAGCCAATTATTAATGCACGGTCTCCTGGTTGATCACATTTGGTTTAGTAATCAGAAACTCCCCCAAAAGCCTTCAGCGGAACTCACATGGTACATACTTTTTATTTTATTTTTTTAAATACTTTTTATTTATCAAAAATTAATACCATATACAATCTTCATATCGAAATTCCAATATATCTGATATGTGAATAAAGACATTTACTATATTATCATATTTCATCAAACAATTAAAAACATACATTAGCATTAACATCAAAACAAATAAAAATAAATAGAACTTCAGATATTGCTGCTTTGCTATAATTGATTAATCTTAGGGTTATAGGGAAGAAACAGCATATTAAAGGAGCACTATAGGGTCAGGAACACAAACATGTATTCTTGACCCTATAGTGTTAAAACCACAATCTAGCCACCCTGGTCCCCTCATTCCTCCCTAAATATAGATATTTAGATATAAAATCTTACTTGTAATCCAATCTGCAGCTGCTTATTTTGTCCCTGTTTCCTTTAGACCTGCCTGCTGACATCATCAGAAGTGGTGGCCATGGGCGTCCGCAGGGGGGGGGGGGGGGAAGAGGGGGTACTTGCCCCCCCTGGATTTTTCATCTTGTGCTGCTATTTTTGGTTTGTGTGAGAATACACTGCAATACCGGCGCCCGCCAGTAGATGGCGCTGTGAATGGAGAAAGGCAGGAAGCTACAGCTTAGCCCTGCCTCTCCTCATCACTGAAACCGCAGGGGAGCAGCACAGAGGCAGCCTACAGAGCAGGTAAGTGAGGAATGGGGGGCACTATTACCCCCCTCACCACCCTCAGCATCAACCCCCCCTCACCACCCTCAGCATTACCCCCCCCCCTCACTATTACCACCCTCAGCATCACCCCCCCTTCACTATCACTCCCCATCACCCCCCCTTCACCATCACCCCCCCTTCACTATCACTCCCCGTCACCCCCCCTTCACTATCACACCCTATCACCCCCCTTCACTATCACACCCCATCACCCACCTTCACTATCACTCCCCATCACCCCCCTTCACTTTCACCCCCCCACTATCACCCACCCTCAGCATCACCCCCCCACTATCGCCCCCCTCACCACCCTCAGCATCAGCCCCCCTCACCACCCTCAGCATCAGCCCCCCTCACCACCCTCAGCATCAGCCCCCCTCACTATCACCCCCATCACCACCCTCTGCATCACCCCTTCACTATCACCCCCCATTACCACCCTCTGCATCACCCCCTCACTATCACCCCCTCACACCCTCAACATTACCCCCCTCCCTCAGCATTATCCCCTCACTATCATCCCCCCTCACCACCCTCAGCATCACCACCCTCAGCATTACCCCCCCTCACCATCACTCCCTCCCTCAGCAGCACCCCCCTCACCACCCACAGCATTAGCAGCATTACCCCCTCTGTCACCATCAACCCCTTCCTCAGCATTACGCCCCCTCACCATCACTCCCCCCATCAGCATCACCCCCCCACCATCACCCCCTCTCACCATCACCCGCCTGTCCCACTCACCATCACCCGCCTGTCCCACCCACCATCACACGCCTCTACCTCTCACCATCACCCCCCTCTCACCATCACCCCCCTCTTCAAGCAGCTACCTCATACACATAGGGTACCAGACAAAAATGCAAACATGCTCACAGAGACATATACACATACACACACACACACACTCACTCCCTCTCTCTCTCTCTCTCTCTCTCTCTCTCTGTCAGACACACTCTCAGGCACATACACAGGTAAACTGTGCATCAATGTGTATATGTGACAGTGTGCATGTATTGCAACTATTTTTTTCACTTTTTTGTTAGTGGGGCCTCATTTTTGAGTTTCGCCTAAGGCCTCATAAAGTCTAGAGCCTCAGAAGAAAAAGAAGACTGTGTCAAATGAAGGAGAAGAAAATGAGATTGGAGCACTTCATTCTGGACACCACATCATAAGGCTTTGGTACCTGGGCCTTGCAGGGAAACTTTAGACCTTCTCATCTCCCCAGGTAAAAAAAAAATATCAGTGTTAATGTGTTCACTTTAATTTACTGAGTGTCAGGAAACACAGAGGGTCGCTGGGTAGGGGTGCCGCTGATTGGCTAGAGGGTCAGCTGCCACTCTAAGCCAAATAGTAGATCCCCATTCATGAAAACGTAAACAAAATTTATGAATCGGGAACTAGCGATTGGCTTAGAGCGTCAGCTGACCACTCTAGCCAATCAGCGGCACCCATGCCTGACATCAGTCTGCACTTCCTGACACTCCGTTTAAGAAGCTGAATACCACTGAGCGACCTGGAGATCTGGATGGGGGAAGCCTTTGTGGGTAAACCATTTGAGAGTGGTTTCACCCCTTAAAGGAAATAGAGCACCCAGGGGCCTCCTTGCATCATAGCATTTTCATTTAGTTGAAGTTGTTATGGTGACCAGAATGTTCCTTTAATTTTATCAAAGGAACACTATAGTGTCCGGAAAAATTCCTGCGGACGCCCATGGTGGTGGCCTGATCCAATCACAATGCTTCCCCATAGGATTGGCTGAGACTGACAATGAGGCAGATCAGGGGCAGAGCGAGCACGATTCAAACACAGCCCTGGTCAATCAGCATCTCCTCATAGAGATTAAATGAATCAATGAATCTCAATGAGGAAAGTTCAGTGTCTGCATGCAGAGGGAGGAGATACTGAATGTTTGGATGCATTTTAGGCAGCCATGACCCAGGAAGGATCTCTAACAGCGATCTGAGGAGTGGCCAGTGAAGTTATCACTAGGCTGTAATGTAAACACTGCATTTTCTCTGAAAAGACACTGTTTACAGCAAAAAGCCTGAAGGTAATGATTCTACTCACCAGAACAAATTCAATAAGCTGTAGTTGTTCTGGTGACTATAGTGTCCTTTTAATGCTAAATTAATATCTTCCTCTTTCCTTTTCGTTTCCCTTTCCCCTCCCTTATTCTCTATATTATTTTTCTTTTGTTGTACAGGGTTTTTATATATGTCCTAATTACCATACATTTTCTCCCTCTGGTAAATCCTGTTTTGGATGTTTTTAGCCATTTTGACTCAGAATTTATCTTTTTGATAACCAATACCTCCATTGCTTTTGATCTTTTTTGTTCCAGTTTATTTGGTAAGATATTCCTTTCTCCATTTCTAATTGTGTAATTGTTTGATTCTTAATTTCTTGCCAAGTTGGAATTTTTTGCTATTTCCAATTTCTTGCAATTGAAAGTTTTACGGCAGTTAAAATACGTAATATTATTTTATTTTTTTCGGAATATTTTGTTTTGGAAAGTTTAAATGTAATAATGCTTGAACAGGTGTTAAATTCCAATCGAATCCGAAATTTTTAATTAATCTTTGAGAGATATCAAACCATACTGCCCGAATCTTTGTACATCACCACCAAACATGCAAATAATCAGCATACTGATCCCCACATCTCCAGCAATTATGAAGAGCATTTGGATATATATATATATGGAACATACTTTAACCAATTGAGGATCAGAGATGTTTTGGGATGAATTTTTTTCCTGCAGTTTATGCGTTCAATACAAATACAATGCAGGGTAGCATTTTACATGCATACCACTGAGTGGCATGCAGAAGTGATGTGTCCATGAAAACATGGTGAAATTTACAAACGTACATGGACGTAAAATTAAACTAAAATTTAGAAAAGCATCTTGGACATTTTCTTATGTTCTTGGAGTCTTGCGCATACTTCAACTGATACTTCCCAGCTCTATATACCTGCCAAATGTCTTAATTCAGAATATGCAGCTTGTAGTTTCACTTGCATACTGCTGTTCCTATGATATCTAAAATTTCAAGGAAAATCTGTCATATTACAAGCCCTTTAGACTACACTGCAGGAGAGGGGTTTATGAGATATAATCCAACACCTCGGAACTGAATGAGAGCTTCCTGAGTGATGGTCTCACTACTGTGTCTGTGTGCCTGTCTCAAGTAGCAAAGTGTGACGTAGGAGACATAACATGGTCGGTTAACACGCTGGAACTTGAAGACCAATATGACTTTAAGCACCAAAGCCTCTGGAGAATACAATCCACAATATTACATGACACAACTTTTACACAAGACTTGAGGAGCACACTCCAACACTACTTTACAGAGAATAACACACAGGTATCTTCACCAGCGCAATATGGGTTGGGCACAAAGCTATAGCTAAAGGAATTCTTATAAGCAAAGCAACGTACCTGCGCAAACAGCCACGACAACAATTTCAAAAGTGACAGAAGGAACTATACCACCTGAATGCCCAAAACCAGATCAACCCATCACAAGACTTAAAATCTAAAATTGCCCAAGTAACTAGGAGTCTGCATCAGCATGCCTTAGATAAAACAGGGCACTACCTACTAAGCTACCTCCTACGCCCAGGGAAACAAAGCTGGCAGAGTATTCGCGCATAGCCTTAAGGCAAAACAAGTACAACAAAAAATAGCGTATCTTGTATCAAACACTGGGGGGGAAATCATGATTCCCAAAGAGATTAGTGACACGTTTGCTAGTTATTATGCCAACCTCTACAACCTAAAAGAAGACCCAAACGCGCATCAACCGCTCACAGACACCATTGATGCTTATCTGGACATGGTAGACCTTCCTAAACTAACACTGCAACATTCACCAATAGAATCACAGAGGACAAGGTCGAAGCTCCAATAAAGACCCTCCCTCTAGGCAAATCGCCCGGGCCAGACGGATTTGACAACCTGTATTACAAGACCTTTACCACTTCCCTGACTCCACATCCCGTAAAAACCTTTAGAGATGCAATTGCAAACCAGACACTACACAAAGACATGCTTGCGGCACATATCATAACTTTACCTAAGCCAGGCAAACCCCCTACCCAACCCTAAAATTTTAGACCCATATCAATGCGGAACACCGATGCCAAAATCTTTGCAAAAATACTGGCCATCAGACTAGGGGCCCTTCTGCCTCACATAATCCATAATGATCAGGTGGGCTTTGTGGCTGGTAGACAAGGACCAGAAAACACACGCAAAGTTCTAGACATAATGTATAGCCCTAACCAGCTCAAGATAGGGCAAGGACTCCTTGTATCAGTGGACGCTAAGAAAGCATTTGACCGCCTGCATTGGAAATTCCAGGGGTCAGTCATGCGCAGATTCGGACTCCCATGCATGTTTCTCTCAGTAGTACAAGCACTATATAACTCACCGACAGCCCTAGTACTGAACGCCGAATAACTAATAGGACGAGGCAGGGATGTCTGGTCTCACCACTGTTGTACATAATAGCATTAGAACCACTGGCACACCGCATTAGACATAACTAATCCATACGGGATATCCGGATTGGAGGCACAGAAGATAAAGACAACCTTTTTGCCGGTGACTTATTGCTAAACCTAACACAACATCAAATATCCTTCCCAAATCTCCTAAACGAAATTGCAGTTTATGGAGAAAATTCATATTATCAACTAAATGTGCTAAAAATAGAAATTATAGTGTTAAGAAGTGGAGCAATATTAGCGCTGAAGAACACAACCCCTTTCCCACATGCAATCAAGTAAAGAAATTTATACTTATATTGCTTGTTGCTTAATGTCCCAATCCAAGCTCAGCATATATGGGAAAAAATATATATAAAAAGGATCATAGAACAGATCTGCATGAATCAGTAGGTGTTATTCAATTCTAAACACACTGAGTAAAATTAGCTTAAATAGCTAATGAAAAATGTATTACAGTATTACCACAAGTTAAAAACGGATGATCATTAATACAAAGCAGGCTGCAGAAAATGATAAAAGAAAAATAATAAAAACATAAAATCACTGCTAAGTTGACATATGTTTAGCAGATTACTGCTCAATTAATACAAAAGTGAAACTAAACACTATCAACATGTACAGCAGGTTACTGCTTACTAGATATGGTGGTATAACGGTATAACTCCGTTTACTCACAAACAGGTTTTCCCGCTCTGTGTCAGGGTACCTGAAGTCTCTGCCTCCGAGAGAGGTAGAGACTCAAACGTTTATCCGTCCGGACGCCAGGTTTCTCCTGTTCCTCGCGGTCGACCCGGTCACATAAACGCCGGCCGCGAGGGAGTCACTTCCTTATGTAGCATGGCGCCCGGAGACCGACGTCATGACGCCAATCCGGAACGACCTGTCACTCAATCCATTGGAGACTAATCAGGACTCGTCGGAGGCGTGTCTATCCCCTCTAGCCAGGGTATTTAAACATACTTCGCCCTGTTGCTCATTGCCCTGTCGTGGTTCTAGCCTGTCTAGTCACACAGTGCTCTGGTGTTTTTCAGTTATCCTTTTGGTTCCGACCCGGCTCGTTTGTCTTACTCTGTTTACCTCTGTTATCCTTGACCCGGCTTGTTCCTCGCTTACCTGTCCTCTCGTTCCCTCGAACTCGGCTTGTCTCTGACCATTCTCTATACTCTCCGTACGTTAGTCCGGCCATTCTAAGGTCCGGTATACGTACCCTGTACCTGTTTGTACTTTGCGTGTTGGATCCCTGTCCCGATCCTGACACTCTGGGAGATGTCTCCTGTGCCAAAAACAGGCTGATCGTCTGTGGGGTGCCTTTTCGCCCGGCTTCCAAAACAGTCTCCGCCCCCTTATCGACGTACTTCCGTGTCTACGCGTTTCTCCGTTCACAGACGGCTTCGTCAGGACGTGAAGTGTTTGAGTGTTCCCTCTATCTGGGAGCTTTTATATGCCTCGCTTTGCACACAATTGGTGCATTTGGATATTGTCCACATATGTTTGGCATATTTATCAATAAACATGAATTTGTCT
The DNA here is from genome assembly GCF_036172605.1 of Pelobates fuscus. NCBI lineage: Eukaryota > Metazoa > Chordata > Amphibia > Anura > Pelobatidae > Pelobates > Pelobates fuscus. The sequence continues at coordinate 30,944,869 of NC_086326.1, read as the reverse complement.
TAAAACAACCTTGTTTTCTTCATTTTTCATTTCCAGAATTATACATTTGGCAACTTTTAATATTATACATTCAGTTTATATGCAGTAATACCAATAAGATTCTTAAAATTAAAATAATTCAACATAATCTATTCAATAATCCCAATTATCTAGCCTCAATCAGTAAAGTACATTTAATAAAAAAACGTGTAATTCAATTAGAAATACCTAGTTCAAAAAATGGAAAAAAGAGAGAAAAGGAAACAGCATATGTTATTCCATCATTGTTACAATATACTATCATCTCTATATTTAAAGTGACCCAATAGTAATGTCTTTTCATGTTATGCAGACAACATATATACTAAATATAGTATTCACCTCATTTAAAGCAGAGCCTGAGTGGATCTCCAACCCTATGCTGATTTAAAGGAATACATCCCTCCAAAACAATTTAGAGTGATATATCTCTCCAAAACAGCGATATGTCTACACAAATACACCTCCAAAACGTGCATTGTATAGAAATATATAAAAGTTATAAAAAGTGACAGATCTCAAAATCATTATTCATTCCGTGAGGAATGAGGGTGTTCAGCTCAAATATCCACCTCATCTCAGTACGACCCAAATTCTGGATCAAATTACCTCCTCTCCAATTGTTCTTAAGCTGTTGGATCCCTATAAATTTTAAACGGGATGGGTCTGAATTGTGAAACTCCTCAAAATGTAGAGACACTTGATGTAGTTGGTATTTTCTTTTTATATTATAGGTGTGCTCACATATTCGTGTTCGTAACTGCCTAGTTGTCCGGCCTATGTACCTTAAACCACATGGGCAAAGTAGCATATATATCACATTCTTTGTTTGACATGTTATGAGTTCTTTTATTTTGTATGTTTTCCCATTCGCCATAAATTCTTTAGTACTTTGTTTATTGCTGCCCGTATTCCGACAGGCATTGCAATAACCACATCCAAAGAATCCCTTTATTTGACTCATGAAGTTTGATTTAGATACATTCTTATCTGGGATGTTATTGGTCAAGATCATTTTCATATTCTCCACCCCTCTATGTACTATTCTTGGGGTAGGAGGTAAGAATTTTGCTAAAACAGGATCTTTTAATAGCCAATGCCAGTGTTCAGAAATAATTTTTCTAATTTGTTTATTCTGTGGTCCTGAGAATTGACAAATGAAGGGAACACTTTCTTGTTGTTGTGTGTTTTCTTTTCTAACTTTATACTTTAATAGGCTGTCTCGATCAATACATTGAGTGTCCTCTATGGCTTTAAATAAAGTATAGTCTTTATAGCCTTTCTCTTTAAAATCAGATATAATTTGTTGACTTTGATGTAAAAAAATATTTTGGTCTGTACAATTCCTTTTTATCCTGGTTAATTGGCCTTTCGGGATGTTAGTAAGCCAAGGGCTAAAGTGACAGCTGTTGATCTCTATATAGCTGTTTACGTCAACAGATTTGAAAAATTATTTAGTCTTGATAGTGTCAGGTTCTATATAGATAGTAAGGTCTAAGAAATTGACCTCCTTTTTACTGTAGTCAAAAGATAGGTTAATCCCCCACTGGTTGGCGTTCACTTGCTGGATAAATGATTTTAGAAGTTCTTCCCCTCCCCGCCAAATGAAAAACAGGTCATCTATGTAGCGCCTATATAGCACCAAGTTCGTCTCCCAGCCACTATCTCCTCCAAAATGTGCTAAAAACCCAGGCCATGGGGTGGGAATGCAAGCAGACACTCTACAAGCCCTAAAGGAAACCTTTCGCCTTTTACTGGAGGGATGACCACGTCACCCTCCTGGGCATAAAAATTACAAAAGATTTAGATAATCTATACCAATCTAATTATGAAGTATTAAAAAACGGAGCTGACTAACACGCTATGAAACTGGGAAGACAAATACTTGACATGGAGAGGCAGAATTGCAGCAGTGAAAACGTCTCTTTTGCCAAAACTCCAATACCTCTTTAGCACTTTACAAATTAAATTCCCTATGACCGTCCTAGACAATGTCCAGAGGCAGATAGTACAATTTATCTGGGCCAAAAAGAGAATTAGAGTAGCAACCAAAATTTTACAAAGCCCGGTTGACGAAGGAGGGCTGGGATTACCCAACATTAGACTATACTACAGGGGGGCTATATTGTCATCTATTCTGACATCCCATGACGAGCAGCGACCACCGCAATGGGTGGAGATAGAGTCTCACAGGGCACAATGAATAGAACTGAAATATCTGTTCTAGATACCCAAGCAGCAAAGACCAAAGTTGGAATCAATACTACCAACCACAGACTTGTTGCTTAAAACCAGGGACTCGGTTCGACACTTGATGTGCTCTAGTGCACCCTGGTCACCCGCAACGCCTATTTATAGTGTACAGGTAGTGCATCCAACATTTGACCACCGTTTGTGGGGCAAGGGAGGATGTAATCATATTCAACAATTGTACTCTAAGGGGTCATTGTTACAATTGCCAGATTTAGTAACTAGGTTTAATCTACCACAAAGAGCAATATTTCCTTATCTACAAATTAAATCGATATTACACAACCAAACACAGATTAACGACCCACCGGGTACCATAACTCCATTCGAAAAATATGTCTGGCCCACGACACTCCAAAGAATGCGATGTCCCTCTGCTATAACTCGCTACTTAACCACACCACAACCCCACCATACGCACATCAACAGGCCTGGCAGTTGGATCTCCACTGTATTATTGCCAAAAGCCAATGGAGACAATCCTTTACAGCCCATAGAGGTAGGACAGCATGCGCCATACACGTTGAACAAATCAGGAAAATAGGCTACAGATGGTACATGGTCCCTAAAAAAAAAAAAAGGCTGGCACGCATATACCCCGGGACAACAGATAGGTGTTGGAGAGGTGGCACAGCCAGGGGTATAATCGCACCACATTTGGTGGACGTGCACGCACCTTCGACCATACTGGAATAAAGGGAAGGAACTGATCGCAGACCTAGTACAAACAGACTTTATCCTTAAAACCAAACTTGGGCTTCTATTTATGGGACTAAAAGATTTCCAGCATGATGACTCCATATTAGTGTTCCATAACCTGATAGCAGTCACACTAACAGCAGGAGCATGAAGGGAGGCAGATAACCCCATCATGGAGTGCCCTTATACAACAAATCACAGTTAACTTAGATTATGAACATATGGCAAGAACGCACCTTAGATCGGGGAAACATGTATCAGACGTCAAAGCAAAATGGAGACAATACCTAGCACGACCGACCTGTGACATGACTGGTAGTTGAGAGAGAGGAGAAAAAAAAAGCCCCTGAGCCCACAAATGCCCTCTCCGCAGTGGAAAGGCACGATATAACTCTCTAGCTATATACATTTTCGCTGATACTCACAGTTCTCGCGGACTTACGCTTTGCAACACTCCCACTTTGTGTATATATAGTGTATATAGTTAAAGCTAGCCCTGTGCTGGGGGGAAGAGGGTTATCTCGCGAAATAACCACTCAATGATAGAAAGGTTAATACCCACAATCAGACACAGAGTTGTATACATCCATGACTACCAGCTATACACTGTAAGATATCTACCCGAATGGTCATACCTACTGCCCAGCCAGGTTCCTTGGGAGGCGGGCCGCACGGGTGGAGCCACCATGACCCACTCAAAGGCTAGCTAGAGAGAGCAAGCAAAATGTAGAGGCACTCCACCCCCCCACCCCCCACCTTACCTCCTTAATAACTGGAGATTAACATAAAAGACAACTGCAGGGGGGGGGGGGGGAATGACCGAACATAGACAGGCCCGTGACAAACACCAAGGCTGTGGGGAAAAGCTGTGATCCACCCTCTAAACTGACTTGTACAGGGGTAAATACCCTAAAAATCGGACTCCAGCACGTGGAGAAAACTCGGGCCCCAGAGGTAGCCGAGTTTGTGGCCAAGAGATGCAGGCCTGCACACCAGCCTGGGGCTGGAGGGACATTCTCACTAACACCCGCACGTCGGCGGACCGCTGAGACCCACTGACGGGCTCCTGCCACTTCCCGAAGGAAGGCATCGGATGAAGAGACCCTATCTGGGGCCGCCTAAACTTGTTGCAACTCGACCGTACAATAACATTGTACCAGCCATGTCACACAAACGAGACTGTAGAGCTTGACGGGCGGCATGCCACCCAGGAAGATCCCAGACCACAGTGAAAACATTAATCCTTGAATCAGCTTGTATTTGGCTTAGCGTGTTTATTTCATGTGAATTTCATATTTTAACTAGCTTGCCTACTAGCCACATAACCCACCTCTCACGTAGCTTGCATATGTACTGGTTAGAGCAGACTGGGACCCCTCTGATATGATATTGCCTGTTTACCTTACATTACAGAATTACCCCACACTCACACATCGCAATCTAACGCATATTCTTCTCTGATGTGAGAGTTTCTTTACACAAGCAAGCACCCATGCGACCATCACACCCTCACACCGATCGTATAGCTTTCCCCAAAACATGTGCTTGAGCGTAAATTGTTTAATTGTTTCTCATGATATGCTACATCTTGACTTACTTAATTACAAAAAACATGCCAAGTTTACTCATGCCACAACAATGTTTTATTATGTTGACTGTGACTGCGCCTGTTTCTGCTGTTGTGGCACTACAGGCATGGCTGTACGTATCTGCACGGCAAAAATTTAATATAAATAAAATAAAAAGATATGTATATAATTGATGACTCTTTCCCCCTAGTAAACCCCCCTTGTTCCTTTCTGTACCCTCATGTTTTGACCTTGATGAAAAATAAAATAAAAATTGTCGAATAGGAAAAAAAAAAAGTTGTTACAAAACAGACAGCTATTTTAATAATTAAGGAGCCAGGAACTGTGAGCAGAGTATTAGACAGCCGCACCTCTCCCAATATTAGACTGTATAAACATTCAGTTAGCTTCAGGTGAAATGAACTTGGCAAATAACAAACAGCACATTGCAATCATAAATTACACAACGTCGTCCTACAGGAGGAACCTTTTCGTATTAGATTTCAAATAAAGTAGAACGTGTGAATAAACATCGCAAAGTGGTTTCTAATTAAAGCAGATCTGTCAATTCTCCAGCAAATACTGTTGTAGACCTTAGCAGAGAAATGAGTAAAGTGAAGTAAACGCACTTACCAATGCAGCTCCTCTTTGTCCAGGATGATGCCACCACCCTATGATGCTCCCCGCGCGCTTAGACATGTGCAAGAAATGCCATACATATGCTATAGCTTTCGCGAATGCTCAGAGCACTAGGAATCGTACTTGATATTAGTCGTGAAATGTAAATATGTCTAGTACTTTTTGTACTAGACAGATGCTCTCATCTCTAGCTGCCAACTGAGAATATAAGTACACAGTGTGACTTGCAATAGGCGGCCAGTGATAGCCCGAAAGTGTCAGCCAAGGTAAAAGTTCCCTGTACTGTACGTTGCCAGGAGTAGAACCAAGGGGGGCAAATTCTGTGTTAAAACAGTTTAACCGTAAGGTCAGACAGTGCCCAGACACTCTTGTAACCATAACTATTTCATTGAGATGAAGTTGTTATATGATGAGTGTTTCTCTAATCTAAAATATCAATGTTCCCTCGACCTGTTGAATTAAGACTGTGTGTGGATAATGAGTGTCAAAACACTGAGCTCATACCTATAGATCAGCAGACTGCTAGTTTGTTCTGCATTTTGTATTCTGTGGTCATGCGATTTCTGGGATATCCTGTACCGCTGAACTGTTTATGCACTACAATACTTGTTTAGATTATAAACTATTCTAACGCATAGGGGAAATGTTTCACTTGTTGAACAAGTGATAGCTATCTTTAGGGACACAATAGACAGAAATTGACCCACTTATTTAATGCGTTACTTAAATAACGTATTAAAAAATTTACATTCCAATTTCTAAACGACTAAATTTATAATCCTTTCTGGACATTAACACTGGTTGTATCGGATTCCCTGTATCAAAACATTTGCTGTGATCCAAAGTTTTACAGTGTTAAAATTACCCTTTCATTTTAAAAATACATATTTCATTAATCCAGGGTTTCCCAATTAAATTTTACTGTGGAACCCTTTGACATAGTGTATCAAAATCGTGGAACCTCCCCGGAAACAAATTGCGCTGTAGCACAAACCTTTTCATTAACAGTGGCAATGTTTGTTTGTTTTGGCATATTTTGTTTTTGGGTATATATACTCTAATTTCTGCAGATAGTAAACAGATTGTAGTGCTTAGCAGGTGTACTTCTGTGTGTAGAGTTTGTGTTTGCATATCATTTTAGCATTTTAATACAGGGCTTTGTATGTAATGTTTGCATTTGTGTGCAGTGGTGTGTTTGCATGTAGTGAAGGATTTGAAATGCGGATGTACATTTGTGTGTAGTTGTGGTGTGTGAGTGAAGGGTGTGTTTGAGTGTTTTGTATATCATTTTGGAGTTGAGTTCAGGGGTGTGTTTGTATGTCATATTTGTGTTTGCAATGGTTTGTTTGCATGTTGTGTTGGTGTTTGATTGCTGGTATGTCTGCACATACACTGCCATATATAGTGAGGGAAAAAAGGATTTGATCCCCTGCAGATTTTGAACGTTTGCCCACTGACAAAGCAATGATCAGTCTATAATTTTAATGGTAGGTGTATTTTAACAGTGAGAGACAGAATAACGCCTCCCCCCCACCCCCCAAAAAAGAACGCATGTCAAAAAAGTTATAAATTGATTTGCATGTCAATGAGTGGAATAAGTATTTGACCCCTTCGCCTTAGTATTTGGTGGCAAAACCCTTGTTGACAATCACAGAGGTCAGACGTTTCTTATAGTTGGCCACCAGGTTTGCACACATCTCAGGGCATCCGGTGATAGGCTGAAATTACCAACTGATACCTTTAGCCTATCACTGGCGCCCAAGCTAAATTAGTGCAAAATCAGGATCAGGAGAGAGGAGTCAGCGAGGACAGGTGCTCTGAGATGAAGTTCTTAAAGGGGTGGAGTGTCCCTTTCTTTGTGTAAGTGAGTGAGACACTTAGCACAATTATAGTATTAGTCTGACAAAGTAACTCATTTAGAACCATGATTAGTGCACTTTAAACACATGTAATTGAGTTTTATGGTTGTGTAGCTCTGATTCTCTCATACACACACAGCATTCCGAACGCCTTGGAGAGTGAAATGGGAGGTTTTGGTATACACACGTAAGGAACAATATACATACCTACAGAGAATGATATATTTCGATAAGTAATTTAATATCAACGGTGAAAGAGGAACATTTACTTTGGGAGGAAAGGCATATACTAATTGCCAAGTAAATGATGGAAATCTTTTCCAATACTGCCAAACAAACCTCCAGTAAGACTGAAGCATATTAGATGACCACCCCACTGTATAGAGAACATTTCAAAGTATTTAGATGAAGATGTTCCCAACAAGGGAACATGCAGAGCAAATAATCTTGTGGCACAGCCCGAAAATAACTGAGCTTGATACATGCTACCTTGGAACAGGGGACTGCTTTGTGGGATCCTTTTTTTTTTATTATTTATTTATTTTTTTTATTATAATTCTTTATTTTCGAGATACTTTGATTTAACACAATTCGTATGAGCGGTAGGCATATGATAAAGGCATATCGGTTACATATAAACAGTGAGTGAATCAACACTTTATAAACTTGCAGTGCAACAGTGATTAACCCCTTAAGGACCAAACTTCTGGAATAAAAGGGAATCATGACATGTCACACATGTCGTGTCCTTAAGGGGTTAAAAGCATATTTTTTTTCTTTATGTTCCAAGCATTCAACATTTGGTTAAGGACAACAGGAATTAATTAGCTCAGGTTTGAGCCTTGATAGGACTATCATGCTTGTCGCGGTCCCTAAGTGTGGTACTTATGACCTGTGCCCTAAGGTGGCTCAAGCATATATGTTGAGGGGTGGACTAAAGGTGCGGTGTCATTTATGAAATATCGTGCTGGCATCAGGCTAAGGAAGTGGGTGCATATGATATCATGTTAGGTGTGAGCTTGTGTGCTCTAGATAATTAGTGGGTGGATTAGAGGGGTATGCATCCATGCTGGTAGCCCCTGACCGAGGAGGGGCACGGGGGGGAAGGAGGAGGTCACTGTCAGCTATATGTGCCAGCCTAATCAGCCCTCGTGTTTGCAGGCCTCATGCCTGTGAGGGCACTGTGAGGTATTTGTGGGATCTTTTTGATGGTTTCCTGACAACGCGATAAAGCCATATGAAGGCCAAGCTTTTTTTCCAGCCAGCTCAGAGGAGTTAGATCCCACCCATGTTATTTGAAAGAAGCAGTAGCAAAAACGATGGTAGGGACCTACATAGGAGGCTATTCACTGATGTGAGAAATCAAAGTGAATTCCCAGTTCATTTTTTTAATTTTAGGCCAAGATAGCCGCACTTGAAATATAGGTGACCGAGAGAATGTGACTAATTTGGCCATTTTTCATTAAATTTAAAATTCACTTTGAATTCTCACTTTAATGGGACACTCCAGGCACCCAGACCACTTCTGCCCATTGGAGTGGTCTGGGTGCCAACTCCCACTACTCTTAACCCTGCAAGTGTAATTACATAGTTACATAGCTGAAAAGAGACTTGCGTCCATCAAGTTCAGCCTTCCTCACATATGTTTTTGCTGTTGATCCAAAAGAAGGGAAAAAACCCAGTCTGAAGCGCTTCCAATTTTGCCACAAACTAGGAAAAAAATCCTTCTTGACCCCAAAATAGCAGTCATATATCTCCTACGATCAAGCAGCTATTACCCCACTAATTAGAAATTATATCCCTGTATGTTATGTTTTTGTAAGTATTTATCCAATTGCAGTTTAAACATCTGTAGTGACTCTGACAAAACCACCTCTTCAGGCAGAGAATTCCACATCCTTATTGCTCTTACTGTATAAAAACCTTTTCTTTGCCTTAGATGAAATCTCCTTTCTTCCAGCCTAAATGTGTGACCTCGTGTCCTATGTATAGCCCTGTTTATGAATAGATTTCCAGATAATGGTTTGTACTGGCCCCGAATATATTTGTATAAAGTTATCATATCCCCTCTCAGGCGCCGTTTTTCCAAACTAAACAGATTTAATTTTTTTTAATTTTTTTTTTTGTAAATCTTTTTATTAGGTTTTTCAGAAGGAATAAGAATAGTTGTTGCAACAATTAGTACATTGTATAAGAAAAAGGTATGTCGGACACGCAGGTCCTTGAAACTTCAAAAAAGTTATATGAAACATATCTACACAATATGGGACATACATAACCGGGTTGATTTGGCTTATTGGAGGCCCGCCTTATCACACCTAGGCATTTGTGTAGATAGATAATATGCCATATTACTCGTCATCACCTATCGGTTCCTAGTAACGACATGCACAACCCCGTAAGATTTACTAATGAGTTGCTTGTAGCTGGTATATCCTGCTATTCCGTGTGCTTTAGGTATTTCAGCGGTGGGGATATCACGTGTTTATCTAGTGGTCGGGAAGGATGGCCAACCTAGGGTGTCGTCTCGTACATCAAGTGTGAGTATGGTCTTGTGTGTTTATTTACAGATATATCACCCTATCTACCCGGAATACAGGCGTTTGTGTGAGAGGTGGTTGCCGTGTCGTCTGCCCGTGTGCCATCCGGTCAGTCCCGATCAGGGTGCATGTTTTGCATAAGCGTAGTGTTTACGTGTCTGGGTGCGTTTATGTGTTAGGGTTGTAGTCGAGTGTGATAGAAGTTGTAGAAGAAAATTAGATGAATTTATGAAGATGAGGATAGTGCGAGGGGTTCAAGAGGGGGGAGGGAAAGAAAGGTTGAGGGGGGGTTGGATTTCTATGACCTATCCCAAGCCGGGTCCGAGGGTCCGGGTCTCCCCTTGCCCAACTACTGCTCCGCTCGCTCACCTGTGGCCCTTCCGCCACCCGAGACGAACACGAACCATGGCTGCCACATTTCCGCATGCCTGTCTTCTCTGCCCGTTAATGCTGCTTGAATTGCCTCTGCGCCCTGAATGTCCTCGACCCTGCGGATCCACTCCTGGATTCCTGGTGTCTCTGTTTTCTTCCAGTAAAGCGGGATTAGGGCCTTGGCTGCATTGAGTAAGTGGCGGATGATGGTTCGTTTGTATTTGGATCTTGAGGACTGCGAAATGTGTAGAAGGACAAGAGCCGGGGACCAGTCCAACTCGTCTCCCAAGATTTCCTTCATCTTATCTTTGATGAGGTCCCAGTATGGGGTTATCAGGCGACATTCCCACCATATATGGGTTAGCGTGCCCCTCTCCTCCAGGCACCTCCAGCATGTGGGGGGTGTCGTGGGGAAGATTCTATGGAGCAGCGTTGGGGTCCTGTACCATGAGGAGATTAATTTATAATTCGATTCCTGGAATTGGGTACTTAAGGAGCTCTTATGTTGCCAGAACAGGGCATTTTCCCATTGCTGGTCTGTGAATTTGGTATCCAGGGCTATCTCCCATTGTCTACGGAATGTGTTGTTTTCTGTTAGGTGTCCTACCAGTAAGTGTTGGTAGAGGGTGGATACCGGTTTGCGAAGTGTGGAGCCCCTATCGCATCTCTTTTCGAACCATGTGAGGTCCCTGTGTAGCCGTGCCTTATCTCGCATGGTGTTGTAAAAGTGCTGTATTTGCATATATCTCAGAATGGTCAGGGGCGTCCGGGGCGCCAGATCTAGCAGGGAGTCCAAGGAACGTAGAGCTCCGTCTCGTAGAATCTTATAGATGGGTATACACTCCCTACCTTCCGCAAAAGGCCACAGCCGTAGTGAGAATCCTCCACCTATCGTCGGGTTATGTGCGACGGGGAGTAATGGGCTCGGGACAGGTGAAATATGGGGTTGGTCCCTCATTCGGTTCCAACCGGTCAGGGTCTGAGCAATGATCCCTCCTGATTCCCACTTGCCACTGGTTTTGGTGTTTCCTGCCCAAATGGCAGAGTTCAATTGGGTTTCTTGCCCGTCCCTGGTTAGTGTCACCCATTGTTTGCATCGTGTGGTGGCATGCCATTCCAGAATGCACTGCAAGATGGTAGCTTGATGGTAACGTCGGAAGTCCGGTAGTGCTAGGCCCCCGCGGTGTCTAGGTAGGCAAAGTAGGTCATGTCGAAGCCGTGGTCTCTTCCCCAGCCACACATACCGGATAACTGCTGACCTCAGTGAGGTGAAAAAGTGAGGTGGTAGGCATAACGGGATGGTCTGAAACGAATACAGGAGCCTGGGTAGGATGTTCATTTTAAGAACTGCAATCCTCCCGAACCATGTTATATGTGGATAGGACCATTTCTCCATGTCAGCTAAGACTTTCTTCAGCAGTGTATCGAAGTTGTGAGTATATAGTAACCCCGGGTCCGTCGTAAGCCAGATTCCAAGGTATCTCATCTTGCAGAAGCACCATCGGAATGGGAACAGGGAGTCCAAGGCTCGGTATTCCACATCCGGGATAGTGATGTTAAGTACTTCGCATTTGGTGAGATTGAGCTTGAAGCCCGATAGCTTGCCGAATCGTGATATCGCCTCCATCAGGTTTGGTATCGTGGTTCTGGGCGAGGTGATGAAGAACAGGAGGTCATCCGCGTATGCGGATGTAATATCCAATGGATAGTCCGTCCGGACCCGGGGATTTGCCCTTTTTTGCCGATTTTAGGGCTGCCGAAAGTTCCTCCTCAGAGATTAGGGCATCTAGGTCCTCCGCTGTGCCTTGGTCGATCACATGCGTGAGGGATTCTCGTAGGTAGTCCCGTATCCCTGTCTCCTCTGCATCAGAGTCGCCTGGTCCTGTGGGTGAGTGTATATTATAGAGTGAGTTATAGTAACTCCTAAATTCTCCTGCAATCTCATTCGGAAAGATCGTTGTGGTGCCTGACGAGGTGCGCAAAGCGCGGACCTGGGAACGAGGTGTGTTCCCCTTCAGGAGGTGTGCCAGGTATTTTCCACCCTTGTTGGCATGGTTATAGAAGAACCCCTTAGAGCGATGTAGGGATCTGAGATAGCGTTTCGTGAGTAGGTCCCGTAGTTGGCGTCTCGCCTGCATGAGGGCCCCATATACCTCAAGCAACTGGGAGCGTTTATGTCGTTGCTCCAATTCCGTGATGGATTTGTAGAGAGCCGCCATTTCCCGGGCGGTGTCCTTTTTCTTTCTGGAGGCTATTTGGATGAGTACGCCCCTGATCACACTTTTGTGGGCCTCCCATATTGATACCTTAGACGTGTCTGGCGTGTCATTGTCCTGAAAATAGTGTTCCAGTGCCTGTGTGATTTGTGTACGTGTTCCAGGGTCTAGAAGGAGTGCCTCATTTAGCCTCCAGGACCATGTAGAGGGTCGAAAAAGGGGTGAGTCAAGTTCGACCACCACTGCGCCATGATCAGACCAAGTGGCTGGGGTTATAGAGGCTGATATCAGTCGCTGTAGCCCAACTTGGCGAATAAAGATATAGTCTATACGGGAGTATCGACCATGTACTGTCGAGTAGTACGAGAAGTCCTTAGTGGAGGGATGTAATGTCCTCCAGCAGTCTACTAACTCTAGGTCCCCCAGTGACCGTTTCATAGAGCGTATGGTGAGTTGCGGGATGCTACTGTGTCCTGTAGAAGAGTCCAGGAGTGGGTCCAGTGGAGCGTTGAGGTCTCCGCCAAAGATCAATGTTCCCTCGGAGAAGCCGCTCAGTTTGTTCAAAGTGTCTCTTAGAAACGGGGCCTGTCGCCTGTTGGGCACGTATACAGTGGCAAACGTGTATAGCCTGCCTACAATTGTACCTTTAACAAAAAGAAAGCGGCCGTGAGGGTCCGTAATACTGTCCAATTTTTGGAATTCCAGGTCCGCCGCAAGCAGGATGGCGACTCCCGCCTTCCTTGCCTATGGGATGGTTGCAGAAGTGGTTGGACGGGTAGGACTTGTTGTGTAGTTTAGGAGCGGCTCCCTGCCGGAAATGTGTTTCTTGCAACATAGCAACCGATATGCGATTCCTTTTTAGTTCTCGTAATAGATGGGTCCGCCGTTCCGGTATGTTCAGACCTCTGCAGTTTAGGGTGAGGACAGACAGGGGAGCGGGGCGATAAGCATCAGGGGAATCATGCGCTCTGTCGGCATTCATGGCGGTAACGTCCGGTTCCACCTTTCCTAGCAGCTGTAGCTGTGCGATTCCTCCGGGGGTTCACCGCCCCCACGGACCAGGCCCGGGAGAGCCAAAGAGGTAGAGGGAGGGGTAAGTTAGGTAGGACAAGGTGTAGAGGGGGGAGCCCGAGAGTGGGCGAGAAGAATAAAAGTGAAAGAGATGTGCCTGAATTTACAGGCTTCGCGACTGGGACCACAGGGGTCTCAGAAGGGCCACCTCCACTAGGGAGGAGACTCGTGCTACAGCTAGAGACCAGGGGTCCCGCTCCGGCTTCCAGTCCGGGCAGCAGGGAGCCTCTGGTGTCCGCCGTGCAGGATAAGCACGAGTGTGTGTTGGGGTGTGCGGCTGTGCACCAGCCGAAGGTGGGGTAGTATGTGGTTATAGGAGTGGGTCTCCGTAGCCGGTCCCCTCTAGAACATAACATTATATACGATGGAGAGAGATCCAGTTAAATTAGTAATATGCATGTACAACAGAACAACAATAATGGTACAATTATAGCTTATTAAATTGTGCTTGTATAACAGAAGCCAGAATTGGCATAGCAGAGCCATGTAAGTAACAATACGATAAGGTAACAATCCCTCCTTGTCCCCCCTCGTTTTCCCGCCCCCATCTTTCCCAGGTTGTCCCCCCGTCCTCCGTTTACGGTTGAACATCTCCTCCCTCCTATCCGGTCCCCTCCCCCTCTCGTCACATCCTGACATGGTTTCTGACCTATTCCTCGGGTTCCCCGGGACATGTGCGTTAGGACGATGTGGTTAGGAGATTAGGGTCGGGAGGCCTTGTTACCATGGTGGTATCCCTATGGTCCTTCAGCTAGCGGTGGGGTAGTACGGAGATTGTCGGTCATCGGGGAGTCCAGTGCCCCAGTGCGTCTTGGTGGTAGCTGTCACTTTAAGTCACATGGTGGGGTGGCCTGGGGGCGTACGTCATCTAGCCTATGAGTGTCACAGACGCTTGTCACGTCTCGGGCGGGCTAGGGCCGAAGTGCTCTACTACGTCATGGGGGTCAGGGCTTCAGCCTTTGCCCGGGGGGATCCCCAGGTGAAAGTTTGCAAAAGCCTACACCTCCCCCCAAGTCAGCGTGTGTGCGTAGTGCGAGGTCTACGGGCATACGTGCAATACATTCCAACTGCATATGTTACTGGACATGAATGAGGGTGGAAGGGTCTACGACATAACATTCAATAATACATGCCTTACACATTGAGTACCTTATTCCCCCAACCCATAGAGCTTCTCCAATCCCACCAGTTCCAGTGCCCCCTTCCCCATGTCCCCCTCCCAACAGCTCAGGTCCAGTACTGTATCGAGCCATCCCAGAATCTACACTTTCATATCATGGCTCAGTGTTGACGGGTCTGGTGGCAGTTTCACATATAATACGGGTCGTGTTTACGGGACCTTTGGGGTCTCAGGGAGCAGGGCCCCTGATGGGGAAGAGGGGAGGTTAGCGTCTTTGGGGGCGTTGAGAGGTTAGCCACTTGCCACATGAGAGCCAGACCCCATCGTGTCTCGGTACCGTCCCCCACCCAAAAAGGGGAAAACGGGGATTCCGCCCATCCCATGGTGTGTAAGGATGACCTTCGGACAGTGGGGCCTTTCCAGGTGGGGAGCCCCCCTTCGATCAGGGTGCGTGGGACTTGAAGACTGAGCCCTGCTCGGGGGGGGGGGGTTGTGCTCCCACAAGGTGTATCGATGATCAGGTCCCCCCCCAGCTTGCGGCAGTCCCCGTATGTCAAGGCCACCCAACGTCTTTCCCAAAAAAAGGGGTAAACACCCTAAAACAAAACATGTTAAAGTACGTGTCCCTCCTCGAGGAGCGGGCTACCGGCTGGCGGTATGGATTTCGGTGGCGGGGGAAAAATTGTCTCGACCTAGGAGCGTGAGGGGCAAAAACTAAGCGGGGGAGGGTTGTACTCACGCGTCCTGATCACCAGGACCCTGTCTGCGGCGGTGGGGGGGTAGGTCCGCTGGGGAGCCACCTCTGCGTCTGCGTGGGGGTCGCTGTTGTCGAGGTGCCTGTTCCGCTGGGCCCAAAACCCAGTTGGTGACAGGTGTGGGTGGTAGATTAAGTTCCTCCAGGAGCCGAGGGACTTCTTCGGGCCATCTGACTGGTATCCAGGTGTCATGGTGTCTTGCCATTAGTGCGAATGGAAAACCCCACTTATACGCAATATTATTTTCGCGGAGCAGCGTTGTCACTGGTCTAAGCGCCCGCCTGGCTTCCAGTGTGAGTGGGGATAAGTCATTATACAGAGACACTTGTGAGCCTCTGAAGGGCCATGTGGGTTGTTCTCTCGCCTTCCTCATAATAGTGTTTTTAATGGGGAAGGAATGGAGGCAGCAAATGATGTCTCTTGGGCCTTCGCCTTGTACTCGCGGCCTCAGGGCTCTGTGTGCCCTCTCAAATTTGTAGGATTGCGGGGCGTCCGCGTGTAGTAGGGAGTTAAACAGTTCCGTGAGAACCTCCTCCGTGTTCTCCCCTCTCTCGGGTTCCGGGATCCCCCGGATTCGGATGTTGCATCTTCGGCCACGATTATCGAGGTCTTCCATGTGTCTACGCATGTTGAGTATCATATCCCCTTGTCGGGCGATTGCTGTGTCAGTGGCCGCGTGTCTTCCCGCCTGGGCCTCGGCCGAGTGCTCCAGGGCCTGTATACGGCCTGCTTGCGTGTCCACCTCCGCTCGGAGCCCCGCCATCTCTGCTCTCAGGGCGTCCTGGATAGTCGTTGTTTGAGTGAGTAAGTCCGCCTTAGTGACCATGGCGGCCGCCATGGACCTCAGCTGAATGCTGATCCGCTCCAGTGTCTGGGAATCGGCGCTTGCTGTCGAGGCGGGGGACCGCGGAGCCGAGTTATGGCCTTCGTTCCCGCCGGCGGTAGCATGCGGGGGCTGCAAGTAGCCATCCATCGGGCCTTGTTGGGAGCTCGGGTGCGGGGTCTTAGGTGTTTGTGGGTGCTCTGAGCGTCGGTTGCGACCCATTTGTGTTCTGTAGCTAGCGTTGGATCACTTTATCGGGGTAAGGTTCGGCGGAGCTCAGAGATCAAGCGGCCATCTTGGTCGGTGTTCAAGCCACGCCCCCAGATTTAATTTTTTAACCTTTCTTAACTAAAATGCTCCATTCCTTTTATCAATTTTGTAGCTCGTCTCTGGACTTTTTCTAGTGCCATGATATCTTTCTTTAGAACAGGCGCCCAAAATTGCACAGCATATTCAAGGTGTGGTCTCACCAGCGATTTATAAAAAGGCAAAATTATATTTTCATCCCGAGAATTTATGCCCCTATTTATACATGACAAAACCTTACTGGCTTTAGTAACTGCAGACTGACATTGCATATTGCTGCCTAATTTGTTTTCTATAACAATTCCCAAATCCTTCTCGTGTGTGGTTATCCCTAGTTCTCTACCATTTAGGGTGTAAGTTGCTTGTGCATTCTTAACCCCGAAGTGCATAACTTTGCATTTCTCTACGTTCAATTTCATCTGCCATTTTAGTGCCCAGTGCCCCAATCTATCTAAATCCCTCTGCAGCAAAGCAATATCCTGCTCACATTTTATTACCGTATATACTCGAGTATAAGCCGAGTTTTTCAGCACATTTTTTGTGCTGAAAAACCGGAACTCGGCTTATACTTGAGTCAATAGTCTGTATTATGGCAATTTACATTGCCATAATACAGACTGAGGGAGAGGGGGCTGGCAGAGATCTTACTTACCCGTCCTGCAGCTCCTGTCAGCTCCCTTCTTCTCTGCGCCGTCCGTTCAGCACCTCAGTCAGCTCCCACTGTAAGTCTCGCGAGAGCCGCGGCTCTCGCGAGACTTACAGTGTGAGCTGACAGAAGAGCTGAACGGACGGCGCGGAGGAGGAGAGAGCTGACAGGAGCTGCAGGACGGGTAAGTAAGATCTCTGCCAGCCCCCTCTCCCTCAGACACACACACACAAACACACTGCACACACACACACACTGCACTCATACACATACACACACACTGCACTCATACACATACACACACACTGCACTCATACACACACTGCACTCATACACACACACAGTGCACTCATATACACACACACACACACACTGCACTCATATACACACACACACACACTGCACTCATATACACACACACACACACACACACTGCACTCATATACACACACACTGCACTCATATACACACACACACACACACACACACTGCACTCATATACACACACACACACTGCACTCATATACACACACACACTGCACTCATACACACACACTGCACTCATACACACGCTGCACTCACACACACACGCTGTACTCATACACACACACTGCATTCATACACACACACACTGCATGCATACACACACACTGCATTCATTATACACACACTGCATTCATTATACACACACTGTAAATAAATATTCAATTAATATTTTTTTTTTAGGATCTAATTTTATTTAGAAATTTACCAGTAGCTGCTGCATTTCCCACCCTAGTCTTATACTCGAGTCAATAAGTTTTCCCAGTTTTTTGGGGTAAAATTAAGGGCCCAAGTATTAGGGTAGATGGAAGGAAGAGCACGGGCCCTGCTTCCAAAGACCACTAATCGAGGGTGTGCCCATACAGGAGGGTACAAAATTAACTAAAGTACCATGGCTGCATAATGTAAGTAAACGTAGGTAAATACATAGAAAAATAAAAAAGTCTTTAATAAGAAGTTAAGTTGCTAGAAACCAAAAAATTGGTAACCCAAGAAGGTGCAGATAAACTGTGACAAAAAAAGGGGGGGGGGGGAGAGGGTGTATGTATGTGAAAAACACGTGCTACACACACTAGGTCTCAATCTTACAAAAATAAATGAAATTGAAGGTAACGTAGGTATACCCCTACAAAATAATATACTATATGTGGAGTATATCGTAGGGGGACCATACAATAGCGACTGGCTAGATAAAGCCAAGTGAAACTCAGCGGTAGGCTAGTAGTAGTGTAGACAAGTAGAGGATTTTAGGTACGTAAATAGACCTCCACTACGTTAGCACAGCTTAAAAGCGTAGTGCGGTCACCTTTGTAGACCATAGAGTGAGACAGCCCCTAGTGTGAGCTGCCCACCTAGTACAAATAACAGTCGAGGTGAAGGTGTCACCTATATATTGGTCTGAGGGCAGCAGAAAAGCCGGCGGGTGACCTCTACAGTAAGGTATGTAGGTACAGGTAGAACTGAGAGTCAGTACCACTATAGAGACACCTCTAAATAGCCCCCCTCCTATAGTACACCTAGGAAGACAGGCTCGGTGGAGGTGTCACCTATATAGTTGTCTGAGGGCAGCAAAAAAGCCAGCGGGTGACCTCTACAGTAAAGTATGTAGGTACAGGTAGAACTGCGAGTCAGTACCACTGTGGAGACACCTCTAAATAGCCCCCATCCTACAGTACACATAGGAAGACAGGTTCCACTAGTATGGAACTAGAACTAACAGCCCTCCTAGTAGTTTCGAGTATGAGGGGTAGGTAGCCTAAACTCCTAACTGCATACGATATTAAAATACTAGGTAGCCCTATCGGAACAAAACAAGAAAATTCCAGGCTAACAAAATAGGAGATATCAGCAGAGGAGTCCCTGAGAGACGAACTCTTAGGAGGTAAATAATAAGATGTAAGCCTTCCTAGAGCCTTACTAAAGCTGTGCGGCCAAAATGCCAGGCAGAGTACAGCCCTAAGCCTAGTAACCGCTAAAAATCATATCGCTACAGAAGAGACCCAGAAGTGGTAAAATAAAAAACCCCAACACCCCAGCGTCTAGCTCAACGCGCGTTTCGGCGCTATGTGGCCGATAAAGGCGCCACATAGCGCCGAAACGCGCGTCGAGCTAGACGCTGGGGTGTTGGGGTTTTTTATTTTACCACTTCTGGGTCTCTTCTGTAGCGATATGATTTTTAGCGGTTACTAGGCTTAGGGCTGTACTCTGCCTGGCATTTTGGCCGCACAGCTTTAGTAAGGCTCTAGGAAGGCTTGCATCTTATTATTTACCTCCTAAGAGTTCGTCTCTCAGGGACTCCTCTGCTGATATCTCCTATTTTGTTAGCCTGGAATTTTCTTGTTTTGTTCCGATAGGGCTACCTAGTATTTTAATATCGTATGCAGTTAGGAGTTTAGGCTACCTACCCCTCATACTCGAAACTACTAGGAGGGCTGTTAGTTCTAGTTCCATACTAGTGGAACCTGTCTTCCTATGTGTACTGTAGGATGGGGGCTATTTAGAGGTGTCTCCACAGTGGTACTGACTCGCAGTTCTACCTGTACCTACATACTTTACTGTAGAGGTCACCCGCTGGCTTTTTTGCTGCCCTCAGACAACTATATAGGTGACACCTCCACCGAGCCTGTCTTCCTAGGTGTACTATAGGAGGGGGGCTATTTAGAGGTGTCTCTATAGTGGTACTGACTCTCAGTTCTACCTGTACCTACATACCTTACTGTAGAGGTCACCCGCCGGCTTTTCTGCTGCCCTCAGACCAATATATAGGTGACACCTTCACCTCGACTGTTATTTGTACTAGGTGGGCAGCTCACACTAGGGGCTGTCTCACTCTATGGTCTACAAAGGTGACCGCACTACGCTTTTAAGCTGTGCTAACGTAGTGGAGGTCTATTTACGTACCTAAAATCCTCTACTTGTCTACACTACTACTAGCCTACCGCTGAGTTTCACTTGGCTTTATCTAGCCAGTCGCTATTGTATGGTCCCCCTACGATATACTCCACATATAGTATATTATTTTGTAGGGGTATACCTACGTTACCTTCAATTTCATTTATTTTTGTAAGATTGAGACCTAGTGTGTGTAGCACGTGTTTTTCACATACATACACCCTCTCCCCCTCCCCCCCCCCCCCTTTTTTTGTCACAGTTTATCTGCACCTTCTTGGGTTACCAATTTTTTGGTTTCTAGCAACTTAACTTCTTATTAAAGACTTTTTTATTTTTCTATGTATTTACCTACGTTTACTTACATTATGCAGCCATGGTACTTTAGTTAATTTTGTACCCTCCTGTATGGGCACACCCTCGATTAGTGGTCTTTGGAAGCAGGGCCCGTGCTCTTCCTTCCATCTACCCTAATACTTGGGATTTCTCCTTTTGTTCAGTTCATATCATTCTGGGTTATGCCCATGTATGTTGCCCATCTAGTCCTCTTTGACTCCAGAGCTAGTTAGTTTTTTTCTAACTCTGTAGTCATTCCTTTTCTTATATAAAATTAAGGGCCTCGGCTTATATTCGGGTCGGCTTATACTCGAGTATATACGGTACTTTACAAAGTTTTGTGTCATCTGCAAACACTGATACATGGCTTTCAATGCCTAGTTCAAGATCATTTATAAATATGTTAAATAGAAGTGGTCCCAGTTAAATAGAAGCTGCAATAATTACATTGCAGGGTTAACTCCACCTCTAGACAGCCACTAGAGGGCACTTCCTGGTTCCTAGCACAGGAAACCTGTGCTAGAGCGTCGCTGGACGTCCTCACGCTGTATGAGGACCTCCAGCGTCGCTCATTTCCCCATAGGAAAGCATTGAAATGCATTTTCAATACTTTACTATGGGGAGCGCTAATGCGCATGCGCGGCATTACCGCCCATGCGCATTAGGTCTCCCCGGCCAGTGGAGGAGCGGCGCGGAGGGAGAAGCAGCGACGTGGGACATCGTCGCTGCCTCAGGTAAGTTACTGAAGGGGTTTTGACACCTTCAGCAACCGGGGATTGGGCGGTGGGAGGGAGAGGGAACCTGCAGTGCCAGGAAAACGGATTGTTTTCCTGGCACTTGAGTTTCCCTTTAACGAATAACTCTGTCAATGTGAGTGCGTTTTTTTTATAAATCAGATTATAACGTACATGCCTGACCTTTAAGAAAACACATACAGCAGATAGGAAGGGTGCCCTACTCCTGTTGTACACTATCAAGTTGCCAGTAGCAGAAGATGGGGTTTTTATCCGGTTGATGGCATACAATTGAATGGATTTAGGCAATAATAGAGTAGTAAATCGTCTGCAGAGCAAATGAGGCATTTTGGGTAAGCTTACATTATATGAGATGTGCCTTGTGTTAATATGACGGTGTCTCCTCTGGTCTTCCTAGGTATGGGATCGAGAAACTAAAGGTCTGCAAGACCTTGTAGACCTTCGATGTAGTCTGCTCCTGCGCCACTATTCATATTTATTTATTTATAAAACCTTTTACCAGGAAGGATACATTGAGATTTCTCTCGTTTTCAAATATGTCCTGGGTCCACACAACATTGCATTGATACAATAGGCTACAATAAAATCAAATAAAAAATATTAATACACGAGATATACAAAATTTAACATAGAACAGGTAGGAATTATATAATCAACCAGGACAGGTGCATTCTGTTTTGAGATATGTAGAGAGGATTTTAGGTCTGGGGAAGATTTTAAAGTGTACAGGAGGTCGTTCCATAATTGCGGTGCTCTGTAATAAAAGGAGGATAGAGCCGCTTTCTTTTTGTATTGAGGTAGACTAAATAAAGTGTTGGTACTGGATCAGAGGTTATAGGAGGTAGGAACCGCCGGGGAGAGCATTCTGCTCAGGTAGGGTGGCAGCTTCCCAGAAAAGCTCTTAAACACAAGGCTGGAAAGATGAAGGGTGCGTCTGGATTCCAGCGACAGCCAGTTTAGTTCTTTTATCAAATCACAATGGTGGGTCCTGTAATTACATTGTAGCACAAATTGGTAGAACGAGTTATATAATGTATTAAGTTTATTAAAGGTGGGCTTGCAGTGCAGGTGCATATACTACATCCCCATAATCAAAGATTGGCATCAGCATTTGCTGTACAATCTTTTCCTTTACTGTAGGGCTTAGGCAGGATTTGTTTCTGTACAGGGCACCTAGTTTTGGATAAAGTTTAGATGCAAGTTTTTCTATGTGGAGGCAAAAAGATATTCCACAGAGGCCTCCGATCAGTCTGTTCGCTCAGCTTAAGATGGTCCATTGCCCCGTCTTTTTTTCTTTGATGGACACAGGTATGGGCAAAGAGGGTAGACGATGGAATGTATACTATACACCGTCCCTACTGCCTAGGGATAGGGTATCAACTGTTGGCCAGCTGCTGGTTACTCACTGTTTTGTGAATATGCTCCTACCGGTGGCATGGTGGATGGGGCATAATAGATGAACTTATCCTTCCTATAGTTATTTGTGGTTATGTTGACCACCATATGCATTATTTTTTATTTACTTACTTTTTATAGTGGCTGTTGGCTAGAGTGGGCAGGACAGCTGCCACACACTTGAACCTAATGCTGCTGAGGGTTTGTTTAAAGGAACACTATAGTCCCTGTCCCTATCCCCTTAACCCCTTAAGGACACATGACATGTGTGACATGTCATGATTCCTTTTTATTCCAGAAGTTTGGTCCTTAAGGGGTTAAAACATTGTGATTTTTTTTCGATACTCGTCCAGTGGTGCTTCCGCTGCACTGACCGAGTAAAACTTGGTCACGTGATGCGGACGCCCCATAGGAAAGCTTCCCTATGTGAATAAGGCCCTCAATACTTCTTTATAACGAGCTTTAAATTGGACTACTTTGGAGGAGGCCCTCTTTCTTCGATGACACTGACTGGGGAGGAGTGGTGAGAAGGGCTGAGGAAGCCTCGGTGTTGGAAAAAGGTAAGTAAAATTTCATTTTTTTTCCCCCAATGTGTGTGCCAAACTGGTTCTATTTAGAAATAAAATAAAATGTGAACTGAACATCAAAATGTAAAATTTAGGCCAAAACATTAATCTATTGTCCCCGCTTGACTATTTCAGCTTTATTTTGCAATTCAATTTTCAGATAACTACAATGCAGTGTTTAGTACATAAACCCTATTGTAACTCATAGAAAGAGTACACTGCCTATGTTAGGCACTGTGTTGACTGTAAGTTTGTAGGTCAGACTGTACTGATTGATTTCTGTGAATTCAGGCCTTGTATCATTATTGTCTAGTTACTTAGAACAAATAACTCATCAGCACTAGATACACTGAGTAAAGCGATTAACAAAACCAATTAGTTTATTGACAAAACAATGAAATGTTGTAACCTGAAAATTGGATGTGCACATCAAAATTATCAACATTTCTCTAAGCTTTTGTCCGTTCTTAGACGCTCTCTCCAAGTTAAAAAGGTAATCCAGACACTGTGCTCACTGTGCCTAGAGGGGTATCAGCTACAACGGACGAGGCCCAAAGAGGGCCAAAACGATCGTCCGGGCTTGCTGTATCTCTTGTGCAGAGAGAACTTGACGACCTTTTGGTTCAGGACTGCCCTTACTGATGTGATCAGTCTGATATGCTTGGGAATATTCTCTCTCTGTAATGGCACAAGTGAACACAAACTATTGTGACTTCCGAGCGGGGATTTACCGAAGGGAAAGCTGCTGAGTTTCTTTCAGTTTTTGCATTCTCAGAGTTTTCATATCTCTGTTTTTGTTATAAAATTACCAACATAACCGAGTTTGTAAATTCCAAAAAAAAATTCTACCAGATGCATCAGATTTTCCTGGACACATCATGCCGATGGACATATTTAGGAAAATATTTATGCCCTGGAAAGGAAATCCGTTCTCTAATCAAGGGGCATCTGTAAAGAACAACTGTGTTGTTTAGTGCACTGATTTCCCTGCGGCAGCGTAAGAATTCTACATACTATATGGCGTTCATGTCCTTCCTACCAGCACCTGAAGGGCGCAGTTAACAGGTGGAAGTGGATTTTTTTTATTACGACAGTGTCATTTTATGACAAATAACCCTGCAGGATAGTCTGGTATAAAGGCTTCTACATTAATCTTCAACCATAAATAATTTTCCTTATCACTTTCTATACAACAGCAAGCTGTCAACAACAGATTAAAATATGACATAATAGAGTTTAAATCCCTGCAATCATTGATTCTGTGAATACTCTGTATTTCAAAGAAATGAAAACAAAACCAAGCAACAGCTTCCCACATCCTGTCCCTTTAAACCAAGTCAGCTGATTTATGCAAGAAAACAAGCAGACTACGCCCAGACTCCTGGTGCAGCCTAACCTGCTGGATTGGACTCCATAACTCTGGCGTTATGTTGAGGGTAAGAGGCTGCAGCTTGCTCTATGCCTTATACAGAGAGCCCTGGCTAGCTGAGGGCTGAACATGGCTCAGCCATTCTTATGATAGCTGCAGGGTATGCAATAGCCACTAGTATATAGCTTGTTTAATTACTCACAGCAAAGCAGCAGCAATGCATTCAGTTCACATTCTATATTATATGACCCCCTGTGGTATAACTAATTATACTGCATTGGGCAGAAAGGGAGATTGTGTTCTAAATGGAACGTTGAACCATTAACTTCAGCAGCTGTGATACAATCATAACATTCTGTTTTAGGAAACTGCTGGAAACACTTTCATATATAATAGGGCTACTGAATCCACCATGTTTTCTTGGCTTGTATAAATATATTACCTTCGGTATACAGGATTCATGACCTGCAGTATGCAGGATTCATGATCTGCAGAATTCAACTGCTGCAGGACATTGATCATCTTTCTTTGGTGTGTGAAGGTTACCTCCTGCAGGGCAGCAATTTTCAAGTGCTGCCTATTATCAGCATGAAGATTATTTCTCACTAAAGTGATAATTCAAAGTGGATTTCACATTTAAAGTGAGAGTAGCCGAGCTGGAAGCATATTGGGGATTTTATTTATATATATATATATATATATATATATATATATATATATATATATATATATATTTTCAAGTTCAGCTATCTTCACCAAAATCTGACATTTACTTTGAATTCATTCACTTTAGAGAATAATCCTATATGTGTTTGAAGAAAGCACAACCGGGCTAGCAGACCTTTAATTGTATTAATTATAAAACACCAACAGATTCTGCAGCGCTGTACAATAGGTGGACTAACAGACAGGCATGTGTAACCAGACTAGTTGGAAGTACAGGAACAGAGGGTGTTGGGGAACCTGCTCAGATAGGTTTTACATTCTGTGTTCATGCATAGCAAGCAGCACAGGAGTGTCCATAGTAATAGCTATATTACTATACAGAATATGCTGTGTATAAATAACTGTATACTGGGACTTCCTGCTGCTTTATCTACAAGGGGGTAAAATACTCATACGTCTAGTACAAATCATTAAAATTATTTCATGTTTGATTAAAATCTCATATACCCCATAGAATGAATTAAATGTATAATTAAAATAACATCTCGGTGTTCTTATTGGGTGTATATCTTTTATTATGCACAGTGATGGCAGAATAACCCTTAAAATCTCTATTTCCCCCCAAACATTCAGCCTGGCTATGTCTAGGACACTGCTACTCTGCCACTCACAATATGGCCGCCAGACCCTGACATGCCTCTCGCCAATCACTGTTCACTTCCTGGGCCGGCCTCGGCCAATCAGCAGCAAGCTCTTTGTTTGCTTTAAAAAGCAACCCCTGCCTGCGACCAATGGGTGCGCTGGATGTGGTGAGTGGGCGGGGCCTGTGGGAGCCTGGTTGAGTGGATGTGCAAGTTAGGTGGCCCCATGAAAGCCTGTGTGCTGCTGCAGGAGCTGTTTGCTGCACCCAGGAAGGGCTGCAGGCTGGGGAGAGAGAAGGAACAAGGCATGAAGATGGCAGTGCTGCTGTCACAGGCTGTGCCCAGCAGCACCTCTGGCAGCATGGAGACCCAGGTGAGAGCTTCTGCTCCTGGAAAATGGCTCTTACATTCCTCTACACCAGGGCATAGGCAACCTTCAGCACCCCAGGTGTCCTGGACTACATCTCCCTACATGCTGTGCCACCATTATGGATGCAAGTGCATTATGGGAGATGTAGTCCACAAAACCTGGAGTGCTGAAGGTTGCCTGTCCCTGTTCTACACAATCACAACAAGCTGGGGAGACTAGGCTTATGGACATGTCTGCTGGGGGGGAGGCTAGGGTCTCCATATTAGGACCCTCTGTTCTACACAATCACAACAAGCTGTGGAGGTTAGTCTTATGGACATGTCTGCTGGGGGGGGGGGGGGGGGGGAGAGGCTAGGGTCTCCATATTAGGACCCTCTGTTCTACACAATCACAACAAGTTAGGGGGATGGGGGAGATTCTACCAATCTACTTCCCTAATACTTCCCCTACCTTTTGTGTCACTTTACCCCACTCCCTCTAGCATGTAAGCTCATTGAGCAGAGCCCTCAACCCCTCTGTTTCTGTGCGTCAAACTTGTCTGGTTACAATAACATGTTTGTTAGTCCATTGTAAAGCGCTTTGTTGGTGCTTTATAATAATAATAATAATAATAATAGGGTAACTCTTCAGATCCTTTGGAGGTGCAGAGTCTTGTTGAAATGTTTTTCGTTATTTACATTCTCTTCTCTGACCCAAAATTGTAATGTTAATGGGGCTGTACATGTCCTTTGGCAGGCAGCCTGCATTGTTTTTGTGTAGAGCAGCTTACACAACACAGACTTGTAGTAAGAACAGAAAACTAATTTTCCTGTCATGTTTATGCACCATGTCACTTGGCCATAACAATATTGTACATTTTAGCAAAAGGACATCACTTTTTATATATATATATATATTTTATTTTTTTTGGTTGTTGAAATTTTCTTTTCTTTCTTTTTTTTTTTTTTTTTTAACTTTTGTTTTACTCTTAACACTGTTGTTGGATTCATTTTGGTTTGTTTTCCAGTGTTATAAAGAATTCTTCTTCAGTAATACTATTTAGAAACACACAGTGTGTGTGTGTGTGTATTTCATAGTGCCATATTTTTAAGGTGAAAAGGGTGATGTTCTGGGGTAAACCTGTCAGGAAAAATTCTGTTGCGTCAGCTATGCTTTCAGTTCAAGAGCTGTAGGCTTAAATTTGAGGGGGAACCTTTTGAATTCTCACTTTAGTGAATCAACATTGAATTCTCACTTTAGCAGATAGCCCTGTAAATGTTGAGAGACTGGTATGTTGGTTTCCATGACAATTGCTCCTTATTTACCACTTTCCTCCAAATAGCACCTGTTTTCTCTTGATGAATATGACCCACATTCTTCTGTCTACATTTACTTATGTTTTGTATAATTATTTGAAGGTTTTTAAACGTCTTGTTGATAGAATGAGGTGTATAAATTCAGTGCTCATGATCTATTTCTGTGTATTGCTTAGTAAATTTACAAAACATCTGTCAGGCCTGACCAAAAAAAAAGGGGATCCCCTCATCTATTGAACTACATAACCCATGATGCTTTTGTTAGCCTAAGGCTGGCAAAATGTAATCTCTGCTTTTAGTCATCAATGTACTTTACTTGAAGTTCATAAAAATATGTAATGCTTTTTTCTTTCTATCACGTACGTCTGATTTAAACTTTGTGTGTGTATATGTATATATGTGTGTGTGTGTGTATATGTGTATATATATATATATATATATATATATATATATGTGTGTGTATATATATAATTTTTTTTTTTTTACAAATCTATTTAATAACCTAAATGTGTTGGTTTTTTTTATTTATTTATTTATTACTATAATTTGTCTTCATTCAAACAATATGTAATTTACTTTACACAAGCCTGTGCTCAAGTGTTCTGAGGATTGCAAACCGTAACCTGTAAGAATGTTTTCAGAAGCCATTGTGAATGATTTCAGTGATTTGTTGTCCTATGGTGATCCAGTTCTGTGGATTTATTATAATGCCATGCAGACCGCAATGTTACAATTAAAAAAAGGAATACTAATAGAAAAATAAAAAACACGCTTTCTAGTTTCTCTGATTTTTTTTTTTTTTTTTTTCTCTGTTTGGCAAATGTCCAGTTAGAAATATCCACTCAATATCCATTTTCAATGTACTTTGCAAAAATCTTCGTGTCTGACATTTTATTGTTAAACATGTTAAGGAGTAGCACAAGTTTCCATAAGAACCCGACTTTTAACCATTGATGTGTGGGTTCACATAGTAACACTATATTTTATTTTTTATGTATAAAAAGCTACATATTCTATGTTGCTAATGGAGTTAATTGATGGGTTAACTGCGTAAAGTTGTGTTAAATTTGGGAACAAAGTATTGTAGACACGATTCTTGTAACAAAGGATTTCCACCTAATTTAAATAATGAGGGTTTTAATTGCGGTCGATCCATAAGTCTCTTTAAACCATTGATAAAGCCTGCTTATTGGTGAAACGCGTTTTGATCTACTTGTATTTCGCTTGGGGGCACTGCGCTGCATCTTGACACCTGGAGGGTCTTGGAAGATGGCATTCAGCCATGAAGACTTCTGAAAATCAAAGGATCACCAAATAACGCCAGAGCCCTTCCAAGGGTATTATTTTGCTGGTAAAGCTTGCACTGAATGTGAGAGTCCAACTGTTTTTGTATTTTTTTTTTTGTCAATCTTTATTTTATTATGCAATTTGGTGAACAAAGTTTGCCACGACAGCGGGACAAACCAATTGATAACGTACATGTTGTGACAATGACATGGCATTCCGATTTCTTGAACCTTTTTTTTTTTTTTTTTTACAACGCAATGAAACCGCATGAATCTATTTAGAGGTATCACTATGCATCACTTCGATTAAACAGCATGATTTTTGGAGTATGAGGATTACAGCAGCTTCAGGTTAATACGCCTGTATTTTCAGAAGTAATAAGGCATGCAAGCATGGTTAACTGCTAAACATATTGGTGGTAAAAATATTACGATATACATGTGTTTAAGCATTATAGAGATAAAACATCAACAGGCTGAGGTGCAGGATTAAACTCAAGATATATCTGCGGGTAAGTGTAACTGTATGGTCAATTAAGGGTAGTAGATGTAACAGAGTAGTGGTAGTGAGGTGAAAGCTACAACCACTTAATGTTACACACGGCTATAAAAAGAGTGATGACCACTGGGGCAAAGTGTCACAGCGCCATAGAGCTTGGCTATCTGGGCACCGGTACAATTGAATTATAAAGTTATAAGGCAACAGGCCGAAATCAAAATAAAATGGCAGGACAAGGCTTTAGGTGCAATTTGTCGATTTGTCTCTGGC
Organism: Pelobates fuscus; assembly: GCF_036172605.1. NCBI lineage: Eukaryota > Metazoa > Chordata > Amphibia > Anura > Pelobatidae > Pelobates > Pelobates fuscus. The sequence goes on along the minus strand of NC_086326.1, from coordinate 30,915,608 downwards.
AGCCTTGAGTGCCCTGCAAAGACGCCTCAAATGCCATGCATAGTATGCCTGCCATAGGTTGCTGACCTCTGCACTAGATTCTAAGTTAAATTATACGTTCTCTACTGTTAAGCTAGTTTGTGTCAATTCATGATTGGTCTTATTGACTCTTACTCTTAATGTTGTTTGCTAGACTTGTATCAGGTTACAATTTACTCTTTAAAAACAGAAACCCAAGATGGGCACAGCTGGGCCAGTAAATCTTAACCAAATGGCTCTGGGAGTAGGCCTGTTCAGCAGATGTTATCTCCCCACCTTCACCCCACCACCAAGACCTAAAGTAAATCCTTGTTTTAACTTTTTTTTTTTTTTTTTTTTTTTTACTCAAGTCCCATGTACCAGTAGCATGATTGATTGACCGCATGTAAATATTCACATTATTAGTTTTGCATACAGCGGGGCTAGTCACTGAACACCAACTTGTAGTGAACAGAGGTACTAATCATCTTAACGTGAATATCCAAGTTATCTCTAATCTTCATCATGAGGCAAAGTAGGCCCTACTTTGATCTCATGATCTACCGGTATTTTGATTGTATTGACATGTAGTGTCGTCCTCTGGTAAGACACCCAATGGTGTGTATATCTGCCTACTATAGATTATGAGTTTATTTGAGCAGGGCTTTCCTCCCCTCTGTCTCTAATTGTAAAGTGCTGCTTAATTTGTTGGTACTATATACAGACTAAATGTAAAAAATATTTTAGAAATCCATTAAATTCCCATGCAATCAATGAAGATTCTGTAGTAGTGGTGAGTCCTGATAGCCAGAAAGTATGTCTAACAGAGACTAAGTAAGAGGGAATAGGACAACGAATGAGTGAATAAAAGCTCAGAAACTGGAGAGAATGGGGTTTCACCAAATCCCAGAAGTTAAACAAGTATAGAGATAAAGTAATCCAGGAGTTTAAAAGTGTGAAATGGGAATATGCAGCTAGTTATTTACAGACATGCACTGCAATTTTACAAAGAATAGATAAAATATCAGCATAAGTACCAAATATAAAACTATATATATTGATTACTTTTTTATGTTTTAGGAGTTTTTCAAACCCACGGATTATTCTAACACAGTTTTTTTGGGATGTTTTAAGTTTTATATTTGGTACTTATGGGAATCATGATGGAACACACAGCCTGGCCCCCCTCGCTTACTATATTGCTGGTGTGAAGCATACACTTCCGCAACATAGAAATAATGCATATTTGGACAGCAGTAATAGGTTAAGAACATCCAATGATATAATCATGAGTTGGCGCACAGTATATTGGAAGTTGCCCAGTCGTCCATTAATTGTATGACCACTAGGGCCCTTTTTACCTATAATCTGTGTATTGCACTTTTCAAATCTCTAGCAAAGGATTAATAAAAAATAAAAATACAACTTTATTGACCGTTCCAACAAGTTATCAATTTGATAAAGCAGCAGTGTTTTCCCCCAAGCGATTGACTGTCTTTTCCTTGCTCTTCTTTTGTGTGTTTTTAATTTATTAGATTTCATTCCATTTGTTTAAACATGGAATGCAAAAATAATGTAGCGTGCCTTGAAAAGCACACACGATCTGCTATTTTTATCTTTTTACTTTGCACTTTATCTCCGTGTATACATTGCTTTCTCAGGGTAGAGCCTTACCCGTTCTAAGAAGGGAGGGGCTCTCCTTATTCTAACCCTGTGGGTTTTAAGTTTCTGTGCTGATGACAAAATTCCTGATATTTCTTGCCTTGTTTTTTCTCAGTTCTCGCATGGATCTCACACCTTTCGTTCCTTTTGTTTTAATTTCCCTTCCTGTTGAACTGCGTTATAGTGTCTCACTTTTTTTGTTTTGATAAACTCCGTCACCCCTAGAATTTCCTGTCATAAATATCCCTTTAAACACTGTCTTATGTTCTTTGTTTCGTAACAGCCTTGGGTGGTTAACATACATTTCTTTGTGATGGAATTTAAAATCCTTATCTCTTCAGACATTCAAACACTGTTTTGCTGTGTTGGCAAATAACAGGCTCTAGTGATCTTTCTCTAATGTGGAATTCATGGGTGAAGTGGATCGGATTCATTTAAATTCTCTGTTAAATTTGGGTTACGCTATTGCAGTATTTATGAATAAACATGCGTTCCTAACGCTTTAGTATTCCCCAAACTATATAGATGTACCCCTCCTCCACCAGTGCCGGTTTAAAAGGTGAGATTATCTTGCCTTTCTTCCCTCCCCATGATGGTCTCGCTGCTGCCCCTTTGCCTCCCATGCTTAGATCATTAAAGGATCACTACAGTATCAGGAAAATAAACCCGTTTTCCTGACACTATAGTGCCCTAAGGGTGCCCCCACCCTCAGGGTCGCCCTCCCGTGGCGCTGAATTGGTTAAAACACCCTTCACCAGCTTACCTTAATCCGTCGCTGGTGACCTTCTTCTCCCCCGCCGACGTCAGCTCCCGTCAGTAATGCTTTCCTATGGACGTTCTGCACGTTCTCTGAAACTGCTATGTTTACATCTGGAGGTTTAAAACATGAGGGACCTGGCACCCAGGCCACAGAGAAGCATTGGGAGGCTAGTGCGCATGTGCTACAAATTGTTGTGCTGGGAACAGCCCGGCACCTCTCTAGGAGCAGTGTTTGAGAACAGTCTAGCTTGGTTCTCGCTGGAGAGGTCACTGTCAGAGAGACAGGCACTACTGGTGAGTTTAACCCTGCTGTTTCTACAAAGCCGTTTCTTCTAAAAGGCTGCTTCACCGCGGCTACGCTACTGAGGTGAAGTCATCCTTTTTAATGGAAAACTGGTAATCAAAACAACACTGAGCAAAGAACTAAGCTGCAAGGCGTAATAGACGCTTACAGCACCTGATTGCTGATCTACAGGAACACCTAAAGAGCGTATTCCAGGATCTTCTGTAAACCGCCTTTTTTCACTCACACATGAGAATGAAGATATGTCCTGGCAAATTCTGCACTGGAGCTGATTGCAAAGGTGGAGGGAGAGTGTTGAAGTATGTGTTCCATCACCGTCTCCCCCTAGGTGCCACCATGATAAAATGGAGATCTCAGCCTGCACGTTTGTGAGAAATCTGCTGTTTGTTACCATAAGACATTCAGGTAACCCATCTCGTAGTAACGGAGCGGAAAGACTTCTTCATAATTACTGAGAAGGAGAACATTCGGTGTCTGCCACATAAATCCGTTGATTACAGGTCTCCGAATCCTATAATTGCAATGCTCATTGACATCCGTGTCATTTACATTAAAATACTTGCAAATGTGTCTAAACATAAATAAGAATGTCCCCTATAATTCTATAGGCTAATGACTGATGTTTTATGTACAGCATATAAATGTATTTTAATGAAGTCTCTCTAGATTATGATGGCTTATATTGATAACCTTGAATTAGTAGTGACTCCGAGCATGTATTTGGATATCAACGCTAATAGAAACTTTTATTCCGCATTGGTTATATGTTAAAGGGGAATTTAAAATAAAGACCGAGATTATTTTAGTCTAGGCTGTTGGTGTGAGTTTAAAAATGATGTAAAGAGTATTTATAATAACTATAAATAAAATGTTTGTGAACTCTCCATCCTCTATCCATGGCTATTTCTATAGCTGACACTGCTTAATAAGCATATAGACTGCTGCTTAGTGCCTGTGTTAATTAACAGGTCCTTTGACTATTGAGAAGGGAAGTATGCTTAGTTATGTTTCCAAGGATTCAGGTTTTAGTTCTAAGTTGCAATATATGTGGTTTCTTATCACGTCTAATGAAATGCATTGCTTCCTGAATGACCTCTCTATCTATATGTATATTTACAGCTTGTTCCCGGCTGTACACTGGATAAGCACTACCTGCCTCCATTCCCACATCTCTTGCAAAGCTTCCACATGTTTTTGTGAGCTTAAAGGAACACTCCCAAGTATATCCACCACTACGATTCACTGTAGTTGTTATGGTGCCAAGAATGTCCTGTTTCTAACCTGCTACCCAATATAATATACAGATGCTGAATTGAATCAATGCTTCTCTATGAGGAGATGCTGATTGGAACAGCGCACAATTTTGTTGGGCATGCACACTAGCTTTCCTAAGCGGAGGCATTGGGTTGGATGAGATCATCAATCTTGATATCAGCAGTGCAGGCAGGGCGGCAATGTGTAAAGGGAGTGGATGTAAGTACAAATTTTTTTTTTATTTTTTTTTAAATACATGGTGCAGGTTATAACACAAACGGTGACTAGGGCACTATAGCACTATGAATACATGTTTATCTATAGTGTTCCCTTTATGGCCAAAATAGAATAATAGCCGAATTTTTTTCAGGGTGGTATTTTTGGCCTTTTATATTTGAAATTCTTACTTTAGTTAAAGGGACACACCAGGCACCCAGACCACTTCTGCACATTGGAGTGGTCTGGGTGCCTTGCCCCTCTTCCCTTAGCCCTGTTAGTTAAAACACTGCGGTTTTGGAGAAAAGTGTTTTGATTACAGGGCTAATCCCACCTCTAGTTGCTGTCTCTCAGACAGCTGCTAGATGGGGTTTCTGGATTCTTACTGGACCAAAAGTGGTTTAAATTACTTTCGACGTCCTCACGCTCGCCTCTCGGGGATGCGCACATCACACCACGCGCAGTCGCGATGTCGTTTTACCTCTACACAGATAGGCGGGGCGCTGTGCTTGATGCGAATGCGCTCTAAGTTTTCAATGCCTCCCAATGAGAATAAGCTGATTGGAAGGAAATCCGCAAGGAAGCAAGGTCAGCTGACCGGATGATGCGGTAGGGGGGGAGTAGACGACAGAGGCTCGATGTGTGATGCGGTGCTAGAAATAAGGTGTATAAAAAGGGATATTTGGGTAAGGTTAAAAGGGGGTCACAAGGGTCCAAGGGAAGGGGAGAATTGAGTTTAGGATAACAAATGGCTATCTTTTCGGCCTGTAGAGTTTCTCTTTAATTACCCTAATAATGTTAGGAACTGATTGTTTGTTTCCTCCTCCACAATTCTTTTTGTTAAAAAAAAAAAAGAAATTAAGAAAATGACAGTAGCCATATTTGTTACTAGTGAGGAGGTTTTGAGGTGGGGTCCCCCAACATGCGCTTTTTGGGAGAGGGCTTTAGGGAAACAGAACTTTGCTGCACACACCTCGATTAGTTAGGAGTGTGGAGAGATCGCATTGAATATCTAACTGTGCAGCTTGTTATAGGCAACCTTCGGCACTGCAGATGTTTTGGACTACACCTCCCATGATGCTTAGCCAGGATTATGGATGTAAGAGCATTATGGGGGATGTAGTCCACAACATCTGGAGTGCCGAAGGTTGCCTACCTCTGGGCTATACATTCTTTGAGATCCCGAAATAGCATTAGTAGCACATTCTTCATAAGTGTGAAAAAAAAAGGGGGGATCTAGATAGACAGGGGTCATGGCATATTCCCAGTCATTAAGTTTTTTTGTTTTAGGCTCAAAAGAAGAAGAAAAAAAGTCAGCTATTTAAAATCTAGCTGAAAGGTCATCCGTCATTGTCAGTCGTCCTGTTTTCAACGTGAGGAGTTGGGGAATACATTTCAAACATTCTGTCTTTACTATTCTACAGACAAGATGTGCATCAAATTGACATTGTTGATTTGTTTCCAGCTTGTCCCCAACACAAAGATCCCATTATTTTGAGGCTTCAGTTTCCATTTACTAAAGGTCAGACTTGACTGTGCAGAGATTTTTTGCTTTTGAAGAGAGCGTTGCAAGAAATAATGCATTATGGAAGGGATATGAAATAAAATGTGTACTAAATGTGCATCTATTATGCAAAGATTGATCTTAAAATATGCAATATCTGGCGTGGCAGCCAAATTGCTGTCGAATAATATATAGAATAATTTCTGTTTAGAATTAAAAATGTAGTCTACTATACCGTGTGTGTATGTTAATAAAAAAAAATATATATATATATATATATATATATATATATTTTTATTCCTGTTTCACTAACCACCCTTATCCCATAAAGCCCTCCGCCCATCAGCAATGTATTTGCACTGGGTTGGTCTTAAAGGAACACTATAGTCACCTAAATTACTTTAGCTAAATAAAGCGGTTCTAGTGTATAGATCATTCCCCTGCAATTTCACTGCTTAATTCACTGTCATTTAGGAGTTAAATCACTGTGTTTCTGTTTATGCAGCTCTAGCAACACCTCCCCTGGCTATGATTGACAGAGCCTGCATGAAAAAAAAAATTGGTTTCACTTTCAAACAGATGTAAATTACCTTAAATAATTGTATCTCAATCTCTAAATTGAACTTTAATCACATACAAGAAGCTCTTGCGGGGTCTAGCAAGCTATTAACATAGCAGGGGATAAGACAATCTTAATTAAACAGAACTTGCAATAATAAAAAGGGCTCTCTTTACAGGAAGTGTTTATGGAAGGCTGTGCAAGTCACATGCAGGGAGGTGTGACTAGGGTTCATAAACAAAGGGATTTAACTCCTAAATGGCAGAGGATTGAGCAGTGAGGCTGCAGGGGCATGTTCTATACACCAAAACTGCTTCATTAAGCTAAAGTTGTTCAGGTGACTATAGTGTCCCTTTAAAGCTCAGTGTATATTGCAAATTGCCACTTCTTTGAGCAACTGAGTGCAGGGAGGGTATTTGCAAGGTGTTTGGCGTGTCCCTTTTATTGCATAAAATCATTAATTTGTGCAGTTGTTCTACCTGTTTAAGTACAAACTGTACACTGCGAACAGTGCTAGACAAATAATAAGATATTAGTATAATCCGCACTTGAGAAATTGAAAAGTGTGCATATAGGTGCAGCTGTCTGACAACGGCAAGTCAGGTTTCACAATTACAACTTTTTAATCTTGCCTTTTACTAAATCTGCATTGTACATGCCGACTAGCATTGACTAGCATTAATTAACTAATCAAGAATGCTTGTTCAGAGGAACTGGCAATCTAGTGGATTTTATTCATATAATTACAGCAGGTGCCAAATAGCTTGCATTGCATTTTAGGCACCCTTTTGAAGTGATGATACATGGAAAAAGAACAGGCTTTCTGTGTTAAAGAAAGTTTTGGGTTTACAAATGTAGCTTCTGTTCCTAAAATAACCTTCATTCAGTGTGTACATTGATCTGGCTGATCTTGGCTCTTTTTTCTTTTTTTTTTGTGTGTGTGTGATGTTTAACATTGATTTATCAGTGCCCTATAAAAACTTGCTTTTTGTTTAATGCACCTTATTAATTGTGTTTTATTGCTCAGGTGTTACAACCAATGTTTTGTATAGGTGCATTGTGTGCTATTTTAAAACAGAAATCTGTATTTGCATTTCTCTCTCTTTGATGTGCTTTGTTGAGGTTGTCAACAATCCGCTTGTTATACAACTTCGAGCAGACTAGGTGTCCAGAGTGTTGACTAAACATTGTCATATCACTGGGATGTGTGTTTATGCAACACTTTATCAGTAATCATGCAAGTGGGTTTAATGCGCATGCATCGTGAGCCTATTGGCACCTGCTGGATGTCAGTTGGCCATAAGGAAGTGGCTTTCTGACAGCCACTACAGGTAGTCTTAGTCCTGCAATGTAATCATTGCAGTTTTTTTAAAACTGCAATAAATTACATTGCAGGACTGAGGGGGACAAGGATACTGCACCCAGATCACTTCAATAAACTGCATATAGTGTCCCTTTAAAGGATTACTTCAAGCATTATAACCACTCAAGCCAGCTGTAGTGGTTATCCTACTAAGAGTACCCTAGCACTGTTTCCCAGTAATAGGGCAGCCTATTTTTTTTAATTTTTTTTTTGCAGTGGCCTGCGTCTTACCTGGGTCCCACCAGTTGTGGAGCTTTAAATGATCATGGTTGAACCAATGGGGACAACATTTATATTGCTAAATCAGAATGGTAACTACTACCTTGATATCCAGAAGGTATGACCTACTGGAGGATCCAAGAAAGTGTCAAGTCATTTGAAAACAATTTGACTTTTGTGGGGTGCTCCTGGAACCATAACCACTACCGCATGCTGTATTGGTTATGGTGCTTAGATTGCTGCTTTAATTGTGACTGTAACACGTCCTGTTCTTTAGCTTCTCTGTGCGTACAGAACTGTCTGCTGATTGTAAAAGGCTACTATTGTTGTAGATATTTGCAGGGAACAAAAAGTACCCACTGTGCAAACACTCTAATGCCACATGCAATTATAACAAGTATTTTATGGCCTGCTGCAGCTTTTAAATGATCTGAGAAGAAAGTTACAGGATGTGAAAATAAAAATCAGATTTTTGCATTTTTCTTTTTTTTTTTTTGGTGTAAAATCAGTTTAGTGCATTGGCGCCACCCCCAATTGTAAGTAGTCAAACCTTTTTGACTTTTTATGTGGGGTCTACTGCCCGCCCATCTCCCCCCCCCCCACCACCACCACAACTACTTCATATGGAATGCTGGAATCGCTCAGGAGAGCTAACTGAATCTCCTTAGGAGACATTCTAAAACATTTTGACTACTTACAGTGTAGTGGTTATGGTGCTTGGAGTGTGAATTTTTACATTTCTGCTATTGTGCAATGCCAAGTATTTGGTCAGAAACTAAACCTAAATGTTTACATTTTTTTTTTTTTTTATCATTTTAATTCTTTATTTTAGATGTGCTAGGTTACATTTCAATATCAGCGACAAGAGTTTTGCATTGTACATGGTAAAATAGGAAATTGGTTAATTTCTCTGTCACATAGGTATGCACACATTTTATAATTTTTTAAACAGGTTACATTACATTGTTATAACAGGTTGCAGCACGTGCTTCTCTTCTGTTGGCTTTGGGTATGGTAAGCGATGGTGTGTCACCCTATGTAAGTGTCGTGTCTCCTCTGGTGTTGCGTCACTGTTGCTTTTGGCTGATGTGGTGTATGTACCAAGTGAGGTAGATTTTGTCTATGTGCCCTTGTATGAGCTAAGAGTGCCGTGCTATTTAAAAATGGGGGACTAAGGTGTAGTTGCATGTTAGTGGTTGCCCTTAACCCAGGGGCATGTGGGGGGGGGGGAGTGAGTTCTGTAGTGTGTGGTACGAGTTGACTAGTGAACCCGACTTTGTTGTCTACTGCATGTGGACATGTATAAGCCAAACATAAAACATAAAACAAATAACATTTAGTTAACTACTGTAGCATCTGTCACGGGGACATATCAGTGCCCGAAATCTCTCTCTGAGTCCCGAGAGGTTGTTTCGGCCATGGCTAGTCGAGACATACAGTCCCTGTCAAGGCGTTGAGGATGCGCTTCCTTGGGATCGAGGTGTAAATGGGCTCGTCGTGGCAGGATGTCCCATCTGAGACGAGTTATTCGCTGTTCCAGGTGTGGGAAGGTTGGTGAGACCCAGTGTGGTGAGTATAGGGGGGATTTCGGTCTCAGATGTGACCTTGTAGGTGGTGCCGTCGTGGGTGAATGTCACAACTCTGGGCGCCCCCCAGCGATATTGTATTCCAGCACGTCTCAGGCGGCTAGTTAGTTCGTACAAAGTTTTCCGCCACTGCAGCGTTGCCCTAGTCAGGTCTTGGAAGAAAAGAAGTTGTGCGTTCTCAAATGTCAGGGACGTCTTGCCCTTCACTGCCGACATGATAGTGATTTTATCCTGTGTCGTGGCGCAACACAGGATAATGTCTCTGGCTTCTGTGGGTGGTGAGTTGGGTCCAGCTGGGAGCCGGTAGAAACTCTCCAAAGTGATTTTCCGGGCTGTCGTTGGTGGTAGGATTGTAGCCAGTAGCCTCCTAAGAAAGTGCGGTAACTCGGTCTGAGTAATTGTCGTGGGCACTCCGCGGAGCTTTATGTGGTTGCGGCGCAGGCGATCCCCTTGGTTTGAGACCTGCACCGTTAGCGCCTGGTGGGCTGCTTGCAGGGTGTGCACTGCCTCTTTAAGCTGTATGATCTCGTTGTTGGTTGCCGTTATTTTCTCCGTCACTGCACCTATATTTTCGTTGTTTTGGCGCACTTCAGCTTTTATAGTGCCTATATCTTTGGCTAATAATGTCTGGATTTCGTTCATCCAGTGTTGGAGGTCTTGCTTGGTAGCCAAATTATGTTCCCCTATGGTTTGAAGGGCTGGTAGTTCAGTGCTGTGCCGGGCCGGGGTTGGGGCTGGTGAAATAGGCCTCGTTGGAGTATGAGAGGCTGCCTCCGCCGCCATCTTGGTTTGCGACTGGCGTTGCAGCATTTCCCCGATATCGGGTTGTTCTGCCGGCATGTGCTGCTGACCTTTTTGTGTGCGGCGTCTCATTGTCGCAGAGGTGTGTGTCGGTGCTGTTGAGCTCACCTCTCCGTCTCCCGGATCGTGGTAACCCCGGTAGTCGTCGAGGAGAGTCTCCAGGGAGCAGAGGGCCTGTGAGTAGCAGGCCTTGGTTCGGCGCTTTGCCTTCCCGGTCTTCGGGGGTTGAAAGAAGGGCATCCGCCCGTTCCCCGTTGTGCCCTGAGTCGGTGCGAGGCCTCGGAGGTAATGTACTGCGGGTTGGTGGGCAGTTTTTACCCGGTTTCGCTCGTTTCGGACGGGAGCTAACAGAGATGGCGTCTGGTCGGGTTCAGTCCCAGGCTCCGCCCCAATGTTTACATTTTTAAAGTTGCTGTTGTGTATGTAATACATATATGGAAAAATAACTATAGTGTGTTTTTTTTTGTTTTTTTTGTTTCTTGTTTCAAGATAACCTGTAAAAGACAAGCTTTCAAACGTTTTCCTCCTTTCCTACGTGTTTTTAAGGATTAATCTAAATCTCTTGGACTGTAAGATAATTTCAGCAGAGCCTTTTTGCTTCTAGTCAGTCAGCTTTCTTTGTCATTTACTTGTTATTAAATAACCCCATTGTATAATTAAGCGTTGTACTATATAAATAAATATCTGTAATCATTTACCAGCCATATGTTACTAGTTTAGATTTTAAAATGAATAAACAAACACTGGGTGTACAAGTCTTGTAGTCTGTGTATAGATAACCTTCTATGATCTTTTGACCCCTAACCTATGGCCTCAATCAGTTATATTCGAGCTTGACCAAACCGTGTCAGGAGTGAATTTGCAGATGTTGGTCCAAGTGGTAGTTTGAATCCCATTACAAATACTGTTTCCGGTCTATTCTCACATGTAAAATTTGCTTTCGTGCCTCGTTCTTTTATGCAATAACTGTGCGGAGAATGTAATGAGTACTGTGTATTATTAGAAATCAAAAGGGCATTTGCGGTTGTACAGCAGACATGCTGCTTTTAATGCAATACGCATGTTTCACGCCAAGCCACCAAAAATACCTCTTATGTTCTCAAGAGAACCCTATAAATAGCTTTAATAAGAAAGATTACATCAGGTTCTATATAAGATAATATAATGGGCCTGACCATTCCATGTATCCATTGTGGCTTAAATTCAATCTCTGTAATTGTGCTCTGCTAGAATGGTGAAGATTTGACCATGAACTGTTTTTATGTCTAACATTGTGTCTGTGATCTGGTGAATCCCAGAGGAAGGGTGGAGGGGCAGAGTGTACTGGCGTTGATCAATCGCTTTGTTTGACTCTCTGATAAGGGATGGGGGGTAGGAAGCATATTATTTTAAGCATTGTTTAATGTAATCCGATAACCTTTTTCACGAGTGTGCAATGAAGGCATTATTGCATATCAATGGGTGCATTTTGATTTGAAAACCGTTTTTTGTTTGTAATTTTTTTATTTTTGAATGGGTTATTGTATATTCATCATGTTTTGCTTGGTGGCGAGAGTATTTTAAAAGGTTACTGCCAGCGCCATGGCTGCCTCACTGATTTGAAGTAGTCATGGTGTAGCACGTCTTAATAAAAAAAATTATCGTGGGACTGTGCAGACCACCACGGCAAGAGTTTCCCTAAGAAAGACCTGTGTTTTAGGTTAGAGAACAAAGTAGTGATTTGTTTGTCCACATTTGTCTTGTTTTAAATTTGTTACTCAAACTATTTTCTGGGCTGATTTCATTGCTGTTGGAAGCACATCACCCTGAGTTTTAAATTAAGTTTATTTACTAGGGATTGCTTATGCCTTAATCATACCACACATTGCTATGAGATTTATTGTTGTGGATGCATGCCAAACTTTGAGTCGTCCGATAAGGGAGACGGGGAAAATGGGGCATGTCAAGTCTGTATATAGATTCTTTGACATTGATGAGTGGCTGTGTGGAGAATATATATAATCTATTATGGTTATCTATGCTTCCTCCTTATAGAGAACATGATGTATTTTAACGGTTGCAGTGTAATCATGCAAATAGTTAAAGTCGAAAATATACATATTTGCACTTCTTGTCTGTTCTGGTTGTTGGTGTATTATTTAAAAAAAATTCTTTGTCATTAATACATTTTGAAAACCTGTAGTCTCTGTGTAAACAATGATCTTTATAAATTGTTAGTTATGTAACCACTCGGTAACTTAGCTGGGGAAAACCAAATTTACACACAGAGCCTGATTGCATGTTGAGACCTGGGGATTGCGTAGTTAGGCAGGGTTGTGTCAACCTTGTCTGTCTTCCTTCGTATTGTAGGCTTTGCTAATAGAATTGAGCTATGTTAGGATATTTGAGTGCTTTGATTTCTTCTTTCATTGTTGTTTTGGAGGGTATTGTGCAGAATGAGTCCACTGTGCTCACCTGCAACAGAGTGCATACTGAAACTTGGCATGGAATGTTTTATAGGGTTTGTTTACTTTATCTTACATAATTGACTTCTGTCATACCAAAAAGAACACACACACACACACACACACACACACACACACACACACACACACACACACACTTGAAAATGTACTTTTGGTTCACCAGTCATATTGAGTGCATTTGTTACATTAATTTGTTTTAAAGCTCTTAATACCATCAAACCGTTTAACTACAAAGTGGTTTCCAAGGAAAAAGTACGGGTGTTGTTTTTGAAAGTAAGTTTATAATTTTTTTTGTGTGTGCATGCAGTTGGCATAGGTAGCGCATGACATGGCACAAACAACAACAACATAACCAGAAACCGTTTTGCTGTGGATTGCAGTTCGGTGACATCCAAAAATAAAATTTAATTTCCTCTCCTCGATGTTAAATTGGTTGTCTGCCCACAATCTCACCACAGCAGCACTTGCTATTCCATTACTGGGGCTGTAAACTCTTACTAAACCACCTTGTGACCATCACCTGTTCCACTGCCTAGACATTTTATAGACACTAGTCACCTTCTGTCTATACATTGTTTTAAAAATCTAGTTACTAGCACCTCAACCCCGGTCAGTACTTCCATATAATATTTAGGGTGCAGTTTCAAATCCTGAATCTGCCCTACATTTGTATCGGCTTACCACAAGCTGAATACCTAAAAGTCTCATGTGCAACCCATTCATGTTCCCCATCTATGCCAACAACCTTGACTTGTCCTCTACGGACATACTCTCCTCCAACTCTCAGCTGTAGGACTTTTTTTGGCTGTCCGAGTGGTGCCCTACCCTAATTTGTCTTCCTTTCTGGATACATTATACGTTTTCTATGTCTATGACCCACTTCCAGTAGACAAAGCTTGTTTTTATGCCTAAATTAGTCTATCATCGATTGCAATTGTTCTTTGTTTACCCATTGTGTAATGCTTCAAAATAGGCTGCCACTTACATTTAAAAAAATAAAAAAACATATACAGAAAGCCTTTATTTAGTTACAAGTCCCCTGAAATAACAGTGAAGGGTAACTTTAAACACCATGAATCCTTCAGCTTATTGTATTGGTTATAGTGGGGGATGCAGTGGATCCAATTTAAATGTTACCCAGTGACCAGCCTGCTTTATGTTGACAGATCTAAGAGGTGAAGAGTTTACAATCTAAGCTCGTTGCAAATCTATCCTCACTTGGATTGCACCAATGGTTTATAAGTCCTGGAGACTCCATCTCACAGCCTCATGTCATTGCAGTCCAAGGTTGTACAGCTGTGTATGTATGATGCAGAAGTAAAGAAAAATATATTCTGTTTTGTCAAACCACTCAAAAATGGTTTATCAAAAAACAGGGTGTTTGACCCCGAGATGCTTTGTGTCGTAATAACGAGAAGTTGCAGTGTTTTTTTCTGTTGCTTGGTGTCCCTTATTATATTTACTGATGGGTTTTAAATATCTGCTCCCAATCAAGAGATGGTTAAGCAGACCTATTACTTCTGAACTGTGTATATGTTTGTAACTCCAATGAAATTCTAGCACAATCAAAGGATATCCATATCATAAACTAGAGAGTACTAGAAATGGTCAAAGCAGACAGACCATTTATTTCTGACTGCCTTGACAGCCATTGTGACTGTCCAGTGGGAGAAATTGTATCTTCTTGTGCAATGTGCATGTAATCCTTTTGCAACTAGTTGTGCACGCATGAGAATATCTGTGCAAAGTTGAACCCGTGCCTGACCTGCCAGGAAGAAGGAAGATGTGGCATTGAGCAGTTAGACTCTGCAGGATTTCTTACTGTAATTAGAATTCAAAGTCAATTTTTATATTTAAAGGGACACTCCAGGCACCAAAACAGTTTAATTTAAATGATGTTGTGGTGCCAGGAGGTCGCTGGAGGCACTCTTATCTCTAGCAGTTTTACCCCTATGTTGCCACCAGAGGCAATCTGGCTTCTGACTCTTCTGATTCAGGAAGCATGAAGTGTGTCCCTGGGCAGGGGCGCTGCTGTTTGGCTGTAACCGTTTAACCCATTGAGGTATGAGGACCTCCTGGCACCACAGCTTAATTTTGATGACGTTGTTTTGGTGCTTTGAGTATCTCTTTAAGCCCAGAGAAGCTGAATGGAAAGCCCAGCTGACTTAGAAAATGTTTCCAGATCTGCATTTTAGATCTTTCATTTTTAGATTCACGTTGCATTTGCACATTATTGTACACCCCTGCTAGTAGTGTTCCTTATCCCTGTATGATCTTTGCAAATAAAATATAACATGACCTTCAGAGATGAGAGGGGCCTCTTTCAAATTCAAAATTACACATTTTACAAGTAAAATGGCATTAATATCAATATTCGTTTAACACAAAAAGTACACAATGTAAAGTTTGTGACAGTTAGATCCATGTAATTTGGTATATGTTTTTGCCATTGACTTATAGATCACCCCCCCTCCTCTTCTAACAAACTGTAGTAGTGTGAGCATGATGTGATCATACATGTTTGCAGATACTGTACTGTTCTATGCTTACGCCACCTTTTTAGAAGCAAAGTGAACTTTTTTTTTTTTTTAAATATACTATGTGCAATGAATTGTGGAATTGTTTTCTTGGCAATGCGATGTGGCTCGATATTCGATAATTGTGAGCTTCATACCATTTGAATACTCCCATAGACACTCCTTGGCAAACTTAAATTGTTGGATATGTTTTCCAGTTATGTAGCACTCCCCCGTGTCATACCAAAAAGAAAATCTAAAATCTGGAATGTAGTTGCACCAATCGTAAACTATCCTTCTCACACTGCATTGTAGATCACGTAAAAGTGAGTTTATGACCTAAAAACTAAATGCATTTATTTTTTCCTTTTAAAGAGCTCTTAGAAAGAGTAGCCATTAGCTAAGCAAACCTTTTGGGAGAATTCTAACCTCTGACATTGTTAAAGATGACTATTTATACTTTTTTTAGAATCTACAATATGCATGAGTGCATAGCAAAGCAAAATTCCTTAAAGGAGAATTGTCATTACTTACTATTCCTAATAAACCGTAACCACTTTCCTTTAACATAGTAGGAGATGGATAACTGCTTCTAAAAAAAAATCAGCCACCACTCTGTCCTCAGAGGGAGAGCATTCTACTGCACCCTAATTCCATTCAGCTGCTGAGCTTTTGAGGAATTTTCCTTCTATATTGTCCAAGCATTTGGACATCAGGAGCGTGCATTCGATGCTCACACAGTGCGGTGATAGACTTTTGAGAACTAGACTAAATAAGAATTGTTCCCCCAGAATCACTGTAGACATTTCGAGGGCTTTTGAAGTGCAGAAAATGCTGCAGTGATTAGGCCCTGACAACTGTTTGAAAGCCTATCGTTGCAATTCATGCTGATTTATTTTTTTCTCCAAAATATGTGGGCACATTATAAGGAAGGGAAATTGGTTACCATTTGATCTAATTCTACGACCCCAGCCCACTGCATGACCATATTTGTCTGTGACCCACAATATCTGCAATGTTTCTAAATTTCTCGAATATGTCAAACACGGTGTGACTAAAGCTTTGTATACTTCTTTTATTTTTATTCAGAAATATGTATTTCTTATGCTTATAGTTTTAAAAATGTGTTACATATAACTTTTCAATCGCTGTAATATTCGCCATCGTTGCCAACAGATGTCCTTGTCAAATCTGACATGATACACCCACTCTTGTGTTACTATTTTGACATGTACCCTTTTGTACGCTTCATTTTGTTTAAGATGACATACCTGGGGATGTGTGTGATTCATTATAATTCATTTTACGATAAGTTAATAAAAAATGAAAAAACGTGAAATAGCTGATCATGGCAGCTGGTATGGAGGGGAGCTCGAGGTGCTGGGGGTTACCCTATTTTATGTGAAACTAAACAGTTTGACAAAAAAAACAAAAAACAAGCGGCTGCACCCATAGTCTGATAGCAGTATTACACCTTCAATAAGCTGTAATGGTTATGGTGCTTTGTCTCCCTTTTAATTTAGGGCCTACATCTATTTGTAACGTTGCATGTATACATTTAGAATTGTGTATAAATGAATCTGTAAAACAATTCTGGAATTAAAAAATAGGAAACTGGTTAACAGAAGTTTGGCGACTGTAAAATTAGATTTTGTTGGGTGCATAAAGGAACACTCAAAGCATTCTATTTTATGATAGTGGTTATTATGCAGAACGTTTTGAGCAGGCTTGCTAGTTAATGTCTGACTGTTTCGAGAAGTTGAACTAAACCAAGTGATCTCTCAACGTCATTCTCTCCTACTAAGCCAGTTGTTTACATAAATGTGCGTGCTGAGGGCAGGTTAGTCAAACGCTCTCCGCCTATTGCTGCTGCTTGTAATTGGACAGATTTAATCCAAAATGTATGTTTTATTTTTGGGGGGGATTTTTTTTTTTTTAACACTACTCACAAACTGACCGCTTCTGAAGACTGTTTTCTTACTACTACACTTAGTTGCAGTAAGCTGGTAAGCCCGCACTGAACGTGTCCTCTATTGGCATTTTGAAGAGTTCTGGCCTGGGTTTTGATGGGTCAGTCTGGTTTTAGCGGTGTGCCCAGAAAGATTGTGTTAAGATGGTTCAAGACTTTTATTAAAAGAAACTTAGTTGTGCACCATATTTGTTTCTGAACAAGAGCCGGTCCATACAGAATTTTAGGGTACACCTAACCACCAGAACTACGATTTTTTTTTTTTTTTTTTTTTTTTTTTTTGCTTATGGATAAACAAAATGATTGTTTTTCATACACTAGTGCCAGAAATCTTCGCCACTCCAAATGCTGTGGACTGCATTATCGCTGAGCTTCATGTGAGATGTAGAGATGTAGTCCACAACATTTGGAGTGCCGAGGGTTGCCTATCTCTACTCTAGATCATGGTTGTTGGTGTCTGAGTTTAACCCCTTAAGGACACATGTCATTATTCCCTTTTATTCCAGAAGTTTGGTCCTTAAGGGGTTAAAGGGTTACTCCTACCAACATGACCACTTTCAGTAGTCCTGGTGCTTGACGTTTGTATGTGTAGCATTACATTGTGAAACACTGCACAAACCAAAAACATTAAAGGGACACTATAGTCACCAGAACAACTACAGCTTATTGAATTTGTTCTGGTGAGTAGAATCCTTACCTTTACCACCATTGGGCTTTTTGCTGTAAACATTGTATTTTCAGAGAAAATGCAGTGTTTACATTACAGCCTAGTGATATCTTCACTGGCCACTCCTTAGATGGCTGTTAGAGATCCTTCCTGGGTTATGGCTGCCTAAAATGCATCCAAACATTCAGTGTCTCCTCCCTCTGCATGCAGACACTGAACTTTCCTCATAGAGATTAATTGATTCCATTCATCTCTATGAGGAGATGCTGATTGGCCAGGGGACTGTGTTTTAATCAGGCTGGCTCTGCCCCTGATCCGCCTCTTTGTCAGTCTCAGCCAATCCTATGGAGAAACATTGTGATTGGATCAGGCCACCACTTCTGATGATGTCAGCAGACTGCTTGTGTTTTTTTTTTTGTGTTTTTTTTAGTTTTTTTTTTTAGGCATACAGCATGCAGATTTACAGCTTCTGGCTTGAATACAGTAAGATTTTGCTATATTTATGGAGGCATGAGGGATCCAGGGGGGCTAGATGGTGGTGTTAACACTAGAGTCAGGAATACATGTTTGTGTTCCTGACCCTATAGTGATCCTTTAATAATGTTATTCCACCAACTGCAGCATCATTAGCCAGCCTGACATTGCTAATGTCAATTCTGTGCATATTTTATGTACCCATTTTCTCCTTTTGGATAAGTCCTTGAGGTTTTTCCATCTAGGATTTTGTATGAGAATTTTTCTTTTTTTTTTATAAAATCGTAAGCAAACTTTTTCCTTATTGCAAATGCTATCTTTGTGCAGGGACCTTGCATTGA
Source organism: Pelobates fuscus (assembly GCF_036172605.1). Classification (NCBI taxonomy): domain Eukaryota; kingdom Metazoa; phylum Chordata; class Amphibia; order Anura; family Pelobatidae; genus Pelobates; species Pelobates fuscus. The sequence continues at coordinate 30,896,952 of NC_086326.1, read as the reverse complement.
GATCCCAATCAATGTGAGATCCTGTTCTATACCAGCTCACATGAGAAACTTCAATTTCATACATCTTTATTTTTATTTTTTTTAATGACCTTTTGATGCCTCGTTTCACAATTTATATTTTGTTTTTGTTTTGCTTTTTAAAATGTGTTTAAATATAATTTTCTGTGAATGGCTTGTAGGAGTCGACATAACATTTTTTTATGTTGTGGCTACATAATTTGATTAGAATTTACGTGTCTTCAGCTGGCTGCAGATGTTCTTTTTAAAAATAGGATGTTTTAGAACATTTTTGTTTTTGTTTTTAATAACCAACTTGACTGTGCTTTAACTTAAAAACAAAGTTATTAGATCTTATTTTCTGACACCCTTTTCCTTATGAAAAAAGTATCTTTGGCAATAATTTGGTTTAATTGATTTTAAAAAAAATGAACAAAGTTACATACAAGTTTTTTTGTGTTTTTTTTTGTTTTTGTTTTGTTTTTTCCTATTAACTTCTATAGCTGTTTGAGTTTCCTTGAATAAAGACCATTTTGTCTGGGTCTCCCCATACAAACACCATCGGTTTGTAAACATACGCTGTAATAGCTTTAAATGAGTCCCAGTGTTTCAACTGTGCAAGCCAATCATGTCAAACATACATAGCCTATAAACCCACACCGTGCAGATCCTGGCACTACCATGGAAAACTGTGAGAGTGCAAGGATTGACTTCCATCTCCCAGCTACTTTCTAATGTGATGAGGTTTTTATTTTTTTTATTTCACCATGTTTTATATATGTAAAGCATTATTTGTGATTGTCAAACAATCTGTCTGCCAGTGCTCCCATTAAACCTGTGAGGTGAATGAAACCCCATGTATGGCATTTAATCTCAAAAAGTGAGTATTTTGTAACTATATCATCTTTATGAAATACTCGTGCTGCCTGTGGTGGAATTTCAGTGAAATTTACAGGCAATCCAAAAATACCACTGGACAAAGTAGGAACTGATTTATCTTACGGTAAAATCTAAGGTTGACCAAAGATGCAGCCCTGCCGCAAGACTGAGACGTGGTACATGGAGACTCCTGTCGTCTCCTAAACCTCAGCGTTGCATTCTCACACCTGTGTGAAGATTGGAAAAGCGTGGCAGTAGCGAGTATGCATACCTTCCACTGGACCCGAAGCAAAAATTTCACCATGAGGGGTGTTTGCAAAATATGCAAACGCCCCTAAAAGTGACAGATCTGCTTTAAGGACCCCCCACTGTCTCAAAGGAACACAACCCTGTATTCCTGACACTATAGTGCTGAAGTGGCTGTTTAGGGGACTGCCCTCGCTGTCTGTGTTGTGGAACTGGTGATTTTAGTCACATTTTCTCCCCCGCCCCGTCGGTCTTGCTGCGCATGGCTCTGCCTCCGCCTCTATCGCTGAGATTATCAGTCTTGATTATATTAGCCAGTCCAATGATTTCCCATTGAAAGGCAAAACGCCACTCGGCACTAATCCACATCCCCTTACAGAGAGGCACTGAATCCATGCATAGCTATGAGGAATGTTCACTGTCTCCTTTCAGGGTGTGGAGACGCTTAATGCCACTGTGCAGCATGGACTAAGAAGCACCTCTAGTGGCCATCTGAATAACAACCACTAGAGCTGTTAATAGGCAGTAATACAAACACGGCCTTTTCCCTGAAAAGCTAACATTGCAGGGACACCGTGACCAGGGACCAGTGGTTTTGGACCATAGTATGTTCAATAACCATTCATTCCATAATCACAATCTTTTCAGTTTCTAAACCACTAAGGGAAATCCTAATTATTTATAATCCGTAGTTCTAGAAAACCCAGTTACAAATTAATCAAGATGATATTCTGGGCCAGAGGAAATGTCTCTAAGATTATGATATTGTTTTTTGCATAACTCAGTCTTCCTTATTAAAATGTTTGGAAAATCAAACTTTCATTTGGCAGCGATTGCTTTATATTTACTTTTTATCCTGTCCTAGGGAACAGAATAACACACCCTGCTATTTTGGAATAACACTAGATAATTGGTTATTTCGAGTTGTTTTTCTTTCTTTTTCCTGAAAAGCATACTTTGTGTTGGCAAAAAGCCACCTAAAGATTGTTTTGTTTAAAAAAAAAAAAAAAAAACAACAACAACCCAGAGTGAAAGCTTATTTATTGGTCTTTGTATTTAACCTGTTAGACTAAATAATTCTATTGAAGAAAGAACGTCACAAAACTAAAATGTATCAAGCTGGCAAGGCCCTTCTAGCCTTGAACTGGTTAATGAACAGCTGTTTTGGAGTTCTGTTAAACCTCATGTGATGTCATTTCCAGCCTGGCCAGCTCTATGATTTGTCGTGGGGGGGTGTTAAGAGTAGTCCATGTGCTGTCCCAGGACCCTGTTTACTTAATACTCTCTGCCAATAAAGGCCTGGTTTAAATAGGACCTCGATGAGACTTCCCAGCCCACATGAGAAAACGATTGCTGTCGAATTTCTTTGTCCGATGAAAGTCTGTCGTGGAGAATGAGCCTGCATTATGCCTTTCCTTTTAGGTCTGAGACAGGTATAGTCCTTTAGCCATATGGTCTTAATACCCAGCAAGGGGGAAGGGTGGTGTTAAGGATTTAAAAAAAAATTTATTTAGGAATTTTTGTTTGTACTGAACTAGATTTATTTTAACAGCAAATATTAAAACGGTACAGCTTCAGAGATGTGTTTTGCTTAGTTTTAACTCTGTGTGTAACAGATTAGTGTCCAGCATATTTTCTTAGAGGCTTTATTGGAATGAAGAAAAAAAAGATTCTCACCTCCTGTAGTTAAGGTGGGTGACCTTTTCCCTCTGGATTTCAGGGAGTTAATTTCTTGTCTCTTTTGAATACCCTCTACTATACATTACAGATCTTTACGACCTTTCTTGTTTGACCTTTAAGTTGCACTTCATTAATCTGTTTTGTGTCCCATCTGTGTAAATACCTAAAGTAAGCCCATGAATTTTGCTTGCTGAGCTGAAAACTGACTTGCAGTTAAAAAAAAATAAAATAAAAATAAAATAATGATTTTACTGTAAATGCCCCATAAGGGCAATGGGTAAGGCAAACCCAGTGTATCATGCCTATCCTGGCAAATTCCGCCATGATGGGGTCAATGATGTATTCCAATATTGTTGTAAATTTTCATCATAATATGTAGAATTTCAGCTTGTGATGCAGTAGTTTAGCTTGCTTCCCTCTTTGTACTTTTTCCTCTGATGCAATTCATGTACAGTGAATCCTATAATACCCTTTACTGTATGTATATGTATTCAATTATAGAGAGTCCATAGAACAGTTTCTTTAAACGTCGTAAAATATACTAAAGTATATTTCCATAAAGAAGTTACATGTGGTTTTGAGAGATTTTTTATTTAATATTTGCTTTTCATTTTCACATTTTAATTCTAGTTGTTTGTTCTTTGCATCCTGCAGTTTAAAGAACCATTTTATCAATTTGATGTTTGAACGTGTTTTTTATTTATTTTTTTCATACCGCAAAAACCTGTACCCTAAAGGTTTGAATGCACAAGTCTGCAAATTTGTGGTCATTGGTGCTGAAAGGAGCACGTCACAAGATTTGATGTATTTTTTAAAATTGGCTATTTAGTAAATATAACCCCAGTGAAACATGCATGTATTTAAAGGGGTATATCTAAAAAAAAAAAGCTGTGCATTTTCTGCCTGCAACCTTTGCATGCCCTCCCCTTGTTTCCCAGCACAGATTTGTCTGATCTGGAAAAATGACAAATCAGAAGCCTCTGATTCTCTGCCGCGCTCTTTCAGCCACATGGTGTAGGGGGGAACAGCAGAGGACAGAGGACCAGAGTTGCAATGAGTTCTGTGGATGCACGCGCATGGGTGCTTAGACTCACGATGACTTGTGGAAAGAGGCACTTATATAAAGTGCAATTAAGATGGGATACTCCTCATAAAGCATTCCAGCAAGCGGGCGTGCTTTGTGTGCAGATTGTCCCTTTAACCCCTTAAGGACACATGACATGTGACATGTCATGACTAAATTTTATTCCAGAAGTTTGGTCCTTAAAGGACCACTCTAGGCACCCAGACCACTTCAGCTTAATGAAGTGGTCTGGGTGCCAGGTCCAGCTAGGGTTAACTAATTTTTTTATAAACATAGCAGTTTCAGAGAATTAGTTAAGCCTTCCCCTATTTCCTCTAGTGGCTGTCTCACTGACAGCCGCTAGAGGCGCTTGCGTGATTCTCACTGTGAAAATCACAGTGAGAGCACGCAAGCGTCCATAGGAAAGCATTATGAATGCTTTCCTATGCGACCGGCTGAATGCGCGCGCAGCTCTTGCTGCGCGTGCGCATTCAGCCGACGGGGAGGAACGGAGGCGGAGAGGAGGAGGAGAGCTCCCCGCCCAGCGCTGGAAAAAGGTAAGTTTTACCCCTTTTCCCCTTTCCAGAGCAGGGCGGGAGGGGGTCCCTGAGGGTGGGGGCACCCTCAGGGCACTCTAGTGCCAGGAAAACGAGTATGCTTTCCTGGCACTAGAGTGGTCCTTTAAGGGGTTAAGGTGCTAGATCACTCTTTAAACCATTAATTATGACTAATATCTGCATTTATTTAGCACCATCCTTTTTCACAGCGCTTTTCAATATTAAGGGGACTTTAACAGCAAATGATACAAACTTATTACAACAGGAACGATCGGTTGATGCTCTAAAGGGACTCTCGAATTACCTGAACTGTTTGGTACAATAAAAAAAAAAAAACTGTCTTTCATTATATTGAATGTTAATTTATTTTCATAGATTTTTTTTTTTTTTTTTTTTTTTAAATTCTTTATTTTTGTAGTGCAAATAAGAGAACAACATGCCTGGGGTACCCCAATGGCATTCTCCATGCTTTTTCAAAACATTTATAACAATCAGGAATATGTTAGAGCTTGCACACTTTTTATATTTAGTATTCAGTTGATCAAGATAATTCACAAATTAACTTTTGTGGAGCTTAAACGCAACTTAGGTCATATAAAATAGGCAAAACATTGCTAATAATAAGGTTGCTTAGGTAATAGTTAAGATTGAGTAACATGCTGGACAGGGCACCACTGCGATTACTTGTGTCGTGACTGTTTGGTTACATGCTAGGTATTGCGCAGTTGGCCTCGTTTAAGTGTTAGTCGATTACATAGAAGGTGAACAAGATTATTGTAATGACCCCTGGGGTCGAGCCAGCTGCGTTTAGGGTAGGTAGATAATGCTCGCAGGAGGCTTGTAAAATAAAGAAGTATACGTTCCGGTAGTTGGTGATAAAATAAAATTACGAGTGATTATGAGTAGGCAGGCTCGTCTAGACTTTGACTAGAATCTACGCTTGGTCATTAAAAATAAAAATAAAAATAAAAAATAAAAATGTAATTCTATCTAGACTAGAGAGGAACAATAGCAAAAGACAGAGTGGCAAGACTTAACAGTTGTTTATTCCCCCTAGGAGGCCCTCCTTTTGGATATTAGTAGACACTCTTTGGTTTAATTATAGTGCCAGGACAATCTGTTTAATGTATATGAGTTGACTAGTCAGGGCAATGGTTTAACCAATAAACTAAATAATGAGCTGGATTACTAAACAAAATAATAAGTTATTGGGTGAAGAAAGAGTCAGCAGTCCTGGGTCCCACCATGCAGCCTCGCTCAGCCTGCACCCTCCGTGGGCAGGGTACAGTCCAGTGGTAAGGCAATGTGTTACTGCTGCCGCGTGTGTTGCGATTGTCAGCAGTGAGTGGGCCAATCAAGTCCCGTTCTGTCCCTCAGGCTGTGGGTGAGTAGATGGTGGTCTGTCTTCCAGTGTCTTCTGGGGCTTTCTGCGTCTGCTATGAGTGTAGCCCTGTCCTGCTGCGTGTCTGCGGGCTGGGTGTTTCGTGGTTCCGGGGTTGCTGGGCAGGAGGCTCCTTACGGTGGGTGAGGGGAGGGTGCCTTTTTGTTCCAGGCGTCAGCTCACTGGGTCTTTGTGCGGGCAAACAACTTCAGGTTGGTCGCTGGTGACAGGTACTGTGGTGCCGCCGCTTACTTGGCATTTCCCCTACTCCATCTGCATCAGCTATGCCGCACATGGTCTCCGCCATCTTAGGTTTGGGCCCTGGGCCTGTGTGATGGCCGGACGTCGTTGCCGGATCTCCGCTGCCACGCTGTGAGTGCAGCTATGGGGCGAGGACCGGGATCACCCCCCCGGTCCAGAGGGGGGAGGAAACAGGGCCGGGTCCGCGGTGAGTCGCAGTGCCGTTCAGGCTCCGTTAGGCAGGATAGTGGGGTGGCGGACGTCCACCCCACTCACCGCCAGCTAAGTTCCCGCTGTGAGTCGCGGAGATCTCACCTCCGAGGGACTGAAACTACAGGAGCCAGCCTCTCCTCGGATCCGGTAGCCTTTGTGCATCGTGGGTCGCAGTGGTAGGTAGCTGTGAGCGCTGTAAAGCTTAAATTTCTAGCTTAATTGTTTGTGTTTTGCAGGAGCCGAGCTCTCCTGTGACTGTCCATTTTGGCGACCCGGCCCCGCCCCCCCTTTTCATAGATTTTAACTAGAAAATCAGTTAAAGGTAAATGAAATGTTCCCCCAAAAAATGACTGTTTTTTTTGTTTTGTTAAGGCTTACACAGATGACCTGTTTTTGTTATATATTTATGTGTGTGTTCAACATTAAATATTTTAAGCAAAACTATCTTTTTTTTTTTTATTTGTGTGCTTAGTGGCCACTATCCAAACATGAAGGTAAACAATTTAAAAGCTGTCGCCTCGAAGGCAAAACAGTAGCATATGAACCTTGCTAGTTCCCAATTGGGAATAGGAGCCATGCCAAGTATTTGTCCCGAACCTTCCGTGAACTGCACATTGAGCGTGGGGATCCGTTCAAGTCGTACAAGTCTTGTACGTTCAAAACAGCGGCACATCCACTGTCCCATAAAATGCACTTTTCACAATTTACAACACGTAAAAGTGACCGCTAGAATGGGGTGGGTGACTGGATGTGCTCCTTCTTCACACACACTTTTTTTTTACTTTTCGATGGCATTTCTGGATTTGCAGGAAAGCACTTCTTTTGTGGCTATCATTTGACTCTGCATTTAGTTTTCTTTTCTATCTTTTCCCAGAAGCTAAACATCAATTGAAAAGGGACAGTGAGATTCTGTTTAAATATGTAATGTGAGTGATCCCAACTCCTGTAAAACATAATCTATAAACAGGGCTAACAGAATACAGGCACAGCACAATCTGTTCCAATGAGTTTCCCGTGTTCTAAACCTAGAACATCTTTGTAATGTTATTGGTGTGTTGTGTTTTTTTTTTTTTTTTTTTTTACTTTTTACATCCTCCTGTACGGTTTAGGATGGATAGTAAAAAGAAAACACCAGTTGGGTAATCCAGAACTTCCAGAGTATAATACTGTGTAAACCCTATTACAGAAGTAGATCTAAATGGAAACATTGCTTGAAAAGCTCTGGAAATCAAAAAAACAAATACCGGTAAGCCTAGACATAACTTAAATTCACCACCTGCTCTTTACAAGAAGTCACTCTATGACAGTGTCATCGCAGAAATCCCTGCTAGGGGATTGTGAAACAGCCTAAATATGGACGTTAAAATACGATCAGTGACTTGTCGTTTGCTGTGTGTAAATACCATGTTGCATAAATATAAACTTTCTGTGGTTTTTGGTTTCTTAAAGGAACACTATAGTCACCTAAACAACTTTAGCTTAATGAAGCCGTTTTAGTATATAGATCATGCCTCTCCGGTTTCACTGCTAAATTCACTGCCATTTAGAAGTTTAAATCACTTTGTTTCTGTTTATGCAGCCCTTGTCACACCTCCCCTGGATCTGATTGACACAGCCTGCATGAAAGAAAACAGTTTTCACTTAAACAATTGTATCTCTTTCTCTTTCTCTGTAAATTTAACTTTAATCACATACAGGAGGCTCTTGCGGGGTCTAGCAAGCTATTAACATAGCAGGGTATAAGAAAATCTAAATTAAACAGAACTTGCAGTAAAGGAAGGATAAATTGTAGTTGACTCTTTTACAGGAAGTGTTTAGGGAGGCTGTGCAAGTCACATGCAGGGAGGTGTGACTAGGGTTCATAAACAAAGGGATTTAACTCCTAAATGGCAGAGGATTGAGCAGTGAGGTTGCAGGGGCATGTTCTATACACCAAAACTGCTTCATTAAGCTAAAGTTGTTCATGTGACTATAGTGTCCCTTTAAGGCGTTCATAGTCTGTACCCCTTTGTCCAGCTACTCATTTATTGTGTTCTTAATAGGCACTGCCTCGTTATTCTCTGTACTTATAGAGTACCAACATAGATGAAGGTAATTTAGAAACAAACTATTACAAATGTAGAAGGGCACCTCTCATGGTACATATAACATATTCTTGTTTTGAAGAGCATAAAATCTCATCTATACATTATGCGAGCAGAATTGCTAGCAAATTTATATAGTCTGGAATGCCAAAGGTTTCTTAACCCTGCGCTAAGCTATGTGGGTTTTACACATAAACATAAACCTTTCAATGATTTACTGTCGACCAACTTAGGATCATACACCCAAGCGCTTTATGGGATTCCGGTGGGCCAGTGATGTAAATAGCATGACTGGCTGCACTGAAAGGGGACGGGAAACTCCAAAGGATTGGCCGGTCAGCCTGGAGTGAGTGTACGTTAGACTGCATGTCAATCATGCATGCCAGCCCCTATTTCAGTGCTCTCTTCAGGCCTCATAGTGCCCTGAGCATAGTGAGCATAGTGTGATTGCATCTAAGGATGTGCTCATGCTATGCTTCTTGGGGACGGTTCCCGGGTGTCCCCAAAAGTGGGACCACAGGGAATAAAGTCGGGATGGCTGGACAGGGCCATAAAGTCTCTTGGCAGCAAACTAAATGTGGAAGTTTCACTAACTGTATCTTCTCGATCAATGACTTGGTTCACAACATGTATATTATCTATATAAAATATATCAATTGTACACATTAGTTTTGGCATACGTGGCCAAATTACCGTTTATCACTGCGTTGTTTTACCCTGTGCCGTTCGGATGGTGTGGACTTGTGCCCTATGTTGTGTGCCTCTCAGCATCCGTGCGAGGAGTTTGCCCCCTTTATCAATGTTGAATCTTTTTTTTTTTTTTTTGTCAACAGTAATCTTTAAGTTCCTGTAGTGCTTTTTCCTCAAACACTAACCATATCATGTCCAGTTCAAATCGTTATTTATTTTATAGGATTTTGAAACCTTATTTGAGATTTAGATGCTATGAGGAAAGATTTAGAAGTTTGTATAACTGTATTGCTCAATGTCTGAAACAACAGAAACCATCTGATCCATCCACCTTTACCAATGCCAAAATAAATTATTCTACATTGATAGAAGATAGAATCTAAACATTGAGTTTGAAATATTTATTTATTCTCCAATTTAATGGACTTTTTTTTTTTCTCTTTTTCCAGGATAAGGAAACATGCATGGGGATCAATAATCAAAGCTACATATGTGAAACAGGTCATTGCTGTGGACAATCTCAGTGCTGTAACTACTACTATGAGCTATGGTGTAAGTAATGAGCATCTACATACATAAATATCAAAGACTGGGAATATTGTTCATTAAAGGACCACTATAGTGCCATGAAAACAAAATCGTTTTCCTGGCAATATAGTGCCCCCACCCTCAGGGTCCCACTCCCGCCGGGCTGAAGGGGGTTAAACACTCACCTTTCTCCAGCGCCAGGGGACTGCTCCTTTGGTAGTCATCGGCTGAATGCACATGCGCTGCAAGAGCCGCTCGCGCATTCAGCTGGTCCATAGGAAAGCATTCTGAATCCTTTCCTATGGACGCTGGCGTCTTCTCACTGTGAAAATAATATATATATATATATATATATATATATATATATATATATATATATATATACACAAATACAATCTGTGAAGTTGACCTTCTGTTATCCTCCATATTATTATTATTATTATTTTTTTATTTTTTTTAAGTCTTATAAATTTCCCTTTATCTTGTATTTCTACTCCTGTTGGACAACCTCCTAAACTTGCATTTAAAACATCTTCTTTGAATCTCCTCTTTAATGGTCACACTCTTTAAAGTGAACATGTAATCGGCAAAACCTGCTGGTAACAGCTTCATAATCAGGTACGTATAGTTACAGCCACAGTCACCAGCAAATTTATGACTCTTGTTTCCACCTCAACTAATGGGGGGTGATGTGCACATGATTACTTTTTTTTTTTTTTTTTTACACTTTACCACTACAGAAATAAAAAAAGTAAAAAGTTACCTGCGCTCTTTCCACTTCCCTATGTATTTTTAATTTTTTTTTTGTAAATGATTTTTTATTGAATGGTTGTTGTAGTATACATAGACTTTTGCATGAGGATCAGACAGCGTGTATAGAGACTCGCAGGTCTCTATGATATATACCGTGCACCATATGCCTTTGTGTGTGCACGCAGGCACACCAATTTTTCCCTTTTAGGTTTATTTATTGTTGTATCAAAAGAAGAGTTCTGCATGGGGATCATATTGTGTGCATGGAGACTCGCAGGTCTCTATCGTATTTTCCGCATACCATATGTATTTGTGCGAGCACGCAGGCTCCATGGTTTTTATTGCTGTGATTTGGCTTGTGTGGTCTGTGTTCTCTCGTGCCCATGCTTTGCAACCTTCCCTTTTTGCTATCTTTGAAGTGTTTCTTCTGTTGCTATGTTGGGTCTGCGTGATTATATGCGCGTGTCCGGTGGCCTCTCTTTTATCTTTGGGGTCTGGTATTCCCCTGATTAATTGCTCTATTGCGGTCTGGTGTGTCTATCTCCCCACCTCCGTCTCCCTGTGTTCTTCTTAGCTGTTAGTTAGTCTGATCAGCTATCGTCTATGGGTGTCTGGCAGTTTGTTATTGTGCGTGGGCGATGTCGTGACGTGAGGTAACGTCCCTATTCTACTCGTCATCCGCCTCATAGTTTTGAGCTGTTGTTGCATTGCCTGCGTGTGTTATCTTGTCTGGTTTTGTCTGTTGCGTTCATGTCCCTGCGTGTAGGTTTGTACGTGTTTGTGGGTGTTTGCAACTATATTGTGTGTCTGTCATTCTCTCTGTGTGTGATGTCTACTCCTGTTGTTTCTTTATATATATCCCCTTGCGTGTTTATCTGTTTTTCCCAGTTTTTTTAGGGGGTTGGTTTCCGCTTGCTCTTTACTCCTATTCCGCTTTCAGGTCCGTCAGGCGTACTCCCTGCGGTTTCAATTTTCATCGCGGTTGTGTGTGATGAAGCTCTCTCTCGGTGTTTGCCCTGGGGTTATATAGGGAGGTCGGGAGGGGTTGTGGTAGGGTGGGGGGAAGAGGGAGGGGTTGAGTCTGCCATCTCCCTCGGTGCGCCCTGGCCCGCCCCCCGACACACGTCCCGTCACAGTGCATCTCGTCTTCCATCTCTACTTAAGTGCTGTATAGTATCCAGGATGTCCACCTCTCCACATGTTTATCGCGTCTCCCTTGGGATCTGCTATTTGCGCCTCTGCCATCCTGATGTCTTCTACTCTGCGTGTCCATTCTTCTATCGTGGGTGGGTTTTCCTGTTTCCAGTGCAGTGGGATCAGGGACTTGGCCGCGTTTAGCAAGTGCCTCGGTATCGACCTCCTGTAGACCGTATTGGTCGTTCTGTATGATGTAGAAGGGCCGCTGCCATCGTCAGGTGTGTGGGTTCGTCTAGTATCTTCTTGATTTCCCGGTGGATGGTCTCACAGAAGGGTTTTATTTTATAACAGTCCCACCAGATGTGTCTTAAGGTGCCGGGTTCCTCCCCGCATCTCCAGCAGGTGTTTGGTATTGTCAGGTTGTATCGGTTGATCAGGGACGGTGTACGGTACAAGTGTGTCAAGAGCTTATAATTTACTTCCTGGTAGTGGGAGCTGGAGGCACTTTTGTGTTGTAGGGTTAGTATCTTCCCCCATTGGTCGTCTGTGAAGGTCTCCTCTGTCCAGTCCTCCCATTGTCTTTTGTACAAGTTGTTGGCAATACGGTTTGATTAATTTAATAATGCGGAGACCCTGCCCTCCAACTCTGGTGTCTGTGTGCATAGGTTTTCGTACCATGTTAGTTCTCTGTGTATCTTGCTTCTGTGTGGTAGGTTGTGATAGTAGTGCTTAAGCTGGATGTAGTGGAATTGGTGCATTAGCGTGGGTGTTGCTTCACCCGAAAAGTCCCTTAATGGTTGGACTCCCGTATTGTTAAGGACTGTGTGTATTGGTATGTATCCATCTCGGTTTTCTGTTGGCCAGGCAGTCGGCGGAAGGCTGTCTCCCAGGTTCGGGCTGTATGTGATGGGTATCAGGGGACTGGGTTTGGGTGAGATCCGCTGCTCCTTTCTAATTGTGGACCAGTGCGTCAAGGTGTGCGTGAGGGGAGAATCTTCCCCCAGTAGCGTGTGGGCGTCCCTTTCATTGTGCCACACCAGTGTATGCAGTTTTTTGTCTACAGTGTCCCTCCAAAGCTGGACCCATCGTTTGTGTGGCGTGTCCGTGTGTAGTTCTTTGAGTCTCTGTAATACCGTTACCTGATGATATCTTTTGATGTCAGGTAGAGCCAGCCCGCCCCAACTCCTTGGAAGGCAGAGCTTGTCGTAGCTGATCCGTGCCCTTTCTCCCTTCCAGACATATTGTATGAATGCTGTTTTGAGCGCTGTATAGAATGTGTGCGGAATTGTTTGTGGTGCTGTGTGTAGGATGTATAATATCCGTGGTAATATGTTCATCTTTAAGACTGCTATTCTCCCGATTCAGGTTATGTGGGGGTAATTCCATCGTCTGAGGTCTTCTATGACGTGTGTCAAGAGTGGAGCATGGTTGTGGGTGTAGATGTCCTTTGTTGTATGCGTTATCCATAGTCTGAGATATCTCATTCTGTCTGTGAACCAGTGGAATAAGAACTGCCGCTTTAGTTGCTCACATTCATCATCCGGGACCGTGACGTTGAGAATTTCACATTTGGTCAGGTTCAGTTTCAGTCCGGACATTCGGCCATAGTTTTCGAATTCTTCCATTAGTGGTGTAATTGAGTCTAGTGGATTTTCGAGAGAGAACAGCAAATCATCAGCGTATGCGCTGCTACTTTGTGTTCCTGTTCTCTGTGTCTCAGACCCGTTATCCTCTCGTTTCTCCTAATGCTTTCTAATAGAGGTTCCAGGGTGAGGGCGAATACCAGGGGCGAGAGTGGGCACCCCTGCCTCGTGCTGTTTTTGATGTTGAAACCGTCTGTAAGTGCACCATTCACCCTGACTCTGACGGTCGGTTGGCTGTACAGCGCAGTGATCCATGTAAGCATACCCATGCCCATACCTGTGGAACGTAGTGTTTCCGTCATGAAGCTCCAGTCCACCCAATCAAATGCTTTCTCTGCATCCGTGGAGAGTAACTGCAGTCTCGACTCCGTTCGTTTGGCCAGATGTTGTATGGCAAATAGTCGTAGGGTGCAGTCTCTTGCTTCCCGTCCTGGTATGAAGCCTGTCTGGTCTGGGTGTACTAATCATGTCATCTGGTTTTGTAGTCTCAGTGCCAGGATTTTGGAGAAGAGTTTGATGTCAGTGTTGAGGAGCGATATTGGGTGATAGTTGCCGACTTGTTCTGTGTTTTTTCCTGGTTTGGGGATCACTGTGATGGTGGCTGCCAGTGCTTCCCTATGGAAGGCGTTGTCCGTCTCTTATGCTGTTGAGCGCCTTGGTCAAGTGCGGTATCAGTATGTGTCCGAATTTCTTAAAGTATTCCACCGGGAAGCCGTCTGGTCCCGGGGCTTTGCCCATTTGTGCTGTTTTTAGTGCCTGTCGTATTTCCTCCTCGGTGATGGGCGAGTCTAATTCCTCTGCTTCATCCGGTGTGAGGGTGTTTTGTTGTAAGTTGGTCAGGTACTCTGTCATGGCTGCCTGTCTAGTGGTCGGGGATTGTCCATCATTGTCTCCTCGTGTGTTGTACAACTTCGTGTAGAATTTCTCAAATTCCTTTGGGAACTGCGTTGTTTTACCCTGTGCCGTTCGGATGGTGTGGACTTGTGCCCTATGTTGTGTGCCTCTCAGCATCCGTGCGAAGAGTTTGCCCCCTTTATTAGCGTGCCTGTAGAAAAATGCGATCGCTGTATCGTTCTGGCGTGTTTGCGTTCAAGGAGCTCTGCCAGTTGTCTTCTGGTGGACATTAGGTCTCTGTAGGTCTGCTCCTGTTAGTCGCGTTTGTGGGTTAATTCCAGGTCGCTGATCTTCTGTGTGAGATCTATGATCTGGCGGCTAGTTTCTTTCTTTCTTTGGGTGGCTATTCTGATGAGGTGGCCTCTGATGACGCTTTTATGAGCTTCCCATACCGTCATGTCTGATACTCCTTCTGTGACATTTTCAGTAAAGTATTGATTAAGGTGTTCCGTCACCTGTGCCAGTATTGCCGCATCCATCAGCAGGGAGTCATTTAGCCTCCACAAGGTTCTTGTCAGTCTGAACAATGGTGATGTCATACACACTTGCACCGCGCTGTGGTCCGACCACGTTGTGGTGAGGATGTCAGCCCTCTGGAGGTATGTGAGCCCCTCTTTTTGCACGAATATATAGTCAATCCTGGTGTACCTGTGATGTAGCGTGGAGTAGTAGGTGTAGTCCCTCTGGCTGTAGCGCTCTCCAGGTGTCTACCTGCTTTATGTCTCTAAGAGCTTTACGTATGGTTTTAATCACGGAGTCTGGAACGCTGCTGCTTCCCGTGGTATCTTTTCGAGGGTCCAGGGGTACGTTGAGGTCCCCTCCAAATAGAAGGGTTCCTTCCGTGAATCGGGATAGCTTCGCCATTGTTCTCCTAAGGAAGCTGGCTTGTCCACTGTTTGGAGCGTAGGCCGTAGCGAACGTGTACATTTTCCGCGCTCTCTCTCCTTTGATGAAGAGAAATCTACCCCCCCGCGTCTTCCTTCTTGTCCATGAGGGTGAATTGTAAGTGGGATGCCAATAATATCGCCGTCCCTGCTTTGCGGGAAGATGGGTGATTGCTTTAAAAGTTTGTTTGGTAGTAGTTGTCCTGTAGCAGCTTGTTAGTTTCTAATCTGAGGTGCGTTTCCTGTAGGAGGGCAACTGATACCTGTTGCTGCTTGAGGTTGCGAAGAAGGTGTGATCTTTTCTCCGGGGTGTTGAGGCCCCTGCAGTTTTGTGTTTGGATCACTAAGGGCGTGGGCGTGTACGCCATTTTGCTAGATCCCAGGATCTCCTTCTGGTTGTTGTTCAGTGAGTCCGCCTCTGCGTCCACGAGGGCAGCGGTTTCCACGTCCAGCAATATATGGTATATTTCGGCTTCTCAGCAACTGCGTCACTGGTCTCTTCGGGCCTCTAGTGTGAGGGGCGAGAGATCTTGGAACAGGGACACGTCAGCTCCTCGGAACCGCCAGGTTTGTTTGGTTCTAGCCTTGTTCATTATAAGTTCTTTTATCCTGTATTCGTGGAGGCAGCTTATGACGTCACTTGGTGGGTGTTCTGCAGTGCGGGGGCTCAGCGCCCTGTGTGCTCTGTCAAAATCGAAGTGCTGCGGGGCGTCTGGGCCCCTACATCTTCTTCGCCAGGGGCTTCTGGTATATTGCGGATCCTTATGTTGGATCTGCGCCCCCTATTGTCTAGGTCTTCTGTATGTCTCCTTATTTGCAGTAACATTGCCCCCTGTCTAGTGACTGCTGCATTTGTGGCCTCTATTCTGATTTCAGCTGTTTGCTGTGCACCTTCTAGGGTCTGTATGCGGCCATCTTGGGCTGTGAGGTCTCTCTGCAGTGTGACCACCTCTGATCTAATGACTTCATGTAAGTTTGCTGACAGGGCTTGAAGGTCAGATTTTGTGACCATGGCTGCTGTGAGGGCCCGAATATCTGCTAGGGAGGGTTCCTGTGTTTCAGGTACCTGTGCTGGAGGTTGGCCATCGGCCATCTTGGATCCCGGTACAGCGCACGGCTGTCTGGTCGGAGTTCTCAGGTACCCGTCCAGCGTACCAGTGTGGTGTGATTGCTGGGGTCCTGTCTCTGTCGGGTGAGAGTCGCACCGTTTTTTGCAGCCCATCGGGTAAGTTGCTGCGCGGGACGGAGCTCCTCTGTTAGGCAGCCATTTTTAACCTTTTTCTTTTGGTTTTTACTTTATGTATTTTGGCTGATGTGTACTATGGTCGTTGCTGCCGCTCAGAAGTAATGGGAGTCTGAGCGCAGGACTCGTTTCTTTGTATTAAAATTGTTTTTTGTTTGTTTGTTTTTTTTAAATGAAGCCTTTTCGCTACCTCTGTGTCATGGTAGTGGAACCTCCAATCAATCTATCTCTATCTCTCTCCCTCTATCAATATCTTAGTGGCGTCAGCTCTGTTACTTTTTCTGGATGGTGCCAGATCATTAAAGTCCTCCTTTCAGCCTTGAATGGGTGCCCATTTCCTAAACCATTGTTCTCTGCACACCTGCTGGCTCTGTTTCCTCACTGCGTCCTTTTCTGAACAATCAAACAGCGTTTCCAGTGGCCTTGGACGCCGTTATGTTAAATTGGCAGAGTTTACCAATGAGTTGACAAAGTAAATAGGTGGAATAGTTTTTTCATTTCTTCTCCTTCTTCCTTCTTTATGTAATGGAAATGATAAAGTAGTCTTCTGATGACTGCCCCTCCTTTTTATAGGTTATGGGACGTGGAACTCCTGGTCTTCCTTAATTTTATTAATTAGTGTAACCATTTTATATAGCCAGCTCCCACCTACTTTCGTTCCCTTTCTACCTGTACTTCAACACCATGCATTAATTACAAGGTTAGTGTATGTTAAAAATACCACTATATATGATATTACTAAAATGGTTTATTTGGCAGAAAAAAGATTGAGAGAGCTACAAGTGTTCTTTTAGGGGAGCAATTTGAATATTGTCAAAAATTGGGCATTTTTCAACAATTGGTGCTTGCGGCATTCAAGGGGGCAGTTATGTCTTTGGCATTTGCACAGATTGTACTTTTACGATAACCTTTTTGTCTAAAACATTCGGGCTTCCTTAGACTTAAAAAAAACAAGCTTGAATCCAACTGTTTACAGGTGAACACTGAAGCAGAGGCTGCAGAAAATCGCTGCCTCCAGTTTGGGAGGGTGAAGGAATTTTAATTTTTGAAGTTCTATCCTAAGGGAAATTAGGTTGCGCAAACCACATTTTGTTTAACCGGATTATTCTGAAAAATCAAAACCTTTATTGTGGCAGATTCTGCGACTACCAGCTGTTAAGTCCACAGTAGGACAATGTCCAAACATCCAATGCTAAATCTGTAGCTAGACTTGGTAATGTGTTACGCATTTTTTTTCTTTTACCAAAGCCGCTAAGTTTCATGTTACAGAGATAACATTACGCACTGCGGAAATGTTGCTTGTTCAGGTGCTTTGCGAATACGAAGTGACTCGCCTGCTCTTCTTCCTTACTGTCTATACAGAGAATCCTTTATTGTGGCCCATTACAGCTCTAATCCTTTCCTTAACAATATGTGGCAAACAAAAGGCTCTTTGTTTAGCCTCGTAGGCAATGAAATATTAGCTATTTCTCTGAAAATCCATAAAGCACTAAATAAATCCATAAAGCACTAAATTCTTTAAAATGCAAAATGTAGGAAAACCCTCTGCATTTACGGTTTATATCTTTGCAGCCATTTCAAGTCACTAACTTTTCCGTTTAAAAACTGCTCATGAATTTTAAATTTGCGCAGTTTTTTTATTTACTTAATTACAAATACCTCAATAAAATATTTCTAGCTAAATAGCGTTTTGGTTTGTTTTAGTAAGATACATAATGCATAATGTTTGTGCAATACAACACATGTGAGTCATCAGTGAGTTTTGAGCCATTGGTTAATCCGTCTTATACAAGGTATAGCTGTTACCACCATAATGTGGATTCTCGTTAAGCATAGTTAATACACTACGATCGTGTGTGGTTCAGTCCCTAGTCATATTTGGCTCGGCTCTCGTGTCTAGGTGCGCTTTTATTTATTTTAAATTTTTTGGCAATAACGAGAAATTATGGTTAATGCCACAATGTATGAGAGAGTTTAGTAGCGTTTGCTTGTTACCAGTTAAGTTGATGAGGCAACTAGAGAATAAAGGTAAGAGAAGCATTGTGGATAGAAGAAACATGGAGAATGGGGGTTAGGACAAACTGTGTAGATGAGGAGGAAGAATAAACGAGAGGAATGTGATGCTGTGGATGGGACGGTATGCACTTGGTCGGTCCCATGTATCTTGTGGTCCAGCTTTCTATGCCATGCGTCCCCACCCCGCGCGATCAACCAGGGTCCCGTGAGTGCAAATGTAATACAGCCATGATATCCACATACTTTCATACCGGACAAGGCGGCCAATCAGCATAGCGATGCTTTCTTCATATTTGTGGATCTCCTTGACTCTCTCCATCCAAGCCTGAAACAAAGGAGGTTCCGGTCTGTGCCAATTTGTCGGAATTGGGGAACGTGCTGCTGTTAAGTGTTTACCTAACATTTACTTGAATTTGGAGAGGGGAAGAATGGTGTAGTTTGAGTATGTCTGCTGGATGAAAACGTATTCCTTCATCTGCTACTGCAGTTATTGTATCATGTATAATTTTCCAGTAAGGATCCAGAGAGGGGCAGACCCAAATGTGGAAGATCAACACCCTTGGCCAACCACATCTCCATCAGAGATCTGGTACATTTGGGAGGAATCTATGCAATTTTTGTGGTGCGTCATACCACTGCGTTAGAATCTTGTAGTTTCCTGGAATCTTGTGCTTTGAGCCCTGTCATTGTCTTCTGCCACTTTGAGTCTAAATACGTTTCCTGAAGAGCCTCATCCCAATGTGCCTTAATCTTGAGTGCAGCTATATGATCAAATGAGGTTGGCAACTGGTATAATGTGGACATGCCACAAAATAGTGATTCTCCTTTTGAGCAGAGTTCTTCAAAAGGCTGAGGTGGTCGCTGTAAAGTTCAGTTGGTATAAATGGTTGTAAAGTGGTTGCTTCAGTGTGAGATGGTTGTGTAGAAATGTTGAAGCTGATGAAATGTAAATAGTTCCATTGGTGTTGGGCATCTGTCTGGCAGTAGTTCTTGCAGTGGAGATAGCTGCCCATCTTGACCCAGTCTTGCAATCCGGATAAATGGGTCGCTCCCTAATTATGCAAAGTTCTGTTTTTAAAGACCTGGTGGGAACTTTGGGTTATCTGTTACCTGGAACTAGTATTTTTTGTTTTAGTTATGTTTGTTTTTTTTGCTGCTTTCAACAAACCTTCCTCTTTTACAGTGGAATGCTCGAAGATACTCTGTAAATCTGTTTTTCATTTGCTGCTGAAAGAACAGTCTCTGATGCTCCTTTTATTATTTACATCTACGTTTGTTGTTGAAGGTCTGAAAATTGTGATTTCATTCCAAGATGGTCATCTCAGCACCGAAATGCTTATAGGTCTTTTGTCTAACCGAGCTATAGTTATATTTCTAATTTAGCTGTTATTTTCACTTGATGTTATTTTGGTCTTATGGGAGTATTTTTAAACTGACTAATTGAAGGAACTATAAATTCTCTGGAATTTACACCACTAAGTAAAACATTCAAAGTTTGCCTACAACTTGAGCCCCTACCCCCATTTCGCAAGAAAGGGTTTAAAACTAATTTTTTTATTTTTTTTTGCTCACCTTGTTCCAGTGCTGCTTACGTCTCTTCCCTAAGTGACGTCACGGAGGAGGCAAGGCCTCCTTTACCAATGTCCAATCCAACTCTTCTCATAGAGGAGCATTGAGGACCTAATGCGCATGTGCACAGATTTAAACTCCCATAAGAAAGCTTTGAATCAATACTTTCCTATTGGGTTCTGTGTCATGTGACTGAGTTTTACTCGGTTTGTGCAACGAAAGCGCCTCTGGTGGTTGCCATACTGACAGCCACTAGAGGATGACTTAACCCTGCAATATAAATATTCAAAGGAGTACTACCCCCAAGTATAGCACAATCTTACCTTTATTCCAGTCTGCCACTGCTGGCTCTGTCCTTGATCTGCCTACTTGGCTGACATCAGAAGTGGTGTTCTGAGCCAATAGGAAAACATTGGATTGGCTGAGACTGTCAAGGAGGCAGATCAGGGGCAGAGCCAGCACAAGCCAAACACAGCCCTGGCCAATCGGCATATCCTCATAGAGATGAATTGAATCAATGTATCTCTATGAGGAAGTTCAGTGTCTGCATGCAGAGGGTGGAGACACTGAATGGCAGTGCTGCTCACTGTGCAGCACTGCCCCAGGAAGCACCTCTAGCAGGCATCTGAGGGGAGTGGCCAGGGGAGGTATCCCTCGGTTGTAATGTAAACACTGCATTTTTTTCTGAAATAAATGTGTTTACTGCAAAAAGCCTAAAGGGAATGATTCTACTAACCGGAACAAATACAATTGGCTGTAGTTGTTCTGGTGACTATGCTGTCCCCTTTAAGTTTCTCAAAAACTGCAATGTTTTACATAATGCCCGTGTAATGCTTACATTTTACTTTACGTTCTCAATGTTTCTAAGTTGTTTGTAAAAGACCGATTCACATTCACCATTTGGTGCGATTTATTTTTTTATTTTTTTTTTATTTTTTTATTCAAACGTTTTAAGAAACCGAACGCACGCGGAAGGGATTCCTGGACCTGATGTGTGTGCTGTGTCTTTTCTCTTACATCATATGGTTTCTCGTCTCATGACTCACTTCAAAGTGCTTTCTGTAACAACAACGACTGGGTTTTATTAAAACAAGATTAAATATCATTCAACGTTTTCACAGCCCAACAGAGGATTTTCCTACTTTGCTGTTTATTATTTCAGCTTATTTAGGTCTTTACTTCTCCTGGCTTACTGGAAAAGTGTAGATTTCAAGGAAAATGTAATTTAAATGGACTCTCGGATTTAGACACTTAAAATATTTATTTATTATTATTTTTTTTTTACATGAAAATATGCTTTAATTGATTTTAAACAAGCAAACAAACTAGGGGTCTCACTAAACAACAAGCCAGTAATATACACAAGGGGTCAACTCCAGCCAAAATGAGCTTTTGATTTTTTTTTTCTTCCTCTCCCTCCACCACTCCACCCCTCCCCCTTCTCAGTGTTATTCTTTGCAATGTTACCAGCCAGTCAGATCTCCCAAACCCAATGAGTTCTTTAAGGCAGCTTTGTCACACCTCTCCCCCTAAAAAAAACCTAATGATTATTTGATAAAGATAAAATCCTCACCATTATCTGATCGAAAAAAATTCCTCTTAGCCGCATTCCGAATCTCCTTCGCATGTCCATACAACTCTCCAAACATAGGCTCCTTGGATGACCATAGCAGGGAAAGGGGGTTAAAAAGCTTTGGTAGGGACATGAGAATAAAAGTTTAGGGTTATAGACATTCTCACCATAGCATTCCAACAGGTGTCTTTATATCAAGGTGATCTAATAGTGGGATGGTGCTCTGAACCAGGCATCTACTTGAAAACCATGATGCATAAGAAAATATAACCACTAGGTTGGAGCTTTAAGCTACACCACGGACGTTCCTGTTTTGCTCATAACAGGAAAGCTAGGTGATTGTGCATGTGTTTTATAAATAGAGCAGAAATACAAGTAAATGATCATTAACCAAACAGGTCTATTAAAGGGAAACTGTGACCACTCAACTTGGCCTCTGCTCCCCCTGCCAAAATCTCACTAGAGAGGTCAGCATAAGACAGAAGCATGGCTTCCGAACAAGCCCTTTCTAGTTATGTTTGAATTGATTTTTTTTTTTTTTTTTTTTTTTTTTTTTTTATGGCTCACCTTTCAGTTGCCTTATGCCAATATTCTGCTTTTAAAAAATTAAATAAAAAAAAAACAGGACCAAACATTTCAATTCTTCTATTCTCGCTTTTGCTTCACCGACTCTAAAGGTCATTAGGTATTTGTTTATTTACAGGGGCCGGAATTGTGGAGAATTAAAGAAATGGCAAATATTGGTCCTAAAGAACGTATCTGTAAAAGTAGCTAAATTTGAAGGATTTTTGTAGCTGGGCTATTTTGACCAAAGCTTTGTGATTCTCTGGTCAATACCATGCGTTGTTGAGCAACCTTGTAAGTGTATACTATGTATATCTATATAGGGAACACAGAAACAAAATCATTCCAGAATTCTATACTCTATTTTCTCCTAGGTTTTTTTTTTTTTTTTAGTAAAGGTCAATGCTGAAGCATGGCAAAGCCTTTTTGAATAGGCAGAAAGTGAAGATCTTGGCAGAACATTTTTTTTTCTTGTAACACCATCTGTCCTTAAAGTCATGGGAGTGGCTCCTTTAAGCACGGAGATCTTTATCCCCCCTCTGTGGTGGGTGGGGAAGGTATTTAGATGAACCGTACTTGTAAACAAGGCTTTGACTGACCAGATGTCTCCTAGAAGTCAGCAAAATATTTCCACTGACTATAAACACGTCGCTCTGGATTACAAATATTTTCTTGTTTTTTAATGTGATCAGCAAGAATTAAAGTCCCTTTCATGTGGCAGGGATTAAAGAATATGATATGCCAGCAGGTGGGCAGTCTGCGGGTAAAAGTAGATGCAGTGCTTAATGCGGAAGACATTTCTCCTCCTCCTCTAGGAATAAAAATCTTCTAAGGACACGATGTAGAAAAGGAATGCCACATATTTAGGTGAAATGTTAGCTCTGGCTCTTGGGGGCCCAAGCAAAAAAATGCTCAGTATTAAGCATGCTCTCAGTATTAAGTCACTCGGATTGTGAGCTCTGCAGGACAAGGGTTTCCTTTCCGGATGTCAGTATTTACTATGCTCCTTATGTCTCTAGAACAGGGCTGCCCAATAAGTAGATCCCCAGATGTGGTAGAACTACAACTCACATGATGCTTTGCATGCCTTTAGACTGACAAAGCATCATGGAAGCTGTAGTTCTACAACATTATTGGGCAGATCTGTTCTAGAACAATCAGTGCTCTGCTCACCCGTGATAACTATATGTGTACAGTGTATAACAATAAATACACTGTAATACATTGTAACGTGGTAAGTATGTGATAGCGCTGCACTGTACTTCTGCATTAACGGGGAATTTTCACTTACCAGGATTTTGAATATTGCGTTAACGTGTCCCTATATTTCACACCTCTCATTATTCTAAAATAAAGCTATTTACTCCATTTTATTTCCCGCAAGCACACCAGTCTTGCTGCAGCCACCGTTCTTCCTCTGGTTGAGGTCATTAATACTGATGATATCAGCCAATCCAATGCTTCCCAGTGGTGAGGGGGCTGGTTTGCACTGTGCCAATGGGTATCCTCTCCTACAGATACATTGTCTTGGTGAAGAGCATAGTGACTGTGAATGTTGGTTCTGCACTCTTTGCAGTATTACAACTAGCAGTGACGTTTGGTAGTAATGGTGATACTGTCTTTTCTCTGTAAAATTGCTGAGCCTGCAGAGACATTCGGTTTGCTTCAGAACCACTCCGTTCAGCTGTATTGGTTCTGGTTCCCCGTGTGTCCCTTTCAATTAATCCATACTTATCTATACACTTCTCTTTGGCAACTTGGTTCGTCCGTCGTGTCTCCCTGTCAGTCATTGTTATAAGCTCTGTCCTTTACATCTGACATTCAGCATAGAGAAAGCATACATAGGAGAAAACAATATTTCTATTTTTCCACTTCATGTGCGATGTTTGCCCTTCGCTCTGCCTTGTCTGAACTGGATTATGATGACATTTGCTAAATCTTTCTAATGAATCTGTGATGCACATTTTAACTTTAGATAATCCGGTTTAGTTTCCTCCATAGTGTTTGAATAAAGCTTTTGGTGTGTTAACATAGAAACATAGAAACATAGAATGTGACGGCAGATAAGAACCATTCGGCCCATCTAGTCTGCCCAGTTTTCTAAATACTTTCATTAGTCCCTGGCCTTATCTTATAGTTAGGATAGCCTTATGCCTATCCCACGCATGCTTAAACTCCTTTACTGTGTTAACCTCTACCACTTCAGCTGGAAGGCTATTCCATGCATCCACTACCCTCTCAGTAAAGTAATACTTCCTGATATTATTTTTAAACCTTTGTCCCTCTAATTTAAGACTATGTCCTCTTGTTGTGGTAGTTTTTCTTCTTTTAAATATAGTCTCCTCCTTTACTGTGTTGATTCCCTTTATGTATTTAAATGTTTCTATCATATCCCCCCTGTCTCGTCTTTCCTCCAAGCTATACATGTTAAGATCCTTTAACCTTTCCTGGTAAGTTTTATCCTGCAATCCATGAACCAGTTTAGTAGCCCTTCTTTGAACTCTCTCTAAGGTATCAATATCCTTCTGAAGATAGGGTCTCCAGTACTGTGTACAGTACTCCAAGTGAGGTCTCACCAGTGTTCTGTACAATGGCATGAGCACTTCCCTCTTTCTACTGCTAATACCTCTCCCTATACAACCAAGCATTCTGCTAGCATTTCCTGCTGCTCTATTACATTGTCTGCCTACCTTTAAGTCATCAGAAATAATCACCCCTAAATCCCTTTCCTCAGATGTTGAGGTTAGGACTCTATCAAATATTCTGTACTCTGCCCTTGGGTTTTTACGTCCAAGATGCATTATCTTGCACTTATCCACATTAAATGTCAGTTGCCACAACTCTGAACATTTTTCTAGTTTACCTAAATCATTTTCCATTTGGCTTATCCCTCCTGGAACATCAACCCTGTTACATATCTTAGTATCATCCGCAAAAAGACACACCTTACCATCAAGACCTTCTGCAATATCACTAATAAAAATATTAAAGAGAATGGGTCCAAGTACAGATCCCTGAGGTACCCCACTGGTGACAAGCCCAAGCTTTGAATATACTCCATTGACTACAACCCTCTGTTGCCTGTCACTCAGCCACTGCCTTACCCATTCAACAATATTGGAATCCAAACTCAAAGATTGTAGTTTATTGATAAGCCTTCTATGTGCAACAGTGTCAAAAGCCTTACTGAAATCTAGGTAAGCAATGTCTACTGCACCACCCTGATCTATAGTTTTAGTTACCCAATCAAAAAAATCAATAAGATTAGTTTGGCATGATCTCCCTGAAGTAAACCCATGTTGTCTCTGGTCTTGAAATCCATGTGTTTTTAGATGTTCAACAATCCTATCCTTTAACATGGTTTCCATCACTTTCCCCACTACTGAAGTAAGGCTTACTGGCCTATAGTTGCCCGACTCCTCCCTATTACCTTTCTTGTGAATGGGCACAACATTTGCTAACTTCCAATCTTCTGGGACTACTCCTGTTATCAATGATTGGTTAAATAAATCTGTTAATGGTTTTGCTAGTACACCACTAAGCTCTTTTAATAGCTTTGGGTGTATTCCATCAGGTCCCATTGACTTATTTGTCTTTACTTTTGACAGTTGAAATAGAACCTCTTCCTCTGTAAACTCACGTGTAATAAAGGACTCATTTATCCTTTTTCTTAACTGAGGTCCCTTTCCTTCATTTTCATCTGTAAATACCGAACAAAAATATTCATTGAGGCAGTCAGCTAGACCTTTATCCTCATCTACATACCTTCCTTCTTTTGTTTTTAATCTAACTAATCCTTGTTTTACTTTTCTTTTCTCATTTATGTATCTAAAAAAAGTTTTGTCCCCCTTTTTTACTGACTGTGCTATTTTCTCTTCTGTGTGGGATTTGGAAGCTCTTATAACTTGCTTAGCCTCTTTCTGCCTAATCTTATAGGTCATTCTGTCTTCCTCACTCTGGGTTTTTTTATAATTACTAAATGCTAACTTTTTGTTTTTTACTATTTTAGCCACATCTGCGGAGTACCACAGTGGTTTCTTGAATTTTTTGCTTTTACTGACAAGCCTAATGCAATTTTCTGTTGCCTTCAGTAGTGCAACTTTTAAATAATCCCATTTCTTTTGGACTCCATATAAATTGCTCCAGTCTGATAATGACTCCTTTACACATATTCTAATTTTAGAAAAGTCTGTTTTTCTAAAGTCTAAAACTTTTGTTTTTGTGTGGTGTGACTCAGTCACTGTTCTTATATTAAACCACACTGACTGATGATCACTGGATCCTAAACTTTCACCTACAGTAATATCTGATACCAAATCTCCATTTGTTAACACTAAATCTAGTATGGCCTCTTTACGAGTTGGCTCCTCAACGACTTGTTTTAGAGACAATCCCAGTAGGGAGTTTAGAATATGTGTGCTCCTGGCACAAGTAGCTATTTTTGTTTTCCAATTCACATCAGGAAGATTAAAGTCACCCATGATGATAACTTCCCCCTTCATTGTCATTTTAGCTATTTCTTCAACTAGTAGATTATCTAACTCTTCAATTTGTCCTGGGGGCCTATAAATCACACCTACACGAGTTACTGTGTGATTACCAAATTCTAACGTAACCCAAACGGACTCTATGTTCGCCTCACTAACCTTTATTAGGCTAGATTTTATGCTATCCTTTACATACAGGGCCACCCCTCCCCCTTTCTTGCCTTCCCTGTCTTTTCTATATAAAGAGTACCCTGGTATTGCTATGTCCCAGTCATTTTTCTCATTATACGATGTCTCAGTAACAGCGACTAAATCTACACTATCAGTTGCCATTATTGCCACAAGTTCATGGATCTTATTCCCTAAACTGCGAGCATTTGTAGACATGACTCTAAGCTTATCATTTTTTAACACACTTGCTACAGGCACCTTCTGTCCTTGTTTTGGGGGACAATTGGATTGATGTTTTATCACCCTTTTGCCCCCCCCTCCTAGTTTAAAAACATCCTAGCAAAACCTCTGAACTGCTCACTGAGAACATTTGTTCCCTTTTGAGAAAGATGCAAACCATCTTTTTTGTACAGTTTATTTCCATTCCAAACAGAGCTACCATGAGCAATAAAGCCAAATCCTTGCTCCCGACACCATTCACCAAGCCACAAGTTAAAGTCCCTAATACGCATCCGCCTGTCGTTCTGAGTGTTATGCACAGGCAGAACTTCAGAGAATGACAGTGTGGAAGCAACCTGCCGTATATCATTGGCAAAAACACTAAAAACTTCCTTAACCTCTGAAACCTCATTGCAAGCCAAGTCATTTGTCCCTAAATGGACAAGTACATCCAATTCCCCTTCCTGCTTTGCTTGCTTAACAATATTACAGATACGTCTCCTGTCTCTGTGAGCAGTAGCTCCGGGAAGACACCTCACAAGACCACCATTGTCCATCTCCACACCTCTTATGATGGAATCCCCCAACAACAACTGCTTTCTATTAGGCCTCACCATAGTCTTCAAGCCTCTCTGCACAACACCACTAGCCTCAGTGCCTCTCTGCACAACACCTCTAGCCTCAGTGCCTCTCTGCACAACACCACTAGCCTCAGTGCCTCTCTGCACAACACCACTAGCCTCAGTGCCTCTCTGCACAACACCACTAGCCTCAGTGCCTCTCTGCACAACACCACTAGCCTCAGTGCCTCTCTGCACAACACCACTAGCCTCAGTGCCTCTCTGCACAACACCACTAGCCTCAGTGCCTCTCTGCACAACACCACTAGCCTCAGTGCCTCTCTGCACAACACCACTAGCCTCAGTGCCTCTCTGCACAACACCACTAGCCTCAGTGCCTCTCTGCACAACACCACTAGCCTCAGTGCCTCTCTGCACAACACCACTAGCCTCAGTGCCTCTCTGCACAACACCACTAGCCTCAGTGCCTCTCTGCACAACACCACTAGCCTCAGTGCCTCTCTGCACAACACCACTAGCCTCAGTGCCTCTCTGCACAACACCACTACACTCTGAAAGTGCAGAAAATGAATTATGTAGAACAACAGACTGTGCAATATGCCTTTTATCCACAACTCCAAGTCTACCAGATCCTACAGTAATCCATCTGCCATTCCTAGTATGTCTCTGCGGCAATGGCTTTGCAGCAGTTCCAGCCTGAATTTGTTTACCAGATAATTTACAAATCTCAGACTTCAAAAATACAATCTCCTGCCGCAAGATAGAGAACTGTCTACAGATTAGACAACAACCAAACCTCCAAAAAGTGGAACGTGAAACAAATGCAAAGCAACTATTACACTGAACTAAGTCTGCCATTCCAATGAGGCGAATAATTTAAATCAAACAAATTTTACCTTTTTTTTTTTTTATTTATCCTCCTGGATACCTCAGATTACCTCCAGTTTATCTCCAGAATATCTCCAACCACACACACACTTAGAAGCAACACTTAGAAGCAACACTTAGATGAAGCAACCAAGCTGTGTTTTTTTTTTTTGTTCGTTTTTCTTGTTTTCTGTCTTTTCCTTTTTCTCGTTTTCAATGTGTCTTCTTTGTCTTTTCACCATAATAACATGCTTATTGACTCCAGCAGTGCCTTCAGCCCACTTTAGTGGGCAGCAACCTCCATGCCCGGGGGGTGACTTTCAAAGTGTTTTTTTTTTTTTTTTTTTTAAATGTATACATTTTGCAAAATCTATACAGGTATATTCTTAATGTATAGATCGTATGAGGAGCACTAGCTAAAAAGCTCAAGTAGGAATTGTTCTAACCGGCAGCCTTTTGATTGAATTATTCATGAGATGCAATAGTTAGAAAAGGGCACTGTCCTATGCGAATCCAGTTTATTTTTTATTTTTTTTGTTTTGTTTTTTTTGTTTTTTTTTTATAACCCCCCCCCTCCCCCCCTTCCGACTCCACTACATCTAATAGCCCCTTAGTCACCCCCAAATGCCTCTAAGCCCTCGATATTACCTTTTTTTTTTTTTCCTTCTTAATTTCATGCCCAGACCTAGGTCCGGGGAGACAATAAAACTACCTGTAATTACATTTTAAAAATACCACTTGATTTATTTAATTTGTTTTATTTTTTTAAAACCTTCGTTTTTCAGCCCACAAAAAAAGGCCAAATAAAAATCCATAATACCTGTTGAAGTTAAATGAAAATTAGAAAAAAAAAGACGCCAAAAAAAAGAATCCACCTTCACCCAGCGAGGGCACTCCGCAGGGCGGGGAAAGGCTTCCACGCCCTGCAATTTGACTCTGGTTTTAAGCCAACCAATAAGAGTGCTCTGAAAGGTAACTTGCAAGTCTCAAATTTACCTATCAGAGCACTCTTATTGGTTGGCTTGGAATCAAACTAATCAGAGTGCTCGGGGTCATTTTACACAGCTTAGGAAAGTTTTTTGGAATTTTGGATATAGCGAGTAGGGGCAGATTAATTATTAATACTAAGTAATATTTAGTTGGCTGAAAGACCAATCTTGGAATTTGGGAGCTAACTACTAAGTGGCTGCAAGATGCAGCGGCAGCACCAATCGGAATTTCATTCATTCGAATGAAATTTCGAACTGACCTAAAAGTGCAGAGTATCATCCTAACATGAATGAACAAACTGTTCTCATTCTGTAAGGACGAAATTTGGTAGTTTCGCTGGCATTCTGTCTAAAATGACAGGACGTTCGGGAAAAGTAAAAGGAGGCATTGCGAGACCATGGAGGAAAGGTGAGAATTGTGGGGAAATTTCTCTGACCACTGGAAATGGAGCACACTTTGCTCCTCCGCTCCACTTTGTCTTATGTTTTAAAGAAAAGTAGAACAGACAGGAAGAAATTAACAGATCCTGACAGAGGGAGAGAATCGGAAGCGATTCGGGAAAGGTACGTTTGGCCTGACAGTGCCGCTTTAGTGGTGACTTGATCCAGAGAAGTGACCGCTCCCCTTCTAATTGTGTGTACCTCTTCTCCGCTATTAAACGCCAAGTACATGTTTTCATATCGTTGAACCTAATAATTCACTATTTAACTAACCTGTTAACTGTACCTCCTTTTTTTTTTTTTATACTCTGGCCTGAAATTGTGTTTACCACTTTGTAGCGTGTATCTAATCCATTAACCACATGGGACTGCTGGTCTGGGTGTAGGCAGGGTTTTCTGGTCAAGACACTTGTAGATATTTTTTACTGTTGCATGTCATGAATTGAAGCTAATGGTAAGTGAAACTGGCAAACGGCCATCGTTGCAAGCCACACCAAATGTATCTAGTGCTCGCGTTGTATACACACAATTTATAATTGACAAGTATACATGTGTGTGCATGCATAACGCCTGTTGCTATCTAGCCTTCAAACATACAGGGTGAAATGGTTTGAGGGGGGAGGAGGGGAGGGAGGAAAGTCATGTATTGTGTAATGTTCACTGTGTAACGTTCTCATATGACCAGGCTGCCAAACACTTTGCCATTGAGTGACAGGTAGAACTTCATGGCAAACTACTTTAAATGGTTTGAGAAAAAAAAACTGGGAACGGCATCTAAAGCCTCAATGCACTATAACCACTTCAATGAGTTGTAATGTTCATAATGCCGTGTTAACATCTACAGTCTCCAAATTTCCTTCCTTTCCATTGTTTTGGAACTAAGGGACATTGTAGTTACCTCATAGCACAAACCACCCAATACAGCTCTACTTCTAGTTTCCGACCACATTGTCACATTTTGTTTTTTATTCACACTCCTGTTATTCATTTTTATGAATTGTTTTTAAAGTACATAACGCTACCAAAAAAAATACATTAAGGCCAAAGTATACATTAGATAAGTAGGTTGTTGGCTGTTACTTTGCATAAATCTGAAATATTTATTCCAGCAAATCTTTGTTGCCAGCTGTCTGTCTCAGAGTTCTTGAAGTTAAAGATGGTACTCTAAGCGCAGTTGCCATCTCATGGTTTTAGTGGGTTTTTAATAAGGCGTGTTTTAATGCTGTACCTCAGATTTTTGTTAAAGCATTTTCAAGTGGTTTGACAGAAAAGGAGACTGTCCTGGTACCCATAACGCCCTCTAGTGCTCCCAAGATAATGAGGAAATCAATGATCCCCAGAATTCACAACCTGGCACTTTCTTAAAGATCATACAGTTGAAAGAAAATAAACTCTGCAATATCTCTGCTGCAGCACAGGTGCTGTGAGAGCCGTGGGCTTTGTCAAATCATTAGACAAAACAGAGGGAGTGACATCAAAAACTCATTATACCATATCCACTACAATATGCTGTAATTGGTGGTAGTAGTATGGTGATTTAGTGCCCCGTTTTAAAGGGACAATATAGGTGCCAAAACAACTTTTACTAAATAAATCAGTTTTGAGGTATGGATCATGGCCCTGCAGTTTCACTGGTCAATTCTCAGCCATTTAGGCGTTGACTCGCTTTTGTTTCTGTTTATGCAGCCCTAGCCACACCTCCCCTGACTGACTGAAACAGCCTGTATGAAAACCAAATGGGTTCATTTTCAATCAGATGTTAACATACTTTAGACTTTTTTTATATCCTTGACTGTAGATTGACACACAGGAGGCTCCTGTAAGGTCCAGCAAGCCATTAACCCGTGCAGGAGATGAGAAATTCTAAATTAAACAGAATGTGCAGTAAAGGAAGTTTTAAACCTTAGATATCACTTTACAGGAAGTGTTTAGGAAGGCTGTGCAACCCACATGCAGTGAGGTGTGACTAGGGCTGCATAAACAAAGTGAATTGTTTTGGTGCCCATTTATTTCCTTTAAATAAATTTGAATAGATGGATATTCACTCATTTTATATTATTAATCCACTATCCTGAGAGATATCGGTCAGGTACATCTCTGTAAAGTAAATAAATTAAACCCTTTTGCATTGCTAGGATTATATATCTAATTTTTCCCCCTTTTTTCATAGGGTTTTGGCTGGTCTGGACAATAATTATAATCCTGAGCTGCTGCTGTGTGTGCCATCACCGCCGTGCCAAGCACCGCCTACAAGCGCAACAGAGGCAGCATGAGATTAACTTGATTGCATACCGCGAAGCACACAGTTACTCATCGGTGCCGTTTTATTTCCGTAAGTTATCCGCAGCAGCTCTTACCCTTTATTTGCCATAAATAAAGAAACAAAAAAAGAATTCTTAGAGCAACACTTGCTTTCTGTCAAATGCTAGTAAGGCATCATGGTAGGAGCTGCTTGACAAACAGCTAGGTGGGAATCTTGTTTGGTCACCACTAATCCAAAAATGTATCCGTATTGCTTTGATTTTAGTTAACCTGTTTCGGTAGCTGAAATTCCTGGCCGAATCTGGTCATCTTGAGACAGAATTCAGAATACACAATTTACAGGACGGGTCCTGGTTTTGTTCATTCTGTGTTATGAGTTTAAATGCTCATTTCTGGTTTCTTTTGAGTTGGGTACTTCTCTTCCTGCAATGATCGCTGCCCTTTACAACTCTCTAACATCCTGACTGAGCTTTCAGAACGAAGAGCCATAAGACAGAGTAGTCCCCACCTTCCTACTAGCATAACCTTAAAACTGGGTGTATTGGAAAACAAAAATGGACAGAAGTAGGAGGATAATTTTAATCTAGAAAAACTCTAATAGTTTTTTTTTTTTTTTTACTTTCTAAAATGTGTTCCTGTTTCTTGTGCTTTACATATAAGGAACGCTATAGTGTTACTTATAAAAACATGTATTCTTGACACTATAGTGTTATACTAACTATTTAGGTCTCTGGCTTCCCTTAGATCGCATGGGAAAGGTGTTTAAACTCGCCTTTTTTTTTTTTTTCCTTTTTTTTTTTTTTTTGCAGCAGCTAGCTCTGTGTCAGTAGTTGAGATCAAACTTGATAATCTCAGCCAACCCAATGCTTTCCCATAGGAAACCATTGGGAGGCTTTTACGCATGCATGGCAAAACACTCTGCTGCCAATCAGTACCTTAACAAAGACATGCTTTGAGTCCATGCAACTCTATGGGGAACGTTCACTGCCTCCATGCTGAGTGTGGGTATGCTAAACGCCATTGCTGCACACTATGCATCACTGACACAGGAAGCCCCTCTAGTGGCCATGTGAGTGACTGCCAGTAGAGGTTTTCCTAGGCAGCAATGTTAACACTGCCTTTTCTCTAAAATGGCAGTGTTTACATTAAAATGCCTATTGAGGCAGGCTTTACACACCGGAACCACTACATTAAGCTGTAGGGGTGTGGTGAATATAGTGTCCCGTTAAGCATAATTTGATCTCTTGAATATATTGTAAGGGGAAATCAGAAACCTAACTAACGTTCAGGGTTTAAGGCATTTTTTTTTTGCTGACTGTCTTATAGACCCAGTTCCACAAACACTTGGAAACCTCTTAATACTTCAATCGTGTTAGTAAAAGGGAAAACTATGAAATAATTGTTCCTCTGTTGTGAGGTCTGCATTATAATAGTCTTACTAACCTGTGTATTAATGGTGCTGCAATGACGACGCACTATTATACCGTTGCACAAATGATACTAGATGGAACCGTTTTGATGGTGCTATATTTAATGCATGCATAAAACCCTGCCTGTGGTTCATGGAAAGATATTAAAAAATATATATATTCCAAACCTTCTCTTACACCAACCCTCGCTTCTTCTTTTTTAAATGTATTTATTCTCTTTGGTTCTACAGGATTTTTGCCAAACTACTTGCTACCTCCTTATGAAGAAGTGGTGAACCGACCACCAACACCACCCCCACCGTACACTGTCTTGCATCAACAATGTGTTATTGCGTGTTCCAGCACAGTAGCCGCAGAGCCTTCACTTGGTGTCCAGCACAGTCAGCCCAGTTCTCCAGCAGCGTCAAGTGCAAGCAGAACAAGACCGTCCAGTGTTGTAGATTGTGAGCCTGCAACAGCATGTCTAGAACGAGCGTCAAACAAGAACAGTTTTGGCTCAGGTGACCCGGTCACTGGTGCCGAGTTAGAAGAGTTGGAAGATCAAGTGTCCTTTCTAGAGAAAGAATCCAAAGAACTTTTCAAAGACTATAGCTCCGAAAGCTTAGATCAGAATGGCTTTTCTGATGGTATGGACAAAACTCCTGGACGACATCGGAGGTTCACTGGAGATTCTGGCATTGAGGTTTGTGTTTGTAGTAGAGGTCACCATGATGACTTAAAAGAGCTTGACGGTTTAATTGATGATGCGATGGACAGCTTCTGTGACAGCTGTACTTCGTATGAAGCCCAGCCTCGTAGAGATGAAGAAGAAGGTATTTTTGACCAGTCGGAGCGGTCAAGAGATCCTGAGCACCATCCTTTGCCACGTCAACCCATAAGCTTGTTAAATACCATCAATGAACAAGACTCTCCAAACTCTCACAGCAGCAACAGCTCCCGTGGCTAAATTAAGCCCAATAATGCTAAACAAAGCCCAATAATGCTGAACAAATATTCATTAATGACTGTTCCACCTGTCTGTCTAATTTTTTTTTTCAATGTTATGTACATTTAAAGAAAACAAAATAACGACTTGGGAAATGCTCTACCAAAGCTGAAGGGAGCTGCTGCCAATACGGTGTCCAATGCTTCAAATAAAGCCTTTACCCTTGGGCTTTTGGCAACCGTGATTATGGCGGTGGACTAGAAAGTCTAAAGGGAGAGTGGTAATGACTTAAGAGCAAAGGAGGAGACTGCAGACTACTGCATGACTAGAGTTTGTGGTCTGCAGATTTCAGTTTTGTGATGTGAGACATTGTCAGTTTCTAGAGGCACTGGATTTCTATATATAGATCTAGATATATGGAGCCT
This sequence comes from Pelobates fuscus, assembly GCF_036172605.1. Classification (NCBI taxonomy): domain Eukaryota; kingdom Metazoa; phylum Chordata; class Amphibia; order Anura; family Pelobatidae; genus Pelobates; species Pelobates fuscus. The sequence goes on along the minus strand of NC_086326.1, from coordinate 30,862,321 downwards.
TGTATCTAGATATATCTATATATTTAAGTCGGTGTTGGCCAAACTGAGCCAACTCAATGGGTGCACCTGTCGTTCATATTCTACAGAGCTCACTTAAGGGTTTGCTTGCTCTTAGGAACAGCTGACACGTAGGGAAAAAAAAGAATACTTGTGTGTTATTTACAAACCGTTGGCTGTGTTAACAGCTAACGTGTTTGTGGAAGAGCTCAGTGTAGGGACAGGAGCTCTTCTGGTTGTGAATGTGGTATGCTTAATTGTAAACAACATTAACATTTAGTACAAAAAAAAAAAAATCTTTTAAAAGTGGACAACCCCAAATGGGAACAGACTCTTCAGTTTCATTTATTTTGCAAACTTTGTCAATTTAATTTACCCCCCTTGCTCGTACCAGAGCAGTCATAATGGGGCATTTAAACGAGTCCCAACTTGCAGCTGGCCTGCTTGTACCATTGTTCTCAATTGGAAAATTGCAATTTAATTATTTTATTTTTTTTCTGGACAAGCTTTTAATCCAGAATAATAACCATGAGATTTTTAATTTTTTTTTATTTGTTTTTTGGTGGGCGGGGGGTTTCCAATAAAATATTAATGTGCCCCTTTATGTCTTGTGCAAACAAGCTTCTACTTTCATGGACTTTTTGTAATCGAGATCTTGAAACATTTTGAGCAGTATTTCTGTTTGTTTATAGTTACAATATAAAAAAAAGTACTTCAATGCAATTTTTTTACACTGACCACTTGAAGATAAAGAAATATATATATCTCAATAAAAGTGAAACTTGTGGTCATATGGTGATCATGCTTATATGAATGCATGCATGTTAGAGTGTGTATTTTGTAAGCTCACCGAAATGTTACTTCCTGATTGCATTCATTCGTTTTTGGGTTTTTATGTTTTTTTGTTTGTTTTTTTTTTTTTTTTTATGTGTTGAACATTCCCTTAACTGATGTGGGAATTATTTGTTTGTTGTAAATTTCCAGAAAGTATGTACATTCTGTCAACCAAAAGTAGAAATTTGGGAAACACGGTAAACATTGAGATTGGCTCAAGCAGAGTCACATGTGGAATGTTAGAAACTGTGCAACACGGAGTGCATCATGTATAGAGCAAGGATTGCTCTTTCCACAGGAATTTTTTTCTGAATATTTTTTTTTCTTTTTTTATACAACAAATGTGCACTTCTGATATTTGCAACCGAAATGTCTTTGTGGCAACTTTGATCTTGACAATTATCTTGCACTGGATTTTGTCATTTGTTTGCTAATTAAAACAAACCTTAATTGCATTGCTCTTCTTCCTTCCTTCCTTCCTTTTTTTTTTTTTTTTTTTTATGTTTCTGGTGTATTACCAATCCAGGTGACAGACCTGCTGGGCTGTCTCCTAAGAGCTGTGTCAGTCACCCACGTCATTGTGTATTATGGCACATACCATAGTATCCAAATCTGTAGTCTATCAAAGGTCCTGCAATATGACTGCCTCATGAGTTTTCCTCAAATAATGTGGATATGAAGCATTTCTACAAATTGTTTTTCTAGTGAAAGTTTCAATACAACCAGAAGTGTTTTATATTTTGATAGTCTATAGACAGCCAGATATTTTTTTTAGAACTCTGTGCAAATGTATGAGAAAAATGATGCATTGTCTATGATTCTAAGAATCTAGTGGTAAACATCTACATCCAATAAAAGCTAAAACTCCAATGATTTAGAAATATAATAAACATTTTTTTTTAAATGGTTAATACTGGGGAAATAAAACAAGCAAAATCTTTCCTCTAAGGCAGGGGTTCTCAACCCAGTCTTTAAGGACCCCCTACCAGTCCAGGATTTAGGGATTACCTGGGTGCGTTTAAGGTGTTTTTTTTTTGTGTGTTTTTTTTTCCTTTCTTTTTCTAGACACACCCAGGTAATCTCTAAATCCTGAACTGGTATGGGGTCCTTGAGGACTGGGTTGAGAACCCCTGCTCTATGGGGACATGTACTAATAAATAAAATAAACTTATCGTGTATATATACGTGTACAAGTCGAAAATGTTAGTCCTAAACTTCATATTAAAATGCACAGTCGACTTATCCATGGGTCAGTGCTAGTTTCAATAGAATTTTGTACATTGAACTCGGGGCAACGCTGTTCGACTCCCGAATGCCGTTCGAGCTGGTCGGGAAGTCTAACAAGCAGGGGTACAAGTTTCAGTGGGGTTCTTGGGCTTGTGTAGCCGACTCAGAGATCCGCTCCCTGCGTTCGGGAGACTTACACGTGCGTTTGTATATATGAATGGCGGCCACCCAGGGAATGCTTGTTTGCGGTTAACAGCCGGGGGTGGTCGGTGATTACAAGGTGATAACAAGGGGGACCACACAGTATGTTCGGTAACCGAACAGAAGCGGAATAATTCTATTTGAAAGTCGTACCCTCGACTTATCCACGAGTCATAGCATATTTCACAACTGTTTGTCAAAAAGCTGCACTCGACTTATACACGAGATCGACTTATAGACAAGTATATAAGGTAACTATACAAGTGCATTCACATATAGAAAATTGACAGAACAGGGATTGTGATATGATGGACTCTTGTAGCTCCTGAAGGCATCTGACCTAAAGAGCAATGTATCACAGAGGACCATTCCACATTCTAAGGAAATCGTTGTGGTTGAAACTCTACTCCCACGTGTGTGCTGTGTTAACCTAAAGCCTATGTTTTGAAGTTACTTGCAACTCCATTCAGTGGAGCCTATTTTCCCAGTGCATTTTAATGTTATTTCATTTTTTAAAGTTATTTAAATTTTAGCAAGGAATGAATTACTATTTTAACACTAAATATTTTCAAAAATGTCTTATTTGGGGACTATACATTTAAAGGGGAATACTATGGTGTCATCCAATTGTAAGGAGTTAAATGATTTCACACTTACCAGGATCCCACATGCACCGGATGTCCTTCCAGTCTTCTGTGATATCATCAAAGCAAACGTTAAAGCACTACTTCAGCAATATCAATTTTTGTTTTCCTTAAAGTTTGCTTGTGTTGGTATCCGATACATTTTCAACCAGTAAATGATATCCAGCATTGGCCAACATCAATGTTGCTAAATATTGGCATTGCCTTGGTTGAGGGTTTTATCCTGCAGCTATGGCTGGGGCTGTTCACTAATAATTTGATGTCTAGGGCATCACAAAGGAGGGCTATTGCCAGATAAACTTTCTATAGAGAAGTCTGGTAGGAGCTCAGTCATCCTGTTACCAGTGAGACCTGTGATTATTGATAATTGACAATATTATTATAAAGAGCCCATTGTAGACTAGATAAACTGGACTGAGCACCTAAACAAGGACCCTATGCAGTAATAGCTCTATTTGTCCATGTACACCAGGAACTGCCCTAAAGGCTAAAGCCATAAATACAGAATTCTGTGCATAAAACTTCCCGAAATCACAGGTCTCACTGGTACCAAGGCAGTGCCAGTATTTAGCAGCATTGATGTTGGCCAATGCTGGATATCATTTACTGGTTGAAAATTTATTGGATGCCAACATAAGCAAACTTCCAAGATTTAATTATTTTATTTTTTTTACTTTGTAACTAAAATGCTTTGTTCCTTTTATCAATTTTCTAGCTCGTCTCTGCACTTTTTCTTCTTTAGAACAGGTGCCCAAAATTGCACAGCATATTCAAGGTGTGGTCTTACCCCAGCTATTTACAAAGAGGCAAAATTATATTTTGATCACGAGAATTTATGCCTCTATTTTTATTTATTTTGTATTTTTGCAGTGCACAAGGTTATCACATACAGGCTTGATGTACCCCAACGGCAATCCTCGAGCATAGCATCCCGTAGTACATTCAGGTTAATAAAGAAGACATTCACAATATTTAGAATAGAAACAGGTGTGAATAACATGCACTAAACAGGTTAACTCAAACATATCCAGCTTTTAGTTATAACTATGGCAGAGTATAGAGGCATTAACCTGACTGGATATGCTGGTTACTACAATTCGTCGAGTGTATGGAACACGCTTATGTATGACGGGAATGCAGAGATGTAGCACGTTAGGAGAGTTTGAAAATGATATATAGTGAATCTAGCGAGCTATTTACTTAATTCTAGATATAAAACAGGGAAAAGGAGTAAGAGCTAAATATCAAAAGGGACACTCCGCACCCAGACCACTTCTGCCCATTGGAGTGGTCTGGATGCCAACTCCCACTACCCTTAACCCTGCAAGTGTAATTATTGCCGTTTTTATAAACGGCAATTACCTTGCAGGGTTAAAGGGGCACTGTCATGCCGAACTTACCTTTCCCTAATCGATTCCTCTTATCTCCCTCTCTCAGGATCTGTTCTTCTTTTCTTCCTATCTGCTATAGTTTTCTTTAAAACCTAAGAAAAAGTAGGGACTATTTATCTTCTGGAGGTTTCCTACGCAGTGACCAGCGGAGGAGCAAAGTGTGCTTCGTTTCCGGTGGTCACAGCAATTTTCCCATAATCCTTAGCTTTCCTCCCTCTTCCCACGATGCTTCCTGTCACTTAGACAGAACGCCGGCAAAACTGCCGAATTGCGTTCTAACAGTTTCTCCATTCGTGTTAGAACGCAATTCGGGACTTTGTTCGGATCGGAATTTCAATCGAATGAATGAAACTCCGATCCTATTCATTGCTGTGGCTGCATCTTGCAGCCGCTTAGTAGATAACTCCCTAATTCCCACGGTATTGGGGAGCTATCTACTAAAAGGCTGAAAGATCTAAATTGGTCTTTCAGCCAAATTTCCGAATACTAAATAAAGATTACTTAGTATTGGTAAATTATGCCCCTACTCGCTATACTGCGAGTAGGGGCATGCCTAGTAAGCAGTGAGCAGCCAGTGGCTACTAACTACTAACACTACTAACCGCCCCCCCCCCCCTTCTGCAAGGGCGGGTGGGGGCCCCCTAAATAACAAATAGGTGGGGGGGACCTATTGTCCTCCCCCCGGCCCCCACCCATGGGCGACTGGTGAGGGCCCTAAATGAGGATAAGGGGTGGACCTACTGTCCTCCCCCCTGGCCCCCATCCCTGAGTGGTGGGTGGGGGCCCTATATAAGAATGGGGGGGGGGCCTACTGTCCTCCCTCCCTAGCCCCCACCCCTGAGCGGTGGGTGGGGGCCCTAAAAAAAACAATAGGGGGGAGGAGACCTACTGTCCTCCCCTCTCCCCCTCCCCCCTGGCCCCCACCCCTGAGTGGTGGGTGGGGGCCCTAAAAAACAATAGGGGGGAGGAGACCTACTGTCCTCCCCGGCCCCCACCCCTGAGTGGTGGGCAGGGGCCCTAAATAAAAATCCCCCCAGTCAAGGTGACTAGGGGTCCCAAGCCGCTAGTCACCTCCATCCCCCCCCCCACCCAAATAAAACTACCCCCTACCTACACCCCTCACTATTTTAGGGTGAGGGGGGTAGGTAGGGGGTAAATAAAATAACTAACCTGTAAACAAAAATTAAACTTGCCATTTGGCGTCTTCTTTTTTCTAAAATCTTCATTTTTCAGCCCCAAAAAAGGCCAAATAAAAAGCCATCATACCCGTCGGACTTAAAATAAAATAAAAAAACCCGAGCAAATGAAAAATACGACGCTAAAAAAATTAAAATTATAAAGCCTTGCCCCGCCCTGCAATTAGACTAAGAACACTCTGATTGGTTGGTTTAAGCCAATCAGAGTGCTCTTTGTCATTTTAGACAGCGTGGGAAAATTCCAAAGAACTTTCCCACGCTGTGTAAAATGACAGAGCACTCTGGGTGGCTTGAAATCCATCTAATCACAGTGCTCTGTGTCATTTTACACAATGTGGGAAAGTTCTTTGGAATTTTCCCACGCTGTGTAAAATGACAAAGAGCACTCTGATTGGCTTAAACCAACCAATTAGTGTTCTTATTCTAATTGCAGGGCAGCGGAAGGCTTTATAAGCCTTTCCCCGCCATGCAGAGCTCAGTCTGCACGGAGCCCTCCATGGGTGAAGATGGATTAATTTTTTTTAGCGCCGTTTTTTTCTTTTTCGTCGGGATTTTATTTTTGCGCTAGGGTTTTTTTTTATTTTAAGTTCGACGGGTATGATGGCTTTTTATTTGGCCTTTTTTGGGGCTGAAAATGAAGATTTTAGAAAAAAGAAGACGCCAAATGGCAAGTTTAATTTTTGTTTACAGGTTAGTTATTTTATTCCCCCCTCACTATTTTTAGGGTGAGGAGGGTAGGTAGGGGGTAGTTTTATTTGGGTGGGGGGGGTGACTAGGGGCTTTCGGACCCCTAGTCACCTTGATTGGGGGGGGGGGGGGGGGCGGGGATTTTTATTTAGGACCCCCACCTGTCGCTCAATGGGGGAGGACAGTAGGTACCCCCCCTTATAGTTTTTTTTTTTTAATAAGGCCCCACCCACCGCTCGGGGGGGAGGACAATAGCTCCCCCCCCCTTATTGTTTTTATATAGGGCCCCCACCCACCGCTCAGGGGTCGGGGCAGGGGGGGGAGGACAGTAGTTCCCCCTCCCACCATTCTTATATAGGGCTCCCACCCACTTTTCAGGGGGGGAGGACAGAAGTCCCCACCACACCATTCTTATATAGGGCTGGGGAGGGACAGTAGGTGTCCCCCTCCTTATTGTAATTTATGTAATTTGTTTTCTACAGTGAGCAGCCACAGGCTGCTCACTGTTTAGTAGACATGCCCCTAATTGCGGTATAGCGAGTAGGGGCATTGGGGAGATTTTAATCTCCTTTATACTATTATGGGGGTCATATTGACCCCCATAGAGTGAGAGGGGACCTGGGGGGGCTTATGAAGTGGTGGGGAGCACTGCTCCTTGCCGCTTCTATCTTTACATATTACAAGGAGGGAGCTGCGTGCCAGTAGCTCCCTCCTTGTAATAATCTGAACGAACAAACTAACACTGATACAGTGTTAGTTTGTTCGTCTGATTTTTCTATTCATTCATTCGTCTGTCTGATGAATGAATAGATGAAATTCCCGTTCGCATGTACAGGTGTTTCACTGGGCATGTGCGGGAATCTCACAGTCTGTCTAGTGTGGGCAGATGATGTGTCCCACAGGGACTTCACCTACCCACACAAAGATGGCGGCGCCCTGAATAAAGATCGGGGCAGAAAATAAAGATTAATAAAGAGGTAATCTGGGGGGTTTAGGGGCATTTGGGGGTGACTAAGGGGTCAATTGGATGTAGTGGAGGCGGGAGGGGGTTAAAAAAAAACGGGATTCGGCATGACAGTGCCGCTTTAACTCCTCTAGTGGCTGTCTACTAGCCACTAGAGGGCACTTCCTGGTCTATAGCACATGTTTTGAGGACCTCCAGCATCGCTAAAATCCCCATAGGATACCATTGAAAAGCATTTTCAATGCTTTCCTACGGAGAGGTCTAATGCGCCTGCGCGGCATTGCCGCGCATGCGCATTTGGTCTCCCCTGCCGGCTGACGTGATGATGGGGAGGAGCGTGAGCGGAGAAAGAAGCAGCAACGTGGGACATGTTGCTGCCTCTGGTAAATCACTGAAGGGCTTTTCACCCCTTCAGCAACCAGGGATGGTAGGTGGGAGGGAGAGGGGACCTGCAGTGCCAGGAAAACTGATTGTTTTCCTGGCATTGGAGAGTCCCTTTAAAAAACAAGAGAAATATAGGAGATGAGGGCTGCGCCAGAGAGACTTTATATCAAACAGTAATAAAAGATAGTCCAAATGAGTCTTTTCTAAAATGTCCTCGCTGTCCTCATCCGTGTGGATCCAATCATATGCAAGAGATAAAACAAATAGAGAACCAAATAGTGCAATATGTCCAGTAATAAACCAAAATAAATATAAAAAGCTGGTATTAAACTCACATGTACAAGAGCTATAGCTAGCTCTAGTGTGAAAGGCGTACAGCGGTATATCCCTGTTTATTATGGGGTAAACTTCCTCATGTTAAGATAAGTAAGAGAAACCTGCATCAACATAATATTTAGTCAATGGTTGCTGGGAGCGTGGGTGATACTTCACCGTGAAGTAAGGAGGCCTACAGCTTTATTTTGCCAAGTCTGCAGCTTGTTTCTGAAACCCCTCTGGCCGGCTGTCACCCGATACCTTTGCTGACTATCCAAGATTTTTATGGAAACAAGTCCTGGAAAGTCCACGCTTGGTCGTTCTTCCAGCCCTGGGCCGTCTCGAGAGCCTCTGTGCGAACCCCACTGCTCCGGTTTCTAACGCCACCGTAAGCATGGTCTTTGTGAGATGCTGTCGCTGCTTGAGCTCGTTGTTGATCCTGCTGAGGGTGTGGGTCATGCACCAGGGTTGTCTCCCTTTGGGCTCTCTATCCTGAAAGGCAGTAGCGAGCGTTGGGCAATTCAGGGCAGGATGTGGCTTTCATACGTGCCTTCTTCTTCTCCCCTGGCCTCTTTGGTCTGGGGGGCTGATTCGGTGCTCCGAGGACTGCCATCCACGTGGTGTGGGCAGCGAGGGTCGACATCTGTCGGTCTGCTGCCACTTCCCCTCAGTCTATGCCCCTCTATGCCATAGCTTCCACCAATAGACACTGAAGATTGTGTCCAACCGATGGTCGAAACTTTCCAGCAGGCCTTGTGTCGTCATGGTCAACGCCACTGTCGCCATCTTGGCTCAAGCCGTGGTATAGTGCAATGTTTCAGGATCAGGTGAGTTCCCTGGTTTCACTTGTTAATATACCTCACCAGGAGGGGTGACGGGGGTCCCAGGCGACGCAGCGTATTCCCGCAGGACTGCTTTCAGGGAGATCGGCCGCCGTTCCTGTGCTTGAAGCGGTCCCAAAACTGAAGCCTGAGAGACACCACTTACCAATTTTGTCCAGCTTGAAAATTTACCATTAATGACAATTCGTTGTACTCTATCCTTACCAAGAACAAGAATATTCTACCCAAGAACAAGAATATTCATCTAGACCAATTTATTTTAGTTTGAAGACTAACCTATTGTGAGGAACCCTATCAAATGCTTTGGCAAAATCCAAGTAGATCACATCCACTGCAACACCATGATCTATACTTCTACCTATTTCTTCGTAGAATGCAATTAGGTTAATTTGACATGACCTATATTTCATAAAGCCATGCTGATTATTGCTAATAACAAAGTTCTTCCCAATGAATTCCTGAATATTATCCCTTAATAGCCCTTCAAATATTTCCCCAGTCACAGAAGTTAAGCTCAGGATGCATTACTTGTTCTAAATTAAATTTTTTGTTCCAAAAATGGTTTTCAGGCTCTCATGAAGTTTCCTAACATGTCCTGTAATAACCCCCCTGAACACACCTTCTAAAGTGAAAGTGTTACTATTTGGATATTTGTAGTTTTGATGGGAGGTATGCTTTACAGTAAATTTCATGGAGTGGATCACAGTGCTACAAATACACCCTCAATGTTCTAAGATTCTGGAAAAGATTAACGGGTTAAAAAAGGAACGGTTTCTCCAAAGAAGGGTGACTAGGCCGTTGATAAGCAGTTAATAGTGCAAACGCGCTTTCTGCAGTTGAATTGAAATGTAGTGGTGATGGTGTCTAGACTGCTTCTTGACTCATATCTGTTCACCGTTTGTAGGCCTTTGTCAATTAATCCGTCACCAAGTGTCAAACTTATTCAGTCATCTGTAGCAAGTTATCAAAGAAGTAAATGACACTTTACAGTGACACTCTTACAATTATTTAAAAATTATTTTTAAAAGAAAATAATTAAATATTTTCACTTTAATTCAGTTATTATTGTTACTAATATTGGGACATAATAAATCCTTTAAATTAATCCCTAGTGAATAATTTTCTGGCAATGTAGGGATACTTTTGACTTTAGAGAATCATTTGACAGACAGCCGCGTACTAATGAACGTTGTGTGACCTACAGAGTTGTTTTTCTGACCTTTGTACCACAGATTTCAGTTCTCCGAACGGTCAACTAACTTTGATTGGGGTAAAGATACTGGACAAGAACATAACTGAATTTTAAGAAACTATTTAAAGCTCCAGCTTTTCTTAAATATTTGCAAATATAAATGAAAATGTTTGTTTTAATAGGCTTATTAATTTATAAATCTAAAATACAAATTTAAAAACTAATTACAGATTATTTTTTTTGCGTGTGTGAATGTGATATAATAAAAAATAATTTAAGTTGACTTGCACCATTGAGGCTGCCCTACCCCTACATTTTTTTTTATTTAAACAAACTCCGTTTAGAGATAAGAAGCCAGCAAGCTTTAGTGAAATGAAAATCTTTGACATTTCAACATTAAAGGGACATTGTAGTCACTGTAACTGATTTCTCATTAAAATGGTTAGTGTCTGGAGTCCCCTGAGGCTTTTCCTCCATTCTGTGTTAAATGTTTTATGGTTAAACAAGAGTCCCAGCAGCCCACCTCCTCTGTGCTGCGTGGGATAATGAGTAAGCACTTCAGGCACTATAAACAATTCAGTGAGTCTAAATGCTTATAGTGCCTACAGTGTCCCTTGTAAGGATTTTTTTTATTTTTATTTTAAAGCCTTGTGAAATGCGTTGGTCATTTGGTTTACATGCCAAAGAGCTTAATTTATATGCTACATATGTTTATATTTATGCTGAAGACTAGGGATCGACCGATATATTGACATTTTTCCAATAATCAAAATTGGTCTCCAAAGTTAGATTTTGTCAATAATATACTTACCTTCACAGCACACCGTCTTCTGCGTCAAGTTGCCAGACAATGCAAAGCTATGTCACCCAGCATCCCTCCCTGCGTTGACCAGAGCATCTTTGAGCGGAGCACGAGGCATTAGGTAAGGTTGAGTTTGAGGAAATCTGGCACTGTAAATCTTGCCAAAATAGACTGCCCCACTGTGCTTACTGCCACTTTCACCCTCAAATCACCAGCTTGCTGAGGTTCACCATATTGTCAAGTAATACTGGTAGGTAGATGGGAATAATTGTTGTATATTATTTGGGTCAGTGATCTTTTGGGATTTAATATGGAGGGGTAATGATTGAACACATGTTTTTAGTGTTATTTTAACCTGTGATATTCCCACCTAATCCTTGAGGTATTGCATTGTTTTGTATAATAATGTCACCCGGTAACCCTATTAAAATGATGACTGTATACACTAAGTAAAAGTAGTCTGGGAATATGTCAGTCAACCATCCCCAAAACATGCAAAACCATGTGAGGATGGGATCAACAACTGCAAAAAGAGTGTACGTCGAATTCATGTTGATTTGTATAATGCAACACACAAAACAAACATAACAAAAAAAACATCTCGGGGTGGCATGTCGTGGAACGCAGAGAGAGTGGACGCATGTAGCTGAAGCTCCATGCGAACTATGCCTTACCGCAGTGAAATTAGTGACCCTAATACGCAGCAAACGCAACAATCAAGATGTCTCAACCAAAGCAACGTAGACAGACTGAGAAAGGAGACAAATATACTCTTCCACATTATAAAAAAAAAAGATCAGGTCCGGTTTGTAAAAGGGCGTCAAGGCTGAGACAATACTAGGAAGGTCCTGGACATCATATACATTACCCAAAGGCAGAATACAGAACGTGTGACCCTGTCGCTGGATGCAGAAAAGGCCTTTGACCGTCTGAGTTGGAAACGGTTCTGCATACATTTGGGATATCGCAGGGTTTCCTCTCGGCGGTCACAAGTGCTGACGAACGGTTTTGCATCGGATCTCTTCTCTATAACCAATGGGACACGGCAGGGATGCCCGCTGTCCCTCTTGTTATATGTAATGGCCCTAGAGCTGATGGTGGAGACCATCCGACAATAGAGCTCTATCCATGGGATGGATATTGGAGAGAAGGAATTCAAGATAACTTTATTTGCGGACAATGTCCTTCTTACTTTCACCCACATTTCACTACTGAACCTTATAGCCAGGAATAAAGAATACTGGCTCTACTCCTACTATAAACTCAATGTCTCAAAATCCCAAGCGATGGACTTGCAAGTCCGTGCAGATTAAGTGACAAACTTAAGCAACACATTCCCGTTTGACTGGAGATGAGACTACATCACCTTTCTGGGGATCCACATCCCTCCCCACTTACCACATTTGTTTAAACTCTATTACACTAAACTGTTAAAACAACTTGCAGACACAATTCAGGCGTGGCTAGGCAGACTAGCAGCAGTTAAAATGATACTACTCCCCAAACTCCAATACCGATCACGCACTATACAGATTCAACTTCCCGGAACATACTGAGAATCGATACAGAAACTCTTTGTTCGATTCATATGGGCGAACCGCAAAGTGAGGGTGGCCACAAGAATTCTCCAAAAACCAATAGAGGGAGGGGGACTGAGTCAAAGAAACGTGAAAATGTATCATAAAGCAGCTCTGGAACCCCAACAATGGGTGTACATAGAATCACAATGCCCATGCAAGCAGGGTTTACGATTCTTTATCGGTTACCAAAACATCTATATACCACTATATTCAGACATGCTTCCGACAACGGCAGTGATGCTAAAAACTTGGGAGCAGGTCAGGTCCTCCTTGGGCTTGGTTGGACCAACTGCTCGGGACATACCAATATGTAGCATTTCAGTGGGCGTCCCAACATTTGACTACACACACTGGGTGAGGGGGGGATGCATACACCTTGGGCAGGAATACCAAAGGAAGAGATGCTATCCTTTCCCAGGTTACAAGACAGATTCGACCTGCCACCTAAGACTATCTTTTCGTACCTCCAATTAAAATCCTTCGCCTCTACTATAGACAAATTCGTAGGGTCAGCGATGCCTCACATTCAATCCGTAGAATACCTACGCCTCTCAGACAAACCACCTCCGAAAATTTTATCACGGATCATCAACCTTGGACACACCCGAGGAGTTTAGGAAAGTCTGGCAAAGAGAGTTAGGACACACGATAGATAACTAGAGTTGGAAACAAGCCTTTGTAGCTCATAGAGATCATACCACAAGCGCATCAATTTTGGAGACTATGAGGAAGCTCCAATACAAGTGGTACATGGTACCAGACAGGCTCTCCAGGATGTACCCAGGGACACTGAACACATGCTGGAGGGGGTGTGCTGATAGGGGAACGATGTACCATATTTGGTGGTCATGCCCAGTCCTCGCACCTTATTCGCTTGCTGGTGTATTGGGAAAACCATATATTCTGACACCAGAACAAGGGGTCCTCTTTATGCACAACACACACGGACCTAATCTTTCAGGTACTCATATCGGCAGTTACCCTTATTGCCAGGGCGTGGAAACAACTGCACCCACCAACGAAACAAGCACTGCTCGATCATATCTCCCTAAATTGGGAATTCAAATATATGGCTAGGAAATATGTCAAACCAAATCCAGCTTCAGAGGAGGCCAACGCCTACCAATTGACAAATAGTTAATGCTCAAGAGACCTGACAGTCTTAGATTAGGTTACATACTCCCATGCTTAAACCTTGAGCACCCAACGCAATAAGGTGCTGTCCACCCAAAATGAACAGACCCCCAGAACAAGTCTTTCAATATATAGTGATTACACCTGGGGAATGGGTGGAGATAAGCGTAGGACAGCGCATACCAGATACCCATGCCCTTTCCGATTCTACCTTACCATACCCGAGCCAACAGAGCACTATATCCTCAGCCACCAACACAAAGCTAAGACGCGTGAGAATCTAGCACAGTGACATAGGCCGCACAGGCCTGAGAGCAGAGGTGGGAAACCACCGGACAAGGTGACCTCATTACAGGATGGTCTACGGCAGTGGTTCCCAAAACAGTCCTCCTGAAACCCCAACCAGTCCTGGATTTAGGGATATCCCAGTTGTGTCTAAGGTCTTTTTATATAAAACAAAAAAATATTTAGGCACAACTCAGTAATCCCTAAATCCAGGACTGGTTGGGGTTCCATGAGGACTGAATCAAAAAAACAATAAAAATTGTCAAATTTGAAGAAAATATTTTCAAAAATCGCTATCCCAGCCAACAATAACACATCTTCCAGAAACACAAAAAGTGGCAAAATTCTGCTAAAAAATCCCACTTCTGGACAGAGCAATCACAGAAATGATGGTTGCGGATAACAAGCCATTTACAATGGTATCTGACTCTGGCTTTAAGCGCATGATGTCATAGCTGTGCCAAGGTACACACTGATAATGAAAAGCATTACAGAGCCCGAAATGCTGGTAAAGATTCACCACAAGGTGGTTTAGAAAGTAAAAACTATGCTGCAACCAGAGACTGCTTGCAACTCACTCTCATTCTACTGAGTCACTTCTTCAGGCAGCTGGTGTTGATTACGAAGGTGATGCATGGATCTTACTCTGGCGAGTACATTAAAGAAATGTTTCTAGGCATGTTTGATGACTGGGGATGCTTGTGCTTTCAGGCAGCATAGCAACCATTGTGAAAGGAATAAAGCTTGTTGAAGTGTCACACCCTCTAACTTATCGTAAATGACGGTCTGTCAAGTCAGAGAGATGTGATAGATATCCTTGCAATGCTAAAGAGTTTTGCATTGCGAAGTAGCGACTGAGGTGTATTCAGCTAGTCCTTGGCCTGTCAAGAGTCTGATTCAGACGATGGAACGCAACACTCCACATGCTGCAAAGAATGTTGAAACAGAAGCGAGCTCCTGGCATCTATTCAGGTGACCATGGAGGATACTCTTGTCCTAACGATGCTTAGTGGGACGTAGCCAATCTCATTGAGACTCTCCTCCCAATAGAGGAAGTGACACTAGAGGTGAGTCATTATGACTTATCTGTCATTCCATATAGGAGCGTGCATAAGATGTGTCTTTGGGAATGAAGAACCCACTGGTATTAAACACTCATGAGGGACAGCCTCAACGAACATTTTGAGAAGCACAAAGAGAATAAAATGTGGTGTTGGCGTGTGTTTCAGCCCTCGATACAAAAATCATGCTTTCTCTTCTGATAAAGTATTGGCCAAGTAAAAAAAAATGGCTTAAAGAATATATGCAACGGGAGGTGCAGGTTTTTCTTGCAAAAAAGTAACATACAGAAAATAATCTTCAATGGGGCCATGTTCAGTGTTTAATTGGGGCCTCATGGGGAAAATTCTCTAACTGTGCCAAACGTCAGCCTTGACGATGAGCTTCAACCCTAACCGTACTCCTAACCCTGCTCCTAACCCACCCCTATCTTAACCCTACCTCTACCCCTACTCCTAAATCAACCCTACCTCTAATCCTACCCCTAAACCAACCCTAACCCTACACTTACCCGAAGTGCCGAACCGAAGTCCAGAATTTTGGAATATTTTTGCCATGCACATCCCTGAAGGTTCTGTCCTGTGTCAGTCTGTGCCCACCTCTGCTATCCGTAAAGTATGGCTATAGTGCCATGTTTTAATTGTCTATTTTGCTATCGACGTGTATGTATATGTATATATATATATATATATGCCAGATTGCAGCAAAACTATATGATCCAAACTATACATATTACACATATGTATGGATTGAATCATTATTGTTTTGCTGCAATGTGGCTTATATATTTGATATATTTTGTGCATTTACATTACCACTCAATAAATGAAAAAGATACAAAAAACTTATAAAACAAAAAACATGTTTTGTAATGGCAAATTTGTGTAGATATTGTGTTGCTTATTGAAAACTTTAAATGTACAGAATATCGGTACCAGTTATGGTCAATCGGCACGACAGGCAACCGATAATCTGTAACTGCTCTGGAAAAGATATGTCAATCCCTACTGAGATCTATAAAAATACAGTATAACGTGAATACATTCGGTGAGGATTTGAAAAGGAATGTTTTAACCAGCTTTATGGTGCAGAGTATCTGAACACTAGTATTTGTGTTTATTTTATTTTAGTATTTTATTGCTCAATTTAGATTAGCATAGGTCATCTGTCTCCTCACGTTGCCATATTCAATATTGCTTAATGTTCCAAGTATGACACCTATTCAAATGTCAAGGTTACAGACCCTTTCACTGGGTCAACTAAGCCTTTCATCATTAATATACAATGTATAAAATCATTTGAGGGGAAAATAGCAAACGTACCCCTACACATGAAAAAATGATTCATTGTATCCTTCCTTCTCGATATAATATATGTATATTGGTAAGTTCTGAACAGAGATTTGATGCAACCTAATGGCGTAACTTCCATCCAGAGGCATGGCTATGGAATGGCCAAATAGGGGGAGTGCCAGTGCCAATATGTATGCCACCGGTGACAAGGTAATTCCTCAAAGGCCTCAAAGGTCATGTTTGGAAAGAGGGTGTATCAAGCTGGCATGCATACCATTTTAACTGGCAGCAACAATAGGTAGGTTCTTAGCAGCGCACTTGCATGGTCTGAATACCCTGAGTTAAAAAGTACCGGTCATGCCATGTGCAACATATGCTCTTAAAGGGACACTATAGTCACCAGAACATCTACAGCTTATTGTATTTGTTCTGGTGAGTAGAATCATTACCTTCAGGCTTTTTGCTGTAAACACTGTCTTTTCAGAGAAAATGCAGTGTTTACATTACGGC
Organism: Pelobates fuscus; assembly: GCF_036172605.1. Taxonomy (NCBI): domain Eukaryota; kingdom Metazoa; phylum Chordata; class Amphibia; order Anura; family Pelobatidae; genus Pelobates; species Pelobates fuscus. Next base: position 30,845,785 of record NC_086326.1, on the reverse strand, counting down.
CTAGTGATAACTTCACTGGCCACTCCTCAGATAGCTGTTAGAGATCCTTCCTGGGTCATGGCTGCCTAAAATGCATCCAAACATTCAGTATCTCCACCCTCTGCATGCAGACACTAAATTTTCCTCATAGAGATTCATTGATTCAATTCATCTCTATGAGGAGATGCTGATTGGCCAGGGCTGTGTTTGAATCATGCTGACTCTGCCTCTTTGTCAGTCTCAGCCAATCCTATGGGGAAGTACTGTGATTGGATCAGGCTACCACTTCTGATGATGTCAGCAGACTGCTTTTTTTTTTTTTTTTTTTTTAGGCAAACAGCATGCAGAGTTACAGCTTCATGCTTGAATACAGTAAGATTTTGCTATATTTAGGAAGGCATGAGGGGCCCAGGGGGTCTAGATGGTGGTTTTAACACTATAGGGTCAGGAATACATGTTTGTGTTCCTGACCCTATAGTGATCCTTTAAAGAGCACCACAACATTTTTAAAATGTCCTTCTCCCACCTGTCAATCAATAGATCGGACTAGACTGACCAGGGAAAGGAGAAAAGACCTCCAACATGCGATCCTTCTGGCAACAAACCTCACAAGGGAGGTTTCCCCAAGCAGGGCATATCAAGTAAGACTGCAGTCGGAGCAAGGGTGGACCGGCGTTGGCTGGTTCAGAAGTTTTAACCCTCACCTCTGTGGGGATATAGCGACGTGGGCACAGTGGGTGTGGTGACTTATGGCAGATCCCTTTAAATTTCCGACACTACGCTTATTGGGAAATGCTTCACCAGCAGAACAAACCCAGGAGGGTCCCACTGAATCTGAGATTGTTAGAAAATATGACAAAATCTAGATAAAATTTAATTAATAGATGAACAATTACAGTGGTTTATTGAAACTGGGAATGTGGAAATTGTAGATCATAAAATCCAAAATGATAAAATAGATGGGTTGTTTCCAGGTCTGCTATTTCGACTTAAAAGTAGCAATTCCTTGTCTGCTTTTCCCAATTCCATACTTGTGAATATCACATTTTCATTCATCATGCCTTGATTACATGTCCTGGGTTAATGTACCTGTTGTTGTTAAACTGAATGTCTTTGGAGAGCTTTGTCAAGGTAGAAATAAATCTATAGCTTTTGAACAGATTACCACTAGCCTGAAATTCAGGTTTTATTTAGAAACTTTGGTAAAAGGTGAATTATCAGGGGTTTGCTCATTAAGCAGTAAAGTAGTTTGAAAAATACATTTAAATATTTAGGACAAACTAGCCAATCTGTGACTTGTAGAAATGATGAATTGTAGATTATTGTTCCCTAGAAGTAATATCTAGATTCTCAGGATGTCTGTGAATCTATATCTAGAAGGCTTTTAAAGCGCATGCATGTTTTAGTTTGGTCACCGCTGACTTGTTTCAAACGGCTTTTGCTTTAGAACACTTCCTGAAACATTGCATGACCCTAAAAACATAATACAGAATTTAAAAAAATAAAAAACCTTTTGAGAAAATACATTAAAGAGTTCATCTAAACAGATATCCACTTGCTAGCTTGTACTTAAAGGGACACTATAGTCACCGCACAACTTTAGGTTAATGAAGCAGTTTTGGTGTATAGAACATGCCCCTCACTGCTCAATTCTGTCTTTTAGGAGTTAAATCACTTTGTTTATAAACAGTAGTCACGCCTCCCTGCATTTGACTTGCGCAGCCTTCCTAAACACTTCCTGTAAAGAGTCATCTAAAGTTTATCCTTCCTTTATTGCAAGTTCCGTTTAGTTTAGATTTGCTTATCCCCTGCTATGTTAATAGCTTGCTAGACCCTGCAAGAGCCTCCTGTATGTGATTAAAGTTCACTTTACAGAGCAAGAGGTACAATTGTTTAAGGTAAATTACATCTGATTGACAGTGAAACTAGTTTTTTTTCATGCAGGCTGTGTCAATCAGAGTGAGGGGAGGTGTGACAAGGGCTGCATAAACAAACAAAGTGATTTAACTTCTAAATGGCAGTGAATTGAGCAGTGAAACCTGAGTCATGATCTACACACTAAAACTGCTTCATTAAGCTAAAGTTGTTTAGGTGACTATAGGGTCCCTTTAACTTCAGGTATTTATTATAGGTATGTCTGGTGATTAATCCAGAGTATGAACAAGCAAAGACGTTTATTTACTAAAGTTCGAATTCAAGGGGAATTTTAAATTTAACGTCAGAGTAGCCAAATCGAAAACGTAACTTACAGAATTTTTCAAGTTAGACCTTAAATTTAAAGTTAATTTTGAATTCCTACTATAGTGAATAGTCTGGTAAACTTTGCTTTGCATTACGAAACAAAAAATAGAGTTGTGTAGGGATGTGCATGGGAAAAATCTTCGGTTCGGTTCGGTTCGGCACTCCGAAATTCGGGACTTCTCTTGCAGCCGGTTAGTAGATAACTCCCTAATTCCCACGGTATTAGGGAGCTATCTACCAAAAGCCTGAAAGACCTAAATTGGTCTTTCAGCCACATTTACTAGTACATTTTGCCCCTACTCGCTATACCATGAGTAGGGGCATGTCTATTAAAAAAAAAAAAATTCCACGCTGTGTAATTTGATTTCATAACACTCTGATTGGTGGATTGAAAGTAACCAATCAGAGAGTTATGAGTCAAATTACACAGCGTAACTGGATGGCTTTTTTTTTATTTTTCTGTTTAAAGTGCGACGGATATAATGGATTTTTATTTGGCCTTTTTTGGGGGCTGAAAAAAGAAGATTTTAGAAGAAAGAAGACATCAAATGGTAAGGTTTTTTTTTACAGGTATCTAGTTAATGGTCCCCCCTCATTATTTTTAGGGTGAGGGGGGTAGGTAGGGGTTAATTCTTTTGGGATGGGTGTGGCTAGGGGTTTGGGAACCCCTTGTCACCTGGGGGGGTTAAATTTTTATTTAGGGCCCCCACCTGCCGCTCAGGGGTGGAGGCCAGGGGGGAGGACAATAGGTCCCCCCCTTATTGGTATTTTGGGCCCCCACCCACCGCTTAGGGCCTCCACAACTATTTATTTATCCCCTCAAATATTCTGTAAAGTTTGAAACAATAAGTGAAACAATTAATTTACGTTAGTTGATCTAGTTGTATACATTAAAGTATCCCTTAATCGCAATCTAGACTCATAATTGCTATTTTGTCCTAAGTTAATTATGTTAATTGGGCATCCATGGTTTCAAATAAACAGCAATTTTGTATTTTAAATTAAGTGAAAGTGGAAGGTTTAGAAATGAAAAATAATTTCCCCTCCATGCTGATTTGTGGTCAGAATTGTTAAAACCGCAAGCAAATTATGGCCTGTTAATGTTTCAAGCATTTATTGCCGAGCTGTAGTTTAATTTATTTTATCTTGATTTATCTATATTACTTTAGTGTGCTGTTAATGAGTCCTTGAAGCACTTGTTCTATTTGCTATATTGTGAATAGTTTGCTATCAAATATTATGTTCTGTATATAGTATATTAAATTATCATTTATTCATTGTTCTACTTACATAGGCTGAAAAGAGACATCTGTTTTTTTCTGTTGATCCGACTTGTATTTAAAGTAAAACAATTAACATAACGAGGCGCAAATACATTTATACATAGAGTAACTAGCTTTGCCGTTAATGGGATTTTATATTCAATATGTCAATAAATATCTATATATTAATGATGCACCCCGGTGAAATGAACCTGTTGATGTCCATTTTAAATAATTGTACAGATAATTAAAAAAAAAAAAATTATCTACAGTTTTGCAATGTATAAGGTATTGAGTGTCTTAATGTATTATAAATACTTTTTATAATAAATAAGACACTACAAGTTTGTATTGACACCCAGGGAGCCAGGTAAGTGCATTTGGTGACGCAGTATACACAGGATTAAAGCAGCAGGATATTGATCAGACTCGTTACCTTTGCAGTTGGCAATATGATTAACCTGCAGTGCTAATATGGAGCTAAGAAGCACACAAAAACTGGTAGGGTGCCATCCCAAGCGCCCCTACTGACGAGCCTCCACTGCTGTAACACACACAACCTGCTTAGAAATGACAATAATAAACAGACATTATGGTGAATCATGTATTGGGGAAAATAATGCCATGTCAGGGTTCTGGAGACATTTTATAAATCGCTTGACCTTTAATTTATTATGATGTCTAACGCCCAGCGTTCTCTGTCTCTCTCCTCTGCACACATACACAAATATTTATGTAGAACATTCAGAGAGTTTTTATATTTAAAGATGTATTTATACTGTACATTTGTGTGTGTGTGTGTATATATATATATAATACTTTTTTTTCCATTGCCTTTAAATATATAATTTTCAATGTTCAGAGAAATAATTAAATATTTTTTCTTAAAATAAATAGATGAACAGATGTCATTGTCTGTGCCGTTCATGTGAAGGTCATTTCTGTTAATCACTGACTGAGGAACAGACTCCACTTTGTACCGTGAGCAGCCTCTGTCAGTGAAATAATTGTGCTTGTTCATGCCGTAGAGCGGAAGGCTCCCGCATGCCTGGGATTCTCTAGAACACAATGCTGCACTAAGATCTATGTCTGTGCATTTAAATACTGCTTGTTATTCAAACCATTCAACAGCTGTGAAAGGGGGCCCCTAAACAAATGGAAATGTCACTGTACACATACAAACAACGCCACTGCATTAAATACTTACACTTTCTTACTTATTTTATTGGATAATGAAACTTAAATAATTTTTTTTAACCCATTAAGAAAACAACGAGATTCACATATAATTATTTTCGTCAAGCCCCAAGATATACAGAAATCAATTTTAGATATTCCAATAGTTTATACCCAATTCTATATCTTCTTGCACACTGTATACGCCCATGATATGTTGTCTTTCCTGCTTATATTAGTATTTTTTTCCTGTTTTTTTTTCTTTTTTTCTTCATTTTATATTCATTTTATGAAGCGTGGAAGAATAGAGTGCGCATTAAGAAAATTTAAGATGTGTGTCCTCTTTAAGAGAGTGAGGCATTCTGGTAAAATTTGTGGTCAGAGTGATGACACCCATTATTTCCACACTTTATAGTAAAACAAGGCTCTCATTGACTTCCGTAAACCAGCGTGTAGACTGGCAAAAAGCCAGAGAGCTCTGCTTCCTGTTGAGATCAAGGTCGTTGATACTTCATTGCAAGAAATATTCCAGCCACACTGATGTGTTTGCATCCTGAATGCATTGTGTTATGTTTGGGACAAACCAATTTAGCTCCAGTATGGAATCCTATGTGTTCTGGTGACTAATTGGACTCTGTATATTGAGCGCTTAAGAGTCTGTCCATAAGGTGGCACACTGCTAAAAGTGTTTGACGTCTTAAAATGGGATGACGTCAGGGCACTTCTGGCACCAAAACCACCAGAGCAAGCTGTAGAGGTTCTGGTGCTTAGTGTTCATTTAAAGGGGTGCTTAATGCACCATCACAACATGCGCACCTTGTCACCATATGTCATGGTCTAATGTTTCCCCCGGTAGCTATAAGAATGTAAATAAATAGATATTAAAAAATTAATGCATATTGACAGCAAGATAAAAATAAATATATGTTCGATAGTCTTGTTTCTTTGTATATTATAATGTACTACACTGCGCACAGTGGGATTTGCAAATACTTCACTAAATCTTCCTGCCTCTCCTCTCCTAATTTTTTTTTTTTCAGGCAAATCTCAGTAGTCAAGATTTGTTGTGTATAAAATGCACTTCTATATTTTTCAAAAACGTTTTTTTTATTTACTAAAATGTTTAACTTTTTATATTGTAAAAGCAGCCCAAGATAACAATTCATGTCACCTTATCAGATGCACACTCAATGAGACTGTGCTATCCAAGAACGACCTTGTTCCTCTGTATTTGGGGCATCAGCTGGGCTACTTAGACTGATATATATTTTCAGAATCCTTAGGAATGTTTTTATTTTTTTTTGCTCGCTGCCAAAGCTGTGGGCCCAGAAAATGGGAATAATTTTTACATTACATATCTATGTTGATGCACTGCGTGTTTTTCAATATTTCCAGACTGGAATGTAACTTTAAGATCGACTACTTCTGGAAAATTATCCTTCCTACTAAAAAAACACGTAAGCATCACAAACACAGGCTCCCCTTTATGGGAAGCACAAACAGGGGACATTGTTTCTTTACAAGAAACGCACTTTACCAAATATTCCTTGCAGTAAACCTGCCTATAAAATCCATCACAGGAGATTGAGACGTCTGAGTTGACATGCAATTCTCATGGTTGAGATAGACCTAGATGGTATATTTACCATATAGTAATATTCAATGTTACGTGTGGATAAGGCAGATCTGTCTGCTTTAACGCTTTGTTAAAACTGTCTAATTTTGTTATTTTTATTTTTTGTTTTAGATGTGCATGTGCAATAGAGTCCTCAGTCGTTTTGTCTTATTTTTGTAGTGCATTGCGTAGCAGACCAAGAGTACGTAGACATTCTGCAAAAGGCATAAATGACAGTGATCGGTATAGACCCATAATGAGAATGAGGGAGTGGACACCATCGGGGAGGCTGACAATGGCGGAGACCAGGACTCTCCTTCATTGGGAATCGGCTGACCGATCCACACTCTCTTCCTGCATCCTAGTTGTGTCTCTCCTGGCACACACTGCAAATTTCCTGCAACATTTTGGACGTATTCTCCATTTTCAAATTCTAATTGAGTTCAAGCCTTAGAACTAGTGGTTTATACACTGCTAAAAAAATAAAGGGAACACAAAAATAACACATCCTAGATCTGAATGAATTAAATATTCTTCTGAAATACTTTGTTCTTTACATAGTTGGATGTGCTGACAACAAAATCACACAAAAATCAAAAAATGGAAATCAAATTTTTCAACCCATGAAGGTCTGGATTTGGAGTCACACTCAAAATGAAAAGTGGAAAAACACACTACAGGCTGATCCAACTTTGATGTCCTTAAAACAAGTCAAAATGAGGCTCAGTAGTGTGTGTGGCCTCCACGTGCCTGTACGACCTCCCTACAAAGCCTGTGCATGCTCCTGATGAGGTGGCGGATGGTCTCCTGAGGGATCTCCTCCCAGACCTGGACTAAAGCATCTGCCAACTCCTGGACAGTCTGTGGTGCAACGTGACGCTGGTGGATGGAGCGAGACATGATGTCCTTGTTATGATCAATTGGATTCAGGTCTGGGGAACGGGCGGGACAGTCCTCAGTCGTTTTGTCTTATTTTTGTAGTGCATTGCGTAGCAGACCAAGAGTACGTAGACATTCTGCAAAAGGCATAAATGACAGTGATCGGTATAGACCCATAATGAGAATACTGCACTTTTAGTAGTAAACAAAAAGAACTGCAAGAACACAGCTCTATTTAATTAGAGAGGGAAAATACATGCTGAAACGTAGAACTGTACAAAAATTGCAAGATATATACACTGCTCAAAAAAATAAAGGGAACACTTAAACAACACAATGTAACTCCAAGTCAATCACACTGCTGTGAAATCAAACTGTCCACTTAGGAAGCAACACTGAGTGACAATCAATTTCACATGCTGTTGTGCAAATGGGATAGACATCAGGAGGAAATTATTGGCAATTAACAAGACACCCCCAATAAAGGAGTGGATCTGCAAGTGGTGACCACAGACCACTTCTCAGTTCCTATGCTTCCTGGCTGATGTTTTGGTCACTTTTGAATGCTGGCGGTGCTTTCACTCTAGTGGTAGCATGAGACGGAGTCTACAACCCACACAAGTGGCTCAGGTAGTGCAGCTCATCCAGGATGGCACATCAATGCGAGCTGTGGCAAGAAGGTTTGCTGTGTTTGTCAGCGTAGTGTCCAGAGCATGGAGGCGCTACCAGGAGACAGGCCAGTACATCAGGAGACATGGAGGAGGCCATAGGAGGGCAACAACCCAGCAGCAAGACCGCTACATCCGCCTTTGTGCAAAGAGGAACAGGAGGAGCATTGCCAGAGCCCTGCAAAATGACCTCCAGCAGGCCACAAATGGGCATGTGTCGACTCAAACGGTCAGAAACAGGCTCCATGAGGGCCCGACGTCTACAGGTGGGGGTTGTGCTTACAGCCCAACACCGTGCAGGACGTTTGGCATTTGCCAGAGAACACCAAGATTGTCAAATTCGCCACTGGCGCCCTGTGCTCTTCACAGATAAAAGCAGGTTCACATTGAGCACATGTGACAGATGTGACAGAGTCTGGAGACGCCGTGGAGAATGTTCTGCTGCCTGCAACATCCTCCAGCATGACCGGTTTGGCAGTGGGTCAGTAATGGTTTGGAGTTGCATTTCTTTGGGGGGCCGCACAGCCCTCCATGTGCTCGCCAGAGGTAGCCTGACTGCCATTAGGTACCGAGATGAGATTCTCAGACCCCTTGTGAGACCATATTCTGGTGCGGTTGGCCCTGGGTTCCTCCTAATGTAAGACAATGCTAGACCTCGTGGCTGGAGTGTGTCAGCAGTTCCTGCAAGACGAAGGCATTGATGCTATGGACTGTCCCGCCCGTTCCCCAGACCTGAATCCAATTGATCATAACAAGGACATCATGTCTCGCTCCATCCACCAGCGTCACGTTGCACCACAGACTGTCCAGGAGTTGGCAGATGCTTTAGTCCAGGTCTGGGAGGAGATCCCTCAGGAGACCATCCGCCACCTCATCAGGAGCATGCACAGGCTTTGTAGGGAGGTCGTACAGGCACGTGGAGGCCACACACACTACTGAGCCTCATTTTGACTTGTTTTAAGGACATCAAAGTTGGATCAGCCTGTAGTGTGTTTTTCCACTTTTCATTTTGAGTGTGACTCCAAATCCAGACCTTCATGGGTTGAAAAATTTGATTTCCATTTTTTGATTTTTGTGTGATTTTGTTGTCAGCACATCCAACTATGTAAAGAACAAAGTATTTCAGAAGAATATTTAATTCATTCAGATCTAGGATGTGTTATTTTTGTGTTCCCTTTATTTTTTTAGCAGTGTATAAACCACTAGTTCTAAGGCTTGAACTCAATTAGAATTTGAAAATGGAGAATACGTCCAAAATGTTGCAGGAAATTTGCAGTGTGTGCCAGGAGAGACACAACTAGGATGCAGGAAGAGAGTGTGGATCGGTCAGCCGATTCCCAATGAAGGAGAGTCCTGGTCTCCGCCATTGTCAGCCTCCCCGATGGTGTCCACTCCCTGGACCCGGGCCCACAGACTGAACAAGAGCATCCCCCATGGATAGAAATCCCGACCCCCAGCCAGAATTTGCATTAGCTGTTTGCAGGTTCTATGTAGCCGGCAACAGGAGTGTTAGGCCTCCAAGACAAGTAGAGCGTGTTGGGGGTCAGCGTGCTCGCTTACCCGGTATCTGTCCAAGTCGTAGCGAGTGCGGGGACCAGAGCGTTGAGGTACCTATTGCCGCCACTGCTGTCTTCTGCGCTGTCTTCTGACGCCAGGCTTATATGGTGACACGTTTTGCCTGCAAGGAAGGTCTGCGTCCGCCATCTTGGTGAGATCCATGTCACAGTGAAGTCTGTGTGACCGAGATATCCCCCACTGGTCCAAGGGGGAAATGGGGGGCACCAAGAGGACTATTTCTCTGGGTTGAGGTGCGCGAACAGGACATCGGCCACCTTCCTGCTCTACACCTTCACTAGGCCTCACCTGGAGCTCCCGGCAAAAACAAGCTGCATATCTGTGAGATCAAGCATAAAGCTGCATCTGGAAGAGGTGTTTATGTCCATTATTTAATTTTGTTAAAGGGGGCTCAATCATCCAAAGCCATCAGCAACACTCCCATAAATGTGAATTCAAAGTGAATATTTTATTATAGGCCACATTAGATACGGGCAGGTAGGAAACTAGGAACATTCTTCCAACTAAGGGTCAAGAGATGGAGAAGGCCACATGGCCTGACACTGCTCCTTGATGACTGTTGCATGATACCTAAATTGCTTTTGCAGTTTGTTTGAGCTCCTAAAATATATTCTTTATTGACCTTTATATTTCTCCAGCTTAAAGGGACACTATAGTCACCTGAACAACTACATCTCAATGAGGTTGTTCAGGTGAGAACTATAACTCCCTGCAGCCTTTCTCATGTAAACACTGTATTTTCTGAGAAAATACAGTGTTTACATTGAAAGCTAGGAACACCTCCAGTTGCAGTCACTCAGAGTGAACCAGAGGGACTTCGGAGTTGATGGAGGCATAATATCATGTCAGCAGACTCCTTGTTTTTCTGAGTCTACCAGCATGCAGATTTACAGCTTCAGTAAGATTTTTTACTATATTTATGGAGGCATGAGGGGCCCAGGGGGGCTAGATGGTGGTGTTAACACTATAGAGTCAGGAATACATGTTTGTGTTCCTGACCCTATAGTGATTCTTTAACATTTTATTGCAGATATGGCCAAAAGGTAGATCCCGAGTTGTCGTAGAACTCCTGTTTTTTCTACTCTAAAGCAGCTAATGTGTATGGAACACCACATCTACGAGTACAATGTATATTGTAACATTTTTATTGAATTGCTTAAATGTTCGATACAGAATAAATGTAGACTAAACAAATAAAGTACATGTCCCTCTTTCTTATATATTTTTTCCTGTTTAACCCCTTAAGGACACATGACATGTGTGACACGTCATGATTCCCTTTTATTCTAGAAGTTTGGTCCTTAAGGGGTTAAATAAAACATTACATTGAGGGCTTTTCTACTAAATTTTCCAACATTCAATAATGAACTATTTCTTTAAAACATATATCTATATCTATACACACACACATTTTTTTTCCATGACAAGTTTGTAATGAAGGATGTTTTTTTTTTTTATAAAACAAATTCTTTTGTTCGGATTTAATAGACTATCTAAGTAATTCGTAATAAACCATCTTTAATATGCTGCTTTCTAGTTGAATCTAGTTCATTGCTGGTAATTGTATTCATAAAATAAAGTCATGCTCATCATTACAGAAGTTAAAATGGCGTTTATGGTTTAGATTTTTTTTTTGCTGAAATCTGTTTTATGGGGGATAATGGTATAACGAGCTAACCGCAATGCTCCCATTAATTGCACGCAGTTAAATATTAACAAGTCTTTTCTTAGATGGAGCAAAAACCAAGGCTTGCAATAAACAGATTATGTGGAGAACTTCGTGGAAGGGTGCTGGTTTCTAAGAAAATCCAAGATAATAAAAACCAAGGCATATAGTTTAACCAAATATTGAGTTTCTCTTTCTTGTAATTAATTATGAAAGTAAATAAAGAGATCCAGGCCATCTATTTTACATTAAACCATGAGTTGTTCAATCTACTGGCAACCCGGGAGCCTTGGTTGTGTGTTGGAAGGCAAAACTGTATTGCAGATCACCCCAGCATGGAAAGGGTTAATTCTGGGATTGCTGGAGGTGTACACCAAGCGTTCAGTCTAAGTGACTCTTGTTTACGTATTTGTCCATGTATGTTTTATAAGTGCTGCTTCAGGGCACTAGACATGAGTAAGGAAAAGAATTCTCATATTAGTGAATATAACCCATTGCGTTACAAGATATTGTGAGAATCAACAGACCCACTCGGGATCAGACTGCAGCAAAAAAAAAAAATTATTATATAGATATATTTCATAAGCCCAGCTGGGGCCTGGACAATCCATTGCTATGATCCAAAGAGGGCCATTAAGGAATTACTTGCTATTACTATTCTGAACAAATTTGAGCGAAGTTCTAAAAGTTAAGTAATCACCATGGAAACCAGCGGAACACGCAGAAACATTCCATTATTTATTTGTTGCATTTTTTACAACAAGATAACTATTCAGATCATTCACTTTGATAAATCTCCCTCATTCGTTCATCATTTGCCATTCTTCTCCTATTGGACCTGAAAGTAGTATTGTTTTATGGCCTGGGCACCACCTCGGATAAGAGTGAGATGCACACGTTTTTTCTTTTTCATTTTAATTAAAGTTTATTATTTAAAAGAACATTTTAAGAACCATAACCACTACAGCCCTCTGTAGTGGGTATAGTGCCAGGTGTGACCGGACATCCTCCCTACCAGAATAACTAGCAAAACCGTTTTAGAATAGTAAAAAAACAACTGTTGTCTATAAACTTGCCTTGGGTCCGCTGTGCGCTCCCCTCCTCTTCAAGCTTTTAGCTTACTTGCACTAATCCCTGCAGTGTATACTCTCAGCCAATGAGATAAGCAATGCACTGCTAGGTTTTGATTAGAGCAGGGAGCTTCCAGCTAGAGAGGAGGCCTTCAGTGGGTGCTCAGCAGACCTCTGGTAAGTTGTTGAACCTTGCTCAAATGGTTTGATTGCTTACCTTGCAAGGGTGCCAAGGCTGCAGTGGTTGTGGTGCTCCATGATGGTAACACTTTATTTCATTATTGGACAATGCACTTCATGCTAAGTATGCTAAGTGTATGTTTGTAATGTATCCTATATCCCTAATTATAGAAATCACTATTTCAATGAGTAATATAGTTTTTAAAATACATTTAGATTTAGATTTCTAGTGCTTCCTATAATGTGAGTAGGCAGCTAGGACAACCCAAGTCAGAGTCTCTTCTTTCTGGTAGAAGGTAAGATGCAACAAGAAGAAAGGGTCACAGTGCCCCTTATAGTTTTTATTTTTTTTGGATAATCTTGCTCACTTGGTATTCACATGATCTGAGACTTTGTGTATAAAAAATGTTGCGGTCACTGTGGTATTCATACATGATTAAGGATTATTGAAGCTGAAATGTCGTTATCTGGGGCTGCGCTTCTATCAATAAATCCATTATCAACATTTGCACTTGTTGTGTTACTTTATCATTGACTGCTTCTCTGTGCAAGGAACCTTTAGCTAAAGACAAGGTGATAGCAGGTGGTTGGCAGACCCCAGGTAAGTTGTTGAACCTTTCTCAAAAGGTTTGACTCTCTCATGAGGGCACCAGGGCGTGATGGTACCATAACCACTGCAGTGTGCTGTAGTGGTTGTGGTACTAGAAGTGTTCCTTTTAAAGCACTGTATAGAATGGAACTCTAGAATCAAAGTACCATGGGAGTTTTGGTTCTGTAAAAGCCAGATCTCTCTTGGTCACCCTCTTGTTATGCCAGCACTGTACAAGGTAATTGTGGGACTACGTCAAACACATCACCTGCTTTACAAATGTTTATCCTAGGAAATCCTTCCATTACGAAATTTCCAAGTTTTTACTGGTCTGTCCACTATCTCTGTAGATAAAGTCTTCTCGTGCACTTTGATATAAAACATAATTACATCATCTACAGACCACGTGACTTTAACGAACACATTAACAAAAAAAAAATTCTAATTCCAAAAATAAAAATCAGTGTGAAGGTCATACCGCAATGTCATTATACATTGATAAAGGGACAGGAGACACAAAAAAAACCATCTGTTTAGGTTTTTGCTCTTTTATTAAACTCTAGGGCAGAGCTGCCAAAAAGGTAGCTCCCTGGATGTTGTAAAACTACAACTCCCATGATTCTTTGCATGCCTTTAGAATGACAAAACATCATGGAAACTGTAGTTTAAAAACATCTAGGGATCTATCTTCACCCCTGCTCTAGGATTTTCACAAGTCAGCCCATGTTACCTAAGCTGTGCCTAATGTGTTTCTATTGCTAATTTCCATAGTGCTGGTAGCGAGCTGTTTTTTTTCTCTCCGAAGTAGTATTAAAGGAGTACTTAGTGGAGCAATTTCTACACTTTGGTGCAATTTATATATCTACCCATGAGAAAGTTTAAAGGTAGGCCTCCTCCTGTGTTTGATATTTAAATGGACACCCGGGGTTGAACACTACTCTTTTGTGTCCATTACAGAGATGCGGAAAAGGCAATAATGAATAAATAAATAAATAAAGGCTTCTCTCTGTATTGCCCTTATTTATGACTCTGTGACTGCTAACTTTTTCTGCAGAAATCCTATTTTGGTTTTGTCGAGTACAGAACAGGTTTTAATTCCCTTTAAGCTTGCAGGGGTTAAACGGTCTATTTATACAAGATGTTAAGGGTTAAAGGGTTCTGTGCAAATTGGGGGGTTGGGGCAGTTGTAAAACTGTGTAAGGTATGTGTATCTGACAGATCGTGATCTTGATTGAGAATCTGACAGTGTTAACTGCACCAAAAGTATAGAGGCAGACCGTGAAGCACTTCAAAAGGCATCTGTGTGGACATGTTAGAAATAGTGATGTCCCGAACGGTTCGCTGGCGAACATAGCTTGTTCGCGTTCGCCCCCTATTCGTCATCATTGAGTAAACTTTGACCCTGTACCTCACAGTCAGCAGACACATTCCAGCCAATCAGCAGTTTCCTTCACACATGTGCGTTTCAGGGCCTGCCAGGGCACAGTGTCACACTAGTGCAACTCATATCTGGTGTAACAGAAGTGTACATTTAAAAAAAAAAAATACAGGGGGCTTGTTGTCACCTTTCGAGGACCCTTGGTGTTGTATGTGGCTAGGTGGAGGAAGAGACCTTCAATGACATCAGTGAGGACAAGGTACGGGACATGGCTAGCTTGGTATCCAACCTTGTGCAAATGTGGAGTTTGCGGTTGTGCAAATGGAATGTTTGCGGTGCGTTAAACGGGGAGTTTGGTCTGTCACTGTGAAGCGGGCGTAACCCTTACACTACCTGATCGATACAACATCATACCTGATGTTTTAAAGCACGTTATTCCAAACAATTTAGGAATGTTAGGTGATTTATGCCCTTTATCAATTAAAACCAGACTCTGCAGCAACTATGTAATTTTCCATGGGAGTTTTGCCATGGATCCCCCTCCAGCATGCCACAGTCCAGGTGTTAGTCCCCTTGAAACAACTTTTCCATCACTATTGTGGCCAGAAGGAGAACCTGTGGGTTTTAAAATTCGCCTGCCTATTGAAGTCTATGGCGGTTCGCGAACATTTGCGGAAGTTCGCGTTTGCGAACGTAAAATTTTATGTTCGCGACATCACTAGTTAGAAATCATGGCACTTTCCAATATGCAAACCCTGTTCTAGACATGTAATTGGAAAAAAACAGAAACACGGACCCCTGTCATATATATGTCGGGACACATTCCATTATTAAGTTGAGCTTCTCTGTTATTTAATTTCTCTGAATCAACCATGACTATTTGGGAAATTCACACTGTGTTTTAATTCCTTATTATTTTTTTGTTTTGCTCACATTACTTTTGGTTTTAAAATCGTAATTGTGATAAGTCTTGTGACTTCGTAATTTTTACCTAAAGGCAAATTTATCACGTTAGGAAAATCATTAAGTTTGTGCGTTAGTTGGACTGGGCTGCAGAATTCTTTCCTTCACCTTTTGTGAATGTGTATTCTACCAGGCCAGATCAAATTTGATTGAATTTATGATGGTTAAAAATATGGGAAGTTATATATTTTGTACTGCTGATCAGCACAGAGTGAGTCACAAAATGCAGCGGTTGAGAAGAAGTTTAAGAAGCGGTTACAGAATGAAAGCATGGCAGAATGTAATAGCAGTCATGGCACCGAACAGCAGGGAATGTAAGAATAACTGCTAAATATGCCGTTGCAGAATGTTAACGCAGTCATGGAACTAGTATCTAGAATAGTTTTTGACTGTATTGGAATTTCAGTGCCCTTGTGCCCTTAACTCTGTAAATTTAATTATATCGGTTTATGAGAAACTGCAATAATTGTATTGCACAGTTAACTCCTCCTCTAGTGGTTATCTACCAAACAGCCACTAGAGGCGCTTCCTGGTGTTTCACAGAGTTTTACTCCATGAAATTATGCTGGGCGTCATCATGCTTTGAATGCGCATTAGGTTCCCTCCGTCAGCTGAGAACGAGCCCAACCTTAATCCGAGGGACATCGGTACTGGAATCAGGTATGTGTTTAAAGTTAATTATTTTACATGGCCTGGGAAGAACTGGGGGTGGGGTCTGCGGAGGCAGAGGGTCACTGTAGTTTGATGTATTCTTCACACTATAGTGTTGCTTTAAGAATTCACATTTGCCAGCCCTAATTTTAATCTTTACGCATGCAGAATACTTTTTCCATAACAAAATTTTAGGTTTTTAAAGTTACCCTGCAGATGTATCTCCTCCGGACTAAACAGTTGAAATGAAATTACTGTGATTCAATATTTAATTATGAACCTAATTTCCTCACAGCTGAAGATTCCACTGCAATTAATTATTTCTGGCAACTGTGAAAGTGTTGATTGCCGGTAAAGCAATTTGATTCAGACAGCATCTACACATCTGGATACCGCTGCCATCCAAAGGAACACCAACCAAGTAAATTTTTTATTTTTTTTAAATATGTTTATTGGTTTCATAAGATATTCCAATGCAAACGTGTTATTGTTAAAGCGGGTTAGTGCCTGCGCAGAGGCCTGGTTATCACTGCATGAATGGATATACTAGTTGTTGCCTGCGCAGAGGCTCATCAATCACGTTAATTTATTTTTTACGTCAAACTCTTACACTGCTTTATATGTGGTCCCTTACATGATTTAAAAAAATAACTTTCCAAGAATAATCAATTATGTGAATATTGGAGAGCAAAAAACGGGGCGCAAGAGAATACGGAGAACGGGCAGCAGCTGAAATAACCTGCCCTTCGGTGGGTCCCTGCTCAGATCTCTAGCTGGTTTTAGCTCATCTTGTGCCTGTCATGATCTGCTCTGCTCTGTTCTGATGTCTGGACTTGGCTTCTGGTATCCAGTACTCTTTTTGCTATTCTTGCTTAGTTTTCCTTGGTTTTTTGGTTTTCTAGTCTATGTCTGGTTTTCTTTATGCTGGGATTTCTGGGTTAATTCCTATAGTTCGTCCCTGGATTTCCCAGTCTCCAGGTTTCCTTTAAATGTTTGTTTTATGTTGCCACACCTGTTTGTTTTCCATCATTCCTTTCTGTTTCAGTGTTCCTGCAGGCAGCTCCTCAAGGCGTCTGCCCTTTCTTGCAGGTAAGTGCTATATTTGTCTTTTGGTTGTTTTAGCATACATTAGGCAGTGTAGGACCTGACAGATATGGGGTACATTGGCGTTGTTGGCAGGCTTATGCAACGTATGATCATATAGTGTGACTAAATCCCCATGATTTCCATATGTAGCACTTAGTTATTTCTCCTCTTGTTTTGCCTATGTTATCTTGTCTTGTTTTAGTTTGTATACCAGTCCATGTACAGTCCTGTCTAGTCTTGCCAATGTTATGTTTGTTTTCCTCATGTCTTGTGTATATGTTCTGGGTTTAGCTTACTATCTTTCTCTGGTTCTGGGTTCTACTAGTTCTGTCTTGCTTTCATGTTTGGTGCCTATCTCTAGTCTAGCCTTGTTTCTAGTACTGGATACAATCTTGCTGCAGAGCCTCCCTATTAAGCTCCTGGGAGGTCTGCTTGAATTCCAAGTTCCTGGTATCCGCTTAAGCTGTATCAGGGTCTTGGTATGTGGCTGCACTAACGCTGGTGCTCAACACCAGGGGGCGTGTGGTTACCCTGCTAATCCACCTCCACACTGTGACTCCTACTTAACATCAGGCATAATGGGTCCCGGTCCACGCCCCGCCGCCTGGACACTGTGTCTGGGTTCCGGGCACCGGACTGCCACCCTGACAGTGCCATTACAGAGAAAACGTCTCTGAAACATATCAGACTGGTCCCACCCTTATGGGCAGTCCAGATCCGAAATGCCTGCAAGTTCCCTCTGCGCGAGAGACACAGCAACCCGAGACGATCGTTTCAGCCTTGTTAGGCATCATCAGTGAGGCATAGCTGATATCTCTCTAGGCACCGTGAGCAAGGGGACCACGTCTGGATTACCCTTTAAACTAATGGAGAGCAAAAATCGGGGCGCAAGAGAATACTGGGAACGGGCAGCAGCTGAAATAGCCTGCCCTTCGGTGGGTCCCTGCTCAGATCTCTAGGTGGTTTTAGCTCATCTTGTGCCATTACAGAGAGAACATCTCTGAAGCATATCAGACTGGTCCCACCCATACGGGCAGTCCAGATCCGAAATGCCAGCAAGTTCCCTCTGCACGAAAGACATAGCAGAGGGGATGTGAATATTGCTACATTTTGAAACAGTTACAAATGCAGGTGTCTTTTTAATTATTATTATTATTTTTTTACTACACTCCTGCACAAGAATTGATCAGAGAGCGGAGTACACAGTGCAGTCCATAAGTATTTGGACATAGATCCAAGGCTTGTTTGTGTCTTGCATCCATATTGAGTTAAATGTAGAAAATTGATGGAAGTGCACTCCACCCCTTGCCTAGGAATCCAGGGTGCTTCACTGGATATGTCCCAGTACCAAAATGGACCAAATATAATAGTAAAAATAGAAAAATGAATCCAGGCACTCCAAATGAATTCCAAGAAAAAGGCAATTTATTGGAACCAGCAGCTACAAAGCGACGTTTCTACCCCTAAGGGTTGATAAAGACCCTTAGGGGTTGAAACGTCGCTTTGTAGCTGCTGGTTCGAATAAATTGCCTTTTTCTTGGAATTCATTTGGAGTGCCTGGATTCATTTTCTATTTTTACTTCCATATTGAGTTAAGACTGATAGTTTTAGTTTGAATTAATTTACATCCATTAACCACGCACCGTGTAGTAATGATAACCCTCATTACATCCCCCCCCCCCCCAACCACTACATGTGTCTTATGCCCCCCTTCCTCCATGTATCTTATTGCTCTTCCATGCGTCTCTCCCTCTGTGTGAACGGCTGCGCCTTGGGCCGGTGCAGCCATTCACAGGCTCTGAAGTGATGCCGGCTCACGGTCGCAGGGGTTGACCGGACCCCCTGAAGTGACAGGTCTGGTCGGACCCGCAAACTCTGCGACCATATTTGCTACACTATTGACTGCTACCATATTTAAATAAATTAGGTGGTAAGTGTAGGGTTATTTGCATCTTCATTCAACATTCACATCGATTTTCTCTATCTGGAAGAATTTATTCCAGAATGCTACAGGTTTTTTATTTCCTGTGCATATTTGAAAACTGAAACTTGGGCATTCTTTTATGGACTCACTGGTTATGCTAGTGTGGTCTTAACTTAGTCTTAATCCTGTTGGTGTCTGTGATCTGTTAAACAGTTTAAATACTTTGTTTGGGTTTTTTTCACCACATTTTTAAGCAATTATTAGTCATCAAGTAAATTCCATTTTAGTGTTCTACCTGTTAATGTTCTATCACTGAGCTCAGATGTTTCTCTTGCTTCATGTGATTTTAACACAACCAATTTTTAGGCTGTGTCTCTCTAAAGGGACACTATAGTCACCCAGACCACTTCATCTTAATCAAATGGTCTGGGTCCAGTGCCACTGGGATTTTAGCCCTTCCATGTAAAACACTGCAGTTTGGTAGATTACATAGCTAAACACACCTCTAGTCGCTGTCCTCCTGAAAGCTACTAGAGGGGGTTTTCCAGTGAGAACCAAGTCTGTCTCTGTTCTGTGATGTTTGCGTCATTATGTGCTCACAGTGCATGTTACAATGTGAAGCATTGGATTGGACAAGAAGCCACGAAGCGAGGCCTCCAAAATGACGTTTTTCATTCTGTTCTCTGTGTTACCTCTTTTGTATATTAACTAATGAAGCATTGATATATACCATACGCCTAGCCAAACGACAACTGAGCAACTAACTGTCCTATTATGTTGGTAAAGTTAATGTGAGTATATCTTTATTTTTGCATTTTATACAAAATGCATAAAAAATATAAATCTCATCCATGCTAGTTTTTTTTTTTCGATACCTACAAAAGATTTTTGTAAAAGTAAAAAAAAAAAAAATACTACAGAATTAGAAATATGTGAATGTCGTTACACGGACAAAATGAAATAATTTCAATATGTTTATTTAAGAAAGAAATGCATATGACTGTACCATTATGTGAAAAGGCCAAGCAGACGTCTAAAAGATCAGGTGATAAAATACTTAGCTGGGAGATACAGGTTGCCTGCTGCAAAAAGACTGGTAATTTGCAGAAAAATACTTCGCTATATAAACTGTCTTTGGTCATTTGTAAGAATAAAAAAAGCACGCCCACGACCCCCCAACCTCATCCCCCCTTCCCCAATCCCCCCCCCCTTTCCTACACCCTACCTTTCCTTCCCCCCCTCATACCAGCCCTTAACTGACCAAACACGGAACGCTGTAATTGACTAGACACCTACAACTAGACCGCTCACATATGACGACCGATATACCACCCACTATCAACACTCATCGCTGACTGAAACACCCGATGAGCACCTAACCCATACTGAAATTATAAGGCACACTGATGCTCCAACCCCTCACGACAGGGCCACCTATACACTGGAAGATATTCTCAACAGCACAAACCACTCCCATAAACTCGGGACCCCTGGGCACCCACCAATTAACGTACACACTTAACGTCGACAGAGGCTTTAGGGACCTAGGGGAACAACGACAGACATATGGGACACTCAGTTGGGACAAAGTTGAACTAGTTTAAGTTATCAATCTTTAAATGGCTTACATAATTAACTACCGTAAACTACTGATGCACAACAGCTTGCAACACTTGATAACGTGGGACCTATGCGTCCCACCTTCAAAAATAACCAAAACACATACACTAACCTGCCATATCTCATGCACTATAACTGGCTTTAATATCAGACTACCAAAGCTAAGCCAAGGACAGAGAGAGGGGGGAAAAAAATAGGAAAACTCATGCGAACAACACCAGTATACAATCAGGACCCTATGAAGCTGCAGCCACCACCTGTACAGCGTGGCAATACTTAAGGCTGCAAACCTGTTGTCTCCTAAAGCCTATTTATAGCACCACCTCTAGCTGACAGGGCTATTCACTACATGACCAACTGCTAATATTTCTGTCATTGCATGAGTTGCACTTATCCCCTGAGGACCGAGTTTGTATTTTGAAACGAGGTATAGCACATGCTACCGCTGTATATGATGTTACATATGTTCCTTGCTCCTTGTAATACGGTATACTATGTCTTTGGTGCAAATACCTCAATAAAAACCTAATTGATCTACCAAATTAAAAAAAGCACGGCATTTTCAGGTTTTAAAATGACTCTCCTCTGTTCTCAGGTGGCGGTGTCTATGTTCTTCCAACCATTCCTCAATTTAGCAATCACCTTGAACGTGTTCACTTGAAGAACTACCCCAAACCTCCCTTCCAGGTCTGGAAGCTGTTCACCCTCTGGAACCACCAAGGTAAACCTCTGCAGAATCCACGAAAGGAAGAGAAAGATTTCCATTTTGGCCAAGGCTTCTCCAAGACAAACACGGATCCCAGCACCAAAAGGCATGTAACTTGGGCAGGGGGAATAAATACGATTTCCATTCTCGTCCAAGAATCGGTCTGAAAAATGTAACATCATTTATTGATGGTCTTCTAAAACGCAGTAGTCCAACACAGAAATTATAAAAACAAAATGTAAATTGAATAGCCCCCCCCCACCCTCTAATGAGAACTATTATTACTCATTATGGTCTTGATTTCATATTTTAGGATAAGCTTTTTAAATGACTAAATATTTTGAAAAAAGGTTTTAATCATTTATTTTTTATATATTGCATAAATATATTGATTTTTAATATTTGAAATTTTGTTTTTTAAATTTATCTAAATATATTAAAATCATTTGAAGAAGCTAATCCAAAATGATTAAATCGAGGCATAAATTGGCCATTACACAGTCTATGAAGGAAACTGGTGGTTGGTACTGGGATCTACAATATATACACATATTACATCCTCCATCAGTGAATGGCGGTGTGGGGGTAGTAAAAATAATAACGGCTAGATATAACTTTACTTTGTGCTACCATTTGTACATTACAGAATGGGTCATACGTAGGACAGAGTTGACGACAAATTAATCATAGATTACACATAGATCATTCAAATTAAAAAGAAATGAGTCAACGGGGCTTAGGTTAAGAGACACAGAGATATTTACTAACGTGAGAATTGACAGTGAATTCCAAATCTAAGAGCAAAAAAGCTGAAATGGAAAAATCCCTAATTACGAAGGCTGTCAGTTTTGTTACTGTGGCTTTCAATTTGAAATTCAATTTGAATTCGCACTTGAAATAACCCTGATAGAGACATGATGATATTGATATATGTTTCTGTGAAGATCTCCAGAGCTTTGATTTTAAAAGGGAGTTTATTTATATATGTAGTGATGTACTAAATATATGTTCTTGGAATACATACCTGGATTAAAGACTTCAGGGTTTTTCCATTCATTGGGGTCATGATGAAGAGACCAGAGATTTATAACCACACGAGCATCTTTTTGAATTGTGTATTCTCCAATGCTATGAATGAAGAAAATCACAGTTCACTGTCATAAACAAACCCCAATTCAGTTGTATTAAAATAAAGATTACAAAGTGACGATAGCTATTTATCCCCAATTAATCCAGCTTTGCACATACAAATCTGTATAAATCTACATAAATATTTATTGCACACAGTGGCGTACTAAGGAGGGTGTGGGGTGAGGGCGGTCTGCCCCGGGTGCCACTCACTACGGGGGTGCCATGACCAGGGTGGCCTTAGGATGTGTGAGCTGTGCGGCAGGGACAGGTTGCCATGACATTCGCGCAGCTCACACACGCAGGGACAGGCAGACGCAGAATTTTAAAACCGCCTCATCTAAAATAAACAGGGTGTGGCTAATTGGCAGCGGGGGCGGAGCCAAACCAGCAGCAGAGCGCAGAGCTAAACACTGCCTCCACCCGCTGATGTTACTGCTGCACATCAAGGGGAAGCAGGATTGGAGTCCATGCTTCCCCCAACAACTACACAGCATGGACTGAATCCACTCCTCCAGCCCAAGTGGACTGTAAGTGTGTGTGAGAGAGAGAGAGATAGTGTGTGTGTCTGTCTGCCTGCGACTGTGTATGTGTGTGTCTATCTGCCTGTGACTGTGTGTGTGTGTGTGTGTGACTGTCTGCCTGTAACTGTGTGTGACTGTCTACTCGTGACTGTCTGTGTGTGTGACTGTGTGTGTGAGTGCCATCCTGTTACTACGTGTGTGTGACTGTCTGCCTGTGATTGTGGAATGCTGCCTGTAACGGTGTGTGTGCGCGACTATCTGTCTGTAACTGTTTGTGTGACTGTCTGCCTGTAACTGTGTGCGATTGACTATGTGCCTGGGACTGGACTCTGAAGACTGTTGCTAATATTGTTGTGTAAAAAAAAATGTATTCTATTGTAAGGGGCTGAGCAGGGGCTTTAGAGCGAGAGGCAGGTTTTTGTGGGAAGGGGGGTGCAGGGGTTTGTAGAAGGGGGTGCAGGAGTTTTGTAGAACGGGGGCAGGACATGCATTTGTAGAATGGCAGGCAGGAGAGGATTTTTGTAGAAGGGAGCAGGACAGGGTTTTATCAAAATGTACACATCTGTGCAATTTAAAAACTGAAAAAATTAAAAATACTGCGGGTGTTTTTTACATTTTAAAGTGGGAGGGGCAGTGCCAACTGCTCTAGGTATGCCCCTTATTGCATATGCTCTTTATTCAGAAACTGATTGGCTTCACTAAGCTTAGTGAGTTGAAACTGTTCCCAGGTCATCTCTAAAGGGCATTTACATTTTGTTTTGATTCCAGAATATTTTTTTTATTTACGTTGGACTGGAGATGGATATCCCTACTATAGCAAGACTTGTGTTTCTCTGCGCATACGGAATTTGCTGGGGGCACAATAATGTGATGTCATCGCATACCTTAGTGATCTTCACTTGGCACTTCATGACAATGACCTAACTCACCTCGATTCTTCCATGGCGACATGCGGAATGAGCAGCGGCGACACGGGGCGAATACGTAGCACTTCAGCAATGGTGGCTTCCAAATAGTGCAACTTCCCTCTGTCACTGATCAATGGGTATCTTTCAAATCCAACCTGGGCATCAAGTTCCTCTTGGATTTTGAGTTGGACCTATAGTTTATAATAATCAAATTGTCAAAATGTAAATTCATATGCATTGATGTATCTATTAATATCTGCATTAAACACCTCATCTAGTCCATTTTTGATTTCTGTGTAGTACTATAGAAAAATGTGAGCTAAGCTAATTGAATAACACGGTTGAGAACACAAGTTAGAGAGGATGATAACGAGGAGTCTGGAATATGAAGAACTGAGCAAAAAGGAGAGGAAATTTCGACATAAATCTTGAAGCATTTTTTATAAAATCCTGCCTTCCAGTCCTCCGATATTAAGGGTTACACAGATATCTGAATCAGATAACAAGCTTTGATCTATGCCAGTAGCTTACACATTTTTATTATTTATCTTTTTAAAACCTGGATCTAAACACCAACAAATAAACAAGAAGGTAAAAGGAAAAAAGGTAGAGAGGTAAGTGAAAAAGAGGACCATGTCTCAGGGTAATCTACTACACATGTGGTGGTCCTGTGAAAAAATTAAGAATCTGTGGTTCAGAGCCTTTGCTTTAATTTCCGATCTTACAGGGACTTTAATTCTGGTAACACCAGAAAAAGGCGCTGTTCCACTTTGACTTGGTCTATCTGTCATCCTTTTTAATTTGCATTTTTATTAAAGTTTGTACATAGAATATACATCTTAGCCGTTGTATGGGGGTATAACTAAACCTAAAGATAGCTTTTTAGGTGATGGTTGGGAGCACTGAAGCTGGAGGAGCAAAGCAGAGATGCGTAAGTGTAATAAAGATGAAACAAAGATTGTGTCAGACAGTGGTGCAGCTGTGTGAGAGGCCAAGTTTGGCTATCAACAGGTGGGAATGCTATGGGTCTTATCACAAGTCTTACTACAAGTCCTGGCTGCCCGGCATGTGCCACTGCCAGTTAGCTGCTACTCTGGGTGCGCCAGTCAGTAGGCGGTTGCGGGTTGTCCCATCTAGAGCCTCTCTTCTTTCTAGGTTTTCCCTTCGTCTGGGTTTCGGTGGGCAGTGTGATTGTCATGCCCAGGCTTTGCAGAAACGAGTGGATGACAGCGTGAGTGTTTCTTTACCGCGGGGGACTATAAGCATGCCCTCTGTTCCCCATCTGTACTTGTCTCTCAGCCTTCTGGCGATGGGGGCTAGCTGCCTCGTCTCCAGCAGCACAGAGAATGGCAGGTCTCTGTAAATAGATACCGTGCAGCTGTCGTAGGTGACAGTCCCAAAGGTCCTGGAACGGTTCATAATTGCAGTTCTCACTGCTCTGTCCCTTGTGACTGCGATGGTGTCCCTAGGAGCTTCGGCTTGCACTGTGGAACACCGACGTTATCTGAGGGGGATCATTGCACCCCTTTATTCCCATGGACAACAGCGCCTCCCCCTCCACAGTCTCTGGGATTCCTCGTAGGCGGACGTTCCGGCGTCTGTGGCGGGCCTCCAGTGTAGCCACTGCACGACTTAGCTGGTGGACTTGCTGGGTGAGCCCTGCGATTTGGCTCTGTGCTGCCTGTAGCTTGCTGTCTCTGGCTGTCTCCCTCGCATCCACCACTTTGATCTTCCGGTGGATTACACCAATTTCAGCCTGGGTCTCACGCAGGTCGGCCTTCCAGACCTCTTTCAGGTTGGTCAGGAGTCTCTTGATGTCTCCTTTGGTAGGCAGAGTGGAGTCTTCATCTGACTCAAGGGACTGATACCCTCCACTGGCTCGAGGAGAGGTAAGGGATTCCTCTTCCTCGTGGGAGTCCTCCAAGGTTTCTGGGTCGACCTAGGCCTCAGGCGCCATCTTAGGCAGCGCTCGTGGCGTGTGCCTCTCGAAGGAGAGTCTGATGTCTGGCAAGCGAAAGTTTTCCCTGCGGTTCTGCTTTCTATTTTTGCGCCCCATTGTGTCCTCTGCTGGGGGCTGCGAATAGTGTGTTTTCAGATGTGAGATTTTTGTTGCTGGGGTCTGTTTATTGCGGGGTCGCATCGGAGCCCCGATGGTAGATGTCTGGTTAGGTGCTCTGCTGGCCACGCCTCCTCCATCTGTCATCGTTAAATAAAACACTGGTGTTTAACATTCTGATGGCGGTGAAATGGATCATCGCTAGACATCGAAGTATGTGGAATTTCTTGATTGGTCTAAAGTTAAAAATCAGATAGCATATCAATGCTTGATGGAAAAAAGGTTATTATAAGGTCAGATGTAAGGGATACCTCTTTTATAAGATATGGAACAAGTGGCTACTGAAACACCCAGAAAATAAAAATTATGATAATGCCCTAACAACTCTTTTTTTATGTTCTTATAATGGTTTATAGATAAGGGGAGGTCCCCATGCCAAAATGTCCCTTGGTGTCCACATGGTTGTGTATAAAGTTTGTGTGTGTATGTATACGAAAAAATCTTGCACTCCACCAAAAAATCACTGTACTGCCCGGTGCTTGTCCAGCCAGGAATACAAAAATTTGCAAAGGGTAGCACTCCAAGGACTTATATAAAATATAACTTTTATTTACCTTCCAATAAAAAAAATGAAAGGTATTGGAAGGTAAATAAAAGTTATATTTTATATAAGTCCTTGGACTGCTACCCTTTGCAAATTTTTGTATATATATTATATTATATTATATTATATTGGAATGCATTACATTGGCTATTTTAGTGTCTCAGTCAGACCTTGAATGTTTAAGAGGAGAAATTGAAAATGAGAGACTCAAAATATTGGATAATCTGTTTTGTCAGCTTATGCAGTGTTTAAGAGATCTTATCAATTTATATTTTGTTTTGTATTTTTTTATGTGAAAACAATAAAAATATTTGAAAAAAAGAGCAACATGCTCAGATGGAGTGTTATACTGCCAGGTATGAAACCTGCATTTATTAAACATATGCAAAAAATGTAGGACATCTATAGGAAGGGAGAGTGATGGAAAATAAACAGTTTTATCTATGCAATGCTTAGTGAATATTCCCCTAGACGTACAGAGCTATATATATATATATATGTTACAGGGTGTCCGTCTCATGTCCTGCTTTCTACTTCTGTAGCTAAAGTATTACTGTATACATAGCTAGAAAGATGGGATGGTCAGTAGGCCTGATTAGAATACAATACAATATTTTTCTCACGTGTGCCTGACACCAGTTTTCACACCCAGCTAAACATCCTGCACTTGGGAAAAAAAAAACATTCTTTCTAAGCACCTGCAAATTTTAATTGGGTTCCTAAATCAAAGACTGTCATATCGGTTAACAGAAGACTAACAGCAATACGTAATGTTATATAAAAAATTTTACTTTTTGCACTGAGAATCCCGTGATTGGCTGATATTGCCGTATACACCCCTAGAAAAACAGTGTGTTTTATATATATATATATATATATATATATATATATACACACACACACACACACACACACACGATGTACGACCATTAATTAAACCTTTTTGCCCATTGCCCTGGTCCTAATGTTTGTTTTTTCACAACCCATTAAATATGCGATATTCTATCTGCTGCCATTGTCATCATTACATAGCTCAACCGAAGGCAGCAAGAAATATCCATCACTGCCATTTCTCCATTATTCACCCACATGTGCCGTGTAGCGGAGTAGAGGTACGATCCAAGGTAGCTCCGCTGGTAGACAGGAACAGCAATCCAATATAGGTATCAAACGGGTAGCGTGGTTACAATCCCTTCCCTCCAAGAACTAGACGACACATAGCTTGGAGGTCAACTGTCAGCTTTATTCACACAATTTCTTTTATGGCTTTTTCCCATGCAAGGGAGGTAACTCAAAACAACCAATCACCTCACAATCACCTCCCCTCCCTCTCCTCCCCTTAGATTAGCAGGTAAATTAATTAGAGGGAACCGAGTTTTCCCCAGTTTCTGAATGACCCCTAAATACGGGGGGTACGAGGATAAACGGGGGTCCCCTGGTAGGTCTGCTCTGGGTGAGTAACATATTCAAATTTCACCCAGATCAGACCAGGGGTTCGGGAGTTACAGGTATGTAAAGATTTGACCGACTGCAGGGACACAGTAGCCGAAAACGGCTCCATAGATTCTGGCCCTGTAGTCGGTCTACTTCACTGCATAGAAAGTGCCGAACAGCTCAGCCATCCGACCCCAATCTTTGGTTCGGATGAATCCCCTAGACTGGGGAATGCAAACTACCGAACG
Organism: Pelobates fuscus; assembly: GCF_036172605.1. Taxonomy (NCBI): domain Eukaryota; kingdom Metazoa; phylum Chordata; class Amphibia; order Anura; family Pelobatidae; genus Pelobates; species Pelobates fuscus. The sequence goes on along the minus strand of NC_086326.1, from coordinate 30,817,655 downwards.
GCGGGCCGTTCGGCAGTTTGGATCATATGATTTGGTGATCCTGGAGGTCTGAGCGGTGTCTGGGTAGTCGAGCGTCCGATTTTAGTTCCAGACGCTCGACGACCAAACACCGCTGTTCGGCAGTTAAGATGGCCGCCGCCACGTGGAGATTAGGCGAACGGCGGCCACCCACGGACCCAATAACGGTATGTGCACATGGATTCTTCTTTAACATGCTGGCATAATATACAAGATACATTGACAGGGACAAATAACATGGTAAATACGGGTTTCTGGTGGCTGCTTCTGCCACAATGCTCCCCCAGAACCAAGCCAGCATACACAGTCTGATCCCAACGGATCGGCTTGGGGATGTCTGGAGGAGTACCCACAGATCACTTGTCTAGTTCCGTTTGTCGGGATAACCCGTCAGCATTTCCATTGAGCTTCCCCGGGCGATATTGGATATTGAAATCAAAGGGCTGAAGCGCTAAGCTCCAGCGCAGCAGTCTGGCATTGTCTCCTGACACCCGGTTCAGCCAGACCAACGGGTTGTGATCTGTGAGCAGGGAAAATGTTTGTCCATACAAATAGGGCTGTAGTTTCTTGAGGGCCCACACCACGGCAAGGCATTCCTTTTCGATGGCGGCGTAGCTTACTTCTCTGGGTAAAAGTTTTCGGCTGAGGTAAGCTACGGGGTGTTCACCGCCATCGGCTCCGATCTGGCTCAGTACTGCTCCCAATCCGAACATTGAAGCGTCTGTATGGACGAGAAAGCGTTTAGTCGGATCGGGAGCAGCCAACACAGGGGCATTAACAAGGGCATTTTTTAGGAGTTGGAAGGCCTGTTCACACTCTGGGGCCCATACTACTAATTTGGGAAGGTTTTTGCGGGTTAAGTCGGTAAGGGGCTTGGCTAGGGCGCTGTAGTTAGGTACAAACTTTCGGTAATATCCTGCCGTCCCCAAAAAGGCTAGTACCTGGGTTTTAGTGCGGGGGGTTGGCCATTTAGCTACGGCCTCTATTTTGGCTGGTTCGGGTTTTTGGTGGCCGCTGCCTACTCGGTGTCCGAGGTATTGGACCTCGGCCATCCCTATATGGCATTTACTGGGCTTGAGGGTCAGTCCGGCTTCCCTGATGCGGTCTAGCACTGCTCCGATATGGTCTAAATGATCGGCCCAGGAGTAACTAAAGATGGCTATGTCGTCTAGATAGGCGCAAGCGTACTCCTGAAACCCGTCCAATAGTCGGTCCACCATCCTCTGGAAGGTGGCCGGGGCGTTCTTCATCCCAAATGGCATGACCCGGAATTGGTACAGGCCAAATGGGGTGACGAAGGCCGACTTGGGAATGGCGTCCTCGGCTAGAGGAATTTGCCAATATCCTTTACAAAGATCAATGGTGGTTAAGTATTTCCCCCTAGCCATTTTGTCTAATAGCTCGTCTATCCGGGGCATGGGATAGGCATCGGATATGGTTTTATCATTGAGCCTCCGGTAATCTACACAGAAGCGGGTAGTTCCATCCCGCTTCGGCACGAGTACTACGGGGGATGCCCAGGGGCTATCTGAATGCTCAATTACCCCTAACTGCAACATTTCCTTCAGTTCCTTGTACATGTTCCCCCTCACTGCTTCGGGAATGCGGTAGGGCGGTTGACGGAGTGGGACCGGATCTAGGGTTTCTACCCGATGGGTAGCTAACGGGGTATATCCCGGGAGGTTGGAAAAAGTGGCTCCTTTTTCCCTAATTAAACTTTGGGCCTGAGCTTTTTCCTGGGGATTCAAGCGGTCTCCTAGCTGTACGGCTGCGAGATCCTCTTGTAGCGTTTCTCGGGCCAGCATGTCAGGGAGGGGTAGGTTATCTGTGTCCTCTGCAGCCGAGGCGCAGATGGCGGATACTTCCTCTGTGCGCTCGTGGTAGGGCTTCAGCATGTTCACATGGAACATGCGTCGGTCCCCGGTCCCGGCGCAGGGGCCGATTATATAGGTGGTATCGCAGACCTGCTCTACCACCTTGAATGGGCCCCGCCAGGAAGCCTGCAGCTCGTCAGTAGGGACGGGGCGTAAGACTAGTACTTTCTGGCCGACCTGAAAGCTGCGGTCCCTGGCTCCCTTATCATACCAGTGGCGCTGGCGTGTCTGGGCCGCCTGGAGGTTGTTGCGCACAGCTCGGGTCAATTCCTCCAGGCGGTTCCGAAACTCCAACACATAGGGTACGATAGGGGTGCCGTCAATGGTCGTCCCCCCCTCCCAGTGTTCCCTTATTAGGTCTAGGGGTCCCCTTACCCTCCTTCCGAACAACAGTTCGAAGGGAGAGAACCCAGTGGACTCTTGGGGCACCTCTCGGTAGGCGAACAGGAGATGGGGTAAGAACCGCTCCCAGTTCTTCTGAGTGGCTACGAACGTGCGGATCATTTGTTTTAAGGTCCCATTAAACCGTTCGCAGAGGCCATTGGACTGGGGGTGGTATGGGGAATTAAGGATAGCTCGGACCCCGCATACTTTCCAAAGCTGTTGCGTGACCTCGGCCGTGAATTGGGTACCCTGATCTGAAATGATCTCCCGGGGGATCCCCATACGGGTAAAGATACGCATGAGGGCGTCTACTATGGTCTCTGCGTGTACATTCGTTAGGGCTACTGCTTCGGGGTATCTAGTGGCATAATCTACCACGGTCAATATGTATTTCTTACCAGACGGGCTTTTTTTGTCTCAGTGGTCCGATAATGTCTACCGCTACTCGGCTAAAGGGTTCTTCAATAATGGGCAGGGTGTGTAGTTTGGCCTTGTATCGGTCCCCCCGCTTTCCCACTCTCTGACAGGTATCGCAAGTATTACAGTATTGCTTAATATCCTGTGATATCCCTGGCCAGAAGAAGTTCTGTAGCAGCCGATGTTTGGTTCGGCTGATCCCTAGGTGTCCGGACATGGGAATGTCGTGGGCGATTCGCATTAACTCTTGTCGATACTTTCGAGGCACAATTAACTGTTTAATGGGTACAGGAATTGACCCGGCTACTACTTTTTCTACATACCGGTATAATAACCCCTTATCCCAAGCATATCTCTCCCCCTCTCTGCCAGTCTGGTCTTTATCTATCCTGTCCTTGTAAACCTGTAGGGACGGGTCCAGGGCGACCTCGCTACCAAATTCTAATGGGGCAGCCCAGGGTAATACAGTGTGATCAGGGGGGTTTGTGCTTACCTGAGCCTCAGAGTCAAGGTGGGGTGCCGTGGTGCGAGCCTGTTGGCGGGTGACGACCGGGTAAGCTTCCTGTGGAGGAGGCCGGGTAACAAACGCGGAAGTTAGCTCCCCCAAATCGTTTCCCAAAATCACATCGGCAGGTAGGTCCTGCATCATCCCCACTTCAATTTGTCCTGCCCCCGCTCCCCAGTCCAAATGTAGTTTAGCAGTGGGTACCTTGTAGATAGCTCCCCCTGCCACTCGAACTGCAATGCACTCCCCAGTGAGATGGTTCGGGGCCACTAAATGGTTCCGTACCAGAGTGATGGTGGCCCCAGAATCTCTTAACCCCTCCAGCCGCTTGCCCTCCACATGGACCACTTGTCGGTGGCCCTGGCGGTTGTCTGAGGCCGCCTGGACCGGGTTTACCTCATGGAGGGTGCCCAAGGGTTCTGCTATTTGGGTAGAGGTGAAAGGTTGAGCCCAGGGCCTGCCCTGATAGCAGTGTACCGCGGCTCGGGGGGTGGTTGGTGGTCGTTGAGGGGTCCAGGCTGGTCTGGCCCGGCTTTGGGGACAGTCTCGTTGCATGTGACCCAGCTGGTTACATGCATGGCACCGGACAGATGCCCGGTTGTTGTACCGGGGGGTTTGAGACTGGTAGGTCCCCCCTGGTCGGGGCGGATTTACTGGGGTAAGCTGGGGAACAGCTGGCGTAGATTGCACTCTACTGGAGACATGCTGTTCCCGTCGGGAGTCCTGATGCTCATCTGCTAGTTGAGCGGCCTCATGCAGAGTACGGGGCTTACGTTCTCTTACCCAGATCTGTAACTGTGGAGACAAACGTCGGTAGAACTGCTCCAGCATCATCAATTGCTTGATCTCTTGGGCCGTGACGGCTTTGGCTGCCTCAAGCCACCCGTCAGCTGCCCGTTGTAGGCGGTGTGCAAATTCTGCATGTGAGTCTTTTTCTGATTTGGGTAATTCCCGGAACTGTGTTCGGTATGCTTCAGGTGTAAGGGCATACCGTGCGAGCAAGGTTTGTTTTACCTTTTGATAGTCCCTGATATCCTCTGCCGGCATAGCTCGGTAGGCATCTGCTGCGCGGCCGGATAGGTTACCCGCTAGCACTCGTACTTGTTCTTCAGTGCTAATGGCATGTAGCTGGCACAAAAGTTCAAAGTTCTGTAAATAGCCATCAATGTCCCCCTCGGTATCATTAAATGCTTTGAATACCTGGTACGGTATTTTAGCTTTCGCTGGCGGGGTGGGGGCCGCTGTTGCGCTTCCCTGCGCTGATCGCTGCATAAAGAGAGCCTGTACATCGTTGTACACCTGGTCTGCTTTCTGTGCTGCCATGGCTGGTGAGAATAGAGCCATCCTGGCCCTATATTCTCTGGTAAACTCAGTTTCTTCCCCCTCCCTTGGGGGTGCTGCAGCAGCTGCGACTCTGTCTCCTTCCATGAGTTCTGCGATTAGGATAGCCTTTGTTTTGTTGCTTGCTATCCTCCCTCTCGCTTCCAGTAACTCTTTTAGCGTGTCCCGTTTCAAGAGGGTATAATCTGTTTCCATTCAGTCCTTTTTAATTCCTGCTGAATGCCTCTTGCTGTGTAGTACGATCCCGTCGCTTGCCACCAATTGTAGCGGAGTAGAGGTACGATCCAAGGTAGCTCCGCTGGTAGACAGGAACAGCAATCCAATATAGGTATCAAACGGGTAGCGTGGTTACAATCCCTTCCCTCCAAGAACTAGACGACACATAGCTTGGAGGTCAACTGTCAGCTTTATTCACACAATTTCTTTTATGGCTTTTTCCCATGCAAGGGAGGTAACTCAAAACAACCAATCACCTCACAATCACCTCCCCTCCCTCTCCTCCCCTTAGATTAGCAGGTAAATTAATTAGAGGGAACCGAGTTTTCCCCAGTTTCTGAATGACCCCTAAATACGGGGGGTACGAGGATAAACGGGGGTCCCCTGGTAGGTCTGCTCTGGGTGAGTAACATATTCAAATTTCACCCAGATCAGACCAGGGGTTCGGGAGTTACAGGTATGTAAAGATTTGACCGACTGCAGGGACACAGTAGCCGAAAACGGCTCCATAGATTCTGGCCCTGTAGTCGGTCTACTTCACTGCATAGAAAGTGCCGAACAGCTCAGCCATCCGACCCCAATCTTTGGTTCGGATGAATCCCCTAGACTGGGGAATGCAAACTACCGAACGGCGGGCCGTTCGGCAGTTTGGATCATATGATTTGGTGATCCTGGAGGTCTGAGCGGTGTCTGGGTAGTCGAGCGTCCGATTTTAGTTCCAGACGCTCGACGACCAAACACCGCTGTTCGGCAGTTAAGATGGCCGCCGCCACGTGGAGATTAGGCGAACGGCGGCCACCCACGGACCCAATAACGGTATGTGCACATGGATTCTTCTTTAACATGCTGGCATAATATACAAGATACATTGACAGGGACAAATAACATGGTAAATACGGGTTTCTGGTGGCTGCTTCTGCCACATGCCGTGATACAGAATAACTGAATGACTTACCTCTGGATAGTGTAATAAATAAGCCACTGCCCACTTCAATACAGTTGAAGTGGTTTCCACTCCTGCTCCAAATATATCCCCGACCGTCATAAGCAGGTGATCCTCGGTGAGCCCCACATCCTGGGAAATATTGCTGTTGTTGTTTTCCACGCTAAGCTTTGCTTTCAGAAGAGCATCTGTCAAGTCTTTTATTGCCTCGCTACAAAATGCCTCCTGTGCATAAAATGTGACAGGTCAGGGTAATACAGAATCTAGAATCAATATTAAAAACATTCTCAGGCCAACATTAGAGATCTGTACTCCCTTCTAAATATGGATAATTTCATATAATAAATAGTTGGACACCCTGAAACAAAGCTTACACAGTAGGGTGACCAGTTATGGGGTCACTGGTACATGTTCATTATTCTTTGCATTTTTATAAGACTCAAGATGATGTCTTTTTGGATGGGGTATCCATGGGATGAGGGTAGATAAGTTTACCCGACTCTCTCCTTGGTATCCCCATCATCCACTTCAGCTTGATCTTTATCAGCCAGGTGTTTCTCCAATGGTTTTCTCTTGTTTACGCATGAAATTAAAAAATGTAGGTCTGCAGGGATGTCGAATCCTCCTTTTCTATCAAGTTATAAAATTTGTAAGCTCCCGACTGATTCCTCTTCTGCAACTGCCATTAGTCTAATACTATCCTTAACTTTTTGTGTCATTTTACCCCACTCCCTCTAGCATGTAAGCTCATCCAGAAGGGCCCTCAACCTCTCTGTTCCTGTGTGTCCAACTTGTCTGGTTACAACTACAGGTCTGTTCGTCCACCCATTGTAAAGCGCTGCGGAATTTGATGGCACTATATAAATATCATAATAATAATAATAATAATGTTATTGTTTTTTATTTTTGATTCTTACATTTTGCAACTTAAACTAGGGTCACCTACTGGATGTGTGCTGCCTGGGGCAAAATAATCTTGCAGAGCTAAGTTTTATCCCAGACCATTCCTCCCCCCCTCCCCCTCCCTTTTTTAGGACGCCCAGATCGCAGCTAGGCAGGAACAGAATAGTCATACTGCACACAAATCTCTAACTGGTCTCTTGCGACATCAGTCATACCAGAAACACAAAATCCAAATATTCTGCTTCCTGTGTGATTTGGGTTTAACTGGTGAAAGAGCTAAGTGCAGCACAACCCGCTAACTGCTCACACATCTGTAACAATTCCTTGCGATTTGTGGTTGAGGAAGGGGATGGAATTCAAAGATCCAAATTCAAAGATAATTGGAATCAAAACAGTGCTATTATTGCTTAAATGAACACTATAGAGTCAGGGACACAAACATGTATTCCTGCCCTATAGTGTTAAAACCACAATCTAGCCCACTGGTCCCCCTTGCCTCCCTAAATATAGAAAATCTTACTTGTATTCAAGTCTAGAGCTGATGCCTCTCCTTTGAACTGCATCTGACCTCTGACATCATCAGAAGTGGTGGTCTGAGCCAATCACAGTGCTTCCCCATAGGATTGGCTAAAACTGTCAAGGAGGCAGATCAGGGGCAGAGACAATCAGCATCTCCTCATAGAGATGAATTGAATCAATGAATCTCTATAAGGAAAGTTCAGTGTCTGCATGCAAAGGGAGGAGACACTGAGTGGCAGTATTGTCTGTGTGCAGTTCTACCCCAGGAAGCACCTCTAGCCGCCATCTGAGGAGTGGCCAGTGGAGTTATCACTAGGCTGTAATGTAAACACTGCATTTTCTCTGAAAAAAACAGCATTTTTTCTGGTTCTGGTGAAGTTAATGATTCTACTCACCAGAACAAATTCAATAAGCTGTAGTTGTTCTGGTGACTATAGTGTCCCTTTAAATGTGTTAATGGGTTAACCATTCTAGCCAATACATGTGAATTTATCAGTTTAATAGCTTAAATTCAAATACTTACTTCATGTTCCTTCAATTTCTGTTCCAGAAGCTTATCTCGCTTTGCCACAGAGTTCTTCAATAAACTCAGATCTTGGTTTGGAAATATCTGCAATTTAAAATAAAGAACAGAAATAACAATAAGCAAATCACTTAGTCTCTCTCTCTCTCAATGCAATCTGACGTGATAAATTAACTACATTTAATAGCCTTTTTTCCTACCTGTAGCCAAGGAAAGATATCCACTAAGCTATCTTTGGCAACTGTGTCCACTATGCCTTTACTATAACTCAACATTTGCTGAAACTCTGTATCTCCTCTGTTGTATCTGGTATTGAAACATAGTGCGCAAACCACGTTGGTTACAGCCCGGGTCAGTTCTGGTGCCATGTCCAATGGATTGCTTTGGAAACCGATGAGCGTTTGGCACAGTGATGAAGCCTCACGAGAAACTGTAAAACACAAAGGGTAACGAATAAAATATGTTGATTCTTGGTAAATAGCATCCACGTGGTTTATTCACAGACATGCAACGTACCAGCAGTTGGGGGGTAATGAGTTATAAAGCTGCTCAACATAGCAAAATGGTGGTGCTTGGCAGTATATTTATCCCTTTAAGACAAAATTCAACTACTCCCAATTTTAGGTATAGTTCACCCAATTTTTGTCACTGCCTGGCTGTTTCTGTGCACGGCCTATTTTCCACCAATGGCACATCCAATTGGCACACCAACATAACTTTTTTAACCCCTTAAGGACACATGACATGTGTGACATGTCATGGTTCCCTTTTATTCCAGAAGTTTGGTCCTTAAGGGGTTAATTAGTATATTTTATAAAATTGAGGGTGATTACGAACTCAGGTTCTCTTTCTTTTTAGGAGTAGCAGTGATCTAAACACAGCTTTGCTATACATAAAATCAATTTATGAAGACTAGTTTTCACATTTGTCTTTTGTTTTATCCCCCCTCATGTTCTTGTTGTCTTTTAATTAGTGTTGTATGTATTGCTATTTCTATGATTATGACAAAGTAACAAGGTCTCATGCATTATGGTTAACTAATGCAATTTTCTAGCGTAGGTAGTAAACAGGACCACATGCTTCTAAATGTCTGATGCAGTTTTGTACAGGAATACACATTTGTTTTCATGGCACTATAGTTTCCCTTTGAATATGTCTCATGAGTTGGAGATTTGCATTGACCACTAAAACACAGTTTTCCTTGGATTTATTTGACATTTTCCTAAAAATTATGTATCTGACATTAGCTTGGTGACCTATCTTTCAACTGTAAAAAATAGTCTAGGAACTCATTCTTCCAATGTATTCCAGTATGTATTTACAAAGGACTCAAAATTTCCAGTCATCACTAGACGAGTAAAAAATCTAGCCCATCAGCGTAGAAATTGGCCACGGACCCTAGGCTTGCAGTGGTTTGTGACTTTGAAGCCTTGGCTAGTAGCATACTATTTTAAGCCTTGTACTAATTACTTAAAACACTGAGATTAGAGATGTTTGTCTAATGGAATATCCATTGCATTGAGGAGAGCATTGCACCTACAGCAATCCAACGATTGTGATCAGTTTCAGAGCTTTACTAATTAGAAATGGCTGGCACAATTAATGAAGACCCCATAAAATAGCTTAGGTACCCCATTTTCCTTCTCAGTCCAATGGTTTACGTCAAAAAAATATTCTTAAATGTATTTGTAAGACTCAAACAAGCCTGGCTTTATTTAGACTGAATGATGATCCATTCATTGTGCTTGCTCTGAGTATGGGTAATGGTTTTTGTTTCACCTCAAACCCTACAGCTTTCGTTAGAAGAATCTGATAGAACTTTTAATATATATATAATGAGTTGCCATTCAGTCTCAGAACAAACAATGGGTTTTGTTGTAAAGTTGGTCTAAGGCAGTGATGGCGAACCTTTTTGAGCCAGAGTGCCCAAACCGCAACTTTTTTTTCCTCAAAGTGCCAACACGGCAATTAAACCTGAATACTAAGGTTTCAGTTGTCTGAACTAATTAACAACTTTTGTTTTAAAAGAATAACACAACAGAGAGTTCAATGATACAATATTTAAATAATGATATAAATAGATAAAATGAAGCTTATATTTATTAGTATCTTCAACAAATGGAATACATACACACACACACACACAGTCTGCTGAACACACACACAGTCCGCTGAATACACACACAGTCCGCTGAATACACACACAGTCCCATGAATACACACACAGTCCACTGAATACACACACACACAGTCCAATGAATACACACACTGCCGAAGACACACACAGACTGCTGAATACAAGCACACGCACACACAGACTGCTGAATACATACACACGCACACACAGACTGCTGAATACACGCACACATACTGCATTGAGGGGTGTAGTGTATGTGTGTCTGTGTGAGGGGTGCTGTGTGTGTGTGTGAGGGGTGCTGTGTGGGAAGGTAGGAGTGCTGTGCTGTGTTGGAAGGTAGGAGTGCTGTGCTGTGTTGGAAGGTAGGGGTGCTGTACTGTGTGGGGGTAGGGGTGCTGTGCTATGTGGGGGGTAGGGGTGCTGGGCGGGGGTAGGGGTGTTGGGTGCTTTGTGTGTGTTGGGGTAGGAATGCTGTGTGGGGTGGTAGGGGTGCTGTGTGTGGGGGTATCGGTGCTGTGAGTGTGGGGGGTGGTAGGGGTGCTGTTTGTGTGGGGGTGGTGGTAGGGGTGCTGTTTGTGTGGGGGTGGTGGTAGGGGTGCTGTGTGTGTGGGAGGGAGTAGGGGTACTGTGTGTGTGTGTGGGGGAGGTAGGGGTGCTGTGTGTGTGGGGGAGGTAGAGGTGCTGTGTGTGTAGGGGAGGTAGGGGTGCTGTGTGTGTAGGGGAGGTAGGGGTGCTGTGTGTGTAGGGGAGGTAGGGGTGCTGTGTGTGTAGGGGAGGTAGGGGTGCTGTGTGTGTGGGGGGAGGTAGGGGTGCTGTGTGTGTGGGGGGAGGTAGGGGTGCTGTGTGTGTGGGGGGGGAGGTAGTGGTGCTGTGTGTGGGGGGGGATAGGAATGCTGTGTGTGTGGGGGGATAGGAATGATGTGTGTGTGGGGGGATAGGTGTGCTGGTTGTGGGGGGTAGGGGAGCTGTGAGGGGATAGGGGTGCTGGGTGTGTGGGGGGTAGGGGTGCTGGGTGTGTGTGGGGGGTAAGGGTGCTGGGTGTGGGGGGAGGGGTGCGGTTTGGGGGGAGGGGGTGGTAAAAAAAAAAAAGTATGCTAAATCTTGGTGGTCCGGTGGTGGTAAGGATTGTAGGGAGCAGCTCCTCCTGTGCACTGCTGTGTGGAGCGTTGCCATGGTAACGCGCGGCAACGCTTCACACAGCTTGCTCGTGGGAGGACAGGGGAGCTGCTTCACAGATCCCTCCCCCTGCCTCCCAACACGGAAACAGAGTAGGCGCCTGCCTTTTTGGGCAGGCAGGTGCCTTCACTGCATTGATGGCAAACCTATGGCCGCGTGCCCACAGAGAGGGCGCGGCGTGCCACCTGTGGCACGCGTGCCATAGGTTCGCCATCACTGGTCTAAGGCAAAGGAAAGGTTTTTTTACTGTAAGAACAATCAGGATGTGGAATTCTCTGCCTGAAGAAGTGGTTTATCAGAGTCCATACAGATGTTTAAACAGCAACTAGATGCATACTTGCAAAAACAGAATATTAAATTATATAATTTCTCAATGTAGGGTAATAGCTTCTTGATCCAAGGATAAATCTGACTGCCATTCTGGGGACAAGAAGGAATTTTTTTCCTAATTTGTTGCAAAATTGGAAGTGCTACAAACTAGGGTTTTTGCCTTCTTTTGGATCAACAGCAAAAAACAAATGTGAGGAAGGCTGAATTTGATGGACGCAAGTCTCTTTTCAGTTATGTAACTATGTAATTTACTCAGTCATGACATTTTCATGCTATTCTCGGACAGAAGGTTTTCGTTCCTATCACTCTCTGTGGTGATATACTCAATATATTATTATATAATTAGTCCTGAGTGTAATAGTAAGATATGTAATTAGTAAAATGAAGGGAGAAATGCAACTGTTAATAATTATTACTTTTTTCTATTTAACATAATGAGCCAACTTGTGAGATATTAGTAAACTTCATACATATATTTCACCCATATATTTTTTATATATATATATATATATATATATATAAAAAATTTTTATTGTGGGTGCTTTGTACTTCCTCAATATGAATGACTTTTGTAGTATGTAGAATTAATAGAATAAAATCTGCTAACAATGTATTAAATAATAAATTAAATGCACTAGAACAACAGAATGTGTTTTTTTTTTTTTCAATTTAATAGAGAAACTGGCACGTATTTTGGTAAATACTACCAGCTGTGACCATATTGCAATTCTTATACTTAAATTTGGGCTAAATACACCCAAGATGTGCTGATACAAGCAAGGCAAATTCACTTCACATTGTTTACACACTACATAGAAGTTTCAATAAATGCCACTAGATGTCACTAGAGAAGCATGCTGATATTTACTTCCACTATAACCACCACCAGAGCTGTAATATCTGGAAGGGACATTTACCATCACACCAGCAAAATATAGATCTTTTATTACTTTGAGGGAATTTAAATATGATACTTCTTATACCACATACATCATTAAAGTGTACCTTTCATCAAATCTGTCATGGTGGTAAATTGAAGAGCATAATATTTTATCTTGAACATTTGTGCTAGCCAAAGTGATAGCTATTCGGAAATAGACAAAGACACGGTGTCTAACATTTAACCAGAAACTTGATATTGTGAGACGCGGAGATCTAAATATGGCAGTAAAGGGATACACACATACAAAATGAGCAAAGAGGCGAGGCATCACCAAATTTCCTAAATTCATTCTTTTTTAAAAAATAATCTCTCTTTTTTAGTGCATTATACATTAAATAAAAAGGCAAAAAAACAAGTGTAACCAATTACAGGTTACCTGGTTTTATTTATTTTTTATTTACTTGATAGGCCAGGGTACCATGATATACCAAGAGCATAACTGACATGAACGTGACCACTAGCATGTGCAAATGTACAGTACTTTGGTAGAAATGTCTGTGAACACATAGATTCATGGAACACTTTCTAAACAGATGCATGAGTGCGCATGAGCATGCACACAGCATCGTGGGAAGATGTCAATACCTGGATCTGCGTAGATGTTGGTGGATTTTATACTTATCTCTCTTTACGTGAACCAGTCAAGTATGGGTGCCTCTTGAAGATATTTCAGAACGTGGGATATCCTGTCCATTTAATGACAGCAGGGCTATATTGAACTGGATTTTTGTTTTTTAAGAGAGACATTCCGTGCTTGTGTGGATCATATCGTGGAGACGTGATATAATATAATTAGTGATGATGGGGTTAAATCAGTAACTAATGTTCATCCCACTGTACTTCCCATTAACCCCAGAAGGTGGCCCTGTTCCCTTTTTCGACCCACAGGGTTAATAATGTTACCTACTCTACAAATTATGAGTTTAAATACATGTCTGGAGTGATCACGATGCAGGATGTGAGAAGGGTGGTTGGTTAGTGTAACTAAAACATGGTAATTTAATTATTGGTATATGTGACTTCAGAAACTCAAGCAAAGATAGAGTACTGAATATCACAGTCAACTATCACATGGGCAAATGACTGGAGAAAAAAAAAAAGAACTCATGATGTTATTTTGAAATCATTAAAAATCATCAAAAAAAATCTAATAAGTTGGTGAAGAGAAATCTAAAGGTTATTAGGAACCAGCGCACCATCGAGAAGATAAAGGATGGAGTATGGTGACAATCTAACTATCTGTCGGTCTGTCCAGTGTTGGGTGCGAGAAAGGACAATGGAAAAGTAGGCAAGAAATTGCTATGGAGAATGTTCATGAGTGGGACCTACAGGAATCTCTCAAGGTGTGAATAGACAGGGTAGAATATCAGATGGTACTTCCCTGATATGAGCTTAACCTCTATGTATTTAGCTGCAATACTTTGAGAGAAGTAGGACATATGGGCTTACTGATTTCCTCGATAGCGATGGTCCCTTCTCCGAACATGTTGACAGCTGAATGTACTATCTTGCGGTGAAATTTCCAGCTTGGGCTGTAGTCTGCAAAGGCAATGTCTTTTCCGTTCCTTGATAAAATATTAGTTGTTACCTTTAAAACATAATAAATATAGGTGTTATTTGGGTGTTGCATCAACTTTAATTATGTTTTTCATTGAATTTGTTTTTTAAAAAACAATTATTTGTATTAAACAGAAAAAGGAACTATACTGACTACTGTCCACAAAATCTTGTAATGATCACATAACGCAACATTTTGGGAGAATTACTTTACAAGGGATAAAACGGCTTGTGAACAGTTTCTCAGAAGAGTTGATATCAGCTCGGTGGACAGAAACATACATTCATTGGCTACCAAAAATATGAGCAAAATTGTGAATAGCCCTGGTAATACATTTTATGGAGATGGTCCATCCTGTATCCAAGCTCAAATTCCATGCAATCCATGTGCCCGAACAAATTTTACCAGTATTGAAACTCTTAAATAGAGTGAGTTCCCATGATGGGGTTGCAATAATTTTGGTGTATTCCTCCTACTCTTGATATTGTTTATACTTTATTTCATCTCTTGACTATGCCTGTGTAATTGAAACAGCTTTTTCTGTGATCTTTGGGATAATTTTTACTATTTTAAAGCCTGGATTTAAAGACTGTTCTTTGGAGATAGAGCTACATCGCAATTATCTTTCTTGTAGAAACCAGCTGAAGATGAATCATAGGGATCTGCAGGAAGCCACAGTAATTGTGATGTTTTTAAAATGGCATTATCACCGTCTGGGGACTTTGCAGAATTCACAAAGACCCCTGATGGGTCTGGAGGGCGGGGGGTGGGGACAGGTAAAGTGAGTTCTACTTGAACGTGTCCTCTAGTGGCGCAGCCATCTTTCTCTGACGTCCTGCTCAAACAAGCTTACAGTCTAGAGGAGGTGATATCAAGGAGCATCCCACATATTCAGCCCAAAGCAAATAGTAGTTTTCAATTTCTCCATCGCATGCAAAAAGAGCTATGCTAAATGCTGAAAATGGCTCTGCATCTGGTTTTGAGCTGCTCAGGACTTGTGCATGACATCAGCATTAGTGAACATACACTATCTCTGAATTTTCTGCACAGCTTTAGATTGGGAAAAATGGTGGTTTGGATCAAAAGTCACTTGCATTAAGTAGATCTTGTGGAGTAAGGATAAACCAAGATTCTCAATGAAACAATGCATTTATACACTGCTAACTACTGTATAAAATGCACTGCAAAATAATGCACAGAGAGACTGTAATCTATGCATTATTTTATTTAAATAATATGTGTATGCCAGTTTCTCTGTATCAATTGCCAATTAGTACATTTTTCAGATAATAACAGGTTTATGATTTAACACATTTCATAGTTTTCAGGACCACTATAGGCACCCAGACCACTTCAGCTCAATGAAGTGGTCTGGGTGCCAGGTCCATCTAGGGTTACCCTGCAGCTGTAAACATAGCAGTTTCATAGAAACTGCTATGTTTACATTAGGGTTAATCCAGCCTCTAGTGGCTGTCTCACTGTGATTTTCACAGTGAGAAGACGCTCTTGCCGCGCATGCGCATTCGGCGGATGACGTCGGAAGAGGGTGGAGAATCCCCAGCACCAAGAAAGCCCGGCGCTGGAGAAAGGTAAGAATTTAACCCCTTCCTCCCCCTTCAGCCCGGCGGGAGTGGGACCCAGCGGGTGGGGGGGGGGGGGGGGGGGACCCTACAGAGCCAGGAAAATTAGTTTGTTTTCCTGGCACTGTAGTGGTCTTTTAGGTCTAACTTAGCTCTTAACACGAACTCCAGATTTTTTCCTATACAAGAAACTGCTGTCACTTCATGCCACTATTTGAGTATTTCATTGAGATAAAATCTTTATGAAATATTAATGTTCTCTGCGTTGGAATTTTATTGAAATTTCAATGCAACCAAGCGATATCTTAAGACAAATTAGAGACTACTTTGTGTTATGTGGAAAGCCTACGCTGGCGAAAGGAGGAGCTTTGCCCTCACCTGTTGATTGCCACATCTGTCACCAGAGACGCCTATGGAAAACGGGTATCTTCTCATGCATCTATTCTCTAAGACAGATCTTGCAGAATCCTTTATATATTTCTGTATTGTACTCATGCGCATGCACACGACTGCAACAGTTAAACAGCTCCTGGTAGATGAAGAGCCAAGAGCTGGAGATACAAGTTGGAGGTGCCCGTGGAGGAGAGCTTCAGATCCCTATAACTCCCTTCAGCTTCACCTGTGGTCTGCTGAACAAAGAGTGGGGATGTGACCTTCTGGGGGTCTTTGAAACAATTGCAAAGACCCCACCCAAAGTTTCAAAACTGTTCTTGCATTTTTTTGCGGTTTGTTTCAATAATTGAAAAAACATAACCATTCTAATTTAATTTGTTTTTAAAATATTACTACAGTATTTATTAAATAAACATCAGGGGATTTATTCCCTAAATTTGAATTTATGGCTCAAATGTGGAATATTCTAAAATTCAGCTATTATTCTGATCTAGTGAATACACTCTCAGATTTAACAAGCAAGATCTGCTGCATTTATATAGAAACATATTTCTCCAACTTAC
Organism: Pelobates fuscus; assembly: GCF_036172605.1. Classification (NCBI taxonomy): domain Eukaryota; kingdom Metazoa; phylum Chordata; class Amphibia; order Anura; family Pelobatidae; genus Pelobates; species Pelobates fuscus. Next base: position 30,801,332 of record NC_086326.1, on the reverse strand, counting down.
TGTACGTGGCCTCCCAGCAAACGTTTTCCCTTTCTTCAACAAGACCTCCTTGGCATGCTGGTGGTTGTTGACAATGACAACGTAATGGGAGCCCATATTAAATGAGTAGAGACTCCCATACTTTTTCTGTAAATTGCAGAAATGGATGTGTGGAAGAAGGTGATGACCAAGGTGAAGTAAACTCCCAATCACAGGTAATGATGGTAAGCTCTTTGGGTACTTTACATCCTTGTGGTTTTTCCTTGTCAACAACGAAAAAGAAGTAATAATTAGCCCCAGTGCTAGAATCAATCCTGCAACTAGCAAGGCAAGCATACTGGTAGCTGCTTTACCTTGAAATGGTAATCTCAGTTTACATTCCAAATAAATAATGCGGAGTCCAAACTAGCAGCCAATCAGAGGGGACCAACGGAATAAAAATTGTTAACCCTTGTGTGGACAAGAAACCAGTATTCAATTAGGATTAGAATTTCATGACGTCTACTTATATAATTAATGTATCTTGTACTCTTCAGGATACAACTTCAGAAATAAAAGGGAATGATGACTGATAATTTGCTGTGCTTAAACAAACCCATCCTGCATAACAGCATTTACAATTACTGATCGTATTTGGGACTGTTCTGCTGAATCTGGGACTGATGAGAGACATTATGTCTCTCAACAGTCCCAGATTCAGCAGAACAGTCCCAAACTTGGGCTCCTGTTCTGCCACAGCAGGTTAGATCCCCTAGAGAGAAAAACAAGTATCAAGAGAGATGAGAACGGACAACACCTCAATTAGACTGCCCTTCGTGGGTCCCCACTCAGATCTCAAGCTGGTTTTAGCTCATCTAGTGCCATTACAGAGAGAACATATCTGAAGCACATCAGACTGGTCCCACCCTTACGGGCAGTACAGATCCAAAATGCCAGCAAGTTCCCTCTGTTGAGAGATACAACAACCCCAGACAATCGTTTCAACCTTGTAAGGTATCATCAGTAAGGTATAGCCAATATCCCTCTAGCCAACGTGAGCAAGGGGTCCACGTCTGGATTGCCCTTTAAACTTAAGGAGAGAAAAACAAGTCGCAAGAGACGTGAGAATGGACAACAGCTCAATTAGCCTGCCCTATGGTGGGTCCCCGCTCAGATAGATAGATCCCCATAAGTGCTTGCACGCAGAATCAGCTGTTTTACAGCAATTACATGTACTGCACGCGCACACCTCTCTATCAGCTCAACTCAGAAATCAAAACAAACTTTATATCGGAATCAATATAAAGTTTACGTTTTTATATCTCAATTGAGCAGCTAGGGAGGTGTGTGTGCTCTCGCGCATGCTCAGTACATGTAATTGCTGTAAAACAGCTGGATTGTGCAAAATTCTGAAGGGTCTATGAAAATGGCAGACCACCGCCGTTCATGCACACTGGGCTGACATGTCTCCTTTCTTGGGTGGAGGAGCCTCACCACCACCATTCAATGCTTACACAATGTTAGGAGATTTGTTATAATAACTCTCTAAAAATGAATTGTTTTTTTTTTTTTGTCAATCTGATTTTTATTAAAGGCATAAAGTATGGGATACAGAAGAGAAATCGGGGGAAACGTTTAAGTGATTTACAACATAGGGTTGGTACGACAATATGCAAAATTAGAGTACATTTCCAAATTTTCAATGCCTCATTTTTTTTTTTTTTTTTTTATGTAGTGTAGTTAAACTCCAGTTTGAAAATACAAGCTATGGATCAAAGGATCCGGGTTGGTAACTCACTAGATCATGTTAGTCAGGTGTCAGGAGACACATGGGTGAGAAAAAACATTGGTTACTTATGCTAGGTATATGTTAACTTCAATATGCAAGCAGGTCTGGCTAGTTCAGCGTCAGTAGTGCTGGTCGGGTATGTTAAGCTATGAACTGGTTATGGTCTTTGGGTGTCTGAGTAAGGTACACGCTTTAAGAGTTAGAGTACATAGGCTACAGCAACGATCATATAATTACTCGCTGAACGTAGACAAGCTAGGTCAAGTAAATAAAATAAAATAAAACATTGCTATCCATCAAGAGTGTCATCTATACTGAAGCTGAGTTACGTCGTTTAAACAGCAGGACGAACAGGAAAGGAAAGGTAAACCATCTACATGGCACACTATGGTATTGTGAGTAGTCATACCCACAGAAATACAACAATTTGCCTGCTATATTGTCCACCAAGAGTCCATAGTTGTGGGCGGCATGTGATGGGGCTGCGGGCTTACAGGCCATCCATCAGCCAATACCCCTGCTGGGAAAGTCTGAGCCATGTGCCGGACGGGTCAGCGAGAGGCCGGTGAGCCGCTGGTGCAAGGAAGGAGTGCTCCAGCCCCAGGCCGGAATGAAGGCCAGCACCTGTTGTCCACGGACTCGTGCTCTCTTAGTCGAGGCCGGGTCCACCCTCTGTCGGGCGCCGTGGGGAGCTCGGATGTTCTGCCGTCGCCTGCGACGGTCGGGCTTCTGGCGGTGTGGTCGGTGCCGTGGAGGTGTCCTCCGGGAGGCCTTCAGCCCGGGAAGGATTGTAGGGCGGTCTGCGATTGTCGCCTTGCGTGGTTTGCCCGTTGCGGGTCCATGCCAGCTCCGCACCTTGTCCCTCCTTACTGTGCCCACCGGGTCGGGTGGTTCCCATCTACAGCGCAGTATCAGTCGCTCCCAGAGCCTTTGGAAGAGCTTGTCTAGCCTCTCAGCGTACTGCTCTGCCGTGTAGAAACTCTGGCTGCTTGGTTGGGCTGGCGCGCTTTTCTGCCGTTGAGTCGCGGCCGCCATCTTGAGAGGCCCACTGGCCGTGTTGCTCGAGCCGCGGAGTTTAGCCGGGGCTTGTGAAGTCGCTTGCCCTGGTTTGATGGATACCGGGATGACCCCCACCGGTCCAAGGGGGGGGGAACGGGGCCCCATGTTGAGGTCGTGGCCCAGTATGGTCCCAGGAGAGCAGCCGTCTCCCCCGTGGTCCACTAGGTTCAGTGACCGGTAGGCCCTGCTGCTCTGCTCCGGTTTCCGTGGTCGGAGCTGCATGTTTCGCGCACCGTTGGGTGCCGCTTCTGGTGCTGGTTAACCCCCTCAGGTTGGTAAGTAAATATAGTCTCAGTAGGTCGCCGTGAGGGCTCAGATTATGCCCCTTGCCACCGGAGCACGCAGCATGTGCGTCCGGCCATCTTGGCGGTCAGGCCCCGCCCCCACATGAATTGGTTTTATCACCAAAGTGTAAATTATTGTTGACTCAAATTGAACTTTAAATTTAGGCCAAAGTGGTCCACTTGGAAACATAGGGGATTTGAAGAATTTTTTATTTTTGACTATTTTGGCTTAAAATTTTAGTTTTTGGCAATTCACACTTTAGCAAATTCAAATTTTGACAATTCACACTTTAGTGAATTTTTATTTGGACAATTCACACTTTAGTGAATAACCCCGTGAAAGAAAAACAAAAGGAGACACACTGCCCCTTTAACACCGGTTTCCATGACAACCCCTGGTAGCATCCTCCTCACAGATCGCTAGATTACGCCTTTTGGACTGCAGGCTGACCCGTAGTTGTATCTTGATGGAGAAGGAAGCGGTAGCCAAGATGGCTGCGTCCGCGGACGGGCAAGCTCGGTACGGGCACTCCGTGAAAGGTTTGCTCACCGAGAAGGTTGGTACGTGCGGTGCTGACGTCATCGCGCTCACCAAGCAGGTGCTGAAAGGCTCGCGCAGCTCGGAGGTAAGGGCGAGCGGCGGCCATCACACGGCATCCCGGCCGGTGGGCGGGGCTAGTCCTGGTTATATGCGCCTTATACGGCGTCGAACTACGTTTCCCGTGATGCTCTGTCATCCGCTCATCTGACTGAGCATCACGGGAAATGCAGTCCATATAAATCTATCTATTGCTGCTAGTGCTTACAGAAGGAAAATAATTCATACGATGTGTTTAATTTCCCCCTTGTATATTCAGTAAACAAAACAGTTTTAAATAAAACTTGATGTATTTGTATTGCTGAGTGTGAAAATGGTATTTGTTGTAAAATAACCAGATTCAGAGTTTCCCTGCTGCTGATAGCTTGTAGAAGTGATTTTTAGAGTGCCTGTTAGCCCCAAACTGAGCATTTCTGTAAGGCTGTAATTACACAGTGTGTGGCTATCTATAGTCTGGGCTCCAGATGGGCAGCAAATGAAAAGTGTTGCCCTGTAGTGTGTAGCACTGAAATGCTGCAATAATTAAAGGGACAATGTAGCCACCTGGACCACGTCAGCTCATTGAGGTGGTCTGGAAGCAGTGTGTCCTTTTTTCCCAGGTAGTGCTGTAATGTAAACAATTGCCATTTCTATACATTGCAGCTCTAAGTCTGCCCTCAGTGGCTCCCTACCAGACAGCCACTAGAGAGAGCTTCCCGAATTGAAGCGGACCTTTGGTCTGGTATCTGGCGCTAGACGACCTCACGCTCTACATGAGGACCTCTAGCGTCAGATTATTTCCCTGTAGGAAAGCATTGATTCAATGCTTTCCTATGGGGAGGTCTAATGTGCGTTCAGCATTTGCTGCGCATTAGAGCTGGCTTGTCGCATGATGTCGAGGGACATCGGTATTGGGATAAGGTGAGTAAATAAGAGGTTTTTAACCCTTTATTCACCCGGGCAGGGGGCACAAGGTAAGGAGGAGGTAGAGGGGAGAGATAGTGCCAGGAATACAGCTTTGTATTCCTGGCACTATAGTATTCCTTTAAATTAAAGGGACACTCCAGACAAATACATCACTTTGGCTTGACTAAATTCATTTAATTAGCACCTTCCCCACCCCCTGAAAATGAGTATTTCATATTTTTTGTCTATGTATTTCTCCTGTGCCTGACTTTCTTAGACTCAGGGCAGAGCTACAGAGTCAATCCCGACAGTCATCACCAGTGCTGGAGGTAATTTGCTTCTGTAGACATCATTGCTGTACTCTAATGCATGTGCGAGAGTACAGCAATGCCATCAGCTTCAGGCAGCACCAGGAGCTGAAGAGGAGCAGACCAAGAAAATGGCAGCATCCGCAAAGGACAGGTTCCGGTAAGTAAATCTCACTTTTACTTTCCCTCCTGGCCATCAGACCCCCAGTGGCACTGTCACCATCGGGGGCTTTACAAATTCACCGAAGTCCCCAGACGGTGACAGTGCTGCCTTAAAGGATTACTATAGTGTCAGGAAAACAAACCCATTTTCCTGACACTGTACAACCCTCAGGGTGCCCCTCCCTTGGCGCTGAAGGGGTTAAAACCCCTTCAGTTACTTACCTTAATCTCCCTCGGCGCTGGTGACTTCTCCTCCCCCACCTGCGTCAGCTTCCGAGTGGAGTGGAATGCGCATGTGCGGCAAGAGCCGCGCGCGCATTCAAACAGTCCATAGGAAAACATTTCTCTGAAACTGCTATGTTTACATCTGAAGGGTAAAACCTGGGGGACCTGGCACCCAGACCACTTCATTGAGCTGAAGTGGTCTGGGTGACTATAGTGTCCCGTTAACAATGTTATATCCCCTGCGTGTTAATCAGACAGCCAGTCCTGTTACTTCCGGGTTTGTTTAGCTAAGTGAAGCTAAATTTAAGAGGCAGCTTTTGCTCAGAGCACCTGACTTGCAGAGTCTTCTAATTAAGGTGCATTGGAAGTCTGTGATTGGACAGAGAAAGTTTGAGCAAGGTTATAAAGGGAGGGTTCGCGAAGGCAAAAAACATTATTTTTTTCATTTTAAAAGCATATTATTATAATATTTTAACATTGCATTATTATAGGTTATTTTATCATATATTCTCTATTTAATGCTATTAATTGTTAATGCCTGCATTTGTACAAGAGGGAGGCTGTTTAACAATAAGTAGTTTAAACTACATCTAACCACATATCAAGTCATTTATTGTTCTGCTTTACTATGAGTTTAATTCACTATTTAGTTTCATTTGTGTTTTGTCCAAAATAACAAATTGCAGTTTTGTGTATATTTACCAATATTATGTAAATATCTGTCCTGCCAGTTACCAAGCCTAAATTCATAGACACACAAACTACACACTTGAAACTGTAGAAATAGTTTTTTTTTTTTTTATTTAATTGGAAATGTAATTTCATTTTTAAAATTTTATTTTTTTCTTTGCCTTTTTAATTTAGCTCCTTGGCCAAGCAGCCCGAAATATGGTTATGCAAGAAGATGCCATTTTACATTCTGAAGATGTAAGGAAAACTGTTGTAAATATGAATAGATCTAATGTCAGTGTATTCCGCTTGATACCTATTGTGTGTATTTAACTTGAAAATTGCTGATAATGTTTGGCTATAGTTAATTGTGATTTTTATATTTTTGTTTTCATTTTTTTTAAAATTACAATCTTGCCTGTAAAATCTATAGGTTAGTAATGACCGATTAAAGACAGAGATGCATCATGGGAAGTGTACTTTAAAAATATTTGAAGGTGCCAAGAGTAGACATCGTTGGTGTCGGTTTTATTGTTTTTAGTTTTTATTCATTCAAGGGACACTATAGTCACCTGAACAACTTCAGCTTAATGAGGTTGTTCAGGTGAGAACTATAGCTCCCTGCAGCCTTTCTCATGTAAACACTATTTTCTGAGAAAATACAGTGTTTACATTGAAAGCTAGGAACACCTCTAGTTGCAGTCACTCAGAGTGAACCAGAGGGACTTCGGAGTTGATGGAGGCATAATATGCCTCCATCCACTCAGATTGGCTGTCAGCAGAGCACAGGGCAGCACTGTGCACAGCATCCTGTGATTCAGTATCTCCTCCCACTGTATGCAGACACTGAACTTTACTCATAGAGATTCATTGATTCAATTCATCTCTATGAGGAGATGCTGATTGGCCAGGGCTGTGTTTGAATCATGCTGGCTCTGCCCCTGATCTGCCTCTTTGTCAGTCTCAGCCAATCCTATGGGGCAGCACTGTGATTGGATCAGGCTACCACATGTCAGCAGACTACTTGTTTTTCCAAGTCTAACAGCATGCAGATTTACAGCTTCAGGCTTGAATACGGTAAGATTTTTACTATATTTATGGAGGCATGAGGGGCCCAGGGGCGCTAGATGGGTGTTAACACTATAGGGTCAGAAATACATGTTTGTGTTCCTGACCCTATAGTGATCCTTTAAAGGATTAGTGAAAACACCATGACCACGTCTGTGTTTTGAAGTGGTCATGGTGCAGGGAGTCTATATGTGAAACGCAGCACATGCAGAGATTTTTGATCAAGATTCCGGAGATGGAACTATTTTTCAATTCAGACACTGTTCCTCCATCCTACCTCTGTTCCTCGGTCTGTCGCTCAGTGTTCCTACCCAGCCCAGAGCGAGGGCAACTGCCGCACATGCACTCTCGGCCCAATAATGCGTCTCTACAAAAAGCATTTCATTAACTACAAATTGTTTGACATAACTGGATGACATAAATGATGGCAAAACTTTGGCTACCGGGAGAACTTAGAGTAACTCTTTCTTTTATTAATGTGCATGATTGAATTCCCCCCCATTTTAAGTTTATGTATGAGATTAGCTAATAATATATTGCGCAGTCTGGGGGAATGGCTTATTATTTTTTTGTATTAGTTATTCTGTGTTCCCACAAAATGCTAATAGACATCTTATTGACACACTTTGTTTAATGTCTCACCTTTTTAAATATGATTTCTTTGTTTCTATAATAGTTCCTTGGTGAAATGTTTTTTTGAAACTCATGGTGGCTTCTTCTGCAAGGAGCTGCATTAACGGAAACTATCGTGTTAGAGATACAAAGCTGCATTCCTTATATTATAGTGTCCTCTGCCCCCCTGCAAACCCCCCCTTGCGGCAATGAAAGAGTTAATCCTTTAAACACCTTGCTTATTCCAGCACTAAGGTCACTCTCGCCACTGGCTCCATCTCCACTTCCGTCAGCGTTAGGGGAGAACCTAATGTGCTGGTGTAAGGTGTGTGTTAAAGGGCTTTTAACCCTTTAATTTCTGTAAGGGGGTGTAAGGCAGAAAGACACTAGTGTTAAAAAAAATATCTTTGTATTCCGAACACTATAGAGTTCCTTTAATAACCCTTTGACTTATTCTTATTTATATGATCTGGTTTTCACAAAACTGAAAAGGAAATAATTGAATAAAAACATTTTTTGCAACTCTTCTGCAAATGATTGCTTTGTTTCACAGACATTCCTGTGAAATGTTAATGAGCATATTTTTGATTTAATGAATGACCTGCATATTGTACCCACAATCTTATACAGTAATACACACAGACAGCGAGTCATACTCAAACCGAATCATATACTGTAGTGGAGATAATTATTAATCTGATTTCGCCGATATCGCTTTTTTAAAATTTATGCTTACTTGATTTTCAAGAAGAATATGACCTCCGTGAAAAAAGTAGATCCCAGTAAAGAACAGATATGTCTGCTATTTCCGAGTGCAATCACTATCTTGGATATTTTACAGCACAGTGTAGTAAAATTGGATGTGGGCTGCAATTAGTGTTGGCCAGTGGGAAATCTAATATTAGGTAAGGGTTTGTTTTGTGATTTAAAGATCTACACCTGGTCATAAAACACAAACTCTATTGCCCCAGAAATCAAACAGGAGGTTAAGGTTTAAAACTTTATCCTGGAATATTGCATTGTGGTTTCAAGACGTGTTATCAGGGACAAAAGATCATCATCAGTAATTGAATGCAGCGTCTGTTGAATTTGTGTGATAAAAATAGTTAATTAAAATATAATATAATAAAAAAATCAGTTTTTTTTATTTATTATTATTTATTTAAATCCGATTACTTTTAATAAAATGCTTTTTTGGATGAAAAATATTTATATTTCAGAACTTGATTGTCAAAAAGTTATTCAGCGTGAACTAGAGATTAGTAATGTAGCTTGCTGTACTGCTCATGTGTCAATTCTGTCAAAATATGGATGCCATTGAGTGGCTGAGCATATCACATGTAGTGGTTATCAAGCTTGGACTACACATTCAAGACCCAAATAGCCAAGCCAGATAAATAGCTGAGTTGTCAATTCACTGATTAGTAAATAACCTTAGAGATCTCTGTGCCAGGATTGCAGTATCGCCGAGCCATGAACCATTCAATTCAGTCAACCTTAAGGTAAGGCACTAACTAAGCAGGACAGGAGAGCATAATGTGTCATTGGTAAAGTATTTACTTTGCCCCAAAATGCCAAGTCCTGGGCAGGACTATCCCTTCTAAGCCTGGGAACTTTTCATGAAAGGGGGGATCCCCTTGTAAAATGTATGGAAAAAGTACCTTGTATGACAATAACAATAAAACCATACTTGTGTAAACAGAAGGAGCCTTGTTTCTAACCAACGCTTCCTTTCTTTTTCAGAGCCTCAGGAAAATGGCGATTATAACGACTCATCTACAGTACCAGTAAGAAGCTCCTTCCTTTTCATTTCTGATGTTGTCAATTACGGATGATTTCTTTATATCAATGCTTTTTCTTTTCTTTCTCTCATAGACAAGAGGCTATTCAGAAAAAGTAAGTCCATTTTTCATTCTATATCGTTGTACTTGTAGTACCCACGTACAGCTTGCTGTATTAGTTATGGTTTCAGCACTTTCACACATCACAAAGAATGAAAGAAACTGCTCTGTAGGTTTCAAGTTACACGAGACACACACAACATGGATGAAATTGCTGTCCCGGGTCTGAAGGTCTGTCTTTAGCAGTGTTTTTTTCGGTTGTTTTTTTTTTTCTATGGTAATTTTTTTTTCAACAATAGATTGTACAAGTTGTCATACTTAACTGAAAGGGGCTTTGGTATGCAGCAATTTTTAAATTCTTTATTTTCTGTTGTGCATGGTATAACAGTAGCTTGGTCAGCCACAATAGCAGTCACAAGCGGTATAGTAACAAACATATTAAACATAACGTGGCATATAGATAGGCAGCACATTTTTGTGTTTGTATGTTATAGTATGTGCTAGACAGATTATGAAGTTTGCATATATATGAGCATTCTTAGCTAGCTCAATGCGTTTAGAGTATGCTAGGCAGATTAACAGTGCTTCATCTATGTGCGTGCGAGCGAAGACATAGTGTGTTTCATGCAGTATCACGCTTTAGTGTGTTATAATTCTAGCGTTCAAACGTATTTACAATATGGTAAGGTTTTAACTACTATTACATGTGTAAAGCATTGCATCTCGTGGTTCCATATACTGCGCAACATGGAACTCACGATTACTGTAGGTAAGTCCTGGTTGTTTATCCGACGCCCGAAGCGTGTAGGGTGTCGCTGGTATGGTGGCTGTTAAGCTGATCTCCGGTGATGTCTCCCCGCCAGACCTCTCTCTCGCTGGACCCCCATGGACCGGGTGCTGTAGCGCGACTGCGGAGAGTTGCAGGCTCAGTATGGCCGCATGGCTCGGTGTTTCTGTTACATGGGTCCGCTCCAGTAAGTCTCTTCATGATGTGCAGCCTCTTATCCGCTTGTGTTGCAGCATTGGTCGGGGAGAGGTGCTTGGTGCTGCGCTGGTAGCCGGGATCGAGGTCAGACGCTTTTTTCGCGTGCGTCACTTGCTTTGGGTCCCTGTGTTGCTTGTGTGCGGGTGGGAGCGTATGTTTCTCAGGGCCCTCTGGTATCTGATTTGCCTGACGGCCATCTTAGATGCTCGGGGTACCTGCTTATAATATTTGCGTCTCGCCGCTGATCTTATCCACGAGGCCACCGTTAGGTCAGCTTGTCGGTGGGTTTCCCCTCGGCTTTGCAGGGCTTTCCTGAGGCCTGCACATAGCTGGTCAAACAAATCCATAGGGGATATGTGTGCTTTAGAGCGATTGCTCCGTTTTGTAGGTCTAGGCTGGGCGGCCATTTTAACTGTACCTTGTGGGTCTGTTGCCCCGCCATGACTTGTGGCTGTGTTGCAGGCGTTCCTTGCTGGTCTGTGTGGCCAGAGTTTGTGGACCGGGATATCCCTCCCGGCCCAGAGGGGGGGGGAACGGAACTCTTTGTATTCCTGCTGGGGGTTCAGGCAGGGGATGGGAGACCGGACGTCTCTCCCGCCCGGAGCCGTCACCAGGCCGCAGCCTCGCTGTCTCATCTTGGTCGGGCGGCATTCCGGTTTTCGGTATCGGAACGCTCCGCCCGTCTTTTACTTTGATTAAGCCCCTGTTTGGTGCGGTTTGTGGACGGCAGGAGTCCCGGTAAGACGCTCGGGAAGGTAGATTGTTAGGGAGCTCCTGCATAGTGCTGCCGTCCGCCATGCTTGTCAGGCCCCCCCCCCCCCCCCCCCGGTATGCAGCAATTTGTGGTGATACCTCGATTAAAGGGATTCTTAAAGGACACTATAGTCACCAGAACCACTAGAGCTTAATTTAGCTGTTTTGGTGTCTAGTGCTTGTCCCTGCAGGCTTTTTAATATAACCACTGCGTTTTCAGAGAAAAGGCAATGTTTACCTTGCTGCCTACTTACACCTGTAGGTGCAGTCACTTATATGGCCACTAGAGATGCTTCACAGTGTACAGCACTGACGTTCTGCATGGAGACGCTGTACGCTTCCCACAGACATGCATTGATTCACTGCGCCACTATGAGGAGATGCGGACTGGTGCAGCACGTTTTCTGCTGCACACGCCCAATAGCCTCCCAACGCTTTCCTATGGGGAACCATTGCATTGGCTGAGATTAATTAAGAATGATGATCTCGGCCATGGAGGCAAAACCAGCCGCGGCAAGGGAGAAAATGTAAGTAAAATCACCTTTCAATTCTACAGAGGGGGGACCGGACACCTAAGCAGTTAGTTTAACACTAAAATGCTAGGTATATATGTTTGCATTCTTGACAGTATAGTGTTTCTATAATATTATATTGTTTTTCCCTTATATTTAACAAATATGCGTTTTGAGGGCTAAAAAATAACATCTAAATGTTAAAAATCGACATTTATTTATTTAACCATTTTATTTTTCTTTCTACTGTGTAGTGTTGAACAGTCGACAAACCTCCAGGACCAGCTGCGGCATCTATTGAAATAGGAAGAATGTTATAAATAGTACTAGCATCACGGAGGACGTATCGCAAATTGTTTGCTTTTCGGTGCAGATATAGATTACACTTTCATCGCAGCATGTGTTGGCTATTACTTAAAGAAACACTCCGAGCACCATAACAACTTCATTGAAATTAAGTTGCTAAAGTGCCAGGAGGTCCCTGGCACTGGCTCACCTTAAGGGTGACTGGCTGAGAGGCAAGGAGAAGAGCACAAACTTTGTGGTTAATCCGTTTGACAATGGTTTAACACCTTAAGGTGAACCAGAGATCTCAGAAGATCATTTAGATGAAGTTGTTATGGTACCTAAACTGTCCCTTTAAAGGAAACACACCTTTTTCCTCATTTTTATTTACAGTGTTCTAAATTGCTTGTTGTTTACAGAGTCAGTGGATTTAAACATGATACGTTCCCATCACCGGCATCATCTACAAAATGAAGACCTAACATCACTAACTCATACTGTATTTAAATATTTTCCTTGAAAGTGGAAGAGCCTTATACGAATACAACTTGTTAAAATGAATTGCTTTGTCTATGTATAAAGATATGTATATTTGGATTTGTAAAATAAATTGCACTTTTGTAATTACAATTAAAAATGTATTTTTATTTGCGTTTACTGGGGGCCATATGCTGTAAGGGAGAAATTTGCAATTCACACAGATCCATTCCTGTGCAGAATGCTGAGAATCGTTTGGGTAACCTGCAGAGACACCTTTACAAATTCAGCACTCAAGTTGCACAAATCCTTTGATAGGAGAAATGCATCTCCCCCATCCTGCTACTTAAATAATATATATATACACACAGAGAACTATTTACTAAAATGCCATATGTACGGGTTTATTTATCACAGTGCTTCAAAGGTATGAAACGTCCAGCAATGTGTGTTTATGAGTTGATCAAACTTCCATATCAATATAAAATCAAACAGGATCAATTGTGTGTCCAAATGTAACTATAAATTGCGACATTCTATTATATCTAATATAATATTCTAATATATCAGTTAATATATTTCCAAAGTCTCAAGGCACATTCAGAGTTAAAGGAACCCCGCTCTGCCTGGTTTCTAAAATAATAAAGCAGTTTTACATATAATTTCTTCCTCCCAACACTGGTTTCCATGCTGCCATCCCACCTCCAGAGCTGTGATCATTAAGACTGATGATCCCAGCCAATCAAGGCAAGTGCTCATGCATAGCAAAATGTTACACTGCACCAATCAGATTTCATTGCTTTTTGGACACAAACGTGCCTCTGGTGGCTGTCAGAGTGACACTAGAGACATTTAAACCCTGCAATATAAATATTGCTATTCCTGCAATATGGCAATGCTTTATATTGCAGGGATAAAACGACCGGATCATGAAGTGCTCTAGATTCTTATAGTGTTCCTTTAGGCAAGAAAATTTGGCTATATGGAGACTGCTGAATAAATTATCCCTGGAAATGTCCCAATTCCATTCTAATAAATGTAGACATTTATCAAAAAAGGGGAAGTCCCTGTATTTGAAGAGTTATCCTTAAGTTAAATATCTCTCCTGCTGAATGTTCCGTGGCCATTGACACAGGGATATATTTACTTAATAGGCCATAGCAAACCTTAGGTCAAAATCGCAACGTCAGAAAACAAAGTTTGTCTCTTTGTCTAGATTATTTTAGCCTGACATTTACAGGATTATTCAATAAAGTGAGAATTCAATGTGAAATTTAAAGCCACAGTAGACAAAATTGAAGCATAGCTGACTTATGGAATTATTCTAGTTTGGCTAATTTGACCTTACATTTGTAATTCGCTTTGATTTCTCACTTTAGTATATAACCCTGTTAAAATCCCTTTGTCAACTCACTATAATTCCAAATTTAGTCAATAACTCCTGCAGTGATTTTATTAATTAGTCTGTCAGAATTGGATTTTGTACTCCTGTTTTCTCCCACTCTGTGACCGCCTCCATTACTAAGAATCAATATTGATGATCTCAGCCAATTCAATGCTTTCCCGTCGGAAAGGAATCAGAGGTACTGCGCATGCATGGCACAACGCCGTCCTGCGCCAATCAGCATCTCCTCATAGAGATACATATAATTCTCTGAAAATGCAGCCTTTATGTTGAAAAGCCTGCAGGGACATGCTATAGATACCAGAACCACTATATTGTCCCGTTAATTCCCTACAATTAAGTTTAGCAAACACACCTTATATTGTGGTGGAATCTCGGTAAAAATAAATTTAGTAGGCCGAGATTACCACGTGGCATGTGTACGTGCATATGCTGACGTATCGATCAGTTGGTTGCACGTGGCAAGATACGATCAGTAGTGTACGGAGCATGTGCAAGAATACAGGATATAGTATTCCCCCTCCTCCATTGTGCTGGACAAGCCATGCGGTCAAACAGGAAGTTAATTCTTATTTGTATTGATTGGTTAAGAGAATGTGCGGGTGGAGCTTAATATGGGAGGAGTTATATGCCTATATAAGGAGCCTGCACTATTGTCCGGGGCTCAGAATTTGCTGTATTTTGGTGACGCTAGTCCCTCTGAGTCCCGATCGGTGATCCAATAAAGAATCTCTTCCTTCCTGAAGAAACCTGTGTCCATCTCTCTGTGCTTGGCTTCCGTCAGTTTCTCCGGTATCATTTGGTGCATTGGCCGGGAAGCTCATCGTTCAACGGTAGCTGAGAGGCAGAGGCGTGAGACGGTCTATCTTTGCCCACGTTCTCTACGGCTGCACCCCTGAACTTCTGCGTGGACCTCCCTTCGTCTCGGCGCCACTGGTCTGTTGTCCAGGAGATCATCGGCCTCTACGTGAGAAGTGCTGGGGTGTCCCCGTCGATGAGTGTGAACTCAGGTTCAGGAACGAGGAGGTAAGACAACTGCTGTTTTAGACGGCAGGACCCGCTAGGGGTATACCGATTGTGCGGTAGGCCCAAAGGGGTTTTTGAATCTGTATCTGCCCCCTCTGTCGGAGGGAAGGAGCGAAGGCGCACCGCTCGATCGAACGCTCTTTAGTCAGACCGTTTGATTTGGTTAGTCAGGCGGGGTCCTGGTGTAAATAGCCCTAGCCGGACACCGGTGTCTTGTCTAGACTAGCGTTCTAGGGTGTATATTACGTTCGCTAGGTCGGAGGGACCGGGAGACTAAGCGGCGCCTGTGTAAATTCGGTTCGCTAGTTCTCATCCTATCTGGGCTAAGTGGGAAGGCGTGTAAATTTGGAACCCACTAGACTTTTGATAGTACGACTAAGAGGCGCCTGTGTAAATTCGGTTCTCTAGCTCGTTGTATAGTGCGACTAAGAGGCGCCTGTGTAAATTCGGTTCTCTAGCTCGCTATATATGTGGTGATTGGGCAGTGTGGCTAACCAAAACGGGTGTATATAGTTTTAGGTAGTCCATTCAAGGTACTGGCCAATAGTTTAGTTGGGAATTGTAAATGTGTTAACGATTGTTTTAGTAAAGTGTATATCTTGTTAGATAGCGCGAGCTCAGCCGTCTAGCGAGAGTGTTAATAGTGTGTTGCTGTATTATAGTGCACGGTACCATAACACTGTATATTTACTGACACTGTATATAAGTACTAATCATTGTCGTCAATTGCATGTTTTAACACCATAACCACTAATAATTGTATTGTGACCTTAACTTGTACTTTGACCTATGCTAACCGTACTGTAACCGCTATTTGTAAAAGACGATGTTACTGGGGTGTGTTATAGACGGGTAATTCGTATATAGAGAATTATAGCGTGGGTGACTGTATAGTTACGCCAAAGGGCATAATATCGATTATATAGTGACTGGTGTAGCAGCTGTGTGTGTACGGGAATTCCCTGAGTGTTTATTGTTATTGTGTACGTTTCACTTGGTAACCGTACCACGTGGTGCTGTTGCCAGAGGAAACGGGTGTGACTGTTGAATAGTACGCGTGTATAGTAATCGTTGTCGACGACGTTCCATTGTTAAATATGGGTGCGTCGCAGTCAACGATTCCGGATCCCTTAGGATGTATGGTTAAGAATTTTAAAAAGGGATTTAAGGTTTGTGATTTTGGGGTTAAGATGTCTTCTGTGCGTTTAGTTACTTTGTGCACTAGGGAGTGGCCTACTTTGGTTGCGGCATGGCCGCCACGTGGCAGTTTGGATCCAACTCTGGTACAGCGCTTACACGTGGCTGTATTGGGTAGGCCTGAACTTTACGGCCAGTTTCCTTATATTGACTGTTGGAGACAGGCCGTAAATGACTCGCCAAAATGGCTCCAGACATGCCACGAGGAGCAGTGTCGCCTCATGGTAGCTAGGACTTGTTCGTCCACTAGGACTGGTGTTAGGCCCATTTTGGACACGCCCCCTGAGTCCGAGATCCCTTTGCCGCCCCCTTACTTTCCGTTAAGAGGAAGTGACGCAAACGCAGGAAGTCCTGCACCCCTCCCCTCATTACCCTCATCCACTTCCGCTTCCTCCTCCAGTACAGGATCCACCCCCCCTCGTACTAAATCTCCCCTTCCGGAACCAGAACCCACCCCCATTAGAAACGAATATCCTGATTTGGCGCCACTTCAGACTTCCGGTCAAGCTTCATCTAGCTCGGCTCGAAGTGTTCTATTTACGACCTTTTCCCAAAACCAACCTCCTACATCCCCATACCCTATCTCTCCCCGACCGGAACCCATGACTGACGCCTCCCTACGTAGCCCCATCCAAACCCGACAGTTGACTGGTGCCCAACAATTAAAGCACTATCAGATGCCTCTTCGCCTAAATCCCGGGTCAGCTTATATCGATGCCGCAGGTCAAATGGCACACGCTGACCCAGTCTTCGTATATGTCCCATTTACCACTACCGACCTTTTAAACTGGAAGACCCATAATTCCTCGTATACTGAGAAACCACAAGCCATGACTGATCTGTTCACCTCAATAGTACAGACGCATAATCCGACATGGGCTGATTGCCAGCAGTTACTAATGACTTTATTTAACAATGAGGAAAGGACAAGAATAAATCAAGCAGCCATTAAAGCATTAGAAGATAGAGCCCGTGCTTTGAACCAAGCTAATCCAGCAGCATGGGCCGCAACACACTATCCCAATACCGATCCCGATTGGAACGTAAATGGTGCTGATATGGTTCAACTCAGAGCCTATAGAGACGCTATAATTGCTGGCATGAAAGCAGGAGGAAAGAAAGCCATTAACATGTCGAAGACAGTTGAGGTGATTCAGAAAAGCGATGAAGCACCCAGTGTCTTTTATGACCGATTATTGGAGGCATACCGCTTGTATACCCCCTTTAATCCGGAAGACGCAGACAATTCCCGAATGGTTAACTCCGCCTTTGTCAGCCAAGCATACGGAGATATTAAGCGCAAGCTACAAAAGTTAGAAGGGTTTGCAGGTATGTCCATCACCCAACTAATGGAGGTAGCAAATAAGGTCTATATGAACAGGGATACAGAAAATAAGAAAGAGGAAGAGCGCAAGATGCGTAAAAAGGCTGATATGCTAGCGGTAGCGATCGCAGGCGTAGATAAACGGGGCCCAGATAGAGGCAATAATAGATGGAGTAGGGAGCCTTTGAGTAGGGATCAGTGCGCGTATTGCAAGGAAGAAGGGCATTGGAGGAACGAATGTCCGCAAAGAGAGCAGTACGAGAGAGACCAACCCAGGGCAGGCTACGGAAATTTTAGAGGCAGAGCGAGAGGTAGAGGAGGCCCCGGAGGGAGTAATGGTTATAGAGGGAGTAATGGGAACAGAGGAAGTGTTAGGGAAGACAGGTATATTCCAGCAGCGCAAAGGTCCCGCGATAGAGAAGGTAGGGACTTCGTAGGATTGGCTGACACGGTCATGGAGGACTATTGATACCGACCGGGCTCCATCCCCCTTGGTCGAGCGGAGCCTATGGTCGATGTATCAATAGGGGGGAAAAGGAGTGCGTTCATGATCGACACTGGTGCCGAACATTCAGTGGTGACTAATCTAGTTGCTCCTCCATCTGGAAGGACTATTACTGTGATAGGAGCAACTGGAAGAAGTGCTGAAAGACCGGTTCTTAAAAGTCGACTCTGTACATTGGGAGGCCACGTAGTAAAACACCAATTCCTTTATATGCCTGAATGTCCAGTCCAACTGCTGGGACGTGATATGCTATCAAAATTACAAGCGCAGATTACGTTCCTACCAAATGGAACAACATCTTTAAAGTTTAATGGACCTTCAGGTATTATGACTTTATCCGTACCAAAGGAAGAAGAGTGGCGACTTTATACAGTGTTGACTAGCCAAAACCCTAGGAGTGATGAGACATTGTTTAACATACCAGGAGTTTGGGCAGAGAACAACCCACCAGGACTGGCCCGCAATATTCCACCTATAAAAATTGAACTGAAACTTGGGGTTTATCCAGTAAGCCTAAGACAATACCACATCCCACAGAAGGCTAAGAAGAACATCCAATCCTATCTGGATAAGTTCATACGGTATGGTATCCTAAAATTCTGTACTTCCCCCTGGAACACCCCATTGCTGCCTGTTCAAAAGCCCGGTACAGATGAGTATCGACCTGTACAGGACTTAAGAGCAGTCAATGATGCGGTTGTTAGTATACATCCAGTTGTACCCAATCCATATAACCTGCTTGCTTTAATTCCGGGCGGGGCTACTTACTTCACAGTCTTAGATCTCAAGGATGCCTTCTTTTGCCTCCGAATTGCCGCAGAAAGTCAATGTATTTTCGCTTTTCAATGGGAGAACGCTGTAACGGGCTCAAAACGCCAAATGACTTGGACAAGACTGCCCCAAGGGTTTAAAAATTCACCTACCCTATTTGGCTCAGCCTTAAGTCAAGATCTACTGGATTTCGAGTCCATCCCAGGAGAGTGTGTCTTGTTACAATATGTAGATGACTTGTTGATAGCAGCAGTTACAAAAGAAATCTGTCAGCAAGCAACGCACGATCTACTACACATTCTCTGGAAGGCAGGATACAAGGTGTCTAGAAAGAAGGCTCAGTTGTGTTTGCCAACTGTCAAGTATCTGGGATTCCATATCTCTGAAGGTCAAAGAATTATGGGGCCAGAGAGAAAAGAAGCTGTCTGCCAAATACCAATACCCAAGAATAGAAGACAAGTGCGAGAATTCTTGGGGGCAGCAGGCTTCTGTAGGATATGGATTCCCAGCTATGCGATACTAGCAAAACCTCTGTACGCAGCCATCAAAGGTACAGAGCACGACCCCTTCTTATGGACCCAAGAACAGCAAACGGCATTTGAAGATGTGAAGAAGGCTTTGATGAGTGCCCCAGCATTAGGTCTACCTGATCACACACGACCATTCTACTTATATGTACACGAGCAAAGAAGAATGGCTGTGGGAGTATTGACACAGTACTTGGGATCATGGCAAAGACCTGTTGCCTACATGTCTAAGCAATTGGATGCAGTGGCCAGCGGACTTCCACCTTGTCTAAGAGCCGTAGCTGCAGCCGCCCTGCTAGTAGCTGAAGCCGATAAACTCACTCTGGGTCAAGAACTTTATGTACGAGTTCCACATGCAGTACAGACGTTGTTGGATTACAAAGGAAATCATTGGTTTAGTAACAGCCGTATGACCAAGTATCAAGCAATGTTGTGTGAAAACCCAAGAGTGCATTTAGAGACTGTAAACACCTTAAATCCAGCTACCCTTTTGCCACAACCTACTGAAAGTCAACATGATTGTTTGGAAGTAATGGATGAAGTATTCTCAAGTAGACCAGATCTTCGTGATTTTCCCATCCAGAACCCCGATGTTCAATATTACACCGACGGCAGTAGTTATGTGAAAGAAGGGATCCGCTATGCAGGATATGCAGTAACAACAATAGACAAGGTGATAGAAGCTCGGCCACTGGCGAAAGGAACATCAGCACAAAAGGCAGAATTAATAGCACTAACACGAGCGTTACAATTGGCTGAAGGTTTAAGAGTAAATATCTATACGGACTCTAAGTATGCGTTTTTAACCACTCATGCCCACGGAGCTCTGTATAAAGAAAGAGGACTACTGAATTCAGAAGGCAAAGAAATCAAGTACGCAGCTGAAATCCTACAACTATTGGAAGCAGTGTGGGAGCCGAAAGAAGTCGGTATTATACATTGTCGAGCGCATCTGAGAGGAGATGGTGATGTAACTAAGGGAAATCGGATGGCAGATAGTGCAGCTAAGCGTGCTGCTGAATCAGGAAGACAGGAGTATGTGGGGCATATAGCTGCTCTAATACCAACCCCACTGTCTCAATGGACTCCAGTTTATACAGCTCAAGAAGAGGAGTGGTTAAAGACTGAACCGGGAAAGTATTTGGAGAACAAGTGGTATCAGCTAGAAGATGGAAGAATAGTTATACCAGCATCGCTAGCGGTAGAAATTGTCCAAAATTATCATAACGGGACACATTCTGGGAGAGACAGTACTGAAGAATCTCTCCGGAAACATTTCTACATACCAAGATTGTCCAACTTGACTCAGGCCATTGTACGCAGATGTGTAACGTGTGCTAAGAATAATGCAAGACAAGGACCAGTAAAGCCACCAGGAGTCCAGTTTATGGGGGGACTCCCCATGTCCGATCTACAAATAGACTTTACAGTGATGCCTAAATCGGGTGGACATCGTTACCTGCTGGTAATTGTGTGCACCTATTCAGGCTGGGTAGAAGCATGTCCTACTCGTACCGAGAAAGCAGGAGAAGTTGTGAGATTCCTGCTACGAGAAATAATACCCCGATATGGACTACCCTGTTCTATAGGATCAGACAATGGTCCAGCTTTTGTTCACCAGTGCCTACAACAACTGACTCATATGCTTGGTATAAAGTGGAGGCTTCATACTGCATATAGACCCCAGAGTTCTGGTAAGGTAGAGAGAATGAATAGAACTATTAAGAACCAGTTGGCTAAAATGTGTCAGGAAACCCAACTTAAGTGGAACGTTCTCTTACCTATAGCTCTATTGCGAATCCGCAGTACCCCTACCAGAAGGATGGGCCTCTCTCCTTTTGAAATTATGTATGGGCGACCACCTCCCGTACTTGGTAACTTAAGGGGGGATTTGAGTCAGCTGGGAGAAGGAATTACCCGGCAGCAGGTTGTAGAGTTGGGTAAGACTATGGAGGAGGTACAGAAATGGGTACAAGATAGATTACCTGTGAATATTTATCCCCCTGTTCATAATTATCATCCAGGAGACCAAGTGTGGATTAAAGAGTGGAATAATGTACCGTTAGGGCC
The DNA here is from genome assembly GCF_036172605.1 of Pelobates fuscus. Taxonomy (NCBI): domain Eukaryota; kingdom Metazoa; phylum Chordata; class Amphibia; order Anura; family Pelobatidae; genus Pelobates; species Pelobates fuscus. The sequence continues at coordinate 30,780,037 of NC_086326.1, read as the reverse complement.
CAAGTGGAGAGGTCCTTATGTTGTTCTTTTGTCTACCCCTACAGCGATAAAAGTAGCCGAAGTGACTCCGTGGATACATCACTCCAGGGTTAAACCAGCAGCAGTCGATTCTTGGCAAGTTACAGCAGATCCAGAGAATCCCTGCAAGATCCGGTTGAAACGCACTACTCAGTCGGAGTAACGAGGAATTATTGTGGATTACAAATTTTATTGTTACAGGTGTAAGTGAGAAGGCCATAATAAAGCCTGTCCTCTTACCATCACATAGTGTATAAGCCAGGAAAGTCCCGAAGGGACACCTGTGAAGACGAGCAGAACTCCATTCCCTGCAGCCCTCACATCCTGGAAGCTGAGGTTCCATCGCACGGACGAAGACTGAGGATGACGGCGAAAGATGTGCTTTTGATTGTGTTTATTTATATGTGTTTTTATATTCAGGAAGGTAGAGGTACCGACACTCCTAGCTGTGAGGTATGCATTAAGACTACGAGAACAGGTAACCATATTTCCCAAACCCTAATTTGGCATTCACAATACGAATGTAAAGGAGATGTATCAAGATGTAGATACTTAAATATAGACTATAGTGTATGCCATTTAGGAGTAGGAGAACCTAAGTGCTTCAGTCCGGAGTATCAGCCTCGTACAATTTGGTTGACTCTCAGGAATGGAGATCCTCAGGGGACCCTAATTAACAAGACGGTGTTAGAATCCGTACATTCTTCGGGTGTTCTGCTATTTGATGCGTGCAAAGCGATATCGAGTGGTAGAAAGCCGTGGAATGTATGTGGGGATCTTAGATGGGAGAGGACGTATGGGTCTAATGATAAATATATTTGTCCCAGTAGTAAAAAATAAATATGTGAGTCCTAGATGCCCAAATAAAGACTATAACTTTTGCCCATATTGGTCTTGTGTGGGGTGGGCGACTTGGGGACAGACAGTAGATAAAGACATGATAGTGACTAAGTTGCCGACTAGCCCATATTGTAAGTCTATGGAATGTAACCCAGTCCATATACTTATTAATAACCCCGACAAGTTCTTAGATAAGTATGGCAATTTATTTGGGTTTCAGATATACGGGACGGGTTTAGATCCTGGGACATTATTGTTTATAGGGATAGAGACTGATACGGTATCCTCCCAGACTCATCAAGTATACCACTCCTTTTATGAAGAGATGAGTATAGATAATAAGATCCCCCATAGCGCTAAGAACCTGTTCATCGACCTAGCTGAAAGTATTGCCGGTAGTCTTAATGTTACCAACTGCTATGTGTGTGGAGGTACTAACATGGGAGACCAATGGCCTTGGGAAGCAAAGGAGGTAATGTCCGGTTCTGAGGCAGTTGACCAACTAATATCTGCACCAGCCGATTATCATTTGAGTGTTAGAGGTAAATCTGAGTGGAGATTAAAGACCTCCATCATAGGTTATGTTTGCATAGCAAGGAAAGGAATAATGTATAATACTTCTGTAGGAGAATTAACTTGTCTAGGGCAAAAAGCTTATGATGATGATACAAAGAATACAACTTGGTGGTCGGCTTCAAATGTCTCAGAACCATCTAACCCGTTTGCTAGATACGCCAATTTAAAGGATGTGTGGTTTGATTTATCCATCACATCTACCTGGAGAGCCCCAGCAAATTTGTACTGGATCTGTGGTAAGAAAGCCTATTCGGAGCTGCCACAGGACTGGGAAGGGGCATGTGTGTTGGGTATGCTCAAACCATCCTTCTTCTTGTTACCGATTGAAACAGGTGAGACTTTAGGTGTTAAAGTGTATGATGTGAATCATAGGAAGAAAAGGGGACCCTTAGAGATAGGTACCTGGGAAGATAATGAATGGCCTCCCCAGCGTATCATAGATTATTATGGGCCAGCCACGTGGGCTGAGGATGGTACCTTTGGTTATAGAACCCCTATTTATATGCTCAACCGTATTATAAGATTACAGGCGGTGGTTGAGATTATCACAAATGAGACATCACAAGCTCTCAATCTTCTAGTGAAACATAATACCAGGATGAGGACAGCAGTATACCAGAATAGATTAGCCTTGGATTACCTTTTGGCAGTAGAGGGAGGTGTATGTGGGAAGTTTAACCTAAGCAATTGCTGTCTTCAAATAGACGACGAAGGGCAAGCAATAGCTGAGCTTACTAGCCATATGGTTAAACTAGCGCATGTGCCTACTCAAGTATGGAAAGGGTACAATCCAAGTAGTTGGTTTGGTAGCTGGTATGAGTGGTTTGGAGGGCTTAAGGCAGTGGTAGGTGGAGTCCTACTGATTTTACTGTTGTGTCTACTCCTACCGTGTCTTATACCCTTAGTAGTTAGGTCTGTGCAAAGCCTGATAGGAAGTATAGCAGAGAGGAAGGCTGCTGCACAGATAATGGCGATATATAAGTATAAGGCTCTAGATCAGGGAGAACCAATGCAGGAAGATGAATGTTGAAGATTCACATCATAAGATAAGTCTGGTCTGGTTCAAGGTAACTTGCGGTGTAAGCAAACCAAGGTTATGTGATGCCTCAAGTAATTGTAAAATATCAAGAGGCATCAAAGGGGGGAATGTGGTGGAATCTCGGTAAAAATAAATTTAGTAGGCCGAGATTACCACGTGGCATGTGTACGTGCATATGCTGACGTATCGATCAGTTGGTTGCACGTGGCAAGATACGATCAGTAGTGTACGGAGCATGTGCAAGAATACAGGATATAGTATTCCCCCTCCTCCATTGTGCTGGACAAGCCATGCGGTCAAACAGGAAGTTAATTCTTATTTGTATTGATTGGTTAAGAGAATGTGCGGGTGGAGCTTAATATGGGAGGAGTTATATGCCTATATAAGGAGCCTGCACTATTGTCCGGGGCTCAGAATTTGCTGTATTTTGGTGACGCTAGTCCCTCTGAGTCCCGATCGGTGATCCAATAAAGAATCTCTTCCTTCCTGAAGAAACCTGTGTCCATCTCTCTGTGCTTGGCTTCCGTCAGTTTCTCCGGTATCAATATGGCTTATCCCCTTAAAGGGACAGTATAGTCACCTAGACCACTTCAGCTCAATAAAGTGGTCTGGGTGCCAGGTCCCTCAGGTTTTAACCCTTCACATGGAAACAGCAATTTCAGAGAAACTGCTATGTTTACATAGCAGGGTTAATCCAGCCTCTAGCGGCTGTCTTCCTGACAGCCGCTAGAGGCGCTTCTGCGACGCTGGATGCAAAATTCGCATCCAGTGTGCAGAACGTCCGTAGGAAAGCATTGAGAAATGCTTTCCTATTGACTGTTAGAATGCGCATGCGCATTCTGCTCCACTCGGGACTCGGGAGCTGTCGTCGGCTGGGGAGGAGAGGTCACCAGTGCCGAGGGAGCCCAGCGCTGGATTAAGGTAAGCTGCTGAAAGGGTTTTAACCCCTTCAGCGCCACGGGAAGGGGACCCTGAGGGAGAGGGTCCCCCAAAGATGACATAGTGTCAGGAAAACAGGTTTGTTTTCCTGACACTATAGTGATCCTTTAAAGGGAAACTCCAGTGCCAGGAAAACGATCCGTTTTCCTGGCACTGGAGGGTCCCTCTCCCTCCCACCCCCCCAATCCCCAGTTGCTGAAGGGGTGAAAACCCCTTCAGTGACTTACCAGAGGCAGCGACATGTCCCACGTCGCTGCTTCCTCCTCCCCCGCCGCTCCTCCTTCTGCTTACGTCGGCCGGTGGGCGAGACTGATCTCGCCCGCCGGCCGAGGAGACCTAATGCGCATGCACGGCAATGCCGTGCATGCGCATTAGCGCACCCCATAGGAAAGCATTGAAAATGAATTTCAATGCTTCCCTATGGGGAATAGAGCGACGCTGGAGGTCCTCACACAGTGTGAAGACGTCCAGCGACGCTCTAGCACAGAAAACCTGTGCTATAGAGCAGGAAGTTCCCTCTAGTGGCTGTCTAATAGACAGCCACTAGGGGAGGACTTAACCCTGCAAGGTAATTATTGCAGTTTAAAAAAACTGCAATAATTACACTTGCAGGGTTAAGGGTAGTGGGAGTTTGCACCCAGACCATTGCAATGAGCAGAAGTGGTCTGGGTGCCTGGAGTGTCCCTTTAAGTGTGAATTACTGGAAATTCATACCGTTTATTCACTAAACAATGTATTTCTAGTGAGTTGAAATACAATTTGCAAACTTGAAGCCAAGATGCCATACTGTAACTATAACTGAATTGGGGGAATTTTCACAAAAATAATATAGCTAAAATAAAACCATAGCTAAATTTCTCTTTTCTGGCAAAGTAGTCTGGTAGATGTAATTGTACACCACATGAGATCTCCCCTTTGCCCATCCCTTGTTATACAGTAAACACAGCATCACATTGAACTTACAGCAGGCAGTGGGAGGAGGATTCAGTGAGTAAAGTCCCCAATGTACAGTGCATTCTGGGTAACAAGGAAGCGCCATATTTGTTGATGGAACAGCAACATGTCACAGTGCAGGTCAGTGCTGTTTTATCCCTTCTTGTTAAAGGTGTTTTGATACTGAATAATTGTTTGGCAGTTAAGGGGCAGCTTTATACTGGGCTGGTTTTCTTACATGTACATAGAGTGACAGACAGTCTGTATTAATTAATCTGTGTTAATTATGCAATTTACTATCAAGACTAGAGAGAGACAGAGAGGGGGGGAGCTAAGTATTAGCAGGTCTGAAAATTGATGAATGGTAAGTGTGGTAAGGAGCTTCCATCTGCTGTTTGTTATCACAGAGATACATTTACCAAAACAACCCATTCCCAGTGTTCCTTTATGAGACCAGTGGCTTGGACTGGCTTTAAGCAAGTCCCAATCTGGATGGCTAAATGCCACACTTGTTTTGCTTATAAACCAGCATTTATTGCTTATATTCAATAAATTGCCAATATTCAATAAATGGATTCTAGCCCAAATTAACTATTGCTGACAGCTGGATGTCTGGCTGAGGATAGTTGGAGTTGCATTGGAAACTGGAAACCAACAACTTACCTACTCCTGTCCGCATACAAAACAAGGGACACATGGGCTTGTGATTTATGTCAAACCTAATGTCACAGATACTTACAATAAGTTGTTTTTCATAAGCAGACCATGATGATGGCATGCACCGTCTGTTTCTTAATTGATTAGAGATTTTAAAAGTTTTTATTTGATGATCCATAGAATGATATATTTTTTATTTTTTTGTATAAAGAACCAGTTGTAATAATTCTTGTAACTAGTGCCGCAGCCAAAGTATTTGAGTCACTCAGGACACAGTACTAATTATTACATTCATACCTTAGTAAAACCAGGATAGTGGAAAGTCCCTTTCTCACAAAACAAGCTCACCGTATATATTATAAATAGTGATGTCCCGAACAGTTAGCCGGGAACTGTTCGCCGGCGAACATAGCGTGTTCGGTCCGCCCCCTATTCATCATCATCATTTAGTAAACTTTGACCCTGTACCTCACAGTCAGCAGACACATTCCAGCCAATCCGCAGCAGACCCTCCCACCTCCATGACGAATAGGAGGCGGACCGAACATTGCGCGTGTTCGCGACTGCGAACACGCTATGTTTGCCACCGCGAACACGCTATGTTCGCCGGCGAACACGCTATGTTCGCCGGCGAACGGTTCCTGCCGAACTGTTCGGGACATCACTAATTATAAAAGCTGTTTTATGCCTCGAAAGGCACTCCCTAAAGCGGTAATAAACCATTTTGAAATGTCTCCTAACACAATACAGAAAGTTAATAAGTAAAGAGTAACTTGTCAGGAATTTCAATGCAAATTAACATTTAAGAACAAAATAGTGGAATTAAAAGTTGTCAAATTCCACTATTTCTGGCCTACAATCACAGCAGTTTTGCGTTTGTGTGAAGTTGTATAGATGGCCATTCAATTCTGGTATCGTGTCTTTGGATAGCAGACAGTGATGATGGCATTGAATACCATTTATCCTTTAGGGATAATAGATCACAAATAAGTGTTTTTTTGTTTTATTTTTTTATTTTTTAAATAAATTTGATTCTGCGTTCAAGTTCTGTCGTAATGTGTAACTAGTGTCGCAGCAAAAATATTCTGTTCCTGCTATACTTTTATGAAGACAAAGATACAGTCTCTACGACCACAAACAAGTTCACTAAATGCATTTCGTGTTGCTGATTTTAATGTGTCAAGTGCCTTCAATGGGAAATTTAAAGTAAATGTCTAGACCCACTTCCTATCTTGCCTAAATATATCACAGGAGTTTATCGACTAAGCTCTAAATTAATAGAATCATAAAGGCAAACTATAGGCTAAAATAACCGCTTTGATTATACCAAAAATGAAGATTTATGTCAAATCAGCTATTTTAACTCTACGGGTTATTTACTAAAGTGAGCGTTCGCAATGAATTTAATATTTAAGGCCAAACTGAAAAATGTGGCTGGCTTAGAATATGTTTCCAATTCAGCTGTTATGGCCTTAAAGGGACACTATAGTCACCAGAACAACTACAGCTTAATGTAGTTGTTCTGGTGAGTATAATCATTAATTTTCATTAAAACAAGGCAGTGTTTTAAAAAGGCAGTGTTACAGTGCCCCTAGGGACACCTCCAAGTGGCCACTCCTCAGATGCCCACTGGAGGTGCTTCCTGTCTCGGTGCTGCACAGTAGGCAGCACTGCCGTTCAGTGTCTCCACACTCTGCATTAGGATGCTGAATTTTGCTTATAGAAATTATTCAATGCATCTCTCTGAAGAGGTGCTGACTGGCCAAAACAGATTTTAGCCATTGGAAAGCATTGGATTGGCAAAAAAAATCGTCAATTCTGATGTCATCAAGGAGGCAGATCGGGTGGGTCCAGCGCCGGCAGACCAGCACGGCGCTGGAAATAAGGTGAGTTTTTATTCCTTTTAAGGGGACTGAGCCACCTACATGGTGGGTTTAGCACTATAGGATCAGGAATACAGGTTTGTGTTCCTGACCCTATACTGTTCCTTTAAATGTAAAATTTGCTTTGAATTCTCAGTTTAGTGAATAACTCTGTAAATGTTGCAATTTGGTTTCAGTTCTTTAACCCCTTAGTGACCGCAAAAAATGGTCGTTAACGACTGCAGACGTACCGGGTACGTCTGCGGCAAATTTGATCGCTTCCAGCCGCTCTAACTGTACTGCAGCGATGCCTCGATGTCTAGGGGACAGACAGTCTTCATCTAGGGGACAGACAGTCTCCCCACAGCAAATTAGGACCCCGCGGGCCATGTGACGTCACATGGCCGCAATAGGTGTCCATAGTGTTGCCTGCAGGGGTCTGCCTGAACTGACAGGCGGTCCCCCTGCTGGTGAAAAAGGTTTTAAAAAAAATTATATATATCTTATATCTATATGTAATATGTATATATATATCTTATATATAATGTCATACTAAGTGTATTTGTTTTATTAATATATACATATATTAATGTAAAATTACACACGTGTGATATTTTAATAAAAAATAATAACTTAAAAATTTACAAATTTTATATATATATATAATTTTATTCTATCTGTATTTTGATATCAATATATATTTATATCAAAATGCACTTAGAATTAAATTTTATATATATATATTAAAATAATACGAAATATACATAATTACATAAATAATTTAATAAATATACACGTAGACTTCAAATATAAAAATATGTATATATATTTAAATTCTATGTGCATATTTTATGTAATATTTTTACATAATTAAGTAATTTTATTGATTGCAATTTGGCGTACTGCCTGACAACCCAGGCAGAAAGTCCAGAGAATTTAATTTGCTAGCACCATATTTAACCCTGTAACTTTCCAAAACACCCTAAAACTTGTACATAGGGGGTACTGTTTTACTTGGTAGACTTCGCTGAACACAAATATTAGAGTTACAGCGATGATATTGTCAGTGAAAGTGAAGTTTTTTGCATTTTTCACATACATTGTTTGCACTTTCACTGATGATATCATTGTTGTGATACATTTTACTGTTTTGAAACACTAATATTTGTATTCAGCAAAGTCCCCCGAGTTTAACAGTACCCCCACGTCAAATATAATGCTTGATTTTCTGTTTTTTTTACATTGAAATTTGCCAGATTGGTTATGTTGCCTTTGATAGTGAATGGTAGCCCAGGAACGAGAATTACCCCCATGATGGCATACCATTTGCAAAAGAAGACAACCCAAGGTATTGCAAATGGGGTATGTTCAGTCTTTTTTAGGAGCCATTTAGTCACAAACACTGGACAAAGTTAGCATTCATCATTGTTTTTTGCATTTTTAACACACAAATATAAATGCTAACTTTGGCCAGTGTTTGTGACTATGTGGCTACTAAAAAAGACTGGACTATGATACCCATATTGAATACCCTGGGTTGTCTACTTTAAAAAAATATGTACATGTGAGGTGTGATTCAGAGATTTATGACAGATAATAGTGTTACAATGTCACTATTGATACATTTTAAAAATATATAATTTGAAACCGCAATGTCCTACTTGTACTTATAGCCCTACAACTTGCAAAAAAAAAAGCTAAGAACATGTTAACATTGGGCATTTCTAAACTCAGGACAAAATTTAGAAACTATTTTGCACGAGTGTTCTTTGGCGGCTGTAGATGCATAACAGATTTTGGAGGTCAAAGTTAGAAAAGGTGTATTTTTTTTTTAATTGTGTCATCATATTTTATACATTATTTTTATAGTAAATTATATGATATGATGAAAATAATGGTATCGTTAGAAAGACAATATATTAGCGAGAAAAATTGTATATATTATGTGTGGGTACAGTAAATGAGTAAGAGGAAAATTACAGCTAAACTCAAACACCGAAGAAATATAAAAAGAGCCCTGGTCCTTAACAGCGCAGCGGCATATACTGGGTCCCTGTTCGGCAGAAATGCTTGCCGTTCAAGCGCAGATCCAGAACCTAATCTTGGGAGGGGCACTGGTAGATTATTTAAAGAAACCATCCAGGCACAATAACCACTACAGCACTTTGTAGTGGTTATGGTGCAATATATGAGGGGTGCAGTGTGCGTGTGTGTGAGGGGTGCAGTGTGCGTATGTGTATATGGGGCAGCTTGTGCGTGAGGGGTACAGTGTGTGTGTGTGTGTGTGGGGACAGGTTGTATGAGGGGTACAGTGTGTTTGTCGGGCAGATTGTGTGAGGGCTACAGTTTGTGTGTACAGAGTGGCAGTGGGTGTCTATGGGGGGGGGTGCTATGTGTGTGTATGGAGGGGCAGAGTGTGTGTGTGTATCAGAGGTAATGTGTTTATGTATGGGGGGCAGTGTGTGTGTGTGTGGGAGGGAGCAGTGTGTGTGTATGTAAACTCAAACACCGCAGAAATATAAAAAGAGCCCTGGTCCTTAACGCTAAGAAATTTGAAAAATGGTCTGGTCACTAAGGGGTTAAAGTGGCTGGATTACCTCCCTCTCCAAACAAAATTGAGAATGTCATCAAGATTAAATCATTATGGAATACTCACTTTGACTGTGTTGGGATGTCACTAATATTTCAACACAGACTAAAGATATACTGGGACAAATTAGGGACTATTATCTATTGATCTATTTAGACTCCTGGGGTCTTGCACGCGTGAGCACTTATGTGGCTTCCTGGCAGGTGGAGGGCCAGGAGCTGCAGAGTATTCTGTGGAAAAACTTGACCGTAAGTAAAACCTAACTTTCACTGCATCTTGGCCACCATACAGCAAGCACGGTCTGAGATCAAGCCTTGGACCAACAAAGAAGAAGAAGCTGGGCAGAGCGATTGGCCATGTCTGTAAAAGTTTTGGGGTGAAACTGGTAATCGATGTCCTTCAGTTTGGGGGTGAACAAGGTCACTGCAAGGAGGTCTCAATCGATACCTGTAGTGACCCTCCATCTGCAGGGACTAGATTTAGTGGTCCAAGTTGAATAATCAAATATGATTGCTGTCACATCTCATGGATATAGCATGGCCATACCACTCTGTTCAGAGGACCAGAAGCAGCACATGAACTCGGCAGGACCCAGGTGTTCCTTTCATTTCTGTAAATCTGTCTACTCACGCTCAGTCACTTAGATAAGAATTTGCTAAGTCATACTGACAGGGTGTTTGCTAAACCTGGAATTATTGGGAATTGCAAATGACCAAGTTAGCTGAGCTGGGAATATAGACAAGTTTCAGACTGTGGATATTTTGTTTTAAAACTATAACCTAACCCCCAATCAATATGGGAAAATAAAATGTGCAAACACTTGCAGGATCTCGGTGTTCTGGTCAGCATACAGCCAGCACTCATATCACGTACATTACATACAGCTAGAATTTTAGAGTCGATTTTATGGTAAAATTATCTAAAAATTGGGTGTTAGGTGTCTGTACAGGGGCTGTGAGGGGCACAATTTCAGTGCTTGCCGTAGGCGCTATCTTTAGAAGATACGCCCCTGTACACACCAAAACTGCTTCATTAAGCTAAATTTGTTTTGATGCCTATAGCATCCCTTTGTTTTTTAGCTGAAAACCGGGGATCACTATAACATATATGGTGCTCTAACCAGGGGCGTATTAGCCGTGAGGCAAACAAGGCATTTGCCTTGGGCGGCATTTTCCAGGGGGCGGCAAAAAAAGCCGCCCCCAAATGCCCAAGGCAAATGTCTTGTTAGCCTTGCGGCTAACAGACATGCCGGCGGGCTGCTGGGCGATCGGGCGGCACTGCCTGGCGGGCGGGCGGCCGGCCGGCCGGCGAGGGAGCACTTCCCCTGAGCTGTCTGCTCAGCTCCCTCGCCAGCCGCAGAGTGAGGCTGGGAGGAGGAGCCGGAATATGACGTCATATTCCGGCTCCCAGCCTCACTCTGAGGCACGCGAGGGAGCTGAGCTGACAGCTCAGGGGAAGTGCTCCCTCACCGGCCGGCCGGCCGCCCGCCCGCCAGGCAGTGCCGCCCGATCGCCCAGCAGCCACTGGACCACCAGGGAGGAAGAGACACCCCCTCCCCAGCATTCCCAAAGGTAAGGAGGCTGGGGGGGGGAGGGGGGGTTAAAAAAAAAAAGTGTTAAAAATAAATAAAAAAAAATGTGTTAAAAATAAATGTAAAAAAACGTGTTAAAAAAAATAAAAAAATGTGTTAAAAATAAATTTAAAAAAAATGTGTTAATGTGGGTGGGTGAGTGTGTGTCTGTGTCTGTTAGTGTGTGTGTCTGTTAGTGTGTGTGTGTGTGTCTGTGTCTGTTAGTGTGTGTGTCTGTTAGTGTGTGTGTGTGTGTCTGTGTCTGTTAGTGTGTGTGTCTGTTAGTGTGTGTGTGTGTGTCTGTTAGTGTGTGTCTGTTAGTGTGTGTCTGTTAGTGTGTGTGTCTGTTAGTGTGTGTGTCTGTTAGTGTTTGTGTCTGTTAGTGTGTGTCAGTGTGTGTGTCTGTTAGTGTGTGTGTGTCTGTTAGTGTGTGTGTGTCTGTGTCTGTTAGTGTGTGTGTGTCTGTGTCTGGTAGTGTGTGTGTGTCTGTTAGTGTGTGTTTGCCTGTGAGTGTGTGTGTGTGTGTGTGTGTGTCTGCTAGTTTGTGTCTGCTAGTGAGTGAGTGTGTGTCTGTTAGTGAGTGTGAGTGTGTCTGTTAGTGTGTGTTTCTGTTAGCGAGTGTGTGTGTGTGTATTTAGAATGCGGGGCGGGGGGAAAGGTTGGGTGGGGGTGGCGCGGGGGGAGGGGGGGGGGGGCGCCTGAGTTTTGTCCTGCCTAGGGCAGCACAAAACCAGGATACACCACTGGCTCTAACAATACAAAGGTGTATCATTGGAGTTGTAGTTTGATGAGATGTGAAAAGTATCATTCAGAGAGCTTCTAGAAAAATATACTTAAAACAGTGGTTCCCAAACTTTTTAGGTTCAAGGCGCCCTTAATATTTTAATATGTTTCAAAGGCGCCCCAAGTCAAAAAAATGTTCTAGGTTGTATATATGTACAGCAGTGCGGCATATAATGGGTCCCTGTTCGGCAAAAATGCTTGCCGTTCAAGCGCAGATCCAGAACCTAATCTTGGGAGGGGCACTGGTAGATTGTTTAAAGAAACCATCCAGGCACAATAACCACTACAGCACTTTGTAGTGGTTATGGTGCAATATGTGAATGGTGGAGTGTGTGTGTGAGGGGTGCAGTGTGCGTGTGTGTGAGGGGTGCAGTGTGCGTATGTGTATATGGGGCAGCTTGTGCGTGAGGGGTACAGTGTGTGTGTGTGTGTGTGGGGACAGGTTGTATGAGGGGTACAGTGTGTTTGTCGGGCAGATTGTGTGAGGGCTACAGTTTGTGTGTACAGAGTGGCAGTGTGTGTCTATGGGGGGGAGCTATGTGTGTGTATGGAGGGGCAGAGTGTGTGTGTGTATCGGAGGTAATGTGTTTATGTATGGGGGCAGTGTGTGTGTGTGGGAGGGAGCAGTGTGTGTGTGTATGGGAGGAGTTATTGTGGTGTTGGGTCTGTGGGAGTGGGAGGGCAAATTCATGAATATATATATTTTTTCTTAATTAAAAATAATACTTTTCAAATCCCCCCACCTGCTTACCTTTGTCTGGGATGGGGGACATTTCCTGCAATCCCTGGTGGTCTGGTGGGGAAGCCCTGGTGGTTCCAATGGTCAGTGTGAACTCTAGCAGCCTCAGGAGCTGCTAGAGTTTACTCTCGCGAGATTTGGAGCATTACCGTAGTAACCGCGGCAACGCTCCAAGCTCGCAAGAGGAGAACCCGGAGGAGCTGCAAGTTAGTGCTCCCCCGGGTCCTCTCTCACTCCCTCCCCTGCCGGCTGTCAGCATTACACTGCTAGCGGGCCAGAGAGGGAGTTCTCTGCAGAGCCGACAGGGGAGAGAGAGGCACAGTTCCCGGTGCTATCATCATAGCACTGGGAAAATCTCTTGCGTCTCCCCTGTTGAGAACCGCTGACTTAAAACAAGGCAAAATATTTTTTAAATGCTGATAGTGAGAATTGCAGAGTTTGTCAGTGCTCTTTCCAGGAATTTAAACTCATAGTGGCAGGTAATCTACATCACCCATCGTGAACAGATAAGACTTTGGTAAAACAAGAAAGGAAAATAAATAGACCGCACCCAAGGAATATGAATAAGGTGATATACGTACACAAATATGTATGAATGATATACACTTTGGACCTCAAGAGAAAACAAAAATGATAATAATAGTGCAGTATAGTATGTACAAAACGATAAGTGACGTGTGATCTGTGATAATTACACTCACATTTGTTTGAGCTATATCAGAGTTCAGCTGTATCAGCGCCTGTACGGAACAATCCCCGTCTAAGGATATAGGTAGGCGCAGATGTCCAAATGGCTCAGATAAATAGCAGTGTGCAGTTCATATATGGGAATAAATACCAAAAGATGTGCTCCAATGGTGAAATAAGTATGCTAAAATATATATCGAATAAAAAGGATATCGTACTCACATTTACTAGAGCAGAACTTGCTCTAGTGTGTATAGCGTTGATGCTATAACCCGACCCAGGGATATCCTGGTACTAGGAAGGGAAGTTTGGAAAAATGAAAAGTGTAAATATAGATATAAAATACACTATTTATTTATCAAACATAAAAAAATTATAAGAACAATAAAAAATAAACTTCTTAACGTTATACGCTATACACATTAGAGCAAGTTCTGCTCTAATAAATGTGAGTACGATTTTTTATTCTATATATATTTTATCATACTTATTTCACCATTGGAGCACATCTTTTTGGATTTATTCCCATATATGTACTGCACACTGCTATTCATCTGAGCCATTTGGACATCTGCACCTACCTATATCCTTAGACGGGGATTGTTCCGTCCAGGCGCTGATACAGCTCAGCTCTGATATAGCTCAAACAAATGTGAGTGTAATCATCACAGATCACATGTCACTTATCATTTTGTACATACTGTACTGCACTATTATCATTGGTGTTTTCTCTTGAAGTCCAAAGTGTATATCATTCATACGTATTTGTGTACGTATATCACCTTATTCATATTCCTTAGGCGCGATCTCTTTCTTTTCCTTTCATGTTTTACCACTCACAAGGTTGGGAATCCTTGTATTAGTTGCTGCAGCACGTTTTTATATACTGTATTAGTTTTTAGTGAACACCTATTCCATATCTTTTGTAGATAAGACTTTGGGGCTACTGTGACTAACTGAAGTACCAGGCGTGTTAGGCTGGAGGAAGTCTAGCGATACTCTGTTAATCACTATGATAGACTGTTACAGAAATCAGATGATTACGCTCATACTGTAGGTCTGGAGGCCCCCTATAACAGGTACATGTGATGATTAGCTTGTACGGCACTATTGCTGGATGCCAATGTAATTACATTTTTCAGAACTCATAAAATACATTGTTTGTTAAACGTAGGAGGTATGTAAACATAATTGTTTATATTATTTATGGGCACATTTAATGAGAAGTCATGGTTTGGCAAACCCCTAGCCAAAATGACACTGATCAAACACAGAATTTGGGGGGGGGGGGGGGGGGGGATTCTCTGTTACAAAAGGGTTAACAGAAACCTTTTATTTTCTGATGTAAATTACACGTGAGGTAGGATTGTGTTATAAAAAGTGTCAAAGTTCCAAGATGTATATTACAGCCATGCTGCTGAAGCTAAGATAACGATAATTCCCTTTTTATAAAACAGCAGTTCATTGAGTGCACTGTAGTTTCTTGGCTGTAATGATTTACAAGCCTGAAGGTTGAAAGGGAATCTGCAGGCGGGAACTGACCCCTCTTTTCCAATACAATCTGTAGATAATGCATAATAATGTATGAGTAAAGAAAGAACTTACACAATATGGAATAGAAATTCTTCCAGCAATTGCTGGATTTGCAGCATCTACAGTAAGATCAAAACTGAGCATAAAGCACCTTTTATCAATCCTGTTGCTCCCATACCTTTTTATAAATTATTTCACTCCCTGATAATTCTCCCCTCCTAAGCATTCCTCAAGTTGCATAGGCCATCTCCGCTTTTCCATCGTAACTGTGGACCCCCCTTTTCATTGTTTGATTTTTGGACCCTCTCCCCTCTTCCATGTTTGCTTTTCGACCCTTTCCCCTTTTCCATGGTCACTGTGGGACACTCTCTTCTTTTCCATGTTCACTCTGGGATGCACTCACCTTTTCCATGTTCACTGTGGGACCCTCTCTCATTGTCTCTGTTCTCTGTGGGACCGCTCTCTTTTTCTATTGCCACTGTGAGATGCTCTCCCCTTTTCCATGGCCACTGTAGGACCTTCTCCCCTTTTCCATGGTTGCTGTGGGACCTTCTCCTCTTTTCCATGGTTACTGTGGGACACTCTCCCCTTTTCCATTGCCACTGTGGGACCCTCTCCACTTTTCCATGGTCGCTGTGGGACCCCTCTCCTTTTCCATGGTCGCTGTGGGACCCCTCCCCTTTTCCATGGTTGCTGTGGGACCCCTCCCCTTTTCCATGGTCGCTGTGGGACCCTCTCCCCTTTTCCATGGTGGCTGTGGGACCTTCTCCCCTTTTCCATGGTCGCTGTGGGACCCCTCCCCTTTTCCATGGTCGCTGTGGGACCCTCTCCCCTTTTCCATGGGGGCTGTGGGACCTTCTCCCCTTTTCCATGGGGGCTGTGTGACCTTCTCCCCTTTTCCATGGTCGCTGTGGGACCTTCTCCCCTTTTCCATGGTCGCTGTGGGACCTTCTCCCCTTTTCCATGGTCACTGTGGGACCTTCTCCCCTTTTCCATGGTCGCTGTGGGACCCTCTCTCCTTTTCCATGGTTGCTGTGGGACCTTCTCCCCTTTTCCATGGTCGCTGTTGGGCGCTCTCCCCTTTTCCATGGCCGCTGTTGGGCGCTCTCCCCTTTTCCATGGTCGCTGTTGGGCGCTCTCCCCTTTTCCTTGGTCGCTGTTGGGCACTCTCCCCTTTTTCCATGGTCGCAGTTGGGCACTCTCCCCTTTTCCATGGTCGCAGTTGGGCACTCTTCCCTTTTCCATGGTCGCTGTTGGATGCTCTCCCCTTTTTCCATGGTCGCTGTTGGGCGCTCTCCCCTTTTTCCATGGTCGCTGTTGGGCGCTCTCCCCTTTTTCCATGGTCGCTGTTGGGCGCTCTCCCCTTTTTCCATGGTCGCTGTGGGACGCTCTCCCCTTTTTCCATGGTCGCTGTGGGACGCGCTCCCTTTTTCCATAGCCGCTGTGGGGCGCTCTCCCCCTTCCATGGCCGCTGTGGGACCCTCTCCCCTTTTACACCCTCTCCCCTTTTCCATGGTCACTGTGGGACCCTCTCTTCCTTTTCCATGGTTGCTGTGGGACCCTCTTCCATTTTCCATGGTTGCTGTGGGACCCTCTTCCCTTTTCCATTTGTGTGCTATTTCCAGGCACAATGCTGTGTTCTGACACACTATTCTATACAATTTACCATTGGGTCGCTCATACGTTAATAGATTGTATGTGTTGCTTGTCCTTGTATGTTACCAATCTCTTGTGCATTTACCCTTGCAGCTGTGATCAGTATGGGGCAGAGCGGGCACATTGCATGGATATGGTGCAGTGACTATGTATATATATTTTTGTTGTTCTATTGAGCACTTGCCACTGTGCCTGTTATACCTTCCCCTTGGTGATGCAGTTTTATGAACGGAGTTTCCTGAAGGGAAGGAGCTGTGTGATGCTCATTGTACCTGGGATTATGTGATTGAGTCCTAATCTTTAAATTGGGGGGAGGGAGGGGCTTGCAAAACATCCTTAAAGATAAAATATCACAGCTGGCTGTTAATATTTGGCTGCCCCTGCAGCCCAGCATTGATGGCTAACCTTCATGCTGCTAAGGTTTTTGTAAACTACAGTTCCCAATGTAGCTGAGCAGCATGGGAAATGTAGTTCACACACACATCAGCTCTGTCACAGTCAGAGAATACTACCCTAAAAATAGGTCCATGCAAGAGGGACAAGAGAAGAACACTCCAAGCACTGCAGTTATTATGGTGCCTAACGTTCCCTTGTGCTCCTCCAGTATAAGTAGTCAAACTATTTGCTAACGGTTTGACAACTTAATTGTGGTCTGCTGGGCACTGAGCACTTCCTACAGTGAAAGCAGTTCTGCACGAAACTCACTGGCTGAGTGCTTCAACTGATCAACCAATGAGCTAAGCCCTGCACCGCCATTAGCTGTTGGTTTTCCTACTTACACTTCCAATGTTTTGCCAACTTACACTACTGCATGCCGTAGTGGTTATGGTGCTAATAGTGTTCCTGTAAATTTAATGAGGCCTGGAATTAATTCTGGACTGGACTTGCAGAATGAGGCTAAGGTTGAGTAGGAACTTGCATAACTCTGAACCCTGTCACCTGTGTATGTTGAAAAGCTCTATAGCTACAGAGTGTCCAATAGAAGATGGTGGTTTGATAATTAATATTGGATCTCTTTTATTTATGTTTTCTTCTATTTTTTTAAAGAACTCTCCTGGCTTCCAAATTAATTTCTTCACGACTCCTCTGGAGCTTAAGACCCTTGTGTAGCAGGTTAGTTTAATTCATACCCAACCACATACTCCCCAGCGTTTCATATGGCCAAAAATTGACAGTTTACATTTTTTTACAATTTTAAGTGGTATGTGTGTAGTTGTCCAGCTGTGTAGCTATTCTATAACAGCAGCAAAGCAGCCAGGTTTCAAATTCCACCAGAGCTGCAGTTTTTGGAAAATCGGGAACTAACCCCTTCTGTGGGCACACATGCCCTTTTTGAGCCTGGTCTCTGACACAAGTGGTGTAACAGACATGCCCTCCCAAGGCCGGCCCACTCCCTGTGTCAATCACATACATTCCAAAGTTAGGAGGTATGCCATAGGCTCTGGGAAGCATAAGCATTACAGTTAAACTGTATTGCTTATGTTAGTTTCCACACTTCCCTTTCTTTCTTTTTTAACTTTTGTGTATCACAATGCACCTAATAGTTTAAAAGTGCAAACTAGTTTCTTTTTTTTGTATCTCAAAATTTTATTTAACAAAGACATTGGTTGCATAAGTATTGAACCCTGGGTTATTAAAAAAAATAAGTAAAAAATACCAAACTTTAAGCATTTCCATGTCCCAAAGCACAATTAAATAAATTATAAAAAAAAAAAAGGAAAAGCTCCCAACTGGCCACCAAATCTCAGAGAAACTTGTAATAAGACTGTTTAGTTAGAGAGATGTCAAAGACGTCATTTGTGGTTGTGAAGGAACTGGAGAGACTGACAGCTGAGATGGAAAAAACAATCTTTGAAAAAATATAACCTAATTGCTTCAGAAAACTGGGCATTGTGGACAAATGGTGCGAAGAATAAGCAGTGGGGTAACGGTTTATATTTGGTTTTTGGTTTTAGTTTTTTATTGCAAAATACTTTTGTAATGCGTGGCTGTCAATGTTCCCACTGAAAGCACCTTCCCCAGAACTTCACTATAGTGACTTAGAACGAAGAACTGAAATAACACAGTCACAGTCCAGGCCTTAAGTTAATTAAACATACATGGAAAGTCTTGAAAATTCTGATTTCCAACGTGGTAGAGCCTGACCAATTTAGCCAGGAACAATGGTACAAAAATTGCAGGTTTTAGATGTGCCAAGCAAGTTGATTTGATTTGTGACTTATTCCAAAAGACTCAATATGTAATTATACGCTAAAGTGTTGGGGATTATTTTTGTTGTGTTTTTAAAACATTTTTTTAGCTTAATTAACTTTAATTGGATTTACACCTTTAACATCATAGAGAAAAATCCAAATTTAATGCCAGGTGCTAACCAAACCAAACGAGAAAGTGTTAATACTTGCAAATCACTGTATGTATGCCATAGAAACAAAAAAAATGTATATATCCATTTGTCCTTAGCCTGTAGAATCAGATATTCTTTATATCAATGTTAAGCTGAACAATAAATCTGATGAATCGCAATACTGTCTTTCTATTTTAGCTCTTCCTCTCCCAGCTGTGGTTCGCATGGTTGTCAGACATATGACGATGTCAAGGTAAAACCTCCACGAAGCTAGCATCTCTTCATTGAACTTGTTGCATTCTTTAAATTAATGAAATGTTGTTTTCTGCAATATGCCAAAAATCTGTTTGTTCCGATTGGGCGAATAGTACTTTTTTCAATGTCTGATATGCTGCTCCAGATTGTGCAGCCTTGTGAAACTTTATCTAATTCTGGGACTCCACCGAGCTTTAAAAAGCAAGGTTACCATGTAATAATGAGTTATGGGCGCTGCTTATTATTATAAGGTGCATAAATCAGCTATGAGCATGCTTTGTCCTCTCAGTGAATAAACACAGATTTGGGTTCCTTATAAAGTTTGTCCTTCCCTATAGGCATCGCCTATTTAAATAGGACATATTCTATTGTTGGTTTTAGAAACTCCACATATAACAGGAATCCATTACAAAAATACTGACACTTTTTTTTAAAAGTACTATATGATAGTGCAAACCAAATACATAAACATGTAAATGTTCACCAATATTCTGATCTCTCAGATCACCTAAAATGTTTCATCATAGCAAACAGACATTTTCAAGGGCATGTGGGTTCTAGCCGTATCACTATCTACTGAATATATTTATATTTTTACATTGTGGATTATTCAATATACAATGAATTCTAAAACAGCAAATAAATTGTAAATGGTTGCAGGAGAAAAATATCTTTGCTGCTGCTCCCAATTCACGGCAGTTCACAATCTAAAGATTAATCTAAAACTCCTCAATAACTGGCAGAACTACGTTACGTCCCCCAAAATACAAGACAGTGGAAGTTGTAGGCCAATAAAATTGAGCATGGCTCTGCATGTTAAAGGGACACGATAGTCACCAAAACAGCTTTAGCTTATTGAAGCAGTTTTGGTGTATATATCATACTCCTGCAGTCTCACTACTCAACTCTCTGCCATTTAGGAGTTAATCACTTTGTTTATGCAGCCCTAGTCAACCCTCTCTGCATGTGACATACAAAGCCTTCTTAAACAATTCCTGTAGAGAGTCATCTAATTTTTACACTTCCTTTATTGCAAACTCGGTTAAATTTTAAATTTCTTATCGCCTGCTATGTTAATAGTTTGCTGCATGAGCCTCCTGTATGTAATTAAAGTTCAATTGACAGAGCAGGAGATAAACGCTTTTTTAAAAAATAAGTTAGATCTGATTAAAGGTGAAACAATTTTTTTCATGCAGTCAGTGTCAGTCACAGCCAGGGGAGGTGGGGCTAGGGCTGCAAGGACAGAAACAAGAGTGATTTAACTCCTAAATGGCAGAGAATTGAGCAGTGCAACTTCAGAGGTATGATCTACACACCAAAACTGCTACATTAGACTAAACTTGTTTTGGTGACAATAGTGTCCCTTTAATATAAAAACCTTCTTTCAATATAAAAGATTTGGATGTTTACATTAGTCGTTTTTAATTTAATTCTGTTTGTCTCCTTCCACCTAATTACATTTCCATTTGTTTCTCCAGGAATACTATGGAAAGTACTTGAAGAGTTCGAAGGATTTGAAAACCAACGCTTGTGTAACCCCAGCAAAGCCATTACCAAAATTTGTGAGGGACGCACTGAATGACGTTCACGATGACGTCTCCTCGCGGTATGGTACATTCCTTAGTGTTATAAGATCAATTCATCTGTAAAAGTACGATGACTCTCTGTGGGTGCACTCCCTCCAGAATTGCACCTTATCCGGTTTTTGCCCTGGAAAAAATATGACTATATCCTGATTACCTGTACACGTTTTTTGAGTGCACACTGAGGGTCTCCTCGGGGAATCATCCAGGGTATGTCAGAGTGACTGAAAATGGTTTGACAAAAACTTGATGGTCTGCATCCATAGTGTCCTTTGAAAATGTTCTGATGAAGTAAGGGAAGAGGCTGGACAGAGTGGGTTAGAGGTAAAGCATTCATGTGGGTAAACGGTGAAATCAAGGTGATAAGCTATTGCCCAAGGTGAATTGATGGAATTTATTGTGGATTGAGATGGGAATCTTTTAAGCAGGTTCTTATTGGCCCAGAGTAATAAAATGAAAACATTGCAATTAAATTACTTATATCCATAAACGCAGCAAAAGAGAAACTTCTTTGACACATACATTGATTGTAAGCTCATTGGAGCAAGTTCTTCTTTACCCTTTGTCTTTGTTATATTCTGTCTGTCCCCCCTCCTCCTGTCTAGGATCTGAAAAGTCCCAGAGCCCATAACTTGTGAGTGTCGAGTATGTTGGGAGTTTGTATGTGTGTCTAGCCAAATATTATAAAGATGGACTAATGGATAGACAAAGCGAGCTATAGAAGTCCTTGAGCTATAGAGGTCCTCAAGCTATAGAGGTCCTCGAGCTATAGAAGACCCTCTAGCTATAGACGTCCTCGAGCTATATAAGACCCTCGAGCTAGGGCAGCTTAGCTTTCACAAGCATATTTTATTACTATTTTCATGGTTCTTTTCAATCAGAGCTACTCTTGGCATTTCTTTGGTCAATGGTTCCTTCATATCACAATGCTCTCCCCATCATCATCATCCTCCTACCACAGGCCACATATCACAGGGGAAAATCATAAACTGGGGATTTCTTTTAGTCTTCCAGTCTGGTGATTTATGAAGAAGAATATAATACTGTATAGACTAAGAGAATAAAAAACATTATTCCAAAGAATTAAAGTACAGTCTTTTATTTCATTGATCTTAAGTAAATGTTTGATGCACTACGCCTCCTATATGATTTATTCTACCTTAATGTGTGCAAGTGACGGTAAATGGTTTAGTAGGCTTGCAGGGCTAACCCCATTAAAAAGTGTGCTCTTGCCGTAGGTATTATGGCTGTGGCCTGGTGTTACCAGAATGTTTGGAGAACTGTAGCATTCTGGACCTGGGTAGTGGAAGTGGGAGGGACTGCTACATGCTGAGCAAGCTAGTTGGCGAGAAAGGAAAAGTCACGGGAATAGACATGACGGATGAACAGGTAGGAAATACATGTACAAGATGTTTGAAATTTTCAGGGCCCGACCGCGTCATCTGTACAGCTTAAATTGCAAAGCTTAAACAAGTAATCGAGAATTCAAAGTGAATTTAAATAGAATTCCAAATTTAAGCTCAAAATAACCGAACTGGAAACATTCTCCACGGCTGCTAATTCTGTTGAGTATCGAGGAAGGTTGAGTATAGGTTTGTTAAGCAAGATTCAAGCTAAACTTTTTAGATACATTGTTAGAGATTTCTCAACGTGTTGCCAATACTCTCATCTAATTTACGGCAAATTTTTGGCACAATTTATTAAAATTGGCAATTTCTTTTTTTTTTTTTTTAATCTGTTGTCTGTTTGAAAATAAAGCTGTAACAGTTCCAGCAGTATTTCTGGAAAATCCATCAAACATTGAAATAATGATTACAGTAGTGATGTTACGGTTTTGAAATGCCATATTTTTTTTTTATTATTAATGTAAGTTTTTTTTTTTTTTTTTTTTTATTCATAGGTGGAAATATCAAGAAAATACATTGACTATCATACCAAGAAATTTGGTTACCAGAAGCCAAATGTGGAATTTTTCCAGGGATACATTGAAAACCTCAAAGCTGCAAACTTGGCAAACAACAGCTACGATATAATCATGTAAGTACTATTTATCCACATTGCACACTATCACTTTGGGTTTACTTGATACAGTGCTCACAACAAATTACAAGGAATGTATTTAAAACTATTACTAAATAACGTGTTTCATAACTAGGAGGAGCGAGAGAGTAAAAATGAGTTTGTATTCATGCCATTGGTATATCGAGTCCCTCGGGTTGTTGGTAGACCTCTTAACTAATTTGCCCTCCTCTTTTCCACTTGAAGGATTAAATGCTAAAGAATAAGGTTAACGAAAGGTTAAATATTCAATCTAGAAACTGTTTATCTAATATTGATTAATACAAAGGTGGTTTAATAGTAAAGGACAATAAAACCTATCAATGTAATTCTGAAAGTTCTCATGTACCCAGGTCTTACGTACTCGCGTAGTTAAACATGTTTTCTAAATAAGTAGAAATAATAGAATAGGGCAAGTCTAGAATCCCATACACAGTGGGAATTCCTGATAAGTCCTAAAAAAGCCTTGTACAGAGCTTCAAAGAGGAGGGTAATCCTGAATATAACACAAACAGAAAAGAGGAATCCCTTGAAACAAGGGGGTCCTTAGGTGAAGCTCTGATAAAACATCCCTATCTAAATAAACTCTAGAAATGGGGGTATACACAGTAACAAGGTACTAGGAATAGAGGGGGAAGGTAGGGATAGGGTATATGCATGAGTAAGGGGTAGGGGGAGGTAATAATGGTATAAAACACTTATATAAAGAATACATTCACACCAAACCTCTAAAAAGACACTTAAGTAACCCGAATCCAACAACAAATCCCCCACTCCTGACGATGGCGCATAGATACGCTGAAACGCGCGTCGAGCATACTTTTTTATTTTTTTCATTTGGTAGCACCAGTTTTCACCATGCGTTATTCATTTTATTTATTTAGCTTTATATGTTTCTGCCAGGCAGGGGGAGTTTTCGGTTTAGGTAGGTACCAGTGGAGTTATCCACAGTACTAATGTATCATTAGGGCAGTTTTTTTTGACCTTCAGTTTACGTCTAGTACGCCTTTTTTTTCTGGGGGGGGCGGGGATTTGTTTTTGGATTCGAGCTACTTATGTGTCTTTTTAGAGGTTTGGTGTGAAGTTATTCTTTATATATGTGCTTTATATAATTATTACCTCCCCCTATCCTTTACTCGTGCATATACCCTATCCCTACCTTCCCCCTCTATTCCTAGTACCTGGTTACTGTTTATACCCCCATTTTTAGAGTTTATCTAGATAGGGATGACTCTGTTTTATCAGAGCTTCACCTAAGGACCCCCTTGTTTTAAGGGATTCCTCTTTTATGTTTTCTAAATAGTTCGTTCATTAAACCTTGAGTTCTTAATTTGATTTTGCATAATGAGATTTCCAGTTGTACATTACAAAGCGTGCAGTGTCAAAGATGCAACAAAAATTAAATAGAATGAACAAAGGCAAATGATACAGCTCACGATGAAACATCGTACAGGGGCAAAGAGACTTCCTAATAAAAAAGGTGTTGGACACTAAGTCAGCCAGTTTCCAATGATGTTATAGAACCATTAGAATGAGTGCAGTAAGATTATCAATTTCCAAGAACAGATATAATGTAGCAATGGTACAGGGGGAGGAGACTGCAATCTGGAGGCGGGGGGGGGGGGGGCTGTCAAATCTTCTTATATTAATATAGCGTACCTGTTGCCTTATGGGACATACCTTCACGCAGACAAGTAATAGCCAAATTACCTAAAACTACGAAAGTCAAGGGCAACCTCAGATTTTTAGGCGCCAGCTATATACACTTTATCAGCTAGTATAATCAGGTATTTCCAAGCTCAATGCACCATCCTGTTGTGAACGAGCCGGATTATTTCTATCAAACTGTTCAACCTTCAGGACAACTCCTCCACCCATGGCCTGTCCATCAAGGACGTCTCCGCATTCTTAGACTCGTTTTTTTACCTAGTATTTCTCCTCAACAAGCCAACCCGCTAGATAACTAATTTATAGAGGATGAGGTCTTCCTGATTATAAAGCACTTACCCAAACAATTGTTTTAATAACAAATGTGCAGATGGTATGACACAGAGTGCAACTGTTTTTTTTTTTTTGTCCTTAAATAAAATAAGAAACTATTCGTATCAAAAAAGTTTCATAAAATTGCAAATAATCCAAAATTGCATCAATACAAAAGGTAGTTGGTAAAGACAGATTCAGTTAGTGAAATTGAAGAAGAGCTTACTTATCCCATTTATTTATTCTTGTATATAAAGCTCAATCCTCCCGCTAGCTCGGTGTGACTGTGTGTATTGGGTTACTTTTGACTCATTGTGCTGTATCTATTAAGGGTCTTTTATGCACACGGAGCAGTGAATGAAAACAATTAAACTGATTTTGAATTTTCTTGCAGATCAAACTGTGTGATTAATCTTTCTCCTGATAAAAGGGCTGTTCTGGCGGAAGCTTATAGAGTGTTAAAGGTACCTTGAAAAACTATTTTTTATTAATGCTGCCATTGTTTCCTCCGAAATAACCATACAGGTGAAAAAAAAAAGTAAATGTTTAAAAATATATAAGCATAGGTTCATCATCTAATACACTGAATTCAGTCAAAGATCGGTGTCACAATGTGATTTGTAGAAAGCAGCAGGGTTTAGAGAATGGCACAGGGCTGGGTATAGGAGGGGCCGTTAAATTTATCCTACACGTCACTATAAACTTACACACTGTTCTTCCAACAAAAACTTGTCTCTATCTGTCGTATATTTTTGAGATGGGTGGCGTTATTTTATTTACTTGTATTAATTTATTTTAGGATGGCGGAGAAATGTACTTTAGTGATGTCTATTCAAACAAAGCAATTACTGAAGACCTGAAGAATAACAAAGTACTTTGGGGTAAGGACACAAGTACAATCTTCCCTAAAGCATCAAATATAGGGAATAAGTAAATGAGACCAGATAAGAAAGACTGGGGAAGTTGAGGGTGTGGAGGGAAGGGGAGAGGGCTAGTCAAAAAGCCGGAGTCAAAGGACACATAACGTAAGAAGCGTACCAGGGAGAAATGCGCATGGATGAAGCATAATGTTTTACAACAAGAAAGATGAGAATTTGGAGCGAAAGGAACAAACCTGAAAGTTGTAGCAAACGAACATAAGTCAAGAGAATGAAACAGGCTGTGATAGAATATTCCCAAGGGATCAGCAAATGTGTCGATTTAGAAATGAGTGCTGTAGGGCACCAGACCTTTTAAAGCTTTCTTATATTTTTCAGTATTTCATAAAGATCTATTCTTTATGGTATACTGATCAAGACCACTTTAGGGATTACTTGATATTTGAAAAAGCCTGTGGTTGACAAAAGGCTGTTGGATTCAGGTATGGATCTATGGAGACTCCTGCGGTTTCATGGGATCCTCCAAAGACCTTAGTGTTGTACTCTCGTGGCTCCTGCAAAAATGAAGCATCAGGTGCTGAATACAATCTCCAAGACAAAGATGGTGGCAGCCACAAGGGACAGTCTGATATAAGTAAAACTTACCTTCCCCAGCACCCCATGGCTTCTAGATCCAAACCGGATCTGTCACTTTCGGGGGGCTATGCATATTTTGCAAAGACCACCAGAAGGGGCAGATCTGCTTTAACTGTCAACCTTTACTTCAGCTGTCCTACTGACGTGTGTCTAGTTGTTCTGTTGAATTTAATACACATAGATTTTATAGCTTTTAGGTCTAGCTAAACCCGTCAGAGGCACATTGTATACATTATACATAGTATAAATATAAAAGGAATATTGGAGACCATGGTAAATCGTATTAGAATTTCTTAGAAACATTGTAGTAATACAAAAACGTTCTCTTAATTCTTTTGTTTCAGGAGAATGCATTAGTGGAGCTTTGGATTGGAAGGACCTTTTCCAGATTGCTGAAGATATTGGATTCAGTTCTCCACGTTTAGTGACCTCCAGATATATTACTGTAGATAATGAGGAACTAGAGAATCTTCTTGGTAAGTTTATGGAGTGTGAGAACATCAGTTACCTGGGTGATGAGACCGATTTTTATTATTCGATAGGAGTTCAGTACTCATCCTGTTACTGAAACTGTCATTATAGTTGAAGGACATAGTAAGAAAATAATATAAAAAAAAAATATATATATATATATATATATATATAAATGTTGCAAACTATAAAGTATCTTCTGTTACAAAAATAAAAATTTGTAATAAAACAAATATAAAAAGTGTGTAATTTGCATATGTATAATCAAAATAAGAAATACCAATATACAATGTAGTTTTTTGTTTTGTTTTTTTGTGAAACATAACACAGATACATTTATAAAAAGAAAACTACATTTTTGGTGAAAATGTTTCACTGTATTTCTTTTTACATTTATTTAAAATGTATATGAAACTTTGATTTTGTTTTGGGGGAGGGGAGGTGGACTACAAACTACCTTACAGAGTGAAAGCACTAAAACCATTATTCACTGAATTAAAGGAACACTAGGGTGTTGGGAATACAAAGTCATTTATATAAAATATTTCGTTATTGAGTCCGGTTTAGGTATGGACATAACGTATGGACTTGGCCTGTTCTTTGTTTTACTGATGCTAGAAGCCCTGCTTTGTTGAGGGAGGCTGCAGGAAGATACATTTAAAGTCTATACTACGATGGCCTGCTTCGCTATCAGCCATTATAATACATGTGTAATTCAAGTTGCGGTTAGTGACTAGAAAATCCACAGAAAAGGCCAAACCAATGGCAGCCTTTAGTGTGCGGTAAAATTCTAACCTTTTTAACAATAAAAGTGAAAATTCTTACAATCTGTGGCTTACTTACAATTTTGACCCTCTCTAAATGTCTTTGTATATAAACAACATTTTGAGTGTATGCATTACTTTTCTTTAACGATATATTGTACTTCTAGAAATTGATTTGACAATTAATTTGCTAAGTTTCTTAATGTGTTTCAAAGTGCAATCATTCTAGACAATTACTGAAGCCAAAGACCTTGACGTTCTATCTGAATTATGCACGTGGCAGGAAGAAAGACCCTTTGGAAAGGCCGCCACTATCCCTAACCTTGAGACTTGCATGTCTCGAAGTAACTCGGAGACGCATCCCATGCATTCTAATCACAATCTGTTACCCCCCCCTCCTCCCACATTTCCCAATATAAACATTTATTGTATGTGAAGGAAAACGTGTATGGTATTGGAATGGGTTTTCATTCATCAGTTGCCTTTTATATGTAGCCATTTACTCGTTCTCCCCCCCCCCCCTCTTATAGAGCCTATTCCCCACATACTACATGCCACTTCAATTCTATTATTATTTTAAAGTAAATGTAATCGTTCACACATTTATTTTTTAATTCTATTTTTATCATTACTTTGAGAGTTTTAAAGAACATTGATAGAATTCTAATTTAACAAAGTTAATTTTACAATACGTTACAATAGAAGGATGGCTTTGTTTAAATCACACTCACAGTGCGGTCACGCGTGTTTGGAAAACCCTATACTTCTTGTTTAAGTGAAGCAATGCAAATAGAAACTATAATTTGGTACTCTGCATTGTTTTATTCCTATTCCTGTTTCTATGTATTTTAGGTGATTACAAATTTGTTTCTGCCACCTTCCGTCTGTTCAAACTACCGAAGAATAAGGTGAACGAAAAGGGTCTCGTTATATACAATGGAGGTGTCACGGGCTGCAAGGATGAAATAGAATTTGATGTCAACTTCACATTCAAGGTTCTCAAACTGATGGCTAGATGTAAAAGTTTTATTCACTGCAATATGCTGTGGTAGCTCATCCAAATGAGCACTTAGATAATTGTCAAATGAAAAAAAAAAAATAATAATATATATATATATATATATATATAGGTAAAATACAGTACAGTACTGCAGTGTTAGAATTTCCCCTCCTCAACTTCCACTACAATGGCTGTCTTGATAAGCTGTTGAGAGTAGCATGTGTAGAATTTAGGTCATTTTTGAGATTTGTCCAGTCTGAGAGCATTTCCCCAAGAGATTATTTTGAAGTGCCCCAATTAATCTCCAATATGGTGTCTTAATTGGACACTCAGTGTGTACTAGTTTGACAGTCTTAGCCTAATCTACTCTAGAGGTAGTAAACTGAGCTTAGAATGCAAAGGTTGTGAGTTCAATTCCTGCATGGTGAGACGTTTATGCTTTTTTTTGTGCACTTCAGATTTAGGGGTTTGTCATTTCAATCCCTGCATTGTGATGTTTTGTATTTCTGCCAGTTCTTTTTCCACAAGTGTAATGTAGTTCTTTAAACGTTTCATAACTTAATATATTTTGAATGCCCATATTATTACACTTACAAAATATACATTCATTTCACTTATTGAGTTTGTGGGGAGTGAACATTGGAGAGTGAGTAAGTTTACTTTCTTATGTGTTGGTCCATGTAAAATATATTAACTTCCTGGGACATCTCAATGAAACCCAAAGATCTTACAGTGCTTAGTTTCAATACCTGGGCTATGTGTGTTTGCTGATAGTGTACTCTCCATAGTGTACTATACCACCAACTCTGTGGGCCTTCTAAAAATGTCTTCCTCGTGTTAGAACTCTGTTTGTTTCTGATGAAACTCTGTTCCACAAACTCCAGCACTGGAGCCCTTCTGGAATTGTGTCCCTCAGACCCAGCAGTAATTTTCCAGGATTACCTATTTCCAATGAGTAATGCCCAAAGTGTCTTCTGACCTAGAGTTTGCTTTGTCTAATGTTCTAGGAAGGAGACGTTGCAGAAGTGGATGACGAATTATTCCTTATTCTGAAGAATTCCAGGTTTTCAGATGAGTTTGTATTTCAACCTCCAGGGGGAGCCAGTAATTCTGGGGGATGTCGCCCTAAGAAGGTGTGTTTAATTTGAATACTTTCAGTGGAACTATTGTAGAACGTGACTGTACCCAGTACTGTGACTGTAACCTATTTTATCTAATTCTAATTAAGTGTCATCGTTTCAGTGGAAGTAGTACTTTTTGAAATATGGTACGTATAGAGATGGGCACTAGTAACCAAAAAAAGAACTTGCTAATTAGAGAAATATGTATTCTATTGTAAAACAGACTAAATAATAAAATAAAACTTGGGATACAGAAGAGAGAAGGGGGGGTAGGGTGGGACATCACATATTGCCATCATACAGTGTATCCGTTGTTACATGGTACAGTAATGTTCAATAACATTTTAAACATATTGTTCGTCCTAGACTTGCCCTCTAATATTGGGTTCTGGGACCTTCCTTGCTCCTCAACCCTGTAAGCGTACCCCTACGGTCCGTATCCGAGTGGGCTCGAACTGCTTTGTAATGATTTCAGTATGTGCTTCCCAATTTGTGTTCTCCTCAAGTTTTCTAAAGTTCTAAGCCCTCCATGTCTCCCCTCTAGTATCCCAGTGAGGGAGGGGGGTAGGATAGCTGGTGGGGTGGGGGGGCAGGGGGGGTGGATTTGCGAGATCAGCATGTTTGCTCTCCTACCGGTTCTGTCCTCTTGTTGCTTTTGATGTATTCCTCTCTGTACCCTTGTACTACTATCTACCACCTATCTATTCTCTCGGTCCCTTCTGGTCTATATCCATCTTGGCTCCATCTTGTACTCCTGGGGGCATATACCTGTTGTATTGCAAAGTCTCCTTGGGGGGTCGTACCAGTGGTTTGGGGACTATTCACTGTCCTCCTTTCTCGTGGGGGCATTTATGGATTCCCAGCTAAGTTGTACTTCCTCAAACCTTTGGCTGTTGCCGTAGGTTTTCCTCGCTACCTTTTCGTATTGTAAATTAGTGGAGATTTGCTTTGTTAGGGCTTGTTTTGTCGGTGCTGTAATGGTTTTCCATTCTCTAGCTATGAGCGTCAGGGCTGCTATTAGTATGTGGAAGATCAGTATTGCCCCACTTCCTTTGAACTGGCCCAAGTCCATAAATAGGAGGTGTCTACCACCTCTTTTATAATGCTCTCTACCATCTCCCAGTAGGGACGGATCATCTCGCACGTCCACCATATGTGGTACATCGTGCCTTCCGTCACCCCACATCTCCAGCACTGTTCCCGGGTATATTTTCGCTAGTCTGGCTGGCACTATGTACCATCTATAATACACTTTCCTCATTAATTCTAAGTGCGTTGTGCACGATGTCTTCCCCTTGTGTGCCGTTACTGCTTTTGCCCATTGGGTTTCATCGAATTGTTTCCCCATATCCATCTGCCAGGCCTCACTGAATCTGTCCAGATGTACTGGGGTACCCACATTTAGGAGTGAGTAGCACATAGATATCCCTTTTCTCTGCTTTTGATTCAGACACGTTCTCTCTAACCCTGTAAGTGTGCTCACCCCTTCCGCTGTGGGTGTTTGGGCCCCTAGCATTGATTTAATTGGTAGATATGGGAATATCAGTCTGGGGGCCAGGTTAAATTTTTCTTAGAGAATGGGGAATGGTATCAGGTTGTGTACCTCTAGGAGGTCTCTCACATGTGTACACCCTCTCTTTGTCCATTCTCTGTGGTCAAACGTGTTGTTGGCTACGTGTAAGCTGGTCAGTGGGGTTGCCGGTGACCATGGTAACATGGACACCAATGCATTCTGTGTTCTGTCCCAGGCCTTCAGCATTGTTTTAGTGGTGGGTAGTATGTGAGGTTGGGTTGGACGCATCCTTTTAGGTACCCACACTAGTCTCTGAAGTTCTGCCCCTTGTAACCAGTGGTCTTCTATTTCTAGCCATTAAGGGGTTGTGTTGTGTGTGTGTGTGTATCCCCATCATTGGGGCCAATAGTGTCGCCTGGTAATAGGTTTTGATATTTGGCAAAGCGAGACCCCCATGAAGGGTTGGTCTATGTAAGAATTTCGTCGCTACTCTTACTCTCTTTTGTGCCCATACAAATTTAGTGAGCAGTGTTTGTGTTTTATTTAGGTATGAGGATGGTAGGTCTATTTGCATTGTTCTAAACAGGTATTGTAGTTTGGGGAGGAGAGACATTTTAAAAGCTGCCATCCTTCCCAGCCAAGAATGGTATTTATCTTTCCATGAGGCCAAGCTGGTCTCCAATTCCTTTTGTAGGGACTCGTAGTTGACTTTGAATAGACCCGCTATTGTCTTGGTTAGTTTAATTCCTAGGAAGGTGACACTGTCTGTCCTCCAGTCCAGCTCAAATTTCCCTCGTAGTACTTGTATTACGTCATTGGGTATCCCTATCCCCATCGCCTGGGTTTTTGTTACATTTAGTTTATAGTATGAACTGTCTCCATATTCCTTTATTACTTGCAATAGGTGTGGCATTGATATTAGAGGTTGGGTCAGAGTCAGTAGCACATCGTCCGCGAATAAATTGGTTTTGTATTCTCTTACCCCTATGCGTACTCCATGTATGGAGTCGTGTTGTCTTATCTTAGAGGCCAATGGCTCCAGAGCTAGGACGTATAGCAGGGGTGACAGAGTTCCGTTTGAGATGCTAAAGGGGCGTGACAGGAACCCCGCATTGAGTACCTGGGCTTTCGGTGCGCTGTACAGCGCCTTTACTGCTGACCTAAAGTTACTTGGTATCCCACACTTTGCCATGACCGCCTCTAGGAATGTCCAGTACAGGCGGTCAAAGGCCTTCTCTGCATCTAGGGATACCACAAGGCCTCCCTCTTTGTGTGTTCTGTGTAGACTGTGCAGTATGTTTAAAACTTTGCGCGTGTTGTCCGCTCCCTGTCTCCCCACCACAAATCCAACCTGATCTGAGTGGATTAACTGGGGGAGGAGAACGCTCAATCTCATTGCACACAGTTTGGCGAATATTTTCGCGTCAGTATTGAGCAATGAGATGGGTCTGAAGTTTTGGGGGACGGTAGGCGGTTTCCATGGTTTTTGTAATGTTATGATGTGGGCTAGTAGTGAGTCCTTAGGGAGAGCTTGTGTATTGGTCGCCTCTGTGAACATGTGTACTAGTTGAGGTGCTAGTTGATGTAGAAAAGTTTTGTAATAGCTATTGTCCAAGCCATCTGGGCCTGGGGCTTTGCCGTTTGGCAGGTTCCTTATTACGGTATGAATTTCTGCCTCTGATATTGGTTTTATGAGATCTCTCGCCTGTTGGGGCGTGATCGTGGGGAGATTTATTGTGGCCAGATATGCATTGATGTGCTCCTGTGTGGGATGGAAAGTGTTGTCATTTTTATTTATGTTATACAGGGAGGCGTAATAATTTGCAAATTCATTGCAGATGTCTTTTGGGATCATTTTCTTCTCTCCCGTTGGGGACATGAGAAAAGCAATTTTTTGGTTTGCCCTTCGTTCTTGTAGTCTCCTAGCTAGGAGTCTGCTAGCTTTATTCCCTTGCGTGTATTGTCTTATTTTCAATCTTTGGAGCATGTACCCTGTCTGTTCTAGTGCTTTCTGGTGTATTTTGTTCGTAATGCTGGAGATTTGTATTGTAAGGTCATTGGATGGGGAGATTTGGTTGCGAGTGTTTAGTTGGTATAGTTCTCATCTCCATTGCGTAAGTTGGGTTGAGGATTGTTTGTGTAGGTATGCTGCACTTTTAAATTCTCTCCTTCTTTTTAGTGTATACGTTGATATGTCCGCAAACACCATCAACCCCCCATAGGGGTCTGGAAGTTTCTTCTTCGCCCGGCTCGTTTGGAGCACCACCTCTTTTACGTGATAATAGTGCATTTTTTTTTTTAATTCTTTATTTTTTTGTGCACATATTAAACAAGGTAGCAGACAATGCCACAACAGCTCTTGCCCGCCGAAATGTCAACAATCAATAACACAGGTAGCATCAGTAAACAGTGCACATTTTATATTTATATTCAGTTAAACAGACGTGACGGTCAACGCTTCTACCCTATGTGAATGTGTGGTCTCGGCTATGTTCTTCGTGTGCTTAAGTCACCTAGGGTGTCTCCCCCTTCCAGTCAGGCAGATGTGTGAGCGTGGTAGTAAGGCCGTCTGTATAGTGGCATGGGGGGAGGTTGTATGTATAATAAGTATGCAAGGTTAGTTACAGTCTAGCGTTGGTCTCGTAATGTAATGTGGAGGCCCCTATCTTTGTAGTAGTAGTCTTCGTATCTTGTGCGTGCGGTTGTCAGAACATGTATGGTATGACCATGTAGGTGTCAGTAGGGCCCCTTTTGGGGGGAAGTCATCGTCCTTTAGAGGAGTAAGCGGAGTGGTGTAGACAGTCAGTCTGGTTTGCATCAGAGAGGTAAAAAAGAAAAAACGAGTAAGAAACATCAGTCTCAGTATAAGGTATATAAGTCCCAGGGTGTGTTGGATACATTCATCCTGGGCAACGGAGCAGGTTGTTCTCCCGAGTCGGGTGCCCTGTCTCGCTTCAGGTCGGGCCCTTGGCAGGTGGTGTTCCCCGAGACTCCCTCGGAATGAATTCCAGTATGGTTGCAGGGTTCAGCCTGGACAGTCCTGCTCTGGGTGTCGGTGCTGTGTGTGTGAGTCCTGCTGCCGCCAGGATGGATTCCAATTCTTCGTAGCTTTGAGCCTTGTGGGTGGTCCCGTCATGTGTGAAGGACACTGCTCGCGGTGTTCCCCAGCGGTAGGGTGTCTCTTTGGCCCGGAGGTGCTGTAGAAGTGGCTGCAGTGATTTCCTCCAGGTATGTGTACTCCTGGTGAGGTCCGGGAAGAGTTTTAGTTCTGTTCCCTCAAACATCAAGGGAGTTTTCCCCTTTGTAGCGGTCAGGAGGGTAGTTTTATCAGTCAGCGACTGGAAGCGGAGTATTAAATCCGCTGTTGCGTTTACCGGAGCCCTTGCTGGCTTCGAAATGCGGAAGAGTCCAACCAGCTTTATGGACTTGACCTGCTTAAGGGGTATCAAGGTCCCGAGGAAGCGTCTGATATAATGGGGTAGTTCCGGAAGAGTTACCGTGTCCGCTATTCCCCTGATTTTGACGTTATATCTCCTTCTCAGGTCTTCTAACGCGTCCAGCCGGTCAGTAGTGGTGGTTTGTCGCGTTTCTAGGTCCAGCACTTTTTGTTCGAGCTGTGAGAGCCTGGAGTCTTGTGTACTCGAGCGGTTTTCAAGTTGGGCAATTTTAGCCGCGGCTCCTTCTATGGCCTCTTTAAAGTAGGCCATGTCCGCCGCCAGGTCCTTGCGTAGCTCTGCCAGCATTATTTTTATTTGATCCGCGGTGACCGGGTCCCCGGTTGGCCTTTTGTTGCGGTCCGGTTCGGGTCTGAAGGCTGCACCTTCAATTAGTTCTGCGGTGTAGTCCTCCGAGGAATAGGAGGAGAAGTAATCTGGCGGCGCCATTTTGGGCCATGCGGTCTGTTGCGCGTTCTGCAGCATGTCTCCAATATCCCTTCCAGGGGGGCCTTTATCCGCCTTCACTTTTTTATTTTTTCGGCCTATGTTAACAGTGTCGTATGTGGGTTTTAGAAGACCCAATTCCCCGGTATAGGTATAATCTCGGTTAGTGCGAGCCGGAGCTCCAGGAGATGCGACCACTCTGTTGCGTTGCTAGCTCCGCCCTCGATAATAGTGCGTTTTTATGAGGACATCTCTCGGGGTGTCTTGGGGTAGGAAGCTGGGTTTAGCTGTTCTATGGTATCTGTCCATAAGTAGCTGGTCTTGTGGTATATCAGGTGCCAGCTTTTTCAGCATGCTGTGCAGGTAAGCTGCCAATTCTGCTTGCCCCACTTCCTCTTTTATCCCGCGTATCCGCAGGTTATTTTGGTGGGCTCTATCTTCCATGTCAGCTAGTTTTAGTTCATATGCTTTCATTTGGTTATGTAGCTCTGTCACCTCTTCTTCCAGACCTTTGGGAGCCTCAGCCAGCTCCACATTTTGGCTTCCGTCCCGGTTGTTCTCACCTCCAGCTCTTGGATATCTTTATGCATAGCCCCAATTGTTGTTTTAAAGCTGTTTTCCAACCTAGCAGACATCTCCTCCAGCAGTGTCCGCAGTACCTCCTGTGTGAGAGGGGCTTCAATGTCTGGGGTCTTACTGTACTGTTCAGCAGGTTCTTCGGCGCCATCTTGGATTTCCTCCTGCACCAAGGCCTGCTTCCCCTGCGGCGTCCGCGAGGCGAAAAATGCCGTCTTTTACGCCTTATCCACTCTTCCCTTTGGCTTGCGACATGCTGACTTGGGGTATATGTTGCCCCTGTTTTATTTTCGGCTGTGATCGCCAAATTGCTCCTGCCGCCAGGACACGCCCCCTTAATAACAGTTTATTAAAGCTCAGGGCATTTTTTTTGATTTTTCATGTGTTCTCAAAATATATATTTTTTAATTAAGAGGATTACCTTGATTTCCAACATGCTTACTGTTTTCCTTGTTAGCCATTTCATGTTTTTGCTTATTTTGGTAAAATTATTCTCTCCCGGATTTATTTATTTGAGACAAAGAGACTAAATAGAATCAAACCCAATAGGACTAAGTGGAAAATTCCTGCTCATTTTGGAGTTATAGATTTTTGTTGTTGTTATGGTGCTGGGAGTGCCCTGATATATCCCTCCCTCCCCCCTCGCCTTTGTAATGGGGATGCCAGGGTACTCATTCCATAAAAACGACATCACGCTTAGTGGTTATGGTGCATTGTGTTCCTTTAAACACAATTATTTATTTTTATAAATGCGCCTGGATACTTGGTTTATATCTGTAAATGTATTTAATGTACTGATCTGAAACTAATCATCCTAAGAACACTCTCAAGCAGAACCTGTCAATTTGGACTTAAAGGGACACACCAAACACCATAAACACTACAGCTTATGAAACTAGGTTTGGTGCATAGAGGCTATAGGTGCAGTCTCAATGCTCTATATAGTGGATTCAGTACTCTATGCACAAATATCAGGGATGAATAATGAAGCAAACCTGCTCATTATATCTCCAGCAAAGTGGCTAAGCTGTGTGTACAAAGGAATCACCATCTCTCTAATTTTTTTCCCCTCCCCCATCTAGAAACATAGAAACATAGAATGTGACGGCAGATAAGAACCATTCGGCCCATCTAATCTGCCCAATGTTCTAAATACTTTCATTAGTCTCTGGCATTATCTTATAGTTAGGATAGCCTTATGCCTATCCCACCAATGCTTAAACTCCCTCACTGTGTTAACCTCTACCACTTCAGCTGGAAGGCTATTCCATTCAGCCACTACCCTCTCAGTAAAGTAATACTTCTTGATATTATTTTTAAACCTTTTCCCCTCTAATTTAAAGCGGCACTGTCATGCCGAACTTACCTTTCCTCAATCTCTTCCTCTTCTCCCCCTCTCGGGATCTGTTATTCTTTTCTTCCTGTCTTCTTTAGTTTTCTTTAAAATCATAAGACAAAGTAGGGACTCTGTCTTATGGAGGATTCCTCCGCTTGACCAGCTCTGACCAGCGGAGGAGCAAAGTGTGCTTCATTTCCGCTGGTCAGAGCAATTTTCCCATGATCCCTAGCTTTCCTCCCAGTTCCCACAATGCTTCCTGTCAGTATTGCCGAAAGTCCTGTCACTTAGACAGAACGCCGGCAAAACTGCCGAATTGCATCCTAACAGAATGAGCACTGTTTCTCCATTGGTGTTAGGATGCAATTCGGTACTTTGTTCGTATCGGAATTTCATTCTAATGAATGAAACTCCGATCCTATTCATTGCTGTGGCTGCATCTTGCAGCCGCTTAGTAGATAACTCCCTAATTCCCACGGTATCAGGGAGCTATCTACTAAAAGGCTGAAAGACCTAAATTGGTCTTTCAGCCAAATTTACTAACACCAAGTAAAAATGACTTGGTATTAGTAAATAATATGCCCCTACTCGCTATACCGCGAGTAGGGGCATGTCTAGTAAGCAGTGAGCAGCCTGTGGCTGCTCACTGTAGAAAAAAAATAAAAAAAATATTGCTCCCCACCCCTAAATGACGGGTGGGGGCCGTAAAGTAAAATAAGGGAGGGAGACCTATTGTCCCCCCCCCCCCGGCCCCCACCCCTGAGCGGTGGGTGGGGGCCATAAAGATAATGAGGGGGGGGACCTACTGTCCTCCCCCCCGGCCCCCACCCCTGGGCGGCGGGTGGGGGCCATAATAGTAGTAGGGGGGGGGGGACCTACTGTCCTCCCCCCCGGCCCCCACCCCTGGCCGGCGGGTGGGGGCCATAATAGTAATAAAGGGGGGGGGGGACCTACTGTCCTCCCCCCCGGCCCCCACCCCTGGGCGGCGGGTGGGGGCCATAATAGTAATAAGGGGGGGGACCTACTGTCCTCCACCCCCCGGCCCCCACCCCTGGGCGGCGGGTGGGGGCCATAATAGTAATAGGGGGGGGGACCTACTGTCCTCCCCCCCCCCGGCCCCCACCCCTGGGCGGCGGGTGGGGGCCATAATAGTAATAAGGGGGGGGGACCTACTGTCCTCCAGCCCCCGGCCCCCACCCCTGGGCGGCGGGTGGGGGCCCTAATGGAAAAAAGGGGGGGGACACCTACTGTCCTCCCCCCCGGCCCCCACCCCTGGCCGGCGGGTGGGGGCCATAATAGTAATAAAGGGGGGGGACGACCTACTGTCCTCCCCCCCGGCCCCCACCCCTGGGCGGCGGGTGGGGGCCATAATAGTAATAAGGGGGGGGGGACCTACTGTCCTCCACCCCCCGGCCCCCACCCCTGGGCAGCGGGTGGGGGCCATAATAGTAATAGGGGGGGGGGACCTACTGTCCTCCCCCCCCCGGCTCCCACCCCTGGGCGGCGGGTGGGGGCCATAATAGTAATAAGGGGGGGGGACCTACTGTCCTCCAGCCCCCGGCCCCCACCCCTGGGCGGCGGGTGGGGGCCATAATAGTAATAGGGGGGGGGGACCTACTGTCCTCCCCCCCCCGGCTCCCACCCCTGGGCGGCGGGTGGGGGCCATAATAGTAATAAGGGGGGGGGACCTACTGTCCTCCAGCCCCCGGCCCCCACCCCTGGGCGGCGGGTGGGGGCCATAATAGTAATAAGGGGGGGGGGATCTACTGTCCTCCCCCCCCCGGCCCCCACCCCTGGGCGGCGGGTGGGGGCCATAACGATAATGGGG
This sequence comes from Pelobates fuscus, assembly GCF_036172605.1. Lineage (NCBI taxonomy): Eukaryota > Metazoa > Chordata > Amphibia > Anura > Pelobatidae > Pelobates > Pelobates fuscus. The sequence goes on along the minus strand of NC_086326.1, from coordinate 30,741,391 downwards.
GGGGGGACCTACTGTCCTCCCCCCGCCCCCACCCCTGGGCGGCGGGTGGGGGCACTAAGTAAATTCCCCCCCCCCCCCCCCCCCCATCAAGGTGACTAGGGGTGCCCAAGCCCCTAGTCACCCACCCCCCACCCAAATAAAAAATGCCCCTACCTACCCCCCTCACCCTAAAAAATAGTGAGGGGGGAATAAAATTGCTAACCTGTAAAGTAAAATTAAACTTACCATTCGACGTCTTCTTTTTTCTAAAATCTTCATTTTTCAGCCCCAAAAAAGGCCAAATAAAAAACCATCATAGCCGTCGAACTAAAAATAAAATAAAAAACCCGAGCGCAAAAAAAAAAAACCTGACGAAAAAGAAAAAACCCGAGCGCACAAAAAAATAATCCATCTTCACCCATGGAGGGCTCCGCGCAGACTGAGCTCCGCAGGGCGGGGCAAGGCTTATAAAGCCTTGCCCCGCCCTGCAATTAGCCTAAGAACACTCTGATTGGTGGGTTTAAGCCAATCAGAGTGCTCTTTGTCATTTTACAAGCGTGGGAAAGTTCTTTGGAATTTTCCCAAAGAATTGGGTGGATTTCAAGCCATCCAATCACAGTGCTCTGTGTCATTTTACAAGCGTGGGAAAGTTCTTTGGAATTTTCCCACGCTTGTAAAATGACACAGAGCACTGTGATTGGATGGCTTGAAATCCATCCAATCACAGTGCTCTGTGTCATTTTACAAGCGTGGGAAAGTTCTTTGGAATTTTCCCACGCTTGTAAAATGACACAGAGCACTGTGATTGGATGGCTTGAAATCCATCCAATCACAGTGCTCTGTGTCATTTTACAAGCGTGGGAAAGTTCTTTGGAATTTCCCCCCTGTCTTGTCTTTCCTCCAAGCTATACATGTTAAGATCCTTTAACCGTTCCTGGTAAGTTTTATCCTGCAATCCATGAACCAGTTTAGTAGCCCTTCTCTGAACTCTCTCTAAGGTATCAATATCCTTCTGAAGATACAGTCTCCAGTACTGCGTACAATACTCCAAGTGAGGTCTCACCAGTGTTCTGTACAATGGCATGAGCACTATCCTCTTTCTACTGCTAATACCTCTCCCTATACAACCAAGCATTCTGCTAGCATTTCCTGCTGCTTTATTACACTATCTGCCTATTATAAGCTGCAGATGTTATCGTGGTTGTTGTGTCCTGTGTAAAATATAAAAGTATTGATCAAGAACAGTAAATTGACTTTTCCATGTATTTTATTTTTTATTTTTTTTCTATTTTATTTTTTGACAATCTTTATTTATATATTTTCAGTACAAAACATTAGTAAAACAGATACCATATAATAAGTAGCATGTAACGGCTGACCGGTAATCACATGTAGTTAGGCTGTGGTGATCCCCAATGACTATGCAATTGCATGGTTTATATAAGGTACATGTAAGTAGCTTCAACAGGGGGGTCATGTTCCGAGTTACGCAGCCTGGATTGTATAGAAGTTTTACTTGCTACATTTCAAATCCGTGTCTCCATCTGATGGAGTTTCCCGGGGTGGGGAGATTACCCGTAACTTGCAGTCACTTGGATTATTTGAGTTGATGCCTCTTGTCAGGGCCTGACTAGGTTGACTTTTCCATGTATTTGATTGTTTAATTTTTAGGAAGGTAATTCAGAGTTTTGTTCGTGTAATTGTTTGTTATACTGTTGCCATGCGTACATGTCTGAAAGAATGTCTGTGACCTTTTAAAGTACAGTTGTGCAAGTTAAATCCCAAAGTCTAAATAACCTTCATTGTCTAGATTAGATTGCCAGCAGTTAACCACAAATTTCCTGCCAATGTTAAGGTTATCTTTATAGTAACAGACTAATTTACAATTCCTGTAGAGCAGTGACTGCTAGTCCAGGCACCTACATGGATAAACAGTGTTTCCTATTACGCTAAGCCCACCCAAAGGCATAGAAAATCTCTCACACTTAAAGGAAAACTATGGTAAAAAGTTATTTTTGTTTAAAAATCATTTAATCCATGTTGGAGTCTTCAGATAGATTTGTCCAGCCCCCTCCCTGTCAATTACACCACAATTTAATATTAAAACTTACCTTGAATCCAATACAGAATATCTGCAGCTCGAACCTCCTACTGTTACATCGCATGGACGTCTTCTCTTTGTCCAATGAAATGTTTCTCATTATTATTGGATATGGTGTTATCGGACCTATGGCGCATGCACGGCATCAATCCACCAAACAAATCAATCAGTAGATTGAATCCAATACTTCTCTATGAGAAGCATTGATTTAATGCTCAACGTGCTCATGCAATGCGCGAGGACGCTGAATGTCAAGAACCGAGTCAAACTGAACTGAAGAATCTTCTAGTGGCTGTCAGGGTAACAGCAACTGAAGGTACATTTAGCCTCGCAGTATAAACATTGCCGTATCTTTGAACTGGCGATATTTTACATTTTTGGAGCAAAACTGAAGGGGCTGTTTCCGTGCTGATAGTGTACCTGTAAAGCCGTCTTTAAAGGGACAGCCAAAATAATAGTAAAAAAGCAGATGTATGTTTCACAGAAATAAAATTACTCTATTCTGTAGCTATCTCACAGTATTCTATTCCAACACTAAAGAGCAGCTAATGAGAATACAGATTTAATGCTAACAGGTTTTTTCCCACCTGGTTTTTCATGCATATATGATATATCCTTGCTTTCTATAAAGTGCAGGATGTTTACATGCTTATCTAAACTTGGCTCAGTGTTTTTCACACGAAATTCAACATTAATACAGCATTACTGATACTTTGCTAAAGAAAAGCTATTGGTTCTTCAACTCTTCCTGCCTCAGTGACAGCCAACCAGGGCTAAACAAACCATGACAGAATAATTCTGTCATGCATATAATGTATCAAAGGAGCTGTTTTTCTGTTGGTATCAGAGAGACTTGGGTATCACTAACTAACAGTCCACACTGACTGTTGAGATGTGCTCCATGTTTTTATGGAAATTACCGTTCCCAAACATCCGTGTTCAGAAAGAATCTAATGATATCGTTTGTGATGTCCCTGGGTTTTCCTCCATTTAGAGCGAGATAGACCTTTTAAATCCACCTTCCTACATGTGTTCCCATGCGTGATCACACAATGCAGAGCATGATCAATGGTATCTTGTGCCGCTCACTGTGTGTGATCAGACTGTGATATTACAAATAATCTGCCTGAGAGAGCCAGGTTAATGGGGAAACAGATACTGCAGTCACAGTGTAGAGTGCTCTCTACAGCGTAAAATAGGAATGTTCTTCAGATTATATCAGATGAGGAATCCCTCTCCCGATGGCAGAGTTACAGCTAGGGCCGGTTTCTTTACAAAAACTCAGCGAATACATACAAATAAAATATACCGGTACATAGAAGATGTAGCTGAACTCACACATTATAGTTTGTTTAGGTTGTATTTCTGTTGTTTATTTATTTTTTGGTGTGAATGGTTTACAGGGCTACCCCAAGCACCATGGCCACCTTATTATTATTATTATTGACATTTATATAGCGCCAACAGATTCCATAGCGCTTTACAGTATTATGAGAGGGGGGATTTATCTATAAATAGGACAATAACATGAAACCTTACAGAAACGATAGGTTGAAGAGGACCCTGCTCAAACAAGCTTACAGTCTATAGGAGGTGGGGTATAAAACACAATAGGACAGGAGATATCAATCACATAGGTTGGGAGTGAAGCAGAGCTGGAGGAGAGAGTAGAGTGCTGCCCTTTAGGAGAGAGCAAGAGACAGGTATGTGAGGTAGAGGTTACTCTGGGAGACCATAGGCTTTCCTAAAGAAATTGGATTTGAAGTGGTCGTGGTGCCTGGAGTTGGTATGTGCAGTGTTTTTATATATATATATATATAGTCAAGAAGGAGACCTCTCACTGGACTTTTCAACCAAATTCAAATATTTATTGTGAATTCAGTCTCATTACATCAACGTTTCAGTCTATAAAAGACTTTCATCCCAAAATATTTTTTTAAACATAGTGGATGGAGGGGTCCATGCCAGCAAAAGTTTGATAGAAATAATGTTTTTGGTCTGAAAAAAAACCTTTAAAACATACCCGGTTCAAAAATGAAAACAAGTTATTGTAATGGTATTGCTGTTCCGGTAATTTTGTTGACATGTGCCAAAATGGATAGAAAATCCCAGACATGTAATGTCTTCCATAAAGTATAACAATTTGAAGTAGCTGTGCTTTGTATGAGTTGCTATAATTATGTACACATTACTTTAGGCAAAACATTAAATTGAGTAAAATGCAAAATAATTTAACACCCTATCTGTCTTGGAAAAAAAAAAAAAAAACAACAAAAAAAAAATCAACCTGTGTGTCTACTAAACAAGAAAGAAATGAAATAATTGAAGAAAAAGGTATCATAAATTTAAAAAATTGTTCTGGTCATTCAGTTCCAAAAAAAGCTAACATAGTGGGGTAATGGGGAAAAAACAGGCTAAAGAATAAGTAAAAAGAGAACTGAAACTCTGCCCGTTTACTTTTGAATTGCAATTAAATTTAAAAATAAATAATTTTCACATTATATGAAGGATAAGTGGAGTTTGGACAGCTGTGTGAATTTTTTCGAGGCACCCTGGTTATCACGGATGATAGGGAGAACAAAAACGGAACTTTTTGTTCAACAGAGAGAAAGGAATGTTCTTAATAAGTATGCCGGGACACGGCTGTTTTAATCTGACCTTGAAGTCCTGAGCTTTTTCTAAAGGACAAGTGGTTTAATTTGACTCTGTGAATGTAATTAAGTAACAACAGTTAAAGGGGAATATTTTCAAGAAAGTACCATAATCTTGTTTTGTATGTTGCAAAACGTCTAGTGTAGTATATAGTAATTTATACTTACGCCTGGGGCACAGGTTTGATCAATATTTATTGCTGTCAGTGCTGTCAGTGGGTGTAATTTGCAGGAATACTATGTATCATACAATATATATATATTGAGATTAGCTTAATTCAAGTTTATTTTAATTTTTTTCTTTCTAAAACTTTCATTTTAGTAAGTGTTACAATGAAATGTATATATATTTTCCATATGTGTCTTTTAGAAGCAGTTAAAAGTTTTATAGCTAAACCTCATCATAAAAAAATAAAATATAATAAAGGGAATTTCCGGGCTTCTTATTGCCGAGATATATAAAAAAGAAAAGAGGCTCTGCTCCATTTTCTGCTCCTGTCCACACCAGCAACTTGTTCTGACTTTTTTTTATTTTTAGAATTTTTCCTAATTTCCGTGGGAGCACATATCCCATAAATCTCCACTCAAATGTTTCCTCTTGAACTTTGCAAATGTTTCCGTCTGAAAAAAAATATGCATGAAAATGAATAATGTCTTTCATCAGCTTATCACATGTCTGTGTTCTTATTTTCTCATACATGGGGCAGGTTAGGCGCCCTCATAGACATGAATGACAGAGCCTTTTATAGGAGGTGATATAGGGACTTTGTGTGAACTGTAAGCGTATTTGAGTAGGGGACTAGTGCTAGAGTTATAAGCACCAGAGAGAAGTGAGACAGGCCTCCTTGCATGTAACCTATTCATAGGATTCATAGGACGTTATAGTGCATAACAATAATTGTTATAACAGTTGCATTTTGATTTTAAAAGCAAAGAGGCAGATATTCTTAGATTATTACATTGACCTATTATTCACCAATGTGCACCAGCAGATCATGTTATGCTCTCAGCTAGATCCCGAAATACTGTGTGCATTTTGCTGTAAGATATCCTTTTGGAACAACTTGGAAGAGTTGTCGGAGATTGAGCCCTCTTCGCTCCACAATGACAATGATATTACAATCGCGAGTACTTACTTCAGCGAGAATTCAAAGTGAATTTCATATTTACGGCCAGAGAAGCCAAACTAAAAATATAGCAGATTTTTGAGAATTTCTCCTGTTCGACTATAAATTAAAAATGACTTTGAATTCTTACTTTAGGGACAAACCCGGTTCTATCTTCATTATTAGATTGTATCTGCGTATTTGCTACCAACGTAGCCCTCAATTTAACATTGTTAGATAAGCTTTCCAAATGATGTAATATTTTTGGATAAACTTTATTTATTTTATAATTTATTTTTCTTCAACATATTAAAATATAAAAAAAAAAAAAAACATTTACACTAAGCCAGGTGTGCTCAGTTCAGTATCATAAAGTGATGCCCTAACCCAGGCATAGGCAACCTTCGACACTCCAGCTGTTTTGGACTACACCTCCCATGATGCTTTGCCAACATTATGGATGTAAGAGCATTGTGGGGGATGTAGTTCACAACATCTGGAGTGCCGGTGGAAAGGAAAAAAAAGGTTTCCATATTAAAAAGCAAGAGAAAAATGGAAAAATGGCTGCAAGTTCAGGAACCACTGCCACAGTTAGATGACTTGTGAGATTGAGGCGGCTTTAGAAGCAGAAGAAAGATCCTTGTTAGATGAGGTATGTTCTCACCTCTAGTGGTGCAGATAAAGTTACAGTGGGGGAACTGAGACTACGCGGTCGCCTGATTTGAGGCTCAGCCAGGTGATTGCTACTGTTTGAAGTGGATCCCACTGCACCATCTTCCGCATGCTAGTTTAGAATGGGTAAAGACAACAAACAGGTTAGGTCACTGCTTCTCAAATCTGAAGGACCACCAACCGTGTAGGATTTAGAGAGCACCCACTAGAGCTCAGTGAGAACATCAATAAAACCTGTTGACGGTCTTTGAGAATAGGCTTAGAGAAGAATGAAGCTATAAGTACACAGGAGACAGTGAACTGCTGGAATTCTTGAATATTTCCATCTTTCCCTACCTCTTCTAGCAAACGATTACATTCCTGAACAAAGAGTATCTCCTAATTATAATGTTCATTTGAAGCTGAGATTTTGAATCCCATGATTCGCTCATTGCACAAAAATTTAACCTGTAGCCAAAATAGTTTTTTTTATTTAATGTAGTTAATCATGTTAAGTAGGTGAACATTTCTGTTTTACACTGTCTTATATCTTTGCTGCTCTCCCTCCCCCAGAAAATTATTACCGATCCATTTCAGTTAGCCGATGGAGTGAGCAAGGAGACGAAGGCTGCCGGTTCGGGGGGCTGCTGTGGACCGAAGGGCTGTTGCTAGAATACTTACTTGATCCAGAAATCCTTGTTAAATAATAAGTATTATGACCGCTAAGAATTAAACAAATCTTCACTGAAAAGACACAGAAAGAAGCAGAAGTACAGTTAGACATTTATTACATTTTTAAAATATTGGCAAAACTGAAGTGAGTTCCAGAGCTGGTAAATGGGGACTCGGCCAATATATTAAAAATAAGCCTGCCAGATGGGTGGCTAAATACCGTATGTCGTAGTAGAATATCCCCTTTACCTGACAAACTTATCAAGCCTGTTATCTATCCAGGAAAATCAAGCTGCTGTGTCTACGCTGATTCGCCAATTTGTAATTTTTGGGTTTTGCTTGGAAATCATATTTTAATCTATCTACAAGATGTCTGTAAACCTCTATAAATAAATTAAAAAAAATAAATAAAATAATTCTCACTCTTATTTTCTAAATAAAAACAGATGTAAATGAACAGCAATCAAACGTAAGACTAAGACCTTAGAGAAGTATAGCTGTGTTTTGCGTGTGGGCCAGACTTGAGGCCTCCTGGAGAGCCTGATTTTTCCACAAACCAACTGCGGGATGAGGCACCACAAACTATAAACTGTAGTGGTTATGGTGCTTGTTGTGCCCTATAAAACTGATATAATTTAGTGAATGCATTACAACTGAAGTTTGGAACTCTAACATTTGTATTCCTGATGCTTTACACGTTAGAGCGTTTACATTTTACAGATTTTTTTTTCCCCCTAGGATTTTGCAAAGCCGCCTTCTGTTCGGTCCATAGCACAGCAGAAAGTGGAACCAGATGTAGCTGAACAAGTCAGCTAATCAGTTAGGATACCAGCACCCTGAATGTCAATGTGCCAAATCAGGCGTGTACGGTTTATTGACTCTAATGAACGGTCCACCGTGTAGGACACTATATTTTTAACTACCACATTTCATCACTACATTTATGGCTCGAAACAGATGCCGAAAGAGAAAGTGGTTGCTGATATTTACGGATTCAGCATAACATCATGTCAGTGTAAAATATAGTTTGTTGCACACAAACCAAGGTAATAATCATGTTTATTTACTATTAAATGAAATTCTTTATTTTTTGTTGTGCAAAGATGTACAAACATGTTTGCCTAGCCATGACAGCTGTAGCAAGCATTTCAAAAGGCAGATCGGAGAAGCTATGCGCTATGAACATATGCAAAAGTAACTGAAAATAATTAAAAACAGTAGAGAATAACTAAAAGTAACGGGAAAGCGTTCTACATTCCTGGGCATAGAAGCCATGTGTACACAGGTTCAGTTGTGAATGAGAGTCGCCTGAGATAGTGACCACAGCATAAGCGTCCTGTGAAGTCCACTGTGGGATGAATGGTGGGATTCTCGCAGGATCCCATCCATGCGTTGGTGCAGTTGCTCTTTGAGACTCATTAATCTGAAAAGCGGCCCACGGGAGGCCAAGTGTGATCAGGAGAGCAGCTGCTCCCTGCATATCATGGATGGGGTATGAGGATTTTCCTTGCAACACTAGAAGAGTACAGGACAAACGCCATCTGCAGCAGATGTTGTTTCAAAAAAGTGTGGTGAAAGCTTGTAGGGATCTCTGCCACAGTAGAGTGCCCCCAGAGAGGTTGGCATATTTTTAAATGCATAAGGAGAAGTCCTGTCAAGAGTGGTATACCTCTTATCTTCAGGTTATGACTGCACCTCATGTATCCCATGGTCTCAAATTTCTGTTCGACCCCAGCTTGTTGCTGCTTCAGTGCCCACACTTCTTGTTCAATTGAGGATATCTTTTGGGTATGGTCAGTCCTGGAGGCCAGTCAGCCTATGAAGACTGTAGGGTCTTGTCGCAGCGTAGCCACATCTACATTAATTTTTTCTTGAGCTTTGTCAACAACTCCTGCAGGGTCTCCTTTGTCGCAGGCTAAAAGTCCAAGTTCTGTATGCCTGATTAAGATGGCATCGGTGGTAGTAGGTCTGATGCCCCTCTGATCTGAGAAGAATCTGAGTAGTCCTTCAGCTTCGAGGCCATTTTGGGCCCAAGTGCACCACGAATCTGTTGGAAAAGCTCTCCGATGTGAATCCCATGCTTGGGTTTATCCAGCTTTTGCGTCTTGGACTTGCGGCCCATTTCATTCCAAACCACTAGTCTAAGATGCAGATCCAGGCTGCAATTGGGTTTTTAACACATTGAAATTTGCAGATCATTTCAGCTTAACATGGAGCTTCGAGAACATCCGTCAGATTAACTCAGCCGCTTAGCTCCGCTCCCCATCATGTTTATTTTTAATACAGTATGGTCTTGATCACACCAATGAAAGCATGCCTTTGTATAGAATTAGGTGAGCTATGATTAAGACCTGTGGTTTTAACTTTTTATGCTAGGACTCAGGAATGGATCTATATTGGTTGGAACAGTCAATTGCTGGTCATAGATGACTGCCTACAATAAATATAATGGAGCAGCACTACCTACCATAAGTCACTGGAGACCACTCTGACTTAGGGAATAATCGAAGTGTGGTGTTTTATAGAATTTTATTTTTGTGCTATAACATTTGAAGAAGGGTACCCAATGTGACGTTTCTCCGCCAAGTATTCAATTTCCCTGGTTCAGGAGGTTTAGAGTGATTATAGCTAAAATCCAAAACACCAGCGGAGGCTTGATGAAGGGTAAAGCATGAACCTTTGTTCAGCAACAGGCCAGTTTATATACACATATGCCCAACCAAGGGTCATCAAGGCACACAATACATACTCCACCCCAGTCTGGCACATAACTAAATCACACCCAGATAATGTAATTAACTAAAAGACACCAGGGCGCCTTACAACAGTATCTATGAAATACACATTCACTGGAAAGCTCTGGAAGCGAAGAGCAATTTTTAAAAAAAGTTCCCTGTTTGGTGGGAAGTTCTGGTCACTGATGCTTACTTCCTATGGCTCCAGAACAGGAAGCTCCCTCAAGTCCTTGGTGTCATTGGATGCCTCGTCACCTCACTGATTCCTCTTCCAAATAGCACCTGTTCGATGGTCGTGGGACTGAGTACAACCCAAATGAAGTTTCTCCAGGTCGTGACACCTAGCAAGCCAAAGCTTAGTTTCTGAGTAGCTCCCGGTCAGGTGCGCTGTGCCTGAATGAGCCTCCTGATAGTCACTGATGGTAGTAAGTTGACTTGTTCAGCTCTCAAACGTCCAGTAGAGCAAAGGCACAGTGTGGAAGGGACAGATCTGTGATTACAGATGTTTTAGGGAGGTGTTGCCTCGGAATCCTGTACCAGTTGTCATCTTGACCAGGAAGTGTTCTAATGAATACCAGATGTCTGGAGTAGTTTTCTGGAACCCAATAGCAGAGGAGCTCTCCTGGACAATCGGAACTAGATTTGCTAGTAGGGCTGCATGATAGGACATACCAGCCTGGCTGCCACACCAAATTCCTGTCCATAATTGTGTACTAGCAACAGATTTCACTTATCACCTAAAGCATTGCCCACTTACAAAAATTGTCCAGTTGTCACAGTTATCTGTTTACAAAAAGATAGTCTTTTACAAGTTTTCCATCTTGCAGCCACCTGTTACCATGACCCTTGATACTTCTAACTAACAATATAGTGGCCTCCAGGCCAGACCTTTATGAAGGGATGTATTGACAAAGTGGACACTCCACTTCTAGATTATACGGTCTAGAAAAAAATACCCTGGTATTATTTGTGTCAAACTCTACTTCCACCAGGAGTGTAAACTGTGCAGCCAGTTAGAACCCTCATCCCTAGTCTCGAATAGATACCCCCATCCCTTTACCATCACGTCAGCCAATCACATGCAACACAACTCTCACACTGCACAAAGTGGGAGATTTATCCACGTGTCACCAACAGAATTCAGTCTTATTTTTGGCTGAATTTATTAAACCTTTTTTTTTGTCTGTTGCTTTTTTGCGTAGTCTCTTTCTCTCCAAACATGACTAAGCTTCCACATTCCATGACTTCACCCAAATAATGTGCAGAAAATAAATGATGGTCCAGGCACTCATGGTAAATCCAGTGAGCACATTTATTTGAGCAGATGAACGTGTATGATAATTACATTTACCAAAATGGTGACTTAAAATCCCTCAATTAAAAATAAATAAATAAAATAAATCTTGCCCACACTGGCCCTTTAAATCCTAGAGTTGGGCTTGTTTTCCATACTGACATACATACTAACTAATTTGTGAACTGTTCGGGATTTTGTTTATTTTATTCTTTGTTCTTTTACTTTTCTTTTTTTGTAATATTACTGAAAAGCAGTAATTGAACTGGTGGTTTACAGTATGTTTAATTGCCAGCTTGGGTGTCCGTTGTTTTCTATAAATGCTATACTAATTATGGAGCCTGACAGTGAATGTTGTATTACTTCAGTTGTCGTTTTGAACAGATATCTGAAGTTGCTGCATTGTATTTAAGAGGTAACCATTACGGCACTGTCTGTGCTCAATGCCCATGTTTAGATTATAGGTTATAATGTATCACAACAGTGCCACCTAGGGATGGAAAGTGTGTGTGTGTACATAGAGCACAATATATATATTTAAAGGGACACTATAGTCACCAGAACAACTACAGCTTATTGAATTTGTTCTGGTGAGTAGAATCATTACCTTCAGGCCTTTTTGCTGTAAACACTGTCTTTTCGGATAAAATGCAGGGTTTACATTACAGCCTAGTGATAACTTCACTGGCCACTCCTCTGATGGCTGTTAGAGATCCTTCCTGGGTCATGGCTGCCTAAAATGCATCGAACCATTCAGTATCTCCTCCCTCTGCATGCAGACACTGAACTTTCCTCATAGAGATTAATTGATTCATTTCATCTCTATGAGGAGATACTGACTGGCCAGGGCTGTGTTTGAATCATGCTGGCTCGACCCTGATCTGCCTTCTTGTCAGTCTCAGCCAATCCTATGGGGAAGCACTGTGATTGGATCAGGCCACCATTTCTGATGATGTCAACAGACTGCTTTTTTTTTAGGCAAACAGCATGCAGATCTACAGCTTCAGGCTTGAATACAGTAAGATTTTGCTATATTTATAGAGGCATGAGGGGCCCAGGGGGGCTAGATGGTGGTGTTAAAACTCAGGGGTTTTAACGCGAGGCTAACAAGGCATTTGCCTTGGGCGGCATTTTCCAGGGGGCGGCAATAAAAGCCGCCCCCAAATGCCCAAGGCAAATGTCTTGCTAGCCTTGCGGTTAACAGACATGCCGGGTAGGCGGCTGGTGGCTGGCGAGGGAGCTCTTCCTCTGAGCTGTCTGCTCAGCTCCCTCGCGCGCCGCAGACTGAGGCTGGGAGCCGGAATATGATGTCATATTCCGACTCCCAGCCTCACTCTGCGACGCGTGAGGGAGCTGAGCAGACAGCTCAGGGGAAGTGCTCCCTCGCCAGCCACCGCCCGCCCACCCGCCAATGCCGCCCGCCCAGCAGCCACTGGACCACCAGGGAGGAAGAGAACCCCCCCCCCCCCCTAGCATTTCCAAAGGTAAGGAGGCTGGGGGGAGGTGGGGGGGGGGGTTACATTTAAAAAACAAATGTGTTAAATATGTGAGTGTGTGTGTATGTCTGTTAGTGTGTGTATGTCTGTTAGTGTGTGTGTGTCTGTTAGTGTGTGTGTGTTTGTGTGTGTGTGTGTGTCTGTTAGTGTGTGCGTGTCTGTTAGTGTGTGTGTGTGTGTGTCTGTTAGTGTGTGTGTGTGTCTGTTAGTGTGTCTATTAGTGTGTGTGTGTGTGTGTGTGCATCTGTTAGTGTGTGTGTGTGTGTGTGTCTGTTAGCGAATGTGTGTGTCTGTTAGTGTGTGTGTGTCTGTTAGCGAGTGTGTGTTTCTGTTAGCTAGTGTATGCGTATCTGTCAGCGAATGTGTGTGTGTGTATTTAGAAGGCGGGGAAGGGTTGGGTGGGGGTGGCGGGGAAGGTGTCAGGATCGGGTCAGGGATCCAACACGCAGAGTACAAAGAGTAGCTGATACGTATACCGGTCCTTAGAATGGCCGGACTTAAACGTATAACTACGATAGAATGGTCAGAGACAAGCCGAGGTCGAGGGAACGAGAAGACAGGTAAGCGAGAGACAAGCCGGGTCAAGGATAACAGAAAGACAGGAGAGTAAATACCAAAGCCGGGTCGGAACCAAAAGACAAGAGAATAACAAAGCACTGTGTGACTAGGCAGACTAGAACCACGACAGGGCAATGAGTGAATGAGAGAGCCACTGTTAAGTATCCTGGCTAGGGAGAGGAGACACGCCTCCAGCGAGTCCTGATTCGTCTCCCGAGATTTGAGTGACAGGACGTTCCGGGTTGGCGTCATGACGTCTACCTCCGGTCCTCCTGTTATAAAAGGAAGTGACTCCCTCGCGGCCGGCGTTAGCAAGACCGAGTAAACCGCGAGGGGCCGAGGAGACATGCCGTCCGGACGGAGAAACTTCTAAGTCTCTACCTCTCTCAGAGGTAGAGACCTCAGGTACCCTGACAGTACCCCCCCTCTCAGATACGCCCACCGGGCGGAAGGAGCCGGGGCGAGATGGAAAGCGGGAGTGAAATGCCCTGCGAAGGCGAGGAGCATGAACATCCTCTTGTGGTACCCAACTCCTCTCCTCAGGACCATATCCCTTCCAGTCAACTAAATATTGTACTCTCCCCCGGGAGATACGAGAATCAATAATGGAGTTAACCTCATACTCCTCCTGACCCTCCACCTGAATAGGGCGCGGAGGAGCGATTGTGGAGGAGAATCTGTTACAGATTAGAGGTTTCAGCAATGATACGTGAAAGGAGTTCGGGATGCGTAAAGTAGCAGGAAGGGCTAGACGATACGCCACTGGGTTAATTCGAGTCAAGATCCTGTAGGGACCAATATAACGAGGAGCGAATTTCATGGAAGGAACTTTAAGACGAATATTCCTAGTACTCAACCAAACTCTATCGCCTGGAACAAAATTCGGAGCCGCCCTTCTACGTTTGTCAGCATGTTTCTTAACCAGTACAGAATTGTGTAGAAGAATCTGTCGAGTCTGATCCCACAACTTCCTCAAATTAGCCACATGGACATCAACCGACGGCACTCCTTGGGAAGGAGAAACCGAGGGAAGAATAGATGGATGAAAGCCATAGTTCATGAAGAAGGGGCTTGAATGCGTAGAGTCACAAACGAGATTGTTGTGCGCAAACTCCGCCCAAGGAATCAAACCGACCCAATCGTCCTGGTGTTCGGAAACAAAACAACGTAAGTATTGCTCAATCTTCTGGTTGGTTCGTTCGGCAGCTCCGTTAGACTGAGGATGATAGGCGGACGAAAAATTCAATTTGATGCCTAATTGAGAACAGAACGACCTCCAAAAACGTGAAACAAATTGGGAGCCTCTATCAGAAGTGATCTCCGAGGGAATCCCATGCAAGCGAAAAATCTCTTTAGCAAAGATTTCCGCCAATTCAGGAGAAGTCGGGAGTTTAGGCAAAGGTACGAAATGTGCCATCTTGGTAAATCTATCGACTACGGTGAGGATAACCGTGTGCTTTTTAGAAACAGGCAAATCCACAATGAAGTCCATTGCCACACAGGACCAAGGTTTGTCAGGAATTTCCAGAGGTTGTAGAAGGCCACACGGAAGTGAATGTGGTAGTTTAGTTTTGGTACAGACCACACAAACTCCGATAAAATCCTTAATATCCCTCCGTAACGAAGGCCACCAGAAATCCTTGGAGATCAAAGAATACGTCTTGCGAACACCCGGATGGCCAGCCACCTTACTCTCGTGAAGACACTGTAAGAGCTCCAATTGGAGTTCAGGGGGAACGAAAAGTCTGGAAGCCGGAGTCAGTCTAGGTGCCAGATGCTGCAAGCTCCTTATCTGATCAAGAAGCGGAGAATGGACCTTGAGAGTAGTGTTAGCGATAATGTTACACTTAGGTACTATAGAGGACAAAACCGGCTCAGATACTGCAGCAGGTTCATATTGGCGAGATAAGGCGTCAGCTTTAGAATTCTTGGAACCTGGCCTATATGTGAGTACGTAGTTGAAGTGAGTGAGAAATATGGACCAACGAGCCTGTCTAGATGATAGATGTTTAGCCTCTCCAATATAGGATAAGTTTTTATGATCTGTCAAAATAGTAACAGGATGCAAAGTACCCTCCAATAAATGTCTCCACTCCTTCAAGGCCATTATAACCGCTAGTAGTTCCCTGTCACCAATGTCATATCTGCTTTCAGTACCTGACAATTTTTTAGAAAAGTATCCACAAGGATGTAAAGGCTTATCTACACCCAACCTTTGGGACAGAACAGCACCTATACCAGTCTCAGAAGCGTCAACTTCGAGTAGGAACGGTAGTGTAGTATCAGGGTGAACTAAAATTGGTGCGGAAGCAAACAGCTCCTTGAGTGTCCTAAAAGCCAGAAGTGCTTCAGTAGACCAATTCTTAGTATCAGCCCCTTGTTTGGTCATATTGGTGATGGGAGCAATGATAGAGGAGTAACCCTTAATGAAACGTCTGTAGTAATTGGAGAAACCAATAAATCTCTGGATAGCCTTGAGTCCCTTAGGTAAAGGCCAATCTAATATGGATTGGAGTTTCTCTGGATCCATTTCAAACCCCTCCCCAGAAATTACATAACCAAGAAAGGTAGTTTGGGATTGGTCAAAGCTGCATTTCTCTAGTTTGCAGTATAAGCCATGCTGAAGAAGTTTATGTAAAACCCTTCTGACTTGTCCGTGGTGAGTTTCAATATCCCTGGAATGTATAAGTATATCATCAAGGTATACAATCACACAGTCATCTTGAAACTCCCTAAGAACCTCATTAATAAGGTCCTGAAACACCGCCGGGGCATTGCAGAGGCCAAAAGGCATTACAGTATACTCATAGTGCCCATAACGAGTATTGAATGCAGTTTTCCACTCGTCACCGTCGTGGATTCTCACCAAATTATAAGCACCTCTAAGGTCTAACTTAGTGAAAATTTTAGAACTTTTTAATCGATCAAAAAGCTCGGTGATCAAGGGGATCGGATATACATTTCTGATGGTTATCTTGTTAAGACCTCGGTAGTCAATGCAGGGTCTTAAAGAACCATCCTTCTTTTTAACAAAAAAAAATCCAGCCCCAGCAGGCGAGGAGGATCTTCTAATGAACCCCTTGTCTAGGTTTTCACGAATGTACTCCTCTAGAACTAAGTTCTCATTCGTAGACAAAGGGTATACATGACCCCTGGGGGGCATGGTACCAGAAAGTAAATTAATTTTGCAATCAAAAGGCCTATGTGGTGGCAAGGTATCAGCCTTTCCTTTGTCAAATACTGCCTTTAAATCTTGATACAAAGACGGTATCTGTACTTTGGTAGAGTCGGCAGCGTTATTAAGTGAGTTGACACTACAAAGAGGTGACACTTTCTTTAAACACTTCTCTTGACAATCCTGACCCCACGAAACTATTTCCCCTGATCTCCAATCTATAACGGGGTTGTGTCTTTTAAGCCAGGAGTATCCCAGGACTATGGGAACAGAAGGAGATGAAATGAGTAGTAGGGATATTTCCTCCTTGTGTAGAATACCAGTAGTTAAGTAAAGAGGTGTGGTCTCCCGGAAAATCACAGGCTCAACTAAAGGTCTACCATCAATGGCTTCAACAGCTAAGGGTGTCTTCCTTAACTGGGAAGGGATAGTGTGTTTATTGAGAAACGTTTGGTCGATAAAACTCTCAGCAGCGCCGGAGTCTATCAATGCCATAGTCTCTAAAGTTCCCTTCTCCCAAGTTAAGGAGACCGGTAATAGGAGTCTATGTTCTTTGTAGTTATGAGTAGAGGACAAAATCGAAACACCCAAGGTCTGTCCTCTAGAGAAACTTAGGTGCGAGCGTTTCCCGGACGACTGGGACAGCTCAAACGTACATGACCTCTGGACCCACAATACATACACAGTCCCTCCCTTCTCCTGTACTGTCTCTCCTCCTCTGAGAGACGAGTAAGGCCTAGCTGCATAGATTCTGAAACCTGTGGATTTTTGGTTTCAGAACTTTGAAATGATGGTGCTAGTCTAAAGGAAGATTTACCGGTTCTATCTCGAGTATTCTGTCTCTCCCTTAGACGTTCGTCAATACGAGAGATAAAGGAAATTAAGTCCTCCAGATTCTCGGGAAGCTCTCTTGTCGCTACCTCATCAAGTATTACATCAGATAAACCATTTAAGAATACGTCTATATAGGCCTGTTCATTCCATTTTACCTCTGCCGCCAAAGACCTGAACTCTAGTGCGTAATCCACAAGTGTTTGGTTGTCTTGTCTAAGGCGCAACAGTAATCTGGCTGCATTGACCCTCCTGCCAGGAGGATCAAAAGTTCTTTTAAAAGCAGCTACAAAGGAATTATAGTTATAGACTAATGGATTATCATTCTCCCACAACGGATTAGCCCATCTCAGAGCTTTCTCAATGAGTAAGGTAATAATAAATCCCACTTTTGCCCTATCCGTATGTGGCGAAACCAGCTTCGCCACTGTGAACTGGAGAGGCCTGGCTGCTAGCCTCCTGCCCGCTGACTATGGCCCCTGGACATATTGCACTTTAAAGACTATATTTGGGCATGTACTAATTTATATTGCTGCTACTGGCCCTTTAAAATCAGCAATGGACATTTTGGGACTACTGTCCCTTTAAGACTGTGAAGCATATCCTATTGTACTGCCTGTATATTGTATATGTATTTATGTATGCAGTTAACCTGGGTTATATATATATATGCAGCCTTCATCTGATTGTTCGGTAGAATCACTCCATTCATTGTATTGAGGAAACTACCGAACAACCAGACCACCCAGGATTAAGTGTGCCTCCAATTACCGTTTGCAACAATGTTGCAAACGGGTAATTGGCAATCATGTAATGTGTTCTGTGTCCTCTGGGTGGCCGCCATTCAGGAAACAACCACGTGGCGGCGGCCATCTTTAACTACCGAACAGCGGTGTTTTGCCGTCGAGTGTCTGGAACTGAAATCGGACACTTGACTAGGCAAACACCGCTGAGACCTCCATACTTCCAGAAATTCGTATGGAAACTACCGAATGACCCCCCGTTCGGTAGAAAGAACCCCACAAACAAGGGAATTCATTCAAACCCTCTCCAGGCTCTATAACACAGGCAATTCGTCTGTTTTCATTCCCTTGTTTGTGACCGACCGCAGGGCCAAAATGCATGGAACTGATTTCGGATACTTTACCCATGCGGTCGGTCAATACTTTAAAGTTCCATAACTCCTGAACCATTTATCCGAATGGGCTGATTCTTGCATATGTTGTCCCCCTGAATAAGGGCTATCAGGGGATACCTGTTTTGGAGGTGTAGCATATGTATTTGGGGTACATCCAGGAATTGGGGAAAAAGGTGTACAGTATAATTGTGTTAAGTGTTAATCTAAGGGGAGGAAATGTGTGGGAGGTACATCCATGTGATTGGTTAATTTCATCCTCCCCCTGGGAGTGTCCTGTATGTACTTGTTGGTAATAAAAGCCAGACTGGGTGTCCCAGTCTTGAGTTCCTGCTTAACCCTCAAAATGAAGTGTCGTCTCGTTCTTGGGGGGGGATTGGATTGTAAGCTGACTGCCAAGAGTGTAAGCCGATTGTATGCTTTTCTTGTTCAGCTGTTCCAGTTCGGAGTGTTATTTCGCATCCAGCTCGTGAGTTCTGATGTTCTGCAGTAGCTGTGCCTGTCTATGGAAAAGGGGATTATCGCCTAAACGCATTTTTCCCCTTGTATGCTGAAACGGTCCGTTACAATTGGTGGCAAGCGGCGGGATTGTTCCCACAGCCAGAAGGACAGCTACAGAACACCAATTCCTTGGAGTTACAAATTGAGGGCAACGTTAGCATTCGTGCAGCGCCCCTGGCAGCAGAGGTATCCAGCGACTTGGAGCAGACAAGTATGGAAGGCTCTGACGCTGAAGATGATTTTATGGCCAAGGTGAGGCAGCAAGTGGCCCAGTATGGGGGTTATATATCCATGGACACATTCCAGGGGATCTGGAACCAGGTCATGGCTGAGCAAAACTCAAAGATGGACGAAGAGTATGATGAGCAGGAAGAGTGGTACAGCAGCAGAGTAGAGGCTGCATCCGAGGAGGTTAGCCGCCCCCCCCCCGAGGTGGCAGGAAGAACCCGAAGTAGGGGTCCTCATAGATTGGTCCTGTGAGGAACCACAACAGGCAGGTGGAGATGGGACCGAGGTCTCTCTACCGGCCCTACAGGGATGCTGGGCAGTCGGCCCAGATCCCCAGCGGCAGTGTGTAACCCAGGGAGCTGATGGTGTCGTCCATCCTCCCCAGCGGCAGAGTAAGTCCCGGGGAGCTAAAGGTGTCGTCCTTCCTCCCCAGCGGCAGATTGTATATCAGGGAGCTGAAGGTGCCGTCCTTCCTCCCCAGCGGCAGTGTGTGTCCCAGGGAGATGAAGGTGTCGTTCTTCCTCCCCAGCGGCAGGCTGAGTTACAGGGGGCAGAGGTTGTTGTTCCTGCCCCCCAGCAGAAAAGTGATATGCCAAAAAGGCAGTGTGAAGGGAAGGGAGAGGAGAGCAGCGTCCTCCCTCCCCAGCGGCAGTGTGTGTCTCCGGGAGCTGATGGTGTCGTCCATCCTCCCCAGCGGCAGGCTGAGTTACAGGGGGCAGAGGTTGTTGTTCCTGCCCCCCAGCAGCAAAGTGATATGCCAAGAAGGCAGTGTGAAGGGAAGGGAGAGGAGAGCAGCGTCCTCCCTCCCCAGCGGCAGTGTGTGCCCCAGGGAGCAGAAGGTGCAGTCCTTCCTCCCCAGCGGCAGTGTGTGTCTCCGGGAGCTGATGGTGTCGTCCATCCTCCCCAGCGGCAGGCTGAGTTACAGGGGGCAGAGGTTGTTGTTCCTGCCCCCCAGCAACAAAGTGATGTGCCAGGAAGGCAGTGTGAGGTGAAGGGAGAGGAGAGCAGCGTCCTCCCTCCCCAGCGGCAGTGGGTACCTCAGGGAGCAGAAGGTGCAATCCTTCCTCCCCAGCGGCAGTGTGTACCCCAGGGAGCAGAAGGTGCCATCCTTTCTCCCCAGCGGCAGTTTGCCATCCAGAGAGAGGAACTTGTTACACCCTCTCTCCCACGGCAACCTAACCCACCAAGGGGAGATGTTAAGCCCCACAACTGTGCAGATGGGACCGTAGTCTCTGCACTTACAGCACAAGGGATAGGGACGGTCGGTCCTGTTCCCCAGCCTCAGTGTGATGGATCCAAAGGGGAGACAGTCAGTCTCCCCCTCCGGCAGTCGAGCTGCGCACCTAAAGGGGAGACAGCCAGTCTCCAGCAACCAGACGCCCACCAGACTACTCCCGTGGTAGTGCTGGCAACAGGACAGAGTACCGCTGGTCTCTGCCCCCTCAGCAACCCACCAAGGCAGCCTACCCGTCTCCCACCCAGCAGTGGTGAAACACCAGAACTTGGACAAAATCCTTCCTCACCCAGATGTAGTAACCGGTTAGTGTGGGTGGGCTGCTCTGTTATTTCTGTTTTGTGGGTGGGTTGCTGGACTAACCAGGGCACTGACCGGCAGAAAGTCAGGTACCCTGTTAGTCTAATTGGCCAAGGGGAGAAATGTGGCGAAACCAGCTTCGCCACTGTGAACTGGAGAGGCCTGGCTGCTAGCCTCCTGCCCGCTGACTATGGCCCCTGGACATATTGCACTTTAAAGACTATATTTGGGCATGTACTAATTTATATTGCTGCTACTGGCCCTTTAAAATCAGCAATGGACATTTTGGGACTACTGTCCCTTTAAGACTGTGAAGCATATCCTATTGTACTGCCTGTATATTGTATATGTATTTATGTATGCAGTTAACCTGGGTTATATATATATATGCAGCCTTCATCTGATTGTTCGGTAGAATCACTCCATTCATTGTATTGAGGAAACTACCGAACAACCAGACCACCCAGGATTAAGTGTGCCTCCAATTACCGTTTGCAACAATGTTGCAAACGGGTAATTGGCAATCATGTAATGTGTTCTGTGTCCTCTGGGTGGCCGCCATTCAGGAAACAACCACGTGGCGGCGGCCATCTTTAACTACCGAACAGCGGTGTTTTGCCGTCGAGTGTCTGGAACTGAAATCGGACACTTGACTAGGCAAACACCGCTGAGACCTCCATACTTCCAGAAATTCGTATGGAAACTACCGAATGACCCCCCGTTCGGTAGAAAGAACCCCACAAACAAGGGAATTCATTCAAACCCTCTCCAGGCTCTATAACACAGGCAACTCGTCTGTTTTCATTCCCTTGTTTGTGACCGACCGCAGGGCCAAAATGCATGGAACTGATTTCGGATACTTTACCCATGCGGTCGGTCAATACTTTAAAGTTCCATAACTCCTGAACCATTTATCCGAATGGGCTGATTCTTGCATATGTTGTCCCCCTGAATAAGGGCTATCAGGGGATACCTGTTTTGGAGGTGTAGCATATGTATTTGGGGTACATCCAGGAATTGGGGAAAAAGGTGTACAGTATAATTGTGTTAAGTGTTAATCTAAGGGGAGGAAATGTGTGGGAGGTACATCCATGTGATTGGTTAATTTCATCCTCCCCCTGGGAGTGTCCTGTATGTACTTGTTGGTAATAAAAGCCAGACTGGGTGTCCCAGTCTTGAGTTCCTGCTTAACCCTCAAAATGAAGTGTCGTCTCGTTCTTGGGGGGGATTGGATTGTAAGCTGACTGCCAAGAGTGTAAGCCGATTGTATGCTTTTCTTGTTCAGCTGTTCCAGTTCGGAGTGTTATTTCGCATCCAGCTCGTGAGTTCTGATGTTCTGCAGTAGCTGTGCCTGTCTATGGAAAAGGGGATTATCGCCTAAACGCATTTTTCCCCTTGTATGCTGAAACGGTCCGTTACACCGTAGGGTATGAACGGGGCTGTAGCTCGAAATGAATACTGATCTGGTTCAAAAAGCCACGACACCTCTCAGGAGAACCAGCATAACGTACAGGTGGGGTAACTCGGGAAGAAGCACCTACAGTAGCTACCTCTAGCCCTGAACCCACAGAAGAGGCAGACATATTACGCATCTCCTCAGGTGGATTAATAGGGCGGGATAGCAGCGCCTGTAGTGCTAGGGCCATCTGATCCATCCTATGATCCATGGCGTCAAACCTAGGATCAGGAGAACCAAGCTGACAATTTGTACCTGCAGGATCCATGGCCCTGTCGTAATGTCAGGATCGGGTCAGGGATCCAACACGCAGAGTACAAAGAGTAGCTGATACGTATACCGGTCCTTAGAATGGCCGGACTTAAACGTATAACTACGATAGAATGGTCAGAGACAAGCCGAGGTCGAGGGAACGAGAAGACAGGTAAGCGAGAGACAAGCCGGGTCAAGGATAACAGAAAGACAGGAGAGTAAATACCAAAGCCGGGTCGGAACCAAAAGACAAGAGAATAACAAAGCACTGTGTGACTAGGCAGACTAGAACCACGACAGGGCAATGAGTGAATGAGAGAGCCACTGTTAAGTATCCTGGCTAGGGAGAGGAGACACGCCTCCAGCGAGTCCTGATTCGTCTCCCGAGATTTGAGTGACAGGACGTTCCGGGTTGGCGTCATGACGTCTACCTCCGGTCCTCCTGTTATAAAAGGAAGTGACTCCCTCGCGGCCGGCGTTAGCAAGACCGAGTAAACCGCGAGGGGCCGAGGAGACATGCCGTCCGGACGGAGAAACTTCTAAGTCTCTACCTCTCTCAGAGGTAGAGACCTCAGGTACCCTGACAGAAGGGTTGGGTGGGGGTGGCGCGGGCGTGATGGGGGCGCGAGTGGGAGGGGGGCGCCTGAATTTTGTCCTGACAAGGGCAGCACAAAACCAGGATACACCACTGTTAACACTATAGGATCAGGAATACATGTTTGTGTACCTGACCCTATAGTGATCCTTTAATGTATACCCATTTCAGGTAAAATTCATTTTAGAATACGGAATAACGTGTATGTCCATGAAACAATTATGGAAAGTTACTTGTGCTGACTATATACTGGAAAGTGGAAATTTATTGCATTACATAGGATTAGTGCCATATCGTCTAATTTATAATAAGGGTAGACTGCATATGTGGAGACCAGGATATTGGGGGAGGGGTATGTCCCAAAAGGACTAGGGGAAAGGCATCAGATTGTAGGGACTTTTAATCTACTTTCACAACTAAACCAAACTAAAACCATTCAGCTATTTCTCTGACCAGAAGGTATATCCCTTTAAGAGAAAGGGAATATTTTTATTGTATCTTTCTAACCTGACTTGCTTTCCATCCCATACAGTATACACCAGTCGCACACACAGCTCCGATACAGTATACACCAGTCTCACACACAGCTCCCATACAGTATACACCAGTCTCACACACAGCTCCCATACAGTATACACCAGTCGCACACACAGCTCCGATACAGTATACACCAGTCGCACACACAGCTCCGATACAGTATACACCAGTCGCACACACAGCTCCCATACAGTATACACCAGTCGCACACACAGCTCCCATACAGTATACACCAGTCGCACACACAGCTCCGATACAGTATACACCAGTCGCACACACAGCTCCCATACAGTATACACCAGTCGCACACACAGCTCCCATACAGTATACACCAGTCACACACACAGCTCCCATACAGTATACACCAGTCTTACACACAGCTCCCATACAGTATACACCAGTAACACACACAGCTCCCATACAGTATACACCAGTCACACACACAGCTCCCATACAGTATACACCAGTCGCACACACAGCTCCCATACAGTATACACCAGTCACACACACAGCTCCCATACAGTATACACCAGTCTTACACACAGCTCCCATACAGTATACACCAGTCACACACACAGCTCCCATACAGTATACACCAGTCGCACACACAGCTCCCATACAGTATACACCAGTCTTACACACAGCTCCCATACAGTATACACCAGTCACACACACAGCTCCCATACAGTATACACCAGTCGCACACACAGCTCCCATACAGTATACACCAGTCACACACACAGCTCCCATACAGTATACACCAGTCACACACACAGCTCCCATACAGTATACACCAGTCACACACACAGCTCCCATACAGTATACACCAGTCGCACACACAGCTCCCATACAGTATACACCAGTCACACACACAGCTCCCATACAGTATACACCAGTCACACACACAGCTCCCATACAGTATACACCAGTCGCACACACAGCTCCCATACAGTATACACCAGTCGCACACACAGCTCCCATACAGTATACACCAGTCACACACACAGCTCCCATACAGTATACACCAGTCGCACACACAGCTCCGATACAGTATACACCAGTCTCACACACAGCTCCCATAAACTATACACCAGTCTCACACACAGCTCCCATACAGTATACACCAGTCGCACACACAGCTCCCATACAGTATACACCAGTCACACACACAGCTCCCATACAGTATACACCAGTCTCACACACAGCTCCCATACAGTATACACCAGTCTTACACACAGCTCCCATACAGTATACACCAGTCTTACACACAGCTCCCATACAGTATACACCAGTCACACACACAGCTCCCATGCAGTATACACCAGTCACACACACAGCTCCCATACAGTATACACCAGTCACACACACAGCTCCCATACAGTATACACCAGTCGCACACACAGCTCCCATACAGTATACACCAGTCACACACACAGCTCCCATACAGTATACACCAGTCGCACACACAGCTCCCATACAGTATACACCGGTCACACACACAGCTCCCATGCAGTATACACCAGTCGCACACACAGCTCCGATACAGCATACACCAGTCGCACACACAGCTCCCATACAGTATACACCAGTCGCACACACAGCTCCCATACAGTATACACCAGTCGCACACACAGCTCCCATACAGTATACACCAGTCACACACACAGCTCCCATACAGTATACACCAGTCACACACAGCTCCCATACAGTATACACCAGTCGCACACACAGCTCCCATACAGTATACACCAGTCACACACACAGCTCCCATACAGTATACACCAGTCACACACACAGCTCCCATACAGTATACACCAGTCGCACACACAGCTCCCATACAGTATACACCAGTCACACACACAGCTCCCATACAGTATACACCGGTTACACACACAGCTCCCATACAGTATACACCAGTCACACACACAGCTCCCATACAGTATACACCAGTCACACACACAGCTCCCATACAGTATACACCAGTCACACACACAGCTCCCATACAGTATACACCGGTCACACACACAGCTCCCATACAGTATACACCAGTCACACACACAGCTCCCATACAGTATACACCAGTCACACACACAGCTCCCATACAGTATACACCAGTCACACACACAGCTCCCATACAGTATACACCAGTCACACACACAGCTCCCATACAGTATACACCAGTCGCACACACAGCTCCCATACAGTATACACCAGTCACACACACAGCTCCCATACAGTATACACCGGTCACACACACAGCTCCCATACAGTATACACCAGTCACACACACAGCTCCCATACAGTATACACCAGTCTCACACACAGCTCCCATAAACTATACACCAGTCTCACACACAGCTCCCATAAACTATACACCAGTCTCACACACAGCTCCCATAAACTATACACCAGTCTCACACACAGCTCCCATACAGTATACACCAGTCGCACACACAGCTCCCATACAGTATACACCAGTCGCACACACAGCTCCCATACAGTATACACCAGTCTCACACACAGCTCCCATAAACTATACACCAGTCTCACACACAGCTCCCATACAGTATACACCAGTCACACACACAGCTCCCATACAGTATACACCAGTCACACACACAGCTCCCATACAGTATACACCAGTCACACACACAGCTCCCATACAGTATACACCAGTCACACACACAGCTCCCATACAGTATACACCAGTCACACACACAGCTCCCATACAGTATACACCAGTCACACACACAGCTCCCATACAGTATACACCATTCGCACACACAGCTCCCATACAGTATACACCAGTCACACACACAGCTCCCATGCAGTATACACCAGTCACACACACAGCTCCCATACAGTATACACCAGTCTCACACACAGCTCCCATACAGTATACACCAGTCACACACACAGCTCCCATACAGTATACACCAGTCGCAAACACAGCTCCCATACAGTATACACCAGTCGCACACACAGCTCCCATACAGTATACACTAGTCACACACACAGCTCCCATACAGTATACACCAGTCACACACACAGCTCCCATACAGTATACACCAGTCTCACACACAGCTCCCATACAGTATACACCAGTCTTACACACAGCTCCCATACAGTATACACCAGTCGCGCACACAGCTCCCATACAGTATACACCAGTCTCACATAAGCAAGCTCCCATACAGTATACACCAGTCTCACACACAGCTCCCATAAACTATACACCAGTTTCACACACAGCTCCCATACAGTATACACCAGTCTTACACACAGCTCCCATACAGTATACACCAGTCTCACACACAGCTCCCATACAGTATACACCAGTCTTACACACAGCTCCCATACAGTATACACCAGTCTCACATAAGCAAGCTCCCATACAGTATACACCAGTCTCACACACAGCTCCCATAAACTATACACCAGTCTCACATACAGCTCCCATACAGTATACACCAGTCGCACACACAGCTCCCATACAGTATACACCAGTCGCACACACAGCTCCCATACAGTATACACCAGTCTCACACACAGCTCCCATAAACTATACACCAGTCACACACACAGCTCCCATACAGTATACACCAGTCTCACACACAGCTCCCATACAGTATACACCAGTCGCACACACAGCTCCCATACAGTATACACCAGTCACACACACAGCTCCCATACAGTATACACCAGTCTCACACACAGCTCCCATACAGTATACACCAGTCTTACACACAGCTCCCATACAGTATACACCAGTCGCACACACAGCTCCCATACAGTATACACCAGTCTCACACACAGCTCCCATACAGTATACACCAGTCACACACATAGCTCCCATAAACTATACACCAGTCTCACACACAGCTCCCATACAGTATACACCAGTCTCACACACAGCTCCCATACAGTATACACCAGTCACACACATAGCTCACATACAGTATACACCAGTCTCACACACAACTCCCATAAATTATACACCAGTCTCACACACAGCTCCCATACAGTATACACCAGTCTCACACACAGCTCCCATACAGTATACACCAGTCTCACACACAGCTCCCATACAGTATACACCAGTCTCACACACAGCTCCCATACAGTATACACCAGTCTCACAAACAGTATACACCAGTCTCACATACAGTATACACCAGTCTCACACACGGCTATCATGCAGTGCATACCGGTCTTACATCAGCTACCGAACATAGGGCTCTAATGCGGTATGTACTTATCTCCCAGCACTCATTTCACTTATCAACACAGAAGAAGGTGATAAGCAATTAAAAGGTCATCACCAAGCTAATTCACTGCATTTATCAAGACAAGGTCATTTTATATAAAAATACTTGAGAAACACTAATGTGCATAAAACGATTAATGACTAAAATGTATCAAAAACATTTGCAGGGGAATATGTTTTAAATCCTGGTTCTAAACATTAGTCCTAGACCATATGACGTCTGCCTCTAATAATACAGAAGTTCTAGAGTGTAAATAGAGTTTAGGCTGTGAATGGATCTTCTGTCTTCTCTCCTAGGATAGCCTTTTCTTGTAAACCAATAGCCAATAAACTGAAAATCCCATTGCAAAATTTAGGCTAAATTGGACAAGGGGTGACTATAGCGGAGTTGGAGAAATCTGATTTAAAAAGAAAACCCGATAGGTAAATTAAAAAAAAAAACAAAAAAACAACGTAACAAAAAATAGATCCATCTTCACCCCGCCATGGCTCCTATAGCAAGCCTTGAGAGAAGTCGTGATTGTGTCTGTTTTTATGCAATTCAAGTTTTTATTTTTTTATTTTCTCTAGTTGAATCACATTATCATGGATATTAACTTTACCTTTTTTGGAGCAGTAATCCCTCCACCCCCATACCAGTCCTACATTATTATTATTATCATCATCGCCATTTATATAGCGCCAACAAATTCCGTAGCTCTTTACAATATTATGAGAGGGGGGATTTAACTATAAATAGGACAATTATAAGAAAACTTACAGGAACGATAGGTTGAAGAGGATCCTGCTCAAACGAGCTTACAGTCTATAGGAGGTGGGGTGTAAAACACAATAGGACAGGACAGGAAATAATCAAACAAGGTGGGAGTGAAGCAGAGCTGGAGGAGAGAGTAGAGTGCTGCCCTTTAGGAGAGAGCAAGAGACAGATATGTGAGATAGAGGTTAGTCTGTGAGGCCGTATGCTTTCCTAAAGAAATGGGTTTTAAGTAGTGATGTCGCGAACATAAAATTTTCGGTTCACGAATGGCGAACACGAACTTCCGCAAATGTTCGCGAACGGGCGATCCCGGCGAACCGCCATAGACTTCAATAGGCAGGCGAATTTTAAAACCCACAGGGACTCTTTCTGGCCACAATAGTGATGGAAAAGTTGTTTCAAGGTGATTAACACCTGGACTGTGGCATGGCAGAGGGGGATCCATGGCAAAACTCCCATGGAAAATTACATAGTTGATGCAGAGTCTGGTTTTAATCCATAAAGGGCATAAATCACCTAACATTCTTAAATTGTTTGGAATAACGTGCTTTAAAACATCAGGTATGATGTTGTATCGATCAGGTAGTGTAAGGGTTACGCCCGCTTCACAGTGACAGACCAAACTCCCCGTTAAACGCACCGCAAACAACCGCAAACAGTCCATTTGCACAACCGCAAACTCCCCATTTGCACAAGGTTGGATACCAAGCTAGCCATGTCCCGTTCCTTGTCCTCACTGATGTCATTGAAGGTCTCTTCCTCCACCCAGCCACGTACAACACCAAGGGTCCCTGAAAGGTGACAACAAGCCCCCTGTAATTTTTTTTTTTTAAATGTACACGACTGTTACACCAGATATGAGTTGCACTGGTGTGACACTGTGCCCTGGCAGGCCCTGAAACGCACACGTGTGAAGGAAACTGACTGCTATTATATTACAGTCAAAAAAGTTTTTTTTTTTTTTTTAAATGCAAGCTATTGTGACACCAGATATGAGTGGTGGCACTGGGACCACCTTAAAAATATTGGATATCGCTAAAAATCATGATCACTATATACTTTCTCTACAAACTTCTAAAACGAACCAAACTACTCATCCATCCGCTATATCACTTTATCCCACCTAGAACTAGTGCCCAGTTAAAATACTTGACTCTTACTTGTCTACGTGTGGTTGAGAAAGAGAACGGCAAGGTGGGGAGAATTCTTTCCTTAGCTGTTCAATCTTGTCGGCAAAGTAGCATGCAAAGCTATCGGCTGTAAGGTTAGTTTGGGGGTGGCCACAGCAGGGTGAAGAAGCGAGTTTAATGGTGTCAAAGAGAAGCTTAGTATTGTGGGAGCATGAACTAATGAGAGAGGAAAAGTATGACTGTTTGGCGAGGGCATTGTATGAACACAATATGAACCTATAATGAAGAAAGTCTAACTGGGTGCGAGACTTCCTCCAGCAGCATTCAGCACAACGGGAGCATCTTTGCAGGTAGCGTGTTGATTTAGTGTGCCACGGCTGGGGGTGTGTCCTCCTCGAGGTACATGTTTGGAGTGGGGCTGCAGCGTTCAAGGCCGAGGTGAAAGTAGTGTTATATGTGGAGATGGCCAGTGAGGGACAGGAGAGGGAAGGGATGGATAGCAGTTGTGAATCAATATCGGCTGACAGCTGAAGGAGGTCAATAGAATTAAGGTTCCCCCTGAGTTAAGGGGATTAGGCTAAGGTTGTTGGGTGAGGGGGTACTTGAGAGCAAATAATAAGGATAAGAGGTGATGACCAGAGAGAGGAAATGTTGTGTGACAGTCTTTGTGTGTATAACTACCCTTTGGCAACATCACCACGGAGACAGTTCGAGCCCCTGCCTGGTCTGTGTGTGTGTTCTCCCTTCCATCTCTGCTCCTTAATGTCCCTAATGTCCCATCATTGCAGGGGGGCTGGTAATGCCTTTGTTAGCTGGTCTCCTCGAAATTCCTTTTGTCTGCTTCTGACAGTGTCCTTATTACAATTACCCCCCCCCCTTCTCCCCTCATATTCTCCTCCACCCCTTTGTGTTGATGCAGCCAAGCACAAATCATGATATAACGCTAATTATCATAACCTACAAATATTATTTTTAATATTGACAGCTTGTATTAATCACATGTTTAGAGTGTGTTTTTATTTTTGAATATTGCTGTATGCATGTAGGAGTATCCTGGGATCATAAGATGCTTGCAGGACAAAGGGCAGGGAACGACACATATATATCCTCTCACGAACGCAACACTCCGAGCACACAGTAGGTAAGTGTATGCTTTTACATTTTGTATGTAATCAGGCTTATTCTAATATATATTTAAGTAATAAGAATCACTTTTGTATGTGCACTTGACCCTCTGATTTCTCAATACAAGATCTTAATATAATGAAATTTTGTGTTTTTTGACATTTTTATTACGGTATTTTATATTTTGCTGCAAACAAAATGCTTTCCGTTTTATTGCTGGGATTTTATATTAGACTTGTGCATTCAGTTTCAAACTAACTGTGATCCGTCTGAATCTTGGGCCATCAGTGTTTTGTCTGAAACTCAAACTCCAAATCGCCATATGGACAAATCATGAAACATTTGAGAGGGGCATTACAAGAGCCATTTTTTGTTTTATAGCTGAATTCCATGAAATTCCGTGGTGACTTTTTAAAAAAATTTTAAAGCAGCTTGGTGGTAAGGGGACAGCCACTCAATTTTGATTTTATTCACACATTGAGGAGGAGGAGCAAAAAATAAATATCTATATTTATATACATTTATTTCAATGCCCTCTATTTTTTTCCTCTACTCAGGACCGCCATCAGAGGGTGACAACCATGACGGTTGTCACGGGCCTGGCCACCTGGGCCCCACTTGTAGCGGCGGAACTGCCGCCAGTGCAGTTGGACCGGGGCCTGCACACTGATAGGGCCCATCGGCTGGCCCAAGCATTTAGGGCCACCCGATGGGCCCTATATCCTCAGGGGCCCAGTCAGCGCTGCGGCCGTATAATAGCGCGATCGGGCCCCTTTTAAAAAAATTGCAGCCGCATGGGAGGGAGGAGGGAAAAGCCAGCCGACTCCCATCAACTCCTGCAACGAAAAGGTAAGAAACAGGAGGGTGGCTGAAAAATGTGATGTGTGTGTCAATGTATATGTATGTATGTCAGTATGCATGTATGTATGTGTGTATACATGTCAGTATGCATGTCTGTGTGTATGTCAATATGCATGTATGTCTGTCAGTATGTATGTATGCATGTATATCACTATGGATGTATGTCAGTATGTATGTATATCAGGATGTATGTATATGTTCCCTACTTATGCATATTCAGGTAAGTGCAGCCAGCCCCTGTTTTCTCATATACCGGTATATATTTAGGAGTCTAGCCAGCTCTTGGTTTTGCACCCCTCCCTGTCACAGGTGCCTCATCTCAGGGCCCTATTTAGACTTGTACTGCAGAGAACTTGAGATGGAATTTTAGCTCATAAGAGCAAGCATTAGGCTGGTAGAGTAGGACCTGCCAAAGATGGGGTACATTGACGTTGTGCCAGGCTGATGCAATGTATGATCATATAATGTAACTAGACCCCCATTATTTTTTTGCCTGGATTAGGTGTTTTAAAAAAAAAAAAAAAAAACTAAATCTGTCAGCACTGAAGTTGCTGTTTAGGGGATAATGGAGTGCGTGGATTTTCTGTTTTTATTGTATAAACTGGCTCCCAGCAGCACCCTACCTATGCATATTCAGGTGAGTGCAGCCAGCCCCCTGTTTTGTCGTATGCATGTATATATGGCAGTATGTATGTATGATGTCAGTATGTATGTCTGTATGAATGCATGTCTGTGTGTGTGTGTGTGTATGTATGTTAGTGTGTGTCTGTATATGTATGTATGCCTATATGTGTGTATGTCAGTTTCAGTATGTCTGTTAGTATGTTTGTGTGTGTGTGTGCGCGTGTATCTGTGTCCTTTTGTATCAGTGCGTGTGTTTGTGTCTGTGTGTATTCCTGTGGGCGTGCTTGGAGGCAGGCCCCCGGGGGCCCAGACCCTGAGCTCAGCTGTGTTAGGGGCTGCACACTTTCTGATGGCGGCCCTGCCTCTATTGGTTATTACTTCTTTTCACTTGACCTGTGAACCAATGGCATAAAAATGTGCCTGTTTGCGTATTGAAAATATATACATAATATTTATGGTTACGCAGCATGGTATTGTGATCAACAGAAAAACAAGGTGTACTCATATTTAAACTGTAACTGTGGCATGGCGCTGATTGAGGGCATAGGAAGAACCAACAGAACGCTGGCATGTGAAGCATTTTCCCCCTCCATGTGGCACTTAGTCATAGGACTTCCAGCTTCAGCTGTCTGTTGGTACGACATGATGTATCGCAGTGCTATGCCACTGTTACAGCTTTAACATTTATTTCAGTATATTTTGTCTTATCTGCCACGGATAGTATCATGCTGCATTGCTTGTTTTCTATAAGATGGCTTTGTGTTCTCAGACAATTCTTTTAGACAAATCACACTATTCTAGCAAGTAACAAAACTACAGTTTTTGCATAAAAGTGGGCAATCAATAGAAGCAAAACAAATAATAATAACACTTCTATTATTTATAAACGTACATGTCCATTTTACACCATTGAAGCAGAAAACCGAATATTATTAACACATTTCGCCAAACCATTGTCCGCAGCTATTGGTGCACGTTCAGTCAGTGAGTTCCCTCTGTTACTGTTAGAGCCTCCTTTTGTAGGTGGAGTTGGCACAGGGGATTTAGAATCCTGTTTGTCGATTTCTCGGATACAGTGACTGTCACTGTCCAGATAACGTTGATTCATGCCACGTCCAGTTAGGGAACATACACCTAACAGAGGACAGAACGTTTAAAAAAAAAAAAAAAAAAAATACATTTTACTCCATATTTTTTTATTTTATTTTTGCTTCTGTAAAAAACAGCTAATTTTAAGAAGAAAAATGTAGCGTCCCTTTAAGTGGAGTTGCTTTATTGGAGGTGTGTTTTTTTTGTCATGCCGAGTTATATGTGCAGTTAAATCTATACTTATCAGTTGGTTTACCATTACTAGAAAGTCAAAGTTCACCAGCCATACATCGAGTGGGAGGGGATTATGCGAGTAAAGTATAAGGGTATGATTCATCTCTTGTTCTCTTGAAATAGAAGCCTATAGACATTCACTGTAAAGGGCTTTGTAAAAAGAGTCTTGTTCTGTTGCAGCGTCGATGTCTGCGTTACATAAAATGCTTTAAGATTTTCCTAGAAAAAGGCATGCTTGAGAATATATTATCAGCCCAGAAACTACGAGGAGAAGATATCCCTCCGTGCTGAATATTCCTTTGAAAACCAGCCGTAACAAAAAAAGAGAAATCATTGCGTTGAATATTACGCTTGTAATTATCACTCATCTATTAACATGTCAAATCCCAGGTAATTTTTTGCATTTTTTTTAATTATTTACTGTTAATAAATATTTTGTTTCGATCAGTCTGAATAAAATTGAAAATAACAAAAAATCTCCTGATTTAGCTTCTATTTCAGGCTGTTTTTCCAAGATATTGTTTTGTATATTGTCTTAATTCATCTTGCAGTTTTATTCCTTTTTATTGCGTCCCATAAATGTGGTTACTTCACTTGCTCTGTAGAATTAGATTGTTACGATACCACAAATCATTCTCCCCTTCTTTGTGTTGGCTTAAATTTATGTAGATTTTTATTACTATTATAATTTTTTTAAATGTTACATTTTTGTTGTGCAGAGAATAGCACACACGTATGTATACACATGTAAACTTGGATATATACGTCAAGAAAAAGTACCCAACTTGATGTGTTGTCGTGTGCACTTATATTTATTTTACTTTAAACAAGCATTAAAGTATCACGCTGTAGACCTTCGTTATATTTTTGTTTTGTTTCTGCTCGATGTATATTATACAAAGACATCTTGGACATACAAATTCTAAAGACGAAAGGATAGCGTATAGACAGGGCCGGATTAAGAGCCCACTGGGCCTGGTGCTGACAATTATGATGGGCCTAATTACGGAATCTTATTGACCAAAAACACTAAACCAGTCATACGTCCCAAGCGTCATGTATCTGATAGAGATGGTGCTGGAGGGAAACTCATAGGATGCGGCTATAAGAAAACACATACTCTATTCTAATCTCTCTCTAATTTTTGCTTTCATATTTCAAGTAAATCCATAACCCCTAACAGCAGTGTCCAGTGAAGCAGGAAGTCAATGGGCGGGGTAAAAGGTGGGCCACTGGTGCGAATCACGTGACTAGACCTGCCAAAAGGGGAGAACATGCCCACAAAGGGGGCATGTCTGTCCAAAGAATTTGAAGGACAGCCTGGCATGAATGCATGTCAGGCTGCCCGCCAATCCTGCAGGCTGTCCAACTAAGGACATACTATCCAGGCAGTACCCTGAGCTTGACATAAATGCGTCTAATGTTGCGCTCACTCCATGCTTTCTAAGGACTGTCCCCTAGCACTCACATGTCCACTTTTCTCATTATTGTCTTATTAGCACTTATTACCACTCCTTAGATGGCTGCTAGAGGTGCTTCCTTGGGCAGTACTGCCTAGTGTGCAGCACTGTCATTCAGTGTCTCCACCCTCTGCATGCAGACACTGAACTTTCCTCATACAGATGCATTGATTCAATTTATCTTTATGAGGAGATGCTGATTGGAATTGTGCTGGCTCTGCCCCTGATCTGCCTAGTTGACAGTCTCAGCCAATCCTATGGGGAAGTATTGTAATTTGCTCAGACCACCACTTCTGATGATGTCAGCAGACAGTCAGTTCAGAGGCATAGCCAGCAGCTGCAGACTTGAATACAAGTTATATTTTACTATACTTAGGGAGGCAAGAAGGGGCCAACGTGCTGGTTTTAACATAATAGGGTCAGAAATACATGATTGTGTTCCTGATCCTATGGTGCTCCTTTAAGCAAGAGTATGTGAAGAGTAGTTAGGGTTGCCACCTTTATTGGAAAAAAATACCAGTCTTAATCATTTGTTTAATCACAAGGAGTGACATCAGAGAAAATTCTGTAAAATCACTAACAAACTACTCACAGTTTGATTCTGCTGTATAGATGGATTGCTCCCAGTGTCTCAGTCTCGCAAGTCACCCAGTGTCTCAGTGTCCCTATATATAACAGTGTCAGTGTCCCCATGTTGCCCAGTCCCCTAGTCTCTCAGTGTCCCCATTTCTCCCAGTGTCCCAATGTCTCAGTGTGTCCCCATGTCACTAGAATACTGGGGACACTGAGAGACATGGGGACACAGAGACCCGGGGACACAGAGACATGGGGACACTGAAACATTTAGGGAAACTGGGAGAAATGGGGACACTGAGACACTAGGGACACAGACACTGGGAGACATGGGGACACTAAGACATGTGAACACAGACACTGGGAGACTAGGGGACACTGGGAGACTAGGGGACACTGGGAGACTAGGGGACACTGGGAGACTAGGGGACACTGGGAGACTAGGGGACACTGGGAGACTAGGGGACACTGGGACATATAGGGACACTGGGAGACATGGGGACACTAGGCACACTGAGACACTAGGAACACAGACACTGGGAGAAATGGGGACACTGAAAAATGTAGGGACACTAAGACACTAGGGACAAAGTGACATGGGGACACTGGGAGACTATGGGACACTGGGAGACATGGGGACAGTTGTGGACATAGACATGGGGACACTGGGACATAAAGGGACACTGGGACACATGGGGACACTAGGCACACTGAGAGACATGGGACACTGGATGGGGGACATGGGGACACTGGGAGAAATGGGGACATAGTGTCTCTGTGTCCCAATGTCTCAGTGTCTCCCAATGTCCCTATGTTTCACAGCATCCCCATGTGTCCCCTAGTGTCTCAGTGTCCCCATGTTTTCCAGTGTCCCCAAGTGTCTCAGTGTTTCCAGGTCTCCCAGTGTCTGTGTCCCCATGTGTCCTAGTGTCAGTGTCCCCTAGTGTCTGTGTCCCCATTTGTCCCCTAGTGTCTGTGTCCCCTAGTGTCTCAGTGTCCATATATGTCCCCTAGTGTCCCATAGTGTATCAGTGTCCCCATGTGTCCCTGCTGCCTTTCCCCCCATCCCTCTCTTACATGAGCTATAGAGCTGCTGTCTGGACTCTGCTGTGTTGCTGCTCCCTCACGGATCAGTAAGTAGTAGAGAGAGGCAGGGATATGCTGTAACTTCCTATCCCTGCCTCTCTCCACACACAGTGACCCCTACTGGCCGGTGCTGGTATTGCAGAGTAATCTCCATTTATTCTGAGAAAAATACCTGCATTTGTATTGCCGGTATTACTGCAATACTGGCACAGCCAGGCAGCCTCAAATACCAGTCAGGTGGAAAACCAGTAAAATACCAGTCAGGTGGCATACCTAAGAGTAGTGTGTGTGTAAAAAAAAAAAAAAAAATTTTTTTTTTTTTTTTTTTTTTTAAATGGGCCTATTCCATGGGCCTGGGCCTGGAGCTGCAGCTCCATCAGCCCCTATGTTAATCCGGCCCTGCGTATAGAGCGAACTGGATGTAGTGGCAAACGAAAACTAGATAAACACATGTACCACTGGTCGCTCCCCTTTATTAATCAACGCACGCGCTCATTGTTTACATAATTGGCGACCAACATTTTTTATGGCTCTCTTTTCCCATACATGATTTCTATTTAATGCTCTGTCTCTGGTATGGTAAATCATTACATAATTTCATAATTTAAAATGATGTAACTGTGAGGGTCAGTTGAATGTTATTGGGGAAATCTGTGATTGAGGTTTTTTTTTTGTTTCTCAAAATGACAATTTGTACTAATGACAAAATGACAAATAACGCCTCCATTTGCAGATTTTCTAAACTTGGGGCTAACGGCTGGTTAGAACAGTGTAATTGTCACCGCCTTACAACCAATCCGCCATATCTAAAAACTTCATAGATTGTGAGCTCATAGCTCATGTCCTCTTTCTTTAAATGTAGAGCGTGGCAGAATACGTTGGTGCTATATAAATGATGACGATAATAATAATGAAAGTAAATCAGACCTAGGGCTTTGCAAGATTCCAACTCTGGATCCAGTCATGGTCAGGCCTTCCCTCCTTCAGCAACAGCTGTGTCTCCCACTGACTGGAAAATTCATGGAATTCCATAACAGTTATAGAAACATGTTGCTCTCAAAGATTTACCGACATTCAATTTTACTGCACAACCTTCTGCTGTTATTGAAAAGGTTTGGACCAGACTATTCTAATTATAATAGTGAAAGTTAAGTGACATTGGTGAGACGCCGGTACTACCTTAGTCAAGTTCATGCTAGGGTTTCTACAACCCTCAGAAGATGCACTTTTACAGAAGGCTTCATGCCTTACGAACTTATCTTCAGATTACTGTGCAAGACAGAGAGTGAACTCCGTATAGACAACTTAATAAACGAAAAGCGAAAACACAAAATAAAATAAAACCCAGAGATTACATTTACAAGTCTCCTATTGATCATTGACCTACGTGAAAGAGATATTTACTGCGGTACATAAAGGTTTAATCATTAAAGGAACAGTATAGGGTCAGGAAAACATTGCTGATACTATAGTGTTAAAATCACTATCTAGCCCTCTGGGCTCCCCTTCCTCGCTAAATATAGTAAAATCTTACCTTTTATTCCAGTCTGCTGGTGCTGGCTCTGCCCCTCATTTGCCTCCTTGGCTGACATCATCAGAAGTTATTATATCAGTCTATCACAATGGTTTCCCATAGGAAAGCATTGGATTGGCTGAGATTGTCAATTCTGATGATCTCAGCCGAGGAGGCGGACAGGGTGGCGGAGCCAAACGCCACCCTGGCCAATGAGCATCTCCTCATAGAGATGCATTGAATCAATGCATCTCTATGAGGAAAGTTCAGTGTCTCCATGCAGAGGGTTGGCAGCTTTGCCTAAGTAAAATGGCAACCCTATTGTGTTTGCACAAGGAACTAGAGAGGTAGGCTCTGTTGTGTGTGTATATATAATCAATTAATTTTATCTTGGCAAATTTGGATATGTGCATCTCTTGGACGAAGGCTATATCCGACTTTGATCTTTTAATTTCTCTGAGGAGGAGTCTGCATTTTCGAGGACTGTTAAGCCCCTTTGCGTCGATGTTTAGCATAATGGATGGTGCCATTTTGAAAGGGAAGAATTAAGCTGAAAAATATGGTGAGCCAGTGGGACCAAGGCAGGCAGTAGTCTCTCTAGAGGCCTCAGGTATGTAGGCTGTTGAGTTTGGTGACTACTTAAAAAGAGCTTGAGCTCCTCTCTGATTCCAGTGGCCTTGCAGTGGGGCCGATTGGATAGGCCCTCTGCCACCCCTTCAAGCTGCTTAGTTTTGCAGTCTGCCAGGTAGTTATGGGTGTCTGCCATCGTTTCCACTTTGCTGCCCCATCGCACGCACTTCCACTGTAATTTCCAGGGTGCATTTGGAGATGGTCCTGGTGATATATGATTTGAGTTTTCCCATGTGGTGGAGAAAGTGCTTTGTTACACATGATGGGAAATGGGAGTCTTCAAGGTCCATTCCAGTGCCGCCGCCATGTTGGCTGGTCCTATGTGGCCTGTGGGTCGGGTTAAAAAGCCTTAAACCCTTTGTTTCTTTTTTTGAGGTGTTTTAGTGGACATCTGAGTGGGGGTCTCCGGGAGTGGGTTTGGCGCCTGAATGCTGATTACTTGTGCTTGGGACAGAGCCCCTCAATCAAGCTGCCATTTAGCTTGATGCTCAAGGCACGCCCCCAAGTACTTACTTTTTTCCTTCACCACGCTAGTCTCTGCCCTTTTGCCACCCCTCACTGGCTGAGATCATCGGGATCGTTGATCTCAACCAATCCAATACTTTCCCATAGGAAAGAATTGCGAGGCTAATGCGCATGTACTGCAAAACTCTATGCACAAATTAGACAATCTCTCCAAGACCATCTGATTGGAAACCCATATAGTGGCTGTCTGTTCTTGCAGGCAATGTTTTTAGCTGCGGGTTAAAACGTGGCTGACATTGAGAAGACGTGGCTGGATACCCACAGTGTCCCTATAAGGAGTGAGATAGAAGCCTCTACCAATGGGAAGAGTTTTAATGAAGTTGCTTGTTTTTTTTTTTTTTTTAGATATTTTAGTCATTATTATATTCAAATTTCAGAATGAGTTTCCAAGTTAATTTCACACTAGAAGAATCGGTCGTCCCAAGCTATATAAATCAGATCCTGCTTAAAATCCCTAAATGGAAGAGTAATCTGGAGTTCTTCTCTGAATGTAGAATGGCTGATTTAAGGGGTTTTTGAAGAAACGAATTGTCACAATTTTTTTTATTTTTTTTTAACAGTTCTGGCAAATCTGACTCCAGCTCACTCCAAACCTACGATGACGTCAAGGTAAAATTTACATTTCTTTACAAAAGTTATTTAAAATAGTTTAATTGCTGAATTTTCAAACACATTTATTTGCTTTGGAAATGTAACACAATATTCAGATTTTCTTAAGATTTGTGTGTTACAGCTCATTCTGGAGAAGTAATTGGGTCACTTCTGATATTTCTGAAATTTTGATTTGTGCTTTCTGCCAATCGCAAAATCTCAATCGCAGATGTTTAGTTTTTTTTTTTTTTTTTTTTTACTTTCATTCTAAGATGTTGGCGCCTACTTGTAAGAATTGCTACTATGCTACACCACAGAGTATCTTTGGAAAGCACCGAACCTGCTCCTTTAATTGTATATTTAAGTTTTGTGATTTATTGGGCCTTAGTATGTTTTTAATTTTATAACTCTGACAAAACAAACTTCCCTCTTAGTCCAGCGTTTCTAGGAGAGAAAAAAAAGTGTGGCCAATCCAAAAATGCCCTAAGAGAGTGATTTTATGTCATCCTTGCAACGGATTTAAAAGGAAAAAAAGTTTTCTGAAAATCTAATAAAAGCAGGGCAAATAAAAAAAATGTCCTGAATTTCACATGGCATGCGCAACTTGTAAGGATTGCTCCAAGCACCACGAGTACCGCAGTGATTGGAAGTAGTCATGGTAACTGGAGTCCTTATATACAGTGTTTAACTACTCTGCTGCCAGAGGTGTAACTCCACCCCAAGCACTGTCATTGGAGGGGCATTTGCCAGCCAGTAACAAGAGTCCCAGGTGCCTAATGTAAATTCTGAGCATGTTGGATGTCTGACGTCAACACACAGCATGCTGGCGAAGGGAAGAATAGGGCTAAAGGGAAAACTTGGCTGGATTTATGTGAGTTTTAGCTATATTTTTTCAATTTTGGGGGAAGGGTGGCCAGCACAGCAAGTGTTACTCTAATTCTATTTGGATTTATGAAAATTCTGTTTTCTGGTTGGAGTGACCATTGAATAAAGAGAAAGGTTGTGATGTGTGAAAGGGCTACCAGAGCTGGGATAGACCGTCAGGCCTTTCAGTTGAAATATTGTATTTGTATTGTTTATGTATATATATTATTATTAATTTTTTTTTTTTATTCAATAGGAGTATTATGGAAAATGTCTGAGTGATACAAAGGATTTGAAAACCAGTGCATGTGCTGCTCCTACAAAGCCTCTGCCAAAACACCTAAGAGATGCTTTGCAGGACATTCATGAAGACGTGTCATCAAGGTATGGAATTGACAAAATCAACATAGCATCGTGTAATGTACAATGCTCGACACCAACTTAGACATCACTAATCAACATTTCTCTACACCACACTCTAGGAAGGCTATTTCTACATGTGAGATATTCTACCATTTTCTGGACTTACGTATAGTTTATTTAGACATTTGCATGGCGCTGCCCTCCTATCTTTTTTATCCTTCTGTATTTATAATATAATATATATATTTTCTTGTTATTTTGTTCTGATATCAATATCTTTTTTTTTTTTATAATTCTTTATTTTAGTAAGGCATACGTGAGGGATACAGAACGAAGATAGGGAAATGCAGGTATAAGTTACATCGTAGGGTTAATACATCAAAACATTTAGTCAATTACACTTCCAGATTGTAAATGCCTCCAGTTTTTATTTTTTATTTTGAGGTGTCGATTAACGCTAGCATATTATAGCCAAGCTGAAGTGGATGATAGTGAGTCGAGTGTGAGGCTGGTGCCTCGCTGTCGTACTATGTCGCTTGGGCCCGTTTAAAGTATTGCACGGTGTGCTATTCCCATTGTGTGTGCTATTGTTATTATTAAGGTATGGCTGATGCTCTGCAGGTTAGTCTGTGGGCTTGTCGCTGTGAGTCATGCTACATTGGCATGATTGTGGGAAAGACAGGAGTTTAAAACATTAACATCATGCATTTATTCATGAACCGGTTCAGCTATCGCTGGCAAATATAAAAAACAAACGGGTTAGACAGATAATACTAATGGAGTTGTCAGACACTCCCCTCCTTTACCCCTCTAAAGGTAGGTATAACAGTGGGCTAGTGAATTATCAGGCTGTAATGCATGTCAATAATGGGGTGTCCCTTCATCTCCCCTAAGCCCTATACTTGCTTCAGCTGTCTCAGTAGGTTTAGTGTCCGTACAAGAATATAACCAACAGTATTAGAACAAGGACAGAGATGGGGTGTTAAGGGAAAACAGGGAGTGCATCACACTATGTTAGCTGAAATGATCTATAATAACGTAAAAGAAAAGAAAAACAGAATATTATAACATTAGCTTATCAGACTTTATGCACTTCAGGAGCATGACTATGACAGCCAGGCTGCTGCATAATTCCTAAGGGTCTGATGCCTAAGGGTAGTGAGCCGCTTGGTCTGCGCCCCTCTGTGTGTCGGTAGCGCGTGAGTGTAGTCCATAGGGCTATTCAGCCGATGCTCATGGATGGGAGGCTGGTTGGATTTCCCTTCATTCCATACCCAGCAGAGGGAAGAGCGTTGTGGGGGATGCTCAGCTTCCGCCAGAGTGTTATGGGTGGTCGGCTGTGGTGGAGGGTTCGGCAACAGTGGAGGAGCGCCGGTCTCGGAGGGCCAGGGAGTCAGCCAATGCCCTTAATGGGCCACGTTTTGCAGGCTCTGTCCAGGTCAGCTATGGAGCGTGCGCGGTGGGTCAAGCCTCTGGGGGCTTCAGGTCTCTCTGCCGAGTGGAGTTGAGGCAAGGAGGCTCCCTGGTCCCAAGCCCGTGCCACGGTTTGCCTCTGTGTGCTGTTGACTGGGGGCCCTGCAAAGTCCCAGACTGGGCCCATCAAGGGAAAGTAGGGTCGGGTCGTGGTCTTTCTGCGCCTTGCGAGCAATTTGCTCCGCTTGCGTGGTCGCTGCCGGGGAGCCGGTCTGTCGGTAATTCCCTGCCCTGGAAGGCGGTTGTCGCTTTTGGCGGGTGCTGGACGCTGTTGGGTGCCGTTTTGTAATCTGCGGCCCTTTCTTGCCTCTTGTCTCTGGTCTGTCGCTTGGGGGTCCCGGCTGGGATTTGCCGCTCTTGCCGCCAGCTTCGCCCAGAAGGCCCCTAGGATAGCATCGAGTTTTGCCTCTAGGCTCTCCTGGGCCTCCGGTCCGCATTGCGTGTTTAATAGCCTGGTGTGGCTATGGCAGGGGAGTACGGCCGCCATCTTGTGTGTCGAGT
This sequence comes from Pelobates fuscus, assembly GCF_036172605.1. Taxonomy (NCBI): domain Eukaryota; kingdom Metazoa; phylum Chordata; class Amphibia; order Anura; family Pelobatidae; genus Pelobates; species Pelobates fuscus. Next base: position 30,698,238 of record NC_086326.1, on the reverse strand, counting down.
TTCTCTTCGCAGTGTCACTGTGTGATTTGTCCGGGCCCATCCACTCCGTAGGCATTGGAGTGTGGACCGGGATATCCCCCCCGGCCCAAAGGGGGGGGGGGAATGGGATTCTGTGTGTTCCCGCCGGGGGAAGAGACAGGGGACGGGAGATCGGCCGTTTCTCCCGCCTGACGTCCCCTCTAGGCCGCAACCGCTCTGTCAGGTTTTTGATGGCCGGCATCCCGGTTTTCTGGACCGGAGCACTCCAGCCGTTGTCTGTGATAGTTAAGTCCCTTTGTGGGTCAAGTTGTGAGCGGCAGGAGTTTCACTTCGATGCTTGGTCAGAGTTTTGCTCGGGAGCTCCTGCAAGTTGCGACCATCCACCATGCTGGTCAGGCCCCGCCCCGATATCAATATCTTAAATGAAAAATGTAACTATCTTGATTTAGGTATTTAGTTTGCTATGTCATAATCGGTAAGTATTGTAAAATAGTTTTGCTTACCTGCATTTACATATAATTATGTGTCATAAAGGAAAATAAATCATAACTTTAATAACTTTGGTTCAGGATTAGAAAGTTATCATGAAGGATTAATTAAACAATGCTTATATAAAAAATATATTATTAAAATACCTGCATTTGATATATACAGTATTTCTTACATTCATTTGTTTTTTTTTATCTGCAGGTATTATGGATGTGGACTCTCCGCACCAGAATACTTGGAGAACTGTAGCATTTTGGACCTAGGTAGTGGAAGTGGGAGGGACTGCTACATGTTGAGCAAGCTGGTTGGAGAGAATGGACGTGTTACTGGAATTGACATGACGGAAGAGCAGGTCTTGTACACATACGATTAAATGTACAGTAGATTTAATATTTAGGTGTTCTTTCTGTGCTCTGTAATTCAACTTTTAAGAGGAACGTGTATGTACTCCATTCAGCATAGAGAGAAATACCTTTAATGTCGCATTGTTAATAAAGTATCTTAATTTTATTCAGTTCACAACACTATGCCTACCTTTATAAAATGTGGTCTTGATTTGACCAAATTACCAACCAGGCGTAGGGTCTGGACCTCCATAGGATTTCATTCATGAAGTTACCCCTCTTCCTCCCCCACATTTCCCCTCCAGAGCATTCTCATGCTGGTTAACTGTAACTTAATGATTACAGATCGTATGCTCTGAATTAACTTTTCTACAGTTTTTTTCTAAATTACTTAATACTGATCTTACACCTCATATGATTTTTTTTTGGTTCAGTTTTATAAGTATCCCTGTCTAAAATGAAAGAACGTAAGAAGAATTCCATGATTTTATACCATAAAAGCAAACTTTGAGATGTAAGGCATACACTCTAATATTTAGCTAAAGTATTCCACAATAAAAGTTATATTACCAGTCGATTTGTTGGTTTATGTGATGATAGTTCCTTTTAGCACTGAGCCCCAGAATAACACATGCTTTTCTTTGACAAATCTCCTGATTTACAAATATATTAAGATATTTTTAGAGCATTATAAAATGTTAGTTATGAACTTAAACCAGTAGTGGTTGTAGCAGAATGATCTTGTAAAAAAATAAAGTACTTTTATAAAAGAATTATGGAAAGTAACCACTAGGGGTCACCAGATGACTGTGATTTAGGAATTGTTCAGTTGTTTAGAAAATATCCAGTAACTTAGATTTAATAAAGTCATAATCACTTTAATCTGGTTTAAGGCATCATGCATTAACCAGTCTAAAACCTATTTGAACAAAACAATTTTAACATTTCTGAATATATGCTAATTGATATGTTCTAGCTAAAGGCAACAATTATTTTAGTTAATGCCATAAAAGAGCTGTAGCAGCTACCCTGTTAGTTTAAGATGATCAAAGTACTCTGAGTACTCTTACTAATAGCCCAGACAAAACCAGGGGAACAAGTGTCCACAGTAAGGTGTGAGTTACACCACAGCTGGTCACGTTTAAAGTGTCTCTCAAGATAATGTCGAGAAAAAATATTTACCTAAATAACATCTGCCCTTAGTGGGAACGTAAGCAATGCGCATGGAGCTGCTTAAGGTTCAGATTTAAATAAACGTTCAAAAAAGTATAAAATATACATAAGAAGTTTGTTCACTATACACTGAATTTTAGTTAATTAAAAACTTAAGTGTAAGCTAAAATTGCAAATACTTTGACTACGCCAAATTGGCTATTTTTGTCTAATTATTGCCATTTGGATTTTTTATTCATTAGAATTTAGGTAAATTAAACTTTTTGTTGTTGTTTTGTTTTTGCAGGTGGAAGTGTCGAGCAGGTATATTGATCATCACACAAAGACGTTTGGTTACCAACAGCCCAATGTCAATTTTGTCCTTGGATATATTGAGAATCTTAAATCCGCTGACTTACAGGATGGAAGTTTTGATATCATAATGTAAGAGAATATTTTATAAGACAAATTCTGTATAAAATGTGTAAATTTTAGTAGGTTAATATTGGTTGCCTACTTATACAGTTCCTGAAAAAAAGTATAATTTTTTTTTTTTAGCTTCCCTTTTGTACGGTGCATTTAATTCAGAGGTTTTTATCTTCTGCTCTGTTAATAAACCACACATATGAGCAGATCCGGACTGGTCATCGGCCAAGCCAGGCAAATGCAGATAGGTCGCCGTGATCCGAGGCAAACAGGGGAGATCAAGGGATCTCCGCAGCTGGTCCAGAGAACAGGATCCATGGCCACATGGATGCTGAGAGGGAGGAGGGAGAACCTGGCTCCCTCCTTCTGCAGTATTAAGCGTTGCCATGCATTACTGCAACAATACATATACATTACCCATTTATTTCCCCTATCCCCCTACCTAAAGCCCCTATCCACCTTATCTCTGTCTCTATCGCCCTATCACAGCCTCTAACACTTACATTACTGCCCTGTTCCCCCCTCCACACACACACACACACAATCATACAAGCAGAGCACCGCAGCTAGTCTACCCCACAGAACACTAGAAGCAACCTAACCCCAAACATGCAACGTCACAAGCAGTCTCTAAACACATACAAACACATCTCTCCTATATACACACAAACCACAAGCTCTTCCAGCCCTGTCCCTATTGTGTCCTCTGATATTCCACTTATAGGGACACAAGAGATACGTCATCCGCAAACACAGAACAAGCATTCCATTAAATCCGTGTGCACTGTGCTAACCAAACACGGGACATTTCCCTTATCCTAGAGCTCTGCGCATGCGCTGCCCTGGAGGGGCATCAAACTGACAGGCCTACTTTGGGACGTGTGCATGTCATTGATAACGATACAACACACTGCAATTTGGCTCCGTATTGGGCCGCACTGCCTTTAAATACCAAGGTTGAATTTGTGTACCAGTCAGGCCCTACTAATGAGGCTCATTCAGGCTCTAGCACAGCATGCTGTTAATAGCAGGAAATGCTGAATTAAATGCACTGTCTAATAAGGAAAGCTAAACATAAATACTATTTTTAGGCCGTGTGTATGGAGGCTGTAAGAGTCACAGCAAGGGGAGGTGTGGCTGGAGCTGTATAAACAAAGTGACTTAACTCGTAATTAGCAGAGAATTAATCAGTGAGACTGCAGGGGCATGGTCTATACACCAAAACTGCTTCACTCAGCTAAAGTTGTTTTGGTGCTTAGTGTCCCTCTATATGTAGACTCCTTTATCTCTTTATCCTTTAGCTGGGTGCCTCCATCTTAGTCAGCCATTGATCTAAGATTTGTCTGTTGCAGTCAAGAGGCGAAATGAAACAATGTTTACGTTTCTGCATCTTATTTGCATCGTATGCCTTGTCTGTGCCTGGACTAAACTGGATTGTGATGTTGCCAAATATTTAATTACAATAGGAAAAATGGAGCCTCATATGGAGGAGGGGAAGGGGACGTTACTATAAGTTATAAGCAGTTTTACATGTTTTATTAACTGGTGTAATTTCCAGACAATTACAAATTCTGTTTTAAAATATAATTATTGAGGTAGATTTTATAGCTCTAGATTTTGCTGGTAATTCAAACCAGGATTATATTACAAAACTGTCAGTGAATTCTATTTTAACATATTTGCAGTATTTTTCTTTATCTTGATTCATACACCGCTGTTTTGCATGTCTTATGAAAGAAAAGTTGTAAATGCAAAGAGTTAGCCCTCAGAGTTGTTATTATTTGTATTAATTCCAGATCCAACTGTGTGATAAACCTTTCACCTGATAAGAGGGCTGTGCTGCGGGAAGCATATAGAGTGCTGAAGGTAAATTCACCCCACCCCTTGTTTAATTTTCTGCCAAAGGGTTAAAAAAGCTCATTTGGAATTTATTCACTAAACTGGACTTTACAAGGGAAATGCAAATGCTCGGCTAAAACGTAATGAGCTGAGAACCAAATAGCAAAATTCAGTCTAATCAATGACTATTAGCTGATGGCGTTAAAGGGAACCTATAGTCCCCAAAAATAATCGTTTTGTGGAAGTGAATCCCCATATTTATTTGTTTGAGATAGTTTTACATTTTACAAGGCTACGTAAATTTTTTTATTTATTTTTTTGTGTACCAGCACCACCACTTTTGAAGGCATGTTCCGGATGTGCCCCCCAATTCCCCTTTTTGAATAGGTTCTTTTCAAACCCCCTTTGGTAATAAAAAAAAAAATGAAAGTTCAGTAAAGTTTACTCACCTCGTTTCCTCCGCCACAGCTCCCACTCCACTTTTGAAGACATCCACGTACTTGCGAAAAAATTTCACGATCTGCTCCAATCCAATGCTTTTCATGGAAACAATGGATTGTAATAAGGCCATGCTCCTTGAGTCCAATGCTGCTATCCACAGTTTCACACAGTTTTGGAGGAAGAAGCGCCTCTAACGGCTGTCAGGAGGATTTTTTTATCCCGGTCGTTGAGATGAAGTGGTCTGGATGAATTCAGTGGCCCTTTAATTGTCATGATTTAGTTTACAGTTCACTAAAATTTGGTGTTCAGAGAATAAACTCTATCGGTTTTGGTAGTTTGGACACTGTCACCAGCCGATGGCAGATTAGTGTCTATTTGACGGCTCATAGATTGTTTTTTGTTGTTGTATGTAAATAATATTTACTTTAGAATATTATTCTGTTTCCCAGGACGGAGGAGAAATGTACTTTAGCGATATGTATATTAACAAACCTCTTTCTCCGGAACTGAAGAAAAACAAAGTGCTGTGGGGTAAGTACAGGAAATTCTATTTTCACATAGTCTCTGATACACAACAGATTACACTATGTTCTTTTCAAGGAACCTACGAACAGTTGTGTATTTTTTTCAATGAGCAGTATGTTTAAACCCAAACACTGCCAATAACAGTCAGATTGTTATAAGTAGCCATGTTTTCAGGACCATATGCTGTTTGCGTTTTCTTTTATTCTTACTTCCACGGTCATTCGATAAAGTTGCGAATTTAAGGCCAATTTAGCAGAACTGGAACCATAGCGGCTACAAACAGATTGTTTGTAATCAAAGGAGGAACTACTGCCAGTTCAGCCGCATGCTGGTGGAGGGGCGGCATCAGGTGGCCCGTGCATTTAGAGCCACCCAATGGGTGTTGCTGAACAGGAGCCAGATCGGCCTCTATGGCCCTTTGAGAGCGCCACCTGGTCCCTATAGTATCAGCTGCTGGGGGGAAGTGGGAGCCGGTAGCTTCTTCCAATTTTATATAGAGCGCTGTGTGGGAGGGAGGAAGAGGCGGACACACAGGCAGCAGGGGAGAAAGGAAGGATAGGACAGTGAGTTGCTGCAGATCCTTCACTCGCTCCCATCAGCCTCAGCCAGCAGCTTAAGCAGGCCCCTAAGCAAGCCACCATCCTGCACACAAAAGATAAGCTAGCAGGAAGGTGGCTGCAAATATTTAAAAAAAAAATACATATATATGTGTCATATTGTGTGTAACTGTCAGTTTGTGTTTCTGTATGTCAAGGTGTGTGTGTATCTGTGTCAAGGTGTATGTGTTAGAGTGTTTATATGTATGTTAATGTGTATGTATATCTGTTTATGTATGTGGCAGTGTGTGTGCATACGACACATCAATTAAACACCAACACAAGATGCCAACACGACCCAGCAATCAAACACTAAATACAAACACAAACACTACACACATGTACACCACTGCATTCCAATGGCAACACTATATACAAATACACTCCTACGTGCACAAATACTCTATACAAACATTCTTACATTCAAATGTTACGTTCTTACATTCCAACTCACAAACACAACCCTGCAAGGATGGACAAATGGTAGATCCCCAGCTGGCATCGCATCGTTGGAGTTGTGCGACAGATGGGGATCTACCTTTTGGCCACTCTTGTGCTAAAGTGGGGTCCAAAAATCTTTCTTGCACCAGGGACCTCTCTACATAAGTTCCGCCACAGTTTCTAGTTCAGCTATTTTGGCCTTAAATTTTATATTCTTTTTGATGTTTTGAAAATTCTCACTATTGTAAATAACCCTGCCTGGGTAGTATTACATCACCAGGGGTCCCACTTACTGAGAGTAAGTTTTAGTGAATGCAGACTTGGCTTTTTCTCAGCTTTGCTAATTTGGTTGGATACTTTTTCGACTTCATTTTATAAATATTTATTTACCCCTGAGTATATTAAACGAAGAAGACACGCAAAATCATACAACTGCTCCACATGTTTGCAAACACTTTTATAAAATCTTGGATCCAGGTCTCAGGTATCAGTGGCTCCACTATCCTAATTCAATCTTCCCTTACGTTTTTCTTCTTGCCTCCTTCTGCAACAATTCATAGGAGTCTTTCCAATTGCCCATGTGAATGTAGGGTCACTACAGCCACAAATTTACTGTGAGCAGTTGCAAGGACCTGATGAATTGAATGTGATGTACCAATTTTTACAGTCATGGACCCACTGAAATGACCTGGAGAACTAATTTTGGATCTCAAACCAGGGTTATAATCCACCGTCTTAATCTGGGATACAATAATCCCCAGATCAAAAATAAAAGGAAAATGTTAAATATTCTAATGTTCTATAAGATCTACTATCCGTTCATTGCCTCTCTGGTGCTTTGTGTTATAGGAGAAGGTATTGGAGGAGCGTTACTTTGGAAGGATCTGTTCCAGATCACAGAGGAGATTGGATTCACCATCCCACGACTAGTCACAGCCAGATACATCTCTGTCAACACCGAGCTAGAAAGTCTTGTTGGTAAGTTCTGCTGGTAGACACCTAACCCTCCAGGAATCATTTGCTAAATAATGAATTCTAGTGGTTTGACCGCATAGTTGAAAAATGATACTATTCGTAAAATCTAAAAAAAAAAAAAACAACAACAAAAAAAACGGTTACAAAATCTCCAATTCAGCTAAGCTGGAGGGTTTAATTCATTTTTACATTGCAAACTTGTCTTTTTCCTGTTTATTGCTCTAAATAACTCCCCAAAAGCTAGAATTGCTTTGAATTATTATATATTTTGTATTATCCTGCAATTTAGATATTAATGTTAATTTGGAGGGCTTCCCAATGGAAACCACATGTGGGCTTATCCTGATTGGTCCAATATTTAAAAGTCTGCCCCGGATTAGCCCTATAAAATGAATATGTCATCAACACATGAAATACTTTCATCTACTTAGATATAGCAATCACGTGTTGCAAAGAGGGCATAAACCCACCTTTTCAGGAGATATTTGGATCGGCCATAACTTTTTTCTCTCTCTCTGTAAGAGTTATAAAGCTCCACAGTGTTGTTTATAGTATGGCAGTGTTGTTTTTAGTATAAATATTCTACATCTGGTCTTTTTTTTTGGGTGTGGTGGGAGGTGGATAATTCAAGGATATAAATGCATAGGAACAGTTTGTTTATTCAATATAGTTTTTCCATTTTTTTTGCAGCACGAATGGCGAACACTTTCTTCGTTGCGTTAACAGTAATACAGCAGCGGACTTGATTACGCACGAGTTGTAGTGAATTGAAATCGAAGTTGCCAAGTTTAGACATAGAAAGCCAAGCCGTTACTATAGTAGAGTTGGATGATTTTTCTAAATCTGCTTTTTCGGTCTATATTTTGCAGTTCAGTTCTCAATTCATTACAGTTGGCTGTTTAGGGATAATCCCCAATGTTTCAAAGTGAAACATATAGATACTAGCAAGGTGTATGAGAAAGGTTTGCATATTTAAAGAGAATTCTAATGTTTAATAAAACAAGTTATTTTATAGCCACGCACAATGTGATACACGGGCAGAGCTATCCGCCCATTATATGTATTTAATGTAACCATAACTACTGCATATTTTAGGTGACTACAAGTGTGTTTCTGCCACTTTCCGTCTCTTCAAACTGCCACGGGACGCAGTGAAGGAAAATAATGTAGTCATTTACAGAGGAGGAATCACAGGGTGCGAGAAAGAAATGCCGTTTGATGCTAATTTTACACTTAAGGTAAAATGAAATATAAATATTAAAATTTGAATGACCCATTTCAGCACTTTGATAACTTGGTTGGTATTCCCTATATAAACAAAATAACAAGTGAAAAGAAGGCGCTTCAAAAATATAATTCAAGAATCACCTCTACAGTGCCATAACCCATCAAGCAAACAAACACCTACAAAAAATAAAAGAAATACCAATAAGGCGCGGTGTGTCTTTAGAAGACAAATGACGTGTCTAAGGGCAATATAAAAACTGATTTTGAATATCAAAGTGCAATATTTAGTAGAATGCAATACAAATACTATTAGTGCAATTTACAAACCCTTACAGTAAACTGCCAAAAACACTCAATGAGGATATGCCATGAAAAAAGAAAGAAAAAACAATATATAGTGTAATACTGTTTGAAATGATACATACAATTATCCCAGGCAAAGTTCTAGAAGTGGAACGTTTCTGTGGAGTTGCTTCACTTTAAGAACTTTGATCCAGAATTGTTCTGTATAAATCAGTGACTTTGTGTGCTTTAAATAAATGTTTTATTTAGTTATTCAAAATGCTTCGTATTTACCCTGCTTAAAAATGGGGAAAACAATCTACCACACAGTTTATTAAAGGTACACTCCGAGCACCATAACCACTATGGGACACTGTGGCAGTTATGGTGCTAGGAGTGCCCTGGCATTCACCTATTGGAAGTAGTCAAACCATTTTAAATTGACTTCTTACCTGCGGTCCACTGGGCGCTGCTCCCAACCTCCACTACCATCAGCCGAGAGTCGGAAGTTCCCAAGCAGGGCTTGGCTGAGAGCATTTGTTAATTGCTCTCAGCCAATGAGCTAGGTCATGCATTGGGAACATCTAGCTTTGGGCTGATGGTAGTGGAGTGGTGCCCGGTGTACCCCAGAAAGTCACCATAATCGCTGCTACACACTGTAGTTGTTATGGTTCTTGGTGTGCTCTTTTAAAACAAGATGATAGAGTTTGGCTTAGCTGTATGGCTCCTAACTCCCAGAGCCGGATTAAGGTTTCCCAGGATATTAGATTGGTGCTCCCACCTTGGCCCATGGAGCCTGGAAAAAGTGATATATATATATATATATATATATATATATATATATATGTGTATATATGTGTATATATATATATATGTTTAAGGCCGTAGGCCTGTATTTGTGGGAGGAGTTAAGCGTTCCATATAAACGCTACTCCCCCCTTCCTACCTGCCGTGCGCACGCTGTTCACTGGTCCCCCTCGATGACCTCGCACTTCCGGTTTACGGCCGCACGTCCCGCCAGTTCAGAGCTTCCCCCTCCGTTTGGGGAAACTCAGCCGAAGCACTTCAGCGCCGGTACGCTGAATGAATGTCCAGTCGAACATCCGGGTCTCTCCTCCACTCCCCCTCTCCTCCAAACAAACACTCGAATGGGCCAACAGGCGAATGCTGTTACGATTATTCATTCGCAAGCAGAAATTCGGTACTGTTTTCCTATGTGTGGTATCAAAATATATATATGATGGTAGATTTTGTTCATTTTACAGTTAACCCCATGAGTGATTTTCTGTATGATACCATGGTATGCGTTATGGCAGTGATTGTTCATGTACTTCCTGCAACATCTGTGCTATTATATTTTTCTCTTTTGTACATAATGGAAACCCTTAATACAAATTATACATGGAAAGGGTACTGACATTTTTTAAGGTGATTGACCCTCTCTGATAAAAATGGAGTATTTTAATTGTATTAAGTTATTATCCCGATCGCAGTGTGATCCAGTAGATGTTTACAATGCCTGCAATTAATACATTTAGTATCAGTGGCGTACACACAACCCATGGGGCCCCGGTGCGAAAACTGATCCGTGGGCCCCCCCCCCCGCGCTTACTCTGCGCGGGCTGGGGCCGCAACACATGGCGGCGGGCACCTGGTAGCAGGGCTGCGACCCGTGCGACCGCGGTATGTACGCCAGTGCATGCATAAACACATACACTTAAAGGACCACTACAGACACCCAGATCAAATCAGCTCAATGAAGTGGTCTGGGTGCCAGGTCTCTCTAGTTTTAACCCTGCAGCTGAAAACATAGCAGTTCAGAGAAACTGCTATGTTTCACTGAGAGTTAATCCAGCCTCTAGTGGCTGTCTCATTGACAGCCGCTAGAGGATTTTCTGCGATTCTCACTGTGAAAATCACAGTGAGAAGACGCTGAACGTCCATAGGAAAGCATTGAGTAATGCTTTCCTATGGGCGGTTTGAATGCGCGCGTGGCTCTTGCCACACATGTGCATTCGGAGCTGAGAGGCGGATCGGGACGGAGAGATCCCCAGCGCCAAGGGAGCCCGGCGCTGGAGAAAGGTAAGTGCTTTAGACACACACACACACACACACTCTCATGAACAGACTCACACATTTACTGACAGACAGACGCACACAAACATACTCAGTAACAGACACACACACTAACACACTCACTAACACACACTCACTAACACACACACACACACACTCACTAACACACACACACTCACTAACACACACACACACTCACACTAACACACACACTAACACACTCACTAACACACACACACTCACTAACACACACACTCACTAACACACTCACTAACACTAACACACTCACTAACACACACACACACACACACTCACACTAACACACTCACTAACACTAACACACTCACTAACACTAACACACACACACTCACACTAACACACTCACTAACACTCACACTAACACACTCACACTAACACACTCACTAACACACACACACTCACACTAACACACTCACTAACACTCACACTAACACACTCACACTAACACACTCACTAACACTAACACACTCACTAACACACTCACTAACACAATCACTCACACTAACACACTCACACAATCACTCACACTAACACTAACACACTCACACAATCACTCACACTAACACAATCACTCACACTAACACACTCACTAACACAATCACTCACACTAACACACTCACTAACACACTCACTAACACAATCACTCACACTAACACAATCACACGTTTTGTTTTATTTTGTTTTAAATTTAATCCCCCCAGCCTCCTTACCTGTGTGAGAGCTGGGGGGATTCCCTGGGGTCCAGTGGTGTTGCTGGTCACCCGGCTGGCTGGCAGGCGCGCGAGGGAGCACTGTCCCCTGGGTGCTCCCTCTTCAGCTCCCTCGCGCGCCGCGTACTGATACTGGAGCCGGAAGATGACGTCATCTTCCGGCTCCGGTTTCAGTGCGGTGCGCGAGGGAGCTGAAGAGGGAGCACCCAGGGGACAGTGCTCCCTCGCGCGCCTGCCAGCCAGCCGGGTGACAGCAGGGCCAGCCTCGGGGGGCCCGGAGGTGGCCGGCTCCTGGGCCCCCCAGCAGAAGAGGCTGGCCCTGTGGGTACATACCTGGGTCGCAGGGCGGCCGGGCCCCCTGGTGGGCCGGGCCCGGTCGCAGCCGCGACCCCTGCGACCCCGGTATGTACGCCACTGTTTAGTATATATATCGCTGTACATGACGGTTATGATGTTTGTGTTTAACCCCTTAAGGACACATGACGTGTGTGGCATGTCATGATTCCCTTTTATTCCAGAAGTTTGGTCCTTAAGGGGTTAAAGGCTTACAGCCTAAAAATGACAGGGCATATCAGTTAAGTTCTAATTCTTTCCTTTTGTGAAAGTATTCCCTACTATTTTTTTTTTTTTTTTGTCAATCATTTTTTATTGATGTACAGAATCGCATGGGGTACAGAAAGAAGATTGGGATACAGTACATATTATACATAGCAGGTGTAGTCTAGTACATTGCATATCAACCCCAGTCTCTCATAGATCATATAATGCAATAAACATGTGGAGCTAAAACGCAGTAATATGTCTTAATATTGAGTTCGGCCGATCTCTCGGTTGAGGGATTATTTAGCTGTTCGTTATCCTAGGTTCTTTCTTTTTTCTTTTATGTTCTCCTATGTTAGTGTCTTTCCTTCCCCTCTCCTCCCACTCTCACCTCTCCCCTCTCCCTCTCACTCCCCTCCCATATCCACTCCCCCCCTCAGCTCCCCCCTCCTCCATGCCCCCTCTCCCTTCCATAGAAAGTGCCATCCCTGTGGAGTAATGCGTTCATGTGTGGTAGTGACCGAGGCCGTGTGTGCAGGGGTAGATTTTTTTCGTTCAGGTGATTAGTGAGCAGCTTGTGTGTAGGACTAGTGTTCCTCCCCGTGATCTAACCCCTCCCCTCCCCCCCCCTCTTGGGGGGGAGGGGGGGAGGGGATGCCGCTCCTCCGACCGTTCCGGCAAGAGTGCACCCATGATGAGAGATCTCGCCACGGCCCGAGCGTGCCACAGGTGAGGAGCGTCGTCAGGTGTATGTGGGTGACGACTGGGACGTGTCAAGGCCGTCCCCTGGTGCGTGTCACTACAGGGCTGTGTGCGTGTTAGGTCCAGGGCGATTACCCGATAAGTTACTGTCGCTCGTTCCAGTCGTCCATCCCAGGTGTCCCCACCGGGTGCACCCTGTCCCCACCGCACGGATCACATTTTCACGTCTGCTCAGGTCATGAGCTCCCCTCTCGCTCCATATCTCCGTCTCGGCTCCACCGGGCTCCTATCCCTCCAATAGTGGGGGGGGGGGGGGGCTGGGAAGCGGGGTGGGTGAGCGGGGCCACAGAGGAGGGAGAAAAAAAAAAAAGGGGGGGGGGGGGGGAAAGGAGGAAAAAGAGGAAGAAAAATACGGTGTCTCCCTAGATCTTGACGTCTAGGCGGTAGCCGTCCCTGCGGCCATGTTCTGCCTCTGGGCCATGAAGGTACACCAGGGGAGCCACGTGATGGCGCATTTGTCTCCTGTTCCGTGTAGCGATGCCGTAAGGGATTCCATACTATATATATCTTCTACCCTGGTCATCCACTGTTCCACTGTCGGCGACTCCGTCGAGCGCCATTTAAGTGGGATGAGAGACTTGGCTGCATTAAGCAGATGTTTGGTGAGGGAGCGTTTATAGGTGGCAATGGGGCGTGTGGTGTGGTGGAGTAACATTGGCAGAGGCTGCAACGGGAGTTCCGGCTCTGCAATGTTCGTGATTTTGGAGTGGATTTGTTTCCAGTACTGCTGAATTTTGGGACACGACCACCAGATGTGGATGTCTGTCCCCCCTTCGGCTCCACATCGCCAGCAGGTGTCTGGGAGCTCGCTATTCATGCGGTGTAGTCTTGCAGGGGTCCTGTACCAGTTGACCATAATTTTATAATTAAGCTCCTGGAGTTTTGAGCATACTGTGCCTTGGTGTGCGAGGACATGAATCTTCTCCCACTGTTGCTCCGTTATCGACTGTTCCGTGACTCGCTCCCAGTGGGACATGTATTTCGGTGGCGCCCGTGGTGTGGTCGTGATCATCATGGTGTAGAGGAGGGTGATCCCCTTCAGCGGTCTCTCTCTGGCTGCGCACATATGTTCGAAAGTGGTGAGCTCTCTGTGAAACAGGTGTTTGCCTGCCGTGGTTCGGTAGTAATGTTGTATCTGGAGGTATCGGAATCTGTCCATTAATGAGGTGGTGCCTTCCGGTCCCAGCTCCCTGAGTGGCTTCAGCCCTGTCGCGGAGCATAGGTGCCTCATGTAAGTCCAGTCCATGCCCCCGAGACCCGTCACGTCTGCTGGTCGCAGGCCGTCAGCGATTTCCGGGTTATGGGTGATAGCCGTCAGGGGGCCCGGCGTCGTGGTAAGCCTGTCTGTCAGTCGGGTGGTGATCCATATCTGCATCGTGGCCCGGATAAACGGGTTTCGGGTCGTGGCGAGGCATTTTAGAGGGTATCTCGTCCACACCGCGGACGGTAGTTTATGGTTCGTTTGGTCGTCTTCTAGTTTCCGCCAAATTTTGTCAGATGTTGGGACGTGCCAGTCCACCAGACGTAGTAGATGGGTTGCTCTATAGTAGTGTATTATGGATGGGAGACCCAGTCCCCCCATTCGTTTGGGTAGGGACAGGAGCGTCCCGCTAACCCTGGGCCTACTCGTTTTCCATACAAATCGTATTATATCGGTGTTAAGCGTCCGAAAGAAGGCTCTGGGTATCATGATCGGGATCGCTTGAAATAGATAGAGGAGTCTCGGGAGCAGGTTTAACTTCAGTGCATTGATTCTCCCGAACCAGGAGATACATAGGCTACCCCAGGTCGCCATATCTTTTTGCAGTGTGCGGAGGATAGGTATGAAATTTTCTTGATAAAGGCGAGTCGTGTCTCTGGTGAGCCAGATCCCTAAATATTTGATCTTGTCCGCGCACCATCTAAAGGGGTACTGCGTTTGAATGTGGGCTGTGTCCGAGGTGGGTAGATGGAGTGGGCATGCTTCTGATTTATCAGTATTGAGCTTTAGATTGGACAGGGTTCCATATTCTCGGAACCTAGCGAGGAGGTTCGGGAGTGAGACGAGTGGGTTGGCCAGGAAAAAGAGGAGGTCGTCCGCGTAGGCCGCCACCCTCTGTTCCATGCCATGGCAGTTGAGGCCCGTCACTCCCCCATCCCGTCTGACCGCCCCCAGGAAGGGTTCCAGGGAGAGGGCAAACAGGAGGGGGGATAGAGGACACCCCTGCCTCGTGCCATTGCGGATGTTGAACGGTTGTGATAAGGCGCCGTTGATGCGCAAACGGGCCGTGGGAGTTGTATAGAGGGAGGCAATCCAAGTTAACATGTGCGGTCCGAATCCCACCGCACGGAGTGTCGCCAGCATGAATCGCCAGTCCACCCGATCAAACGCCTTTTCGGCGTCGGTCGAGAGGAGCAGGATCCCCCTCCAGTCGTCCCCTGCCATGTGGATCACATTGAGGGCTCGGATTGTATTATCACGCGCCTCTCTCCCAGGGACAAATCCCACCTGATCCGGGTGCACCAGATCCGGCAGCACCCGTCCGACCCTCAACGCCAATACCTTAGTGAACAGTTTCAGATCGGCATTGAGTAAGGAAATCGGCCTGTAGCTGGAACAATTCGTCAAGTCCTTTCCTTCCTTTGGGATTAGCGAGATGGTGGCTGCCAGTGTGTCCCGTGGGAGGGCGCCGCCCTCAAGCAGGTGATTGAGGCTACTTAGTAGATGTGGCAGCAGGATATCTTGAAATTTTTTATAGTAAGCTGCGGTGAGGCCATCCGGGCCTGGTGCTTTGTGGGCTTTGGTGATCTTGAGGGCGTGCTTGAGCTCTCCTAGGGAGATCGACTCCTCCAATGCCGACCTCTGATCTTCTGTTAAGGTCCGGGACACGTGTTGGTCCAAGTAGGATGCTATTTTGGTCTCGCGTCGTGCCTGCGCAGAGGCCCCCTGGGTCGTTGGTATATTATAGAGTTCCGTATAGTAGTGGTGGAAGGCCTTCGCAATCCCATCAGGCATTTGAACAAGTGTACCGGTTCGGTCCCGAATTTTAGTTATGTGTGAGAGTCTCCGCTCCCGTTGCAGTCTTCTGGCCAGGAGCCTCCCGCATTTGTCAGAGTATTCGTAGAAATGTCTACGCGATTTGCGGACGGTCCGGAGGAGGCCCTGTGAAAGCAGCTGCTTGAGGTTCCGTCGCGCCTCCAGGAGTTCTTTATAGGTGTCTTCCGACAGCGTGGTCTTATGGAGAGCTTCCAGGGATGCTACTTGCAGCGCCAGTTGCGTGGTCTCTTGTCGCATGGCCTTCTTACGGTGAGTGCCGTGACGCACCAGGAAGCCTCGGATCAGGCACTTGTGTGCCTCCCATACCGTCTGGGGTGCTACGTCTGGGGTGGTATTCTCCTCGAAGTACTTCTGCAGTGCGTCTCTCATCTCCATGGTCGTTGCTAGTTCTTCCAAGACTTGTTCATTGAGTCTCCACTGTCTCTCCCGGGGCTTATAGAGCGGAGAGGCGATGTTAGTCCGGACCGGCGCATGGTCGGACCAGGTGGCCGTCTGGATCTCGCTGGATAGCAGAAGCGAGAGGAACTCTACAGGAAGGAAAATGTAGTCCAATCTGCTATAACGGTTGTGGATAGTTGAGTAATACGAGTAGTCCCTTTCTGCTGGGTGGGCTACTCTCCACGAGTCCGCCAGTCCTGAGCTCCTGAGCGCCGCTAGGGCTTTACGTTGGTAAGATGCCGGGAGCGAGCTAGATCCTAGGGATGTGTCAAGTCGTGGATCTAGTGCTAGGTTAAGATCACCTGCTAGTATTAATATGCCCTCCCTAAAGCGTTCCAGGGTGCGCAGCGTGCGTACCAGGAATTTATGTTGCGCCGTGTTAGGTGCGTAAACGCATGCCAGGGTGTAAAGTTGTCCAGCGATCGTGCCCTTCACAAATATATATCGGCCTTCCGGGTCTGCCATCTCGTCCTGGCTCTGGAAGGGTATCGTGTGGGCAATGAGGACCGCCACCCCTGCCTTTTTCGCGTGTGGATGGTTAGCAAAGTACCCGGTAGGGAAGCGAGAGTCTCGCAATGCCGGAGCGTTATGTCCCTGGAAGTGTGTTTCCTGAATAAATGCTATTGACGTACGTGTGGACCAGAGCGTGCGTAAAAGATGAGAGCGCCTTTCCGGCATATTCAGACCTCTGGCATTGTGGGACCAGAGGCTGATCTCTGCCGGTGCGAAGTTGCCGGCCATGTTACCGGAAGTCCGAGGTGGGAAGGAGAAGAGACGGAGAGGAAGAGAAGAGAGAGGGAAGAGAGAGAGAGAGAGAGAGAAGGAGAAAAAAAAAAAAAAAAAAAAAATTTAAAGGGGGGGGGAAGCTTTAGGGGGAGGAAGGGAAGGGGAGCGAGAGGAGCCCGGCGAGGCGCCCGACCTGAGTAAAGTCTGGGTTACGCGGTCCGGCCTGTCCCGTAAGTCCTCCTACCTCTCACTACCCCTCCGGTCCGTGTGATTCTCCCGATTCGGGAGGTGTCGAGTGTAGAACTCAACGCACTGGGCAGACCTAGGGGCCGCGAATCCAGCGAGTGCCGGGCGCCCCTAGATCCTGCCGTGTGTACCTATGTAGGTGTGCGTCTGTTATTAGGGCGTGGTCACCGCCCAGAAACCGTCACACTGTGTACCTAGTGTGGTCTGGTGTGTTAGTGTATTCCAGTCGGTGTGTCGTCCGCATCCTTCAACCGTCACCGTCTCTCGAGAGTGCTTACTACCCTCCTATGTAGCCTATTGTAGTGCGTTTAGCTTGTATGATCCAGAGAAAGATGCCAGTAGGTACTCTGTGTCCCGTGTGTACCTCCCGCCTCTATGCATTGCCATGGTGGTTGTTCTATGGGCCGGACTCATAGGGGGGGAAAAGGCCAGGCGGCCATGTATTCATGTGTCACGCCACCCAAGTGATATGCAGGTCCTCCATCTCCAGTACCCGGGGGGGGGGGGGGGGGGGGGGTTTCGTTGTGCCTGCGGTAATAAGACATCGAGCCGTGCCACAGCGGCACATAAGAACTCAGGTCCCACACAACTTGAAATAGCTAAGACTTGTAGGTACCAGCACATTTTAAAGATATTGTGATCAAGATAGGCTAACCTGTCTATGTATGGTTCTCAGCCGGTTAAGTTGATTATGATGCTATTATTCCCGTATACAACATGACATGTAGGAGTTAAACACTTAAACATTGGCACAATCTCCGCTTTGCTGTCTAGGTATGACATTCTCCTGGTGGGTCAAGGGTTAGTGTGTGGGTGCGGACTAAGTGTAAGTATAAGGATAAGTTTGCGGTGTTTGCAGATATGCGTATATACCTAGATAAAGCCTGCAGGCTTGGGGTAAGTCATGCTACACATTTACTTAGATTCCAAACTGGCGATAGGTGCCTACATCCAATCCTGCCGGCTTGGCCGTATAGTAGCGACACAGCTCATCAACGTTTTAGGCTACATAAACCTGAGTGTAAACATGGAAACCTAACCCAAACTACCCCTCACAGTTCCAGAAGCAAACGGTGATAGTACCATGGAGGTTGACCAGACACAGGCGTTTAGCGGCGAGATAGGTTTGTGCCGCCATGGTGTCAGAACATCTAGCAAGTTATAGTTTTACCCATAGGCTATACATCGTGTCATATCAGTGCATTTAAGCGGGTTCCTGACATTCAACCTAACGGTTATTCGTCGTAGTTAGCGTGTGTCTATAGTGCAGTTTGAAATAACTATGGCATGTAGGCAACACCCTGTTTTTAAAATATTATGATCTGGATAGGCAATCATGTCTATGAATGGTTCTCAGCTAGTTAAGTTAGTGAGATTCCAGTTTTTGTTTTTTTGTTTTTTTTGTTTTTCTTTCGCCCCCATCTATAACATATTAAACATATTAAACATATAAACATATCAACATTGGTATAATCTACGTCTTGCTATCTAGGCATGCAATTCTCATGCTGAGGCAATGGTTAGTCCGTGGTTACTAGCTAAGTGTGAGTATATGGACTAGTTTGCAATGGTTGCAGAAACATGCAGATGGAGCCAGCAGGCTTGATATATATCGTGCTATACATTGGCTTAAAGTCCACATTAGCGATAGGTAGTTGCCTTCCTCCAATTAAACGATGTAGGCTATTGAAACATTAGTGTAAAAGTGTAAACAGGTGTCCTTTCACGGTCCCAAAATTAAACGATAACAGTACCTTGGAGGTGGACCAGATATAGGCGTTTAGGAGCTAGGCCTCAACATAGGCAGTCTTGTGTCTCCATGGTGTCAGAACTTGGGGGGGTACCTTCAATCATGCGGTGAGGTCATGGAGGCACCGGTCAGAGTCACTGTTTACTCCTCCGCCCCCGCTGGTCCTCCCCAGCGGCGCGGCGGCGACATGCGGCTCAGGCTGGTGGCGGAAGGCTGTAGGCCCACATCTTCGCCTCTTCTGTGGCCCACTGGTTCCTCCAGGAGCCAGTTGCGGATCCGTGTGTGCGGCAGGTGGAGTGCACGGAGAAATCGAGCTGTGTCATCCGGCATCTTAATCGTGTGCCACGTAGTTCCCTGACGGGCTTGGAGACTGAAGGGGAATCCCCATTCATATGGGATTCCCTTGTCGCGGAGGGCCGTGGTGATAGGCCGCAAAGCCCTTCTGGCATCAAGTGTGAGGCCGGATAGATCTTGAAAGAGCGCCAGCTCGGCCCCCCGGAACTTGATGGTTGTCAGCGTCCTAGCTGCCTGCATGATCTGCTCCTTCAGTGGGAAGGATTGAAGGCAGCACACCACATCCCTGGGCCTGCCGTCCGGCCTGGCCTGCCCCAGTGCTCGATGGGCCCGGTCGAGGTTGATGTCGGATGGTGCATCTGGGCCCAGGATCTGGCGAAAGAGTATTACCAGGGAGTCCGCCAGGGGTTCGGTGTCCGGTTCTGGCAGGCCCCGGATCCTGATATTGTGTCTTCTGCTCCGGTTCTCCAAGTCCTCGACCTGGCGCCTTAGGGTGAGTAGCATGTTGCCTTGACGGGTGGCCGCTGTCTCTGCCGCTCGGTGCTGCTGGCAGCTGAGCCGCGCCTCTGCTTCAACCGCTTCTACTCTTGTTTCCAGCGCGGTGAGGTCTGAGCGGAGGCCCTGTAGGTCCTCCCGGACCGCCTCTCGTATTTCCTTCACGAGTGCCCCAGTGTCTGCCTTGGTCAGCATGTTGCTCCCGATTCGGGAGAGTTCCGCCCTGATAGAATGGAGGGCATCGTCTGGTCCACAGTCCGGAATGGAGTCTCCTCCGCTTGTTGCGCTGGGCGAGACTGCCGCCATGATGTCTGACGGCGGGCTGTTTCGGGATCCCGCTGGGGTGCTGATAAAGTCGTCCAGCGTGCCCGTGCATCTCCTTGGTGAGCCTGGTATTGTGCTCCCAGCTCCATTGTGCTTCTTTGTCCGCACCATCTTTGTGAAATGAGGGTGTAGTGCTAATTATGGCGGTTCAGGCCTAGGAGCTCGCCTAGTGTGCGACCGTCTCCATGAACAGTTAGGCTACGCCCCCTCTATTCCCTACTATTAAGCCTAGCATGAATCGCCAATGCGTTGACAAATTTGTTGTCGGACGATTCAAACTAATCGGTTTAGACTTTGCAATTAGTCAATCTCTATTACTATTGTACATTAGTTTCGCTAAATACTATTAATGTTGCATATTGCCATTTGTTATCACTAGACAATCACTACTTCGCTATTGTCGCCTGTTTCTATCAGGTACAAATAAGTTTCGTTCACTTTTCAAACAACTGCCTCGACAAGGTCACGTTGTTACACGATGGGATATTGGGGTACGGGGGCTTGATTCCTGCCTTGCCTCGTCAGGCCACGGCTACGCTCGATAACTCGTCATACGTTCATTCATGCTCGCTATCCGTAACAATCGTCTTGTTACTCACTACCTTGCTAATTTCTCCCTCCTCTCTCCGTCAGGTTCTACCACGTTTTCTTGGCACTACGCCTTCATACATCTCCCTTCAGGAATAGGGTCTAAGTATACTGTGCTATCAACTATATCTCCAAGAACTGCGCTTTACTGCATTTAATATTCTTTCTATCCTCTCCCTTGACCAAGGTTCCTTTCCTCTTCTTTCTTCCTCCTCCCCCCCCCTTTTTTCTCTTTTTCCGACTGGAAATCTCCAGGTACCTATCACAAACCACAACTTGGGTTCTCCAAACTCGTTGCATTATCCCCTTATCAAGCCCCCGTCTAGGGTCAGAGAACTGGCTATCTAGGGTTAGGAGCTGGCCTTAGTGGTTCAACGTAGCTGGTCCCGCGAGGCCAACCCCCCAATCTCAACACGGAGATTTCGCCCCTCGGCCCAAATCATAGTTAGTGCCTCGCATTCACCCACCTATCGGGTTTATAGTTAGGGCCTCACCTGACACGGCCACACGTTCTGGGATCTTTTACTGTCACCGAGAGGCCGCCACCCCACCACCACGCTAGTGGCTCGAGCCCCACGCCCAAATCATAGGTAGAGCCTCTCTCCAGCCGCTTGGCAACTAGCAGGGCCTCACTTGTCACGGGGTAGTGAGCTTTTCGCTTCGGTACTAGTTAGCCAGCCAGTTCTATATTGCTTAACCATATTGTTGTTATTTGTGTTCATTGTTGTTGTCATGTTCTTTTTCAGGAATTCTAAGAAGGCTACATCGGACAAGGGATTGCAGCATTTCATATCTATTTAGGGTCTACTAGCCAAGAGTCACTCAGTCTCGTACCTCACCCTAGTCGCAACACTCGCGCATTATCTGCATTTCAGCATCCCCTTCCGGTCACTCGGCTATTGGGGCTCGACACGAGTGATCATCTAGAACGTTATTTGTTGCTCTAAGACACTTATACAGAGTTGTCACATTCTTACAAGACTCAGTGGACCACGACATCCACAGGCATACTGTGCACCCAGTAGTTTTTTTTTTTTCTATTTTTTTGCCACCTTTTATTCAAACCTTCATACGCACACAATCGCACTATACCGAACTGACATACACGTTTCTGACAAGCCTTTCAAACCATACCCCATATTAACATAAGGTATCAAAGATAAATAGTTGGTCTCACTCCACAGTACGTTCGTACACAGACGGGAATACTGGGCAGTATCAGTCTCCCTAAACTGCATTCGCGCCACACAACCAAGTCTTAAATCAATGTGCCTGCAAACATGCAAGGGTTCTGGAACCCTACAACTCCACGATCACAACTAATCAGACTAGTAAATCATGTCTCCTCAAGGAAATTTAAGAAGGTACAAACACTACATCGTGTCACGCCAACATTCAAACCAGACAATCAATATACTTGATCTACTAATCATTCCCTACTACTTACAAATACGATTCTTCATTCGCACTCCTGTCATTAGAGTAGATAGGTTCACTGGCTCCTATTCTTCACGTCCTTTCCATAAGCACGACATCCAGTAGCAGTACACCGGTACCGACAATTAGAGGCACAAGGAATCAGCACATTATTCAGGAACATTCCCAACGCATAAGTAGTAAGACGGATTGATAATTATAGTGCTATAAGTGGGTTTTCTGGCATTTCCTTTTGCCCTCTTTTTCAGGCCTACCCTCTACGTCGGTTCCGGCACACCACACCGACTTGATTCCAATTACAAGATATTTCACCATACGATATATTAGCCGACCACAAGTTTAAGGCCGTAGGCCTGTATTTGTGGGAGGAGTTAAGCATTCCATATAAACGCTACTCCCCCCTTCCTACCTGCCGTGCGCACGCTGTTCACCCCACCCACCTCTCCCTCTTATACAATTCGTTCAGGGAGGTCCTCTTTTTCAGGCCTACCCTCTACGTCGGTTCCGGCACACCACACCGACTTGATTCCAATTACAAGATATTTCACCATACAATATATTAGCCGACCACAAATATATATATTTTTTTTAAATGCACATGGGCAGGAGGACCTGAATGCAGGTAGGGACAGGCCACTATAACGTTAGAAATACAAATCAATCCTAATGCTATAGTGTTCCTTTACTTAGCTCTGTGGGCAACGTTCCATCTCCAGGCTCTATCCGTGAGACTGACATAAAATGCCCAAGGTCTAAACTCCTCCACCCCATATATCTGATACGGCAGCCTGTCTTAGTCACAGTTGTAACTAGACCGCTAAATGTCAATGAGCAGTTGTCCGGTCTAACTGTTTCTAACACTGGCTGCCTCAAGGCAAAGCGGTTTGACGTGGTTATTCAGTAAACTGGTAATTGTGGAGAATTGACAAGACAATTGCCAATCTTAGGCCAAAATAGCAGAGTGGGGAAATCATTCCAGTTAAACTAGTTTGGCCTGAAATTTGCTATTTTTTTGGTCAATTCTCTACAATTCACAATTTCCACTTTAGTGGTGATCTGGCTGTAGTATTTTTACAGTAAACACAGTTTAGTGCTCTTTACATCATTTTATAGAATCTGACAATGGAAATTATTGTTGGTGGAGATTAAAACGTAAACTGTTACTCTGAGCACCATGGCCACTTCAGAGATTTGAAACAGTCATCGTGGCGGGAGTCTGTATGGGCAGCACTGCGCTTTCATGAGAGCTTCAACATTGTTTTTCTTTTTCATTTTGGGGAAAGCCTAGGAAAGGTAACACCCCAAAAAAGTGTTTTTTTAAAACACTGGTTTACACCGTTCCAGGTGTGATGATCATGGGTCCCTTTATTAGCTCTATGAGTCTTGAAATACGTAATGGCACTCGCCAAGGCTGTCCTCTGGCTCCCCTTCTTTATGTCCTTACAATTTAAATATTGGCTGCTCTATTGAGAAAAAACATTGAATATCACAGGTATAAGGATAGGAAACCAAGACCATTTAATATCCCTATATGCAGAAGATGTTCTGCTAACACTGTCCTCCTCTAGCTCCTTGTTCTATGCAGTATTAGAATTACTACAAATATAGTTTGTATTCTAATTATAAAATAAATCTTTATAAAACTCAAATTATTCAATTTTACTTATCGGACTTAGAAATCCACAACTTGAAAGAGTTTGAAACACTAGATTGGAATAATAAAGAGATCCAATATTTGGGAATTAAACTCTGTACTAAACCTGGGAATTTGATCTCCAGAAATTATTCAGGTCTGATTATAGATCTTAAAGATTGTATTTATCGATGGAAGGGCCTAGAGATATCGTGGTTAGGAATGATAAATATTATCAAAGCCTATCTAGTCCCTAAAGTTCTCTACCTTTTCAGAGCCATCCCGATTCCAGTCCCCTTGGCCATAATAAGCAAGATTGAGATTCTTTTTTCTGCTTTATGTATGGGGATCTAAGAAACTAAGAATTCCAGGAGATACTCTTAAAAGAAAGAGAGATGCAGGTGGGTTGGGATATCCCGACTTACATAAAATCCAAGAAGCATGTATGCTTTCACACTTATTTACGTTAAATATAAAAAGAAACAACACATTAGCTGTAGAGAGTTTCATCCTAATTATTTAACGAGTGCCAGTCCCATCATAGCCCTGTCCATACACCTTGAAAACCTGAATATTTCTCAATGGCAACCTTATAATATAAAAATAATATCAGACATATATGACAATAGCGTGTTACACTCTAAAATTCAACCTACCATCTCGTGAGCTATTTAATTATATTAGGATTAAACATTTTCTCTCTTTAGATTTATCCTTTGAGTCAGATATAATGGATATTATAGATTATTTACAACTTTCTCCAAAACCGGTTGCCACAATAGGTAAAGTTCTTGATAGAAAATCTTGTCTAAATAAATCGAAAGCGGTCTTGAGATGGGAGCTAGAACTGGGTTTTTCTACACCTTTACAGACCTGGCATTATGATTGGTGCCTAACTAGAAGGGCCATGCATTGCATTAATTTACATGAGCAATATTTTAAAGTAGTCCAAAGATGTTATTTGGTCCCGGCCCGGCTCTCAAAAATGTATTCCACTGAAGCGAATCAATGGTGGAGATGTCAAAAACCTGTAGGTTCTCACGCACGTATCTGGTGGGAATGTCCTATACTTCTCTCTCTCCTAGGTGATTTAGAGGAACAGATCAGATCTTTCGGTATACAATATAGGCTGGCCTCTCAGGATTTCCTATTCCACATTGATCTCACGTCATTTGATAAGTACAAGAAATATCTCTATATTAATATCTTTGCAGCAGCAAAAATCCCATTAGCCAGATATTGGAGAAATCCAGTTACTCCAACATGGGCTGAAATACAAACACAAATACATTTCCAATGTGATGCAGAAAAGCATTTATTTGAAAGAGCTACAAAGTCAACACAGTTATATAAGAATATTAATATATAATTAAAATTAAAAACAAACCCACCGGTTTACATTTGGAGTAACCCTTTCATTTATCCAACATAACACATGCCTGCTTTGAAATGACATTCTATTTGTAGTGGTTCTTGAGGAGATAGTGATGAGCGTTCGAGAGCCAGGCAGATATTGCTGGACTTTAACTCAAGCTGCTCAGACATGCCCTGATACCTGGATTTCTTACTGAGAGGACATTGCTCTGTTTTTTTTAGGAAGGTGAGCCAGTGGAGGTGGATGAAGAGTTGAACGCTATACTTAAGAATTCAAGATTTGCACAGAAGTTTTTGTTCCCTTCACAAGACGAGAGATCTGCTCCTGGGAGCTGCCACATTCCAAAGGTTTGAAACGAATACAAAATGTGTACTGTGGGGATGCTTTAAAGGGACAGCCAGGCTGGGCTACAGGTGGCCAGGGATATCTGTTCAGTTTAACACTGAAAGGTGGGCCAGTGCAAGTGGCTTCAGGCATTATAACCAAATAGAGCATTATAAATACTTTAATGAGATAAAGTGGCTCTACCAGTGCCTACAGTGTCAGAAATGTATTCGGAGTACCAAATAAACAGCAGTCCCTACTATTCATGCCAATACATTTTGTTGAGGTTGGTTCCCCCCAGAGATCTTTTAAAGGGACACTATAGGCACTCAGACCACTTCAGCTCATTGAAGTGGTCTGGGTGCAGTGTCCCAACATCCTTAACGCTACCAGACAGGCACTAGAGAGACTTCCAGATCATTAGGCAACTTAGGTCGCCTGACACGGGACGTCCTCACGTTGTGCATGAGGACATCCAGCATCAACTGAAACCCAATAGGAAAGCAAGCATTATAAAATGCTTTTCTATGGTGGAAATCCTAATGTGAGCAAGGCGACTGCAGAGCTTTACTATGGGGAAAGTCCTAATGAGGAGCGGATGAGGAGCCGGAACCAGCACTGAGGGACATCGGTGCTGGAATCAGGAAAGTTACAGAAAGGGGGCACTATAGCAATTTTTAGTGCCAGGAAAAAAACTTTGTTCCCTGGCACAATAGTTTCCCTCTAACTGATCCCTCAGGAACCTGCATGCACACTTGCTGCAGAGAGCTGGTTAATGAGGTCTTAGAAGGTACATAAAGACATGTTTTCAGTGAATGTTTAAGGCTGGACTTTTTTTTTACATAATTAAAAAAAATGCAGATTTCAATAGAAATTGGTGCTTTTATGAATTAAACGTTTATCTCCTCCCCACCCCCCACCCCCTTCCCCGGATCTCAGACAACAGGTCCTGTTACTTCCTGGTTTGGTTAGCTCAGTGGAGCTAAACTCAGGAGACAGACAATTGCCAAGAGCACCAAATACCTCTCATTGAGCTGCATTGGGAAGTCTGTGATTTGACGGCCACAGAAAGTCTGGGCGGGATTAGAAGGGGAGATCTGCAGTTTTTTTTAATTATATGCCTACATGGTTTTTATTGGGGGTATATTAGCTCACAAATTATTTATATATTTATATATATATTTTTTTTTGTTTGTTTTTATTGGGGCAGTGGTGTGATCTTTAACACAAAACCTTTAATGAACCCGTATCTTTACATACTATGGAAGACTAAGCTGCGCAGCACAGCCAGTAGATATGCAGGTTCCCAAGAGCTCAAATAAGACCACTATTTGACATCCTATGCCACAATGAAGACTCGCTATGAAAATAATAGTTGTGTTTCAACATAATACTTGGAGTGGTGGAGCTGGCCCATGCACTTAGGGCCACCCGATGGCAACCCGGTCAACGTTGCAGCCCTTTAATAGTGCGACCGGGCCCCTGTGATGATGTCAGTACTGGGAGGGAGTGACAGCCGACCACTTCCTCCCAGCTAACAAATCAAGCCGTGCGGGAGGAAGGGAGCGGAGTGTGAGAATCGCCAACTCCCGTCTCAGACAGCCTATTGGACTCCAGGGAAACCATCCTCCTGCACCCAAAAGATAGGAAACGGGAGGGTGGCTTAAAATGTAATTTTTTACATGCATGTCTGTATGTGTAACTTGTGTCTGTGTATATGTCTGTCTGAATGCGTATCTCGTTGTCTCTGTTTGTGTGTATCTATCTGCATGTGTGTTGTTAGGAGTGTGTGTGTGTATCTATATGTGTCAGTGTGTGCACTTATGTGTCTGTAAATGTGTGTGTATCCGTATGTGAATGAGGCTATGTATATGTGCAAATACCTCAGCTTTCAAAGGCAAACACTACACACAAGTAAACCACTGCTTAAAACTGGCTACAGTACATACAAACACACTAAACTAAACACAAGCTCCTACATTCACACACACATACTCTATACAAAAACATGCTTGCATTCAAACACACATACACTGCTCCGTGCTAAATACAACCCTGCAAGGATATGCAAATGGTAGATCCCCAGCTGGCAAAGCATTGTGGGAGTTGTATGACCGATGGCAATCTACCTTTTGGCCACCACTGTGATAGAGTAGGGCCCAAAAAATTCTTGCACCAGGTCCTTCTCTTCTCTAGTTTTGCCACTAGCTGTAGCTGAGGTGGAAAATGGCAAATTTTATAAAACAAATACCCCTTTGGCTGATTGAATTGCCACAGAGTTCAAGCATTAAAGTCCCCACGGGTTACTTTTTCAAGAATATAGATCAATTCATTATTATATATATATATATAATATATATATAATCTCTGAAAAGCTAAGCTACCTTGAACTTTTGCACTCTGTCTATATTTTTTCTCTATTCAATTATGACAAACAAAAGAAAGTTGGAAAAGTATGATATAACACTACTATATCTGACAGCATGGTGGCGCCATTGCACTGTTATCCAGAGACTATAAACGCTGCTGTTTTAGGATATTAAAGGGAAACGAACCACCATAACCACTGAAGCACACAGAAGTGGTTATGGTAGGTTGTTTGATATTTACTTGGCTCTGTCGGGTGTCCTCAATTCTTCTGGTTTGAGCCAGCATGCTAAAGATGATATTTAAGCGGTTTCTTTCCATGAGCCGTTCTTATATGAAATAAGAACTAACGATGTCAGGTGTTCTGTGCAGGCTCTATTTGGCTATATAGTCTGATATGGTTCTTCACAGACAATGACAGCGTGTGTGTACCACACTGCTCTATCGCACTGTAACGATTACCATTGTATTAACTTTAACATGCTGCATTAACATTTGCCCATTTTTACCTCATCGTCACCTTGCCGCAATATCACATCCTGCTTTCATGGACACCATTAGATTGTTAGTTCTTATTTCATATAAGAACGGCTCATGGAAAGAAACCGCTTAAATATCATCTTTAGCATGCTGGCTCAAACCAGGAGAATACATGCCTTACATGCAAATGTACACAAAGGGATAAACCACCAAATCCTATATAAAATGAAAGCGATAATGGTGTAGCACCCGCAAAAAAACACCACAACTTGTGTGCATAAACTCGCATTCACAAACACAAGTATTAGAGGGAATTTACCATAAATCCATTTTTCTTCAGCAGAATAAAGATAGAAACCTTAACAGAATGAAATGACATCCAAATAGTGCAAGGTGCTAAAGAAATAAAATAAACAGCACATTTATTATTAAGCTGTTTATCGCTTTTGTTTGTTTGTGCATATTGTATCTACCTGGGAGTTCATGGGAAACAGTAATTCCTGATAAGTATATACTTACATTACTTAGTGTGAACCACCGTGATCCTTAGATTTTCTTGTTACATGCAAATTTGCATGTTGTTTTTAATGACACAAATCCCCGATTTAGTGAACAAACGTAAACTTTTTGTTAAATTTGTATTTTATTGGGTTTTGTACACACAGTATACATTTTTCCATTGCATGGGTTTTTGAATGGGTTATAACAAGATCATGTAGCAATTCGTTGGGTTACAAACATAACAATAATAACGGTATTAGTGAAATATGTACAGTAGCATTGCGAGGTACCAAATTGCATATTTATACTTTTATACGGGGACCCCTGCTTAGTGAGGTCGCGTAAGTTTAGCATTCTCTACTAACTCATTCTATGTATGTGAAGTCAGGTGGTTAGGGCACATGCATGGAGTAGTAGGTTAGGATTATGAAAAAGCTCCCAAGAACTATATACACATATAAACACATGAATTACAGTGTTATAATAACTAAGTGTTGCAATAACTAAGTGTTGCGTTTCTCAGTTCGCTTGCTGTGCCCGTTGGCTAGCATGCCTAGCTTTTTGAGGAAAGTCTCTGGGTCTTCCCCTGAGGTCAAAGTGAGTACGTCGGTGCCCTGTTGCACCACCAGTGAACAGTCTGTGCCCCATCGGTATCGGACGGAGTGCTCTCTCAGTCTCTTGGTGACCGGTATCAGTTGTCTCCTTGCAGCAAGCGCAGCGAAAGGGAGGTCACTGTACATGGCTACCTCGCATCCCTCAAATTTCACCGACCCCAGTGGTCTAGATCCGGCCATGATGGCGGCTTTCACCGCTATGTCTCTGGTGGTAGCTATCGTGTCTCTGGGGGCACCTGTGGGTGCTGCTGGCGATTTGCGTACCCGGAAGGTGGATAGTGTCAGTGGGGTGTCTGAGTTACACCTGAGGCCCATTGAGGAGGTAAGTCGCCGAACATAGGGCAGCAGGTCTTCTCCGCCTACTGTTTCAGGGATGCCCCTGAGGCGTATGTTGCGGCGGCGGTGTCTGGTCTCAAGTGTTACCACCGTTCCCTGTAAGTGCCGGACCTGCTCAGGAAGTCCGTCCACTTGCTGCTTGGTGTCTTGGAGTTGGTTATCCCTGGATTTTTCTCTGGTCTCTACCTCCTGGACTCTCTGCTGTAAGACCCCTATTTCAGCTTGTGTCTCCTTTAAATCGGCCTTCCAGACCTGTCTTAGGTCTGTCAGCAGCTTTCTGATGTCCCCTTTTGTGGATGGGGAGTCATCCTCCTCAGGGCCGGCGCCACCTGTAAGGCGACCTAGGCAGCCGCCTAGGGCGCACCTTAGCAGGGGGCGCTGGATCCCTGTGACCGGAGTCCCCGCTGCGGCTCCTCATGCTGCGCCGCCTGAGCGCTTTAGCAAGCCCCAGGCGGCGCAGCACTGCTGTGTGGAGGGCGGCCGGGTTTGAGTGACCGGCATGAGGGAGGCGCAGAGCGCTCCCTCCTGCCGGTCTCTTAATGTAGCGTGGCCGGGCGGGGGGGTAAGGACCATGAAGGGAGGGGGGGGGTAAGGACCACTAGGGGAGGGGGGGAGTAAGGACCACTAGGGGAGGGGGGGAGTAAGGACCACTAGGGGAGCGGGGGAGTAAGGACCACTAGGGGAGGGGGGGGAGTAAGGACCACTAGGGGAGGGGGGAGTAAGGACCACTAGGGGAGGGGGGGAGTAAGGACCACTAGGGGAGGG
This sequence comes from Pelobates fuscus, assembly GCF_036172605.1. NCBI lineage: Eukaryota > Metazoa > Chordata > Amphibia > Anura > Pelobatidae > Pelobates > Pelobates fuscus. The sequence goes on along the minus strand of NC_086326.1, from coordinate 30,667,665 downwards.
GGGGGGGAGTAAGGACCACTAGGGGAGGGGGGGGGAGTAAGGACCACTAGGGGAGGGGGGGGGGGAGTAAGGACCACTAGGGGAGGGGGGGGGGAGTAAGGACCACTAGGGGAGGGGGGGGGAGAGTAAGGACCACTAGGGGAGGGGGGGGGAGTAAGGACCACTAAGGGGTTTGGGAGAGGGAGGACCACTAAGTGGGAGAGGGGGGAGTGAGAAGACCACCAAGGGGGACTGCAGAGGAACAGGGGGCCAAGGGAGAGCACTAAGGGACAGAAGGGGAGAACACGGAGGGACAGGAGGGAAGGGGAAATCAATAACTGACAGGAGGGGAGAGCACTATGAATTTTTTTAAAAAAATAAAGAGCTGCTCCCCTCTCAGTCCCTATCCTACCCCACAAACCGTCTCTTTTACACTACACACATACATACTGCATCCCCCCCCCCACACACACACAGAAATATACAATGCATTCCAACTCACACACAGACACACCCGAAACACACAATGCATCCCTTACGTTCACACAAACACTCATTCTCTTACACACAGAAACAAAATGCATCTCTTACACAATCAATGCAGCCCTTACAGACACACACTGCATTCAATTACATACACAGAAACACACTTTGCACCCCTTACACACACACACACACAGAAACATACAATGCATTCCTTACACGCAAACACACACTGCATCCCCTATAAACATACTACATCCCTAACACAAATTGGTATCCCTATACACTACATTCCATAAGAACACACACACACATTGCATCCTCTACAATAACACATAAAACATCCCCTACACACATACACTCCACTTCCTGTGAGAGAACTCATGGGTGGGCCATGTAGGTATTTATTGGTGGGCATTGTAGGCATACTCACGGTCAAGCCCTGGGGGCCCAGACCTTGAGCTGTGTAATGGGCCCTGTTTGTTAATTGTTGTCTCCAGAGAGCCTCTTCTACACCAGACATGTGGAGCCAGACTGAGCCCATTATCAGCCTCTTGTCCTCATCTGGTGGTAAGTAGGCAATCCAATATATTATTAGTGGCACTAATCTCTAATTTACCTCACATTAAATGGATACTATAGTCACCAGAAGCACTACAGCATAATGTAGTGGTTCTGGTGTCTATAGCCTGTGCAGAGCATATGGGCGGGGCATTGTGATGTCACATGGTGGGCAGGACATATAGGGGGGAGGCGGCAACATTTTTTTTGCCTAGGGCGGCAAAAATCCTTGCACCGGCCCTGATCCTCCTCCGAGTCAGACCTGTGAGTGGGGCCTGGGAGTAAGGCTTGGGAGTCATCAGATGTCTCCAACTCACTCTGCGGTTCCGGCGCCATCTTGGCGGGCCGAGCCTGTGTAGGCCTCTGGAATGCAAGCCTAATGTCTGGTGCCGCGGGTCGCTCCGTGTAGGTTTGTTTTTTATGTTTGCGCCCCATGTTGTCAGCTGTCGGGTGGCAGGTAAGCTATGTAGTTTTGGAGCGGATTTCTCTGCTTTAGGACTCTGTGGGGCAGAAGCGGAGCTCCTCAGATGTGCGACTGTTCAGCTCCGTAGTCGGCCACGCCACAAACTTAAACTTTTAAAATCTTTATCTACATTTCTCTTTCTTTTTATAGAATATCACCCAAGACCCGTTTGAACTTGCAGAAAAGTTGAGCAGAGAGAACGGGAAACCTGGTTCTGACTGCTGTTCTGGACCAAAGGCTTGTTCCTAAGGGGTCTAGATGACCATTGGAGTGACGTCATCACATTACCACATAGACCACAGCCTGGCACTGCCGCTTTCATTTCTAGAGGTGAACTTCCAAATATTCCATCATTTCATGGGGCAGAGCACCATCGTCAAGTCCTTTGATTTTCCAAATAAGGCCCAAATAAATACATCCGCACATATTTCTAAAACTTCCAAATGTGTATCCCTAGTTTTTGTATTCCGTGATAATTGGCAAAATATATTACCACCTGCGCAATCCATGGCAAGGCTCTAGATTTTTCAACATAGGAGTTAATGGTACCAAAAACACCCCCAAGCACAGACCGTGCTCTGTTAGAGTTCAATGGGAGTAGGAAGTAGAGGCATTCACTCCAAGTAATACAATCCATATTTTATAAATAAGTTACATACACATGCTTTTTAAAAAGCGCTTTTAGATCTAGACCCAAATTTATTAAGGTATGCTATCGTTTCATCTACACTATTTACACGAAAAATATAAATAAGCCTTATTTAGTTGGGAGGAAAGACAGATGGGGTTAGGGACATTTCTGGATGTTGTCAGCTCCAGGGGATGTATCTATAACTGAACAAGGACATCAGGTCACCCAACCACTTAAGGAAGAGGGTAAATAGAACAGATTGCGTAGGGGTAGGGGAGAGCAACATCAGAACCCCAATTTAAAACTGTTCCCTATCAGTGGCTTCCGTTTGTAGTATTAATACTGTATCGTGATCATTCAGTGAATGCTGTGATATGAACAAATATGCCACATGTTCGTGATTCAGGCAGCCATAGACTCTTTAAATCAAAGCCTCGGTGAGAATTATGTAACAAAGTAAGACTGAATGTTTGATCCAATCAAGAGCTGGTATGACCCGGTCTACAATAACACATATCAAAAGAGATGCATCATTCCCTGGGAATGGACATATTTACCACATTTTATGAGAAAAACGAGAAATAGAGCCCATTGTATATAAATTCCTGTCTGCTTCTGAAGTTTCCCACCCAACAGATTTAGGACAAATACTTTCCATAAGACAACATGTAGACAGAGTTTCTATATCTATCCTTCTTCCATGCTGGGTATTTTTAAATCTGTTTCTCAGCTATGCATATAGTACTATAAAAATGTCTTCTTTCCCCATCTTAAAATAAAAAAATGTTAATGCCAGCACTTAAATAGAAGCTTCTGTGTGACACTTTTGTATCTTTAATCCTTACTAGTATGAGATTTAGCTTATCTTGCATAAAATTAAAATAGAACGATTGCTGCCCTGAGAGCATGATGGATTCTCAGGGTCACCTCTGATTCTGGTTACATCTAGCATTTAACCCCTTTAGTCCCAGTGTATGCATTTTTTGTATTGAAAAGCGGTACAAAACAAACTAGCACTTGTCTAAGGAGAAAAGTAGGCAAATCAAATGTCTGTCATGTTCCCATATAGACCCTTGCCTATACTTTCTGCTCATAGTCCTTCATAACTACTATACAGCAACTGTTGTAGGTCAAACTTCAAGAACTTATCAGAGTGTAAGAGTCCTAGATATTATACATTAAGCACGTCAAACTCGTGGCCCACAATGACTATTTTTGCAGCCCAGCGAGCCGCGAGTTTGCCATGCTTACTAAGGCAGAGAAGGCACCTGCTCTCCCCACATTGCAGGGGCCTACTCTGCTAAAATTTACCCGGTACCAGCCGTAGAGGAGAGGTTGCTGGGGGCAGCAAAGGAGCTCAGTCTACCTGCTCCATCGCGTGCACCCTCTGTAGTGGTGCCAGAATATGACGTAATTCCAGCATCACCAAACTGCGTCCACGTGGGCGCAGGAAGACTGAGCTCCCAAGAGAAGATCCCCATTGGACCCCAGGCCCCACACAAGCTCCCAAAGGTAGGGAACAATAAATTAAATTATGCGAGTGTGTGCAAGAATGTGTGTGTGTGTTTGTCAGTGTTGCGATGGCTGTGGCTGGACAGTGGAGTACCTGGAGGGGCACGGTGGCATGGAACGCCACGTCACATTCCGACGTGACGTCAATGTGCTCCACCGTCACAGGGTTTCAAGGAGTAGTGGGAGGATCCGCTTTGGCACAGGGTGCGGTCTGCGCCATTGGGGGTATACTAGAGGCTGGACTCCAGAGTCGTATACTGGCAGCGCAATGTGAGTGGAGTCTGCTTGTTGGCTAATATTTTTTTTTTTTTTAAACAAGGGCCGGGGTTTAGTAAAGGGGGATTTTTAATACTGTACTTTTCAAAACAAACCTACGTTTCTATGAAAATGTAAGTGTTTTTTTTGCAGCATACATAAACTTAAACCTTGTTTATTTGGCCCTTGCAGGCTTAAATAATTACAATCTGGTGGCATTTGTAGAAGGCTGAATTTCTAGAAACTCTAATTTGCGTTCTGCTAACGGTACAGGATAATATAGAACACATAAATGTACAGCAGGTTGTAAATGCGACAGACAACAAAAAACCAAAACATAAATATGAGCTCTTATTCCCTTGCAAGTCTTTTGACTTGTGGGAAAGGCTTTATAACGCCCAGTGTATGCAGAACCCTCACAAGGATTTTCTTTCGAGGCATGGTCTCTATTTTTTTTAAATTCGTGGCTTTTAAAAAAAATTGTATCGTCTGGATACAAAAAGCTTTTTCTTTGGCAATTTGTAGGACTGAAGAATTGAAGATTTAAGAAAAAAGACTTCTGAAGGTAATTATTTTTCCAGGTATTCCAATAAACTATTGTTAGGGTAAAGGTTTAGGTAGGGCTTTTTATATATAAAGGGGGTAGGTTAGGAGTTTGGGGATATAGAGCCACCTATGGAGCCACTGGCTGCTCACTGTTTATCTGTTTATTAAACAGGCCCTCACCACCTGCATTGTGGGTGGGGCATAAGGGAGGTTATACCTATTGAGCCCCATAAGACTTATTTTTATTTTATTTATATTTTTACTTCAGGTAGTGGCTGGCTGGCTGGCTAGCAAGTGTTGGTCAGCCACAACAGAAGTTAACCCTTGTATTGCTGAGGTTTTATTTATTTTTAAACCATTGCTTGTTAATTTTAACCCTTCACTCAGTTTTTCACACTGACAGAGCAGGGCTGCAAACCAAAGTTAAACTAATGAAACATTCATAAGAAGCAATGAAATAAAAAGTGACTTTATTAAAGTTGCACTCCTTCATAATTCCATATTATGTTACAATATTCCAATCAAAAGCGAAAATTGAGACCTTTACATAATAAAATTAGATTCTGCTACATGTAATGCACTATTTGTCCAACAAATACAGTGTTCCATTGTTAAAACGGCATAGAAGACATCCAGGGAAAAGCAACCAGACTGAGTTTTGGGCAACGGAAAGTGTGGTACATTGATGACATTTTTCATTCCAGCATGTAACAGTAATTATAAAGGGAGTCTTCAAGCAATATATGGGTTCAATTCTTAGTTTCTGTATCGGACAAAGATCGTGTGACATACATTTATTAAACCTCTTTAACTTACTATTATTTACAGTAATGCCACGTTTAAACCTCTGCTATGGAAATACCTTGGCAATGCTTTGAGCCAACAATTGTTCTGTGAGGCTGAGCCCCATCCCCTCTCTCCAGGGAGGGGTAATAGGAAAGAAGCATCCTTTTCCATTAGAAACTAACATGGAGTTGTTAATTCTCTAAACACTGAATTGTAGTGAACTGAAGATTTAATTACATTTGGGCAAAAATAGACTATTTGGGAAAAATTATCCAGTTATAGTCGCAGCTTAGCTATTAACAATTTTTTTTTTAAATGTAGCTTTCAATCCACTACAGTTTGGTGATTAGCAAATTAAGCCCAGGAGTGTAATAAGTCATTCACAGTGGAGAACTAAAACATTAAAGTGAACCTGTCATGCCAGGTTCAATAAGTATATAACAGTTCTCAAACAAATGTATAAATTATCACTCCCTTCCCCCCCTCCCCCACCCCTTTGCACAATGATTGGCAATGCTTGGGAACAGTTCCCCAAATAAGGCAATCCGTCCTGATGGCGGTGACATGTTGGTCTTACTGCAAGCTCACTCTGTCACAAATACTTCTAACGCTTGCTTGGGGGATATAACAGAGTGCAGAAGAATTGCCTTTAGGAGGGTTCTCCTGCCATCGTCACTCAAGCCTTCTGCATAGCTGTCTATGATGACAAAATGCCCAAATAATTGTTTGACAGCTGGGGGAAAGGACTGACCGTTTAAAGAGTTTTAAATTAAAATATATACATTTGCAGTGCTATTTGCTAGCACAATTCATAGATGATATGTAGTGCTCTTATTTAAAGCAGTACATTTTAAAGTAAAATAAATGATAAAACAAAGCAACAACAAAACATTGTGCAAACATTCGGCATTACAAAAATTGAAATATTTGTTAATATGATCCATTTGTACAAATTCGGTACTACACATTTCATAAAAGGAAAATAACATACATATTCAACGGAATAAATAGTTTGACAACATTTGACATCTTCAACTTCAGGTTTCAACTGCCCAGAAATAGTTCGAGTGCAACTGTCAGAGCTCGTATGGATGGAGCATTGGAAGAATGAGAACGTAAAACAAAATTTATCAAAATTCTGAAATGTGACAGGGTAGGAGGAACGATGCGAGGAATATTTTCAGGTATATAATGAGTAAAGAAAAAACAAACATTATTGAATAATTATAATTATAAACAATACATCAAATTGGGATTGTGAACCAGAGCTACATTTGGAGGTTCCACTATGAAGATAAGCCAAAACTACTACTTCCTGAAATGTGAAGGAGAGAAAATAAAAAAGAAAAAAAAAAGAAAAGAAATCCATCACCCGACACAATTCACATAGAAAATAAATTCAGGGAACATACATTAAATATGAAATAGTGATAGAATGTATAAACTCATTTTATGCTTATGGCCGCTTAATCAAAATAAACACAACAAATGAAATACAGTGAGAAAGCATGAACTTTTATAATTGAATGTATTTCTTGGGCGAGTTACAGTCTGAAGTTCACCGGTTTAAAACAATGGAAATCAATTGCCCCCTGCCAGATTTTATTACAAACTTTGCTAAGAAAATATAGACTCTGGCGTTAATGAATGTCATACCAAATTTGAATGAAATGGAAAATAAATTGCAAAATGTAGGCTAAAATTGGCAAACTGTCAGCAGCAGAATTTGAGAATGAATCTAAATGGTCTATTGTGGCCTTAATTTTACAATTCAATTTGTCAATAGAGCACGTAGCGAATAATAAGATCTTCTCTTTATTGCAAATATGTCCCCTGTACCGAACTTAATCAAACTCTCTTTATGGACTACGCATGGCTCCGCTCAACCCGTATGGCGATACTGTGAGTGCAGTAAGCAGAGTTAATTCATTGGATCAAGTTATCCTTTTTAACTATTTCCATTTAGGAGACAGATAATTCAATAAAGTTATACAGCAGGGTTTTATGGAACATATTATTGGAATATGTGGATTTAAGGTTTATTCAACATGTGACATTTTGAACATGCCATGTCTATCATTAAAAATACAATTTTACAATGAAATCTGAGACAGCCTGACATTCTATTGGTCTCATCCTTACGGGGGCACTCCGGGCTGGAATGGACATTTGTTTTTGTTAATGCATTGCATAGTAGATACATTAAAAAAAATGTGCACTAGCAACCAACTATGAAACATAAAAAGATAGTCACATTTGAAGATGCTGCATTTAGGATGAATCCCCAGGCTTTTAGCACATCCCAGATAAAAGGATGGGCCAACAACGTTCAATGGACATTTTCAAAGAAATAAACCCTTGCAATTTGCAGCTCAGTTACCTGACTTTTACTGACCAAAGCTGTCAGAGGAACTACAACACCCAACAGAAACCTTTGCTGTAGTTCCTGATGACATGAGCTGACCATTTATTAAACATCGAATTATAGTTAAGTGAAAACCAAATTGCAAAATAGAGAGTAAACGAACAGTTAACGGGTTACTCCAAGCATCATAACTACTACAGCCTGCTACAGTGGTTATGGTGGCAGGAATATTCTGCACTTGTTTCCCGTAAACTGTGTTATCATAAAACAATGAAGGTTAGATCAGGATAGGAAGGGGGTGAGACGTACCAACAAGATGCAAGTATTTTAAGACTGAATACATGGGAAATAAATAAATTGGGTAATCAAATCACTACAATTCGCTGTTTGAGAATAAACCCTAGATTTTGATAAGCAATTGCATGCTGCAAAACATTACAAAACTGAGCATGCAAGCCCCCTCCCACCGTAACAAAATTCCCAAAACAAAATTCCCCCCCCCCAAAAAAGATGCACAAACATTTTAGTCTGTACTTTTTAATGGGACACTACAGGCATTAATACCATATAGAATTTAGCACATCAAGGCTTTACTGGCAGACCCAGCATAGAGATTAGCTGCAGAGCTTCATGGGGGATCTTAGTCCTCAATAGCTTCACCCCTCCAAAAAAATGAATATTCCCCAAATAAAATGTAAAAATAACAAAAAAACTTTCGTCACAATGTGACAAGCACTTTAGTTTTGGTAGAATGGCATCTAGTAATTCCTATTTAGATCCTGATTTTGACAAGAAAACAATCCACTATATAACAATATAAGTTTTTAAGATCAGGGTGTTCACCTTACAAAATAAGGAACAAGGGGGGGCGTGGCCAGCAGCTGAACCGAGCGGACGTCTCCTTGCAGAGCTCCGCTCGGAATCACAGACACAAACTAGTGAAACCACGGAAAAAACGGGGAATACACCCGAAAACGACAGATTACCCCCACGCAGAGACAATGGGGAAGAAGAATAAAAAGTATCAGGGCTCGGGTACGCCTAGGCAACCCGACATAAGAGTATCTTTTGGGACACCACAGAGACCCAAGATGGCGCCTACGGCCTATCACTCACCTGAAGCCTCAGCAGAGGAAGAAGAATCGCCGCCCTCACCCAGATCGGAAGCCCGATCCAGCACACCTGAATCTGAAGCAGACGAAACCCCAGCCACAAAAGGGGATATAAAAAGACTCCTGGTGGAACTGAGGCAGATATGGAGGGAGGACCTCCAGAAGGTCCAGACAGACGTGGAGGGTGTCCGCCACGCGGTTTAAGATTTGGAGGCGCGGGAGACCTCCAGGGACAGAAAACTGCGATACAGACAAGAACATGCAGCTGCTCTCATCGCAGGTACAAGACCTGAGGCGTACAGTGACCACCATAGAGGCAAGACACAGGCAAAAAAACCTGCGACTCAGGGGTATCCCTGAAAACATAGAAAATACGCAGCTCCTACACTATGTCCACACCCTCATAGCTGCCATGGGCATTAAAAACGCCACAGACAAGACACAAATTACCACAGCTTTCAGGGTGCGGAAATCAACAGCGGCACCTAAAGAAGCACCCAGGGACGTTATTATCGTTACCGGGGATATCTCTGTGAGGGCCGCCATATTAACCCGATCCAGGGAAATGGGAACGGTGTCTCACGAAGGACACAGAGTGGCAGTGTACACAGACACACCGTTCTAAGCCCTAACAGAGAAAAGAAAACTAGCACCTATAGCCAGAATGTTGAGAGATGCTAACACAAGATACCGCTGGGGCATGGACGGATCCCTCACCACAGACATCAAAGGTGAAAGGCACACAATCACCTCAAAAGATGATCTCGACGGTTTCCTGCGACTCGCCGGCCTGCCATCATTGCAGCAGCAAGAGCCCCCACCATCCAAAGACCTACCGGTAGAACCGGAGAGCAGCAAACATAACAAGCGCAAACAAGATAAGACACCCGGTACCACAATAAAGAGACTGACACCTGCATTCAGAGGAGAGTCAGAACGCAGGCAAAATAGACAGCCGGATTGAGGAACAGGAGAATGGTCATTGCTGTTTAGGCTGAAAACCAATATGTTGTGTGTCTCCTTCCCAAGTGCCCATATATACCGCTATCTTAGTTTTATGTTCCCACACTGTTTGATGTATATGTACCTCTAAAAAGAATATGACAGATATAATTGTCAAACTGTAAAACTTTCAATATAACATAAATTGAAAAAATAAATAAAAAATAAGGAACAAAATAAACATTTTTATTTCCATTTTGGAAGAAACTCTATATAAATATATATTGCTCGTATAACAATGCGATAAAGTGTGACTATGCATTCATTCGTTCTTTCAAGGCAATACAGGATCCTTAAACTCAAATCACACACAAAAGCTTTCGGTAAGACTTCTATTGGAACAGGGATATAGGTTTGCCCTATGTAATACAGAGAAGAAGGGTACGTCTTCTTTTGAAAAATCTGTATTCCTAACGCAACAGTCTTGATGGCCATTGTCATTTAGGTCGTCCCCCCCATGTGTTCCATAAAACAAACAAAAACAAAACACTAATTACTCACTCCTCCTCAGAGTCTTCCAGATGTGTGCGCTTACAATGATGGGCTAATCCAATGCTCTTCACAGAGCATGGGAAAATGTAGGCGCGCGCGTAGCATATGCCGCGATTCCATGATTCTCTATGGCTGACCGTGATGGCACCGCGCAGGTGACCTCATGGTATAAGAGGTGGGAAGTTTCCAATCTTTCTTTTTACTTTAATATTGGGTTTGGGGGGTATAGCACAGGGTGGCCAGCACTGAACGCACTATAACAACTTCAGTAAGATGAAGTTGTTAAGGTGCCTTCAGTGTTCCTTTAAAAGATCACTACAACCTCTTTGAATACCATTAACACTACCACTTATTATAGTAGTTACAGTACTAGGAATACAGGTTTTAGTCTAAATATTTTCAAAAGCTTTACATTTCTGCTGGAGATATAATAAGGATGTTTAATCTCCTCATTATCTCGCTTAATATTTGTACGGAGTTAAAAAGGATTGTGTGGTCACAGCTTGCATTGAGAAGCTATGGTCAAAGATTATTTAGGCTTGCCGGGAAGTCCGACATCCCTTGCAGTGCCTTCTAGTTGCCATTGACCTCTTCTGGATCAGGACTTGCTGCTATGAGGACTTATTTTTTTCCCCTTTTCATAACAGCCTTAACGAAGGCTGTTCTAGGGTGCCATTCAAGGACACAAACACAAATAGACATGGGAAATATTTAGAATAGATTCTTGACACTGTACAACTCGATTTGGAGGTTTTAACGTTAAACATACTATGAAATGTTTTCATGACTGGCCTGCAAATTTCCATGAATGACTGGGCTTAAGGGGATGCAATCAAATAAATTAGGAACAATAAGATCTAATAAGATGTATGCTTACAACATTACCCAAGGTGCTTTACAGTAATATTTATTCTGTTAGTGCTGCCAAAATTAATACAACGGTTTTTGCCAATCTACTTCCAGGAATGTTCTAATTATAAAGTGTCTGCATTTGCCAATCTTTTCCCACTTGCTTTCGACATAAACTAAATCTTTATTATCATATTGGTATTACTAATTAAACTGTTAAATAAAATGGAAACAAAAAAATAAATAAATATACACCATGTTGTATCATCAGGGCAGCCTCAGATTACAGCACTTCAATGAATGTATAGGGTGTATTGGGTTTCAGACCAACAAACCCAATAAAAGCAGAAACATCGCGTTTTCCATGAAATACTCCTTTTTTATAAATATATTTCTGTTAACACAGCTACTTAAAAAGGTCTGATTTTTACTAAAATAGTATATTTAAAAAAAAAACAAAAAACTGCATACTCTGGTAGCTGCACATTTTCCCCTCTTTTGCACAGTGGAATGCTGGGAACTAATCAGATCAACTGAGGGTTATTCTATAAATAGGTTATTGAACAGGGAACCGAGAACTATGTGAAAATTATGCCATTGAGGGTTTCTGGAGACATCAAAATAAGTCTTTAAAACCCAGCGATAGCATTATTGTACCCAAATGCCAGCTTCCTCTTTATCTTTTACATTTGGTTATTTACTTGAAATTGGTGGAAGTTAAATTCTTAAGCAGTAGCTGCCATTTTAATTCAGTTCTCTGTCCATAGCAGCAGAGGAGCTAGGTATCTAGGGAGATAGACTCGCACTGTTCTGTCTCCTCAGTTCCTCTTTCACAATATCATTATTGGGGGATGGCTGAAAATGTAACCCCATAAATCTCTGGCAGACCAGAACATATATGTCCCAATGCTGCCATAAGATTTGGGGTTCCCATAGTGCACGGCGTCTATCAAACCATGAATTACAGGGAATAAGTCATCACCCACAGTACAGTGTGTGTAGATACAATCACATATACATCCATCCATCTATATAGACCCGCACACACACACACACACAAGCAAAGGATTGCACTCTGAGGTTGGCCTTCAGACAGACTTATAAAGATAGACTAACAATGCAATACAACACACTTTTTTGGATATAAAAAAGAGGAAAACTCACCAATAGAGTAAGGGTCCAGGTTCATAACCAAGTGATATTTCGTTATAGGATGTCAAAAGCTCAAAGACAATACGGGCAAAAATTACTTTGATCTCTGGCTTCGTTAATCAACACTATTTTCATCCACATTGTCAACTTCTCTTATTTTTGTAAGGCACTCACTTTTTGTATTGCTAGGTTGCTCACGGAGATATTATTTAGCCAGTATGTGTATACGCTAGTCCATTCGGTTACTAAGCAATCAAATCCCTATGTGCGGTTATCCACCATACCAACTCACGTTCTCATATATAAGCATTGCATCTCACCGTACTTATTTGCTACATTTATGTGGACTTTTGAGATGCTTTATTTAATCTTTCAGCAACAGCATCCCATATCGTAGGAATAAAATGTCACAACTGATTTTGGGTTACAGTTACGTTAAGTTCATGGACTTTGATGTTCCTATTTTGGGCACTTTTTCATAAAATCCATTTCAAAAATCTTTTGATCCATTTGAGTTGGATCTGCACTCAGAATTCATACAAACAACACACACACGATATAAAGTACATGCACAAACAGTTTTCACAATGGTCTCCGAGCAGCTATAAAAAAATAAATTAAAAAAAACATGACAGATGGTCATAATATCACATGGTACTTTTGGCAGAATTTACTATAGCTTATTTGGATGCAAATATCAAGTTGGGAATATCGGTTTAATATAAGGAACGGCCATTGAGGAACGACAGCAAAAAATATAGGCATCATAAAAAATATATTTTCTCTGGTACTAAGACACCAACCACAGAACACTTATTATTAAGGCTACTGTTGTCTGGGCTACAAGAAACAGATATTTTAAAACAAACAAAACATTTAACAACTTTGTTGAAATTAAGTTGTGTTGCAAAGAGGTTCTGGGCGTCCTCTTACTGAAAGAAGTTAAACTACTGATGAACTGTTTAACCCCAAAGTCTGCATTTCAGATCAATGTACGAGGCTGAGAACATCAGCTGATACTTTGTCTATCACGAGCGCCCCCATTGAGAAAGGTAAGTGTAAAAGACACAAACTCTTTTCAGTCACTTTTGTCAACTGGAAGCTACTGATTGAAGTCTTGGACATTGAGTGAAAATGCGGTGGCATAGCAATAGGGCACCTGCTTGCAAACTTTGGAGTTAAACCATTCGTTAACAGTTTATGGACTTCAGTTAAGAAAACGCATGGGACGTCCTCGCACCATAACTTGATTTGCAATGAACAATTTATTTTATCTTGGTTTACACCAAGACATTTAGTGACCCACTGGACTAGTACAGTATACACAATCATGGAAACCTGTAGGGTGCGTTTTCCTTTAATTGCATTCAAACATAACACTTAAAAATTGCTGTCCACACACATGGGCATCTTTGTTTTGCGAAAGCCCATTCTTTTACACCAACCTCAAACATAAAATTGGGGGCTCAATGGTAAACATCAATATTTCTTTTCACAGCTGAAATGACTTAGCTAACATATGCACCGCTGCTTATTTCGCTTTTGAAATTAATGGCAACAGGGCAGCTATGTTATAAGCAATAGCAAAGCCCCATGTCATCCCCCTCCCCCCCCCCCCCTGCAATGCATGAACATACAGGCAAATTAGGGGAGCAGAGTATTTAGTGTTCTGCCATTGAACGGCAGTTGTAGTTTACTGTACCTGGAATGCAGAAGATTGCCTATCACAGTATAGAAACAAAACAGACCAACAACAAAAGTAGGGGTTCATGCACTGGACAATGATCTGTGTTGAAAAATAACTTAGTGGCTAAGGGTGGACAAAAAGGAACCTCCCCAACTGAGCTATAGTAGGACTACAACTTGCATGGTGTTTTAGGGCCTTAAGGAGTTGTTTCTATAAAACTGGGGGATGGAGAGGAGGACGAAGTATTTTTGTCCATTACAGTGGTGTTGGAATAAAACAAAACAAAAAATCGTGTCTGTTTTAACCCAAATTTCGCAATTCTAAATTCAATTTATCCTCTAGTGAGCAAGCCTCCAAATGCTTCCAAAATTTCAGTTCTAGAACCTATGAATATTTCAGTTTCACAAAGCCTAGTAAGGCATTATATAGGGTTAAATAGTTAATGCAGGGACACTCCGAGCATCAATATAACTTCAATGCATTTAATAGATATTGGCCTCATTAATATGCTGCATTTTTGCATGCTCAAATCTTTATAGCAATCTATCTTTAGAGCACAAAGAAAAATAAATGTTTTGAAAAACGCTGCACTATAAAGCTACGTCCTAAGTTATTATGAAATGTACACAGTCTCAGCCGCAACAGCACTAAATGAGCGGTTTTAGTTCACAAACTGGTTGCAGACAGTCATAGAAACAACAAACAGGCACTGATACCCTTACTATGTGTCTCCCTGGGTGACTAATTCCTAATTCAGGTTGTTTTGTAGTTCAGACCTTTCACTGCTGTCAATGGCTGAGCTGCTCACATACATTTGCTAACAAAGTCTTTTCCTTAATCAAATGCAAGAAAGTTGTATTGGTGCCCGGAGTGTCTTTTTAACATTTGGAGAGGCGAGAATGGTCAGCATACCAAAAAAATAAAAAAAAATCACAAATCATCATTATAAGCACACATCTGTTTTAGAACAAGTTAAAACGGCAGCATTTATCACCATAATCATGAAAATTACTAGCAGCTAAGAAGGAAAACTTATTACTCATAAAAATATTGGCTTGTAGAAATAGTGTTTCTTTTTTTTGGGAGGTGGGGAGGGGAGGTGGACAGAACACATTGTGTGATTTCATTTGAAAGCAGGAAAGAGGTGATCACAGTGATTTGCAAAATAGGGGTATAATTACTTATTAACCCATTTTGTTGCTGGAAGGGTCAACCAGCTTAGTGGGCAAACACCCACAGCACTAGAAGGGTTAAAAAACACTTGCATTGATTTTTGCGGTTCAATAAAATAGGACTGCGTTCTACAAATAACAATAGTGAAATCTTAATACATTATGGTAGTAACTCTGCCAAACATATTGATTAAACATATGTTTAGCCAAGTGGTTTAAAGGGGACAATCCCACTACACAGTGATTTGAATACGATTATTAACAAGTTAAAACCACTTTACAATGCAGGGTAAATCAGACTGATGTTGTGTTAAATTAGCTGGATAGTGCAATGTAATCTATTAATGCAGTCACAGACAAGGTGCAAATGCATTGTTAGCCAGATTAGGAGAAAATCAGGAAACTAAGCATCACTGAACACAAATGATACAGGCCATGCAATAAGGCACTAGCAGCTAGCACTGAGGGGGTTTAGATCTAAACGAGTGATACAAATAGAAAATATATATATTTTAAATCATGCTGTACCTATCATAGTTTCATGACAGATGCTGTAAATATGGGCTTGCCATTTTGCTATAGATAATTTGACAAATAGGGTCATTTTAGATCATAAGCTGGTTTGGGCATGGCCTTCTTCACAGACTTTCCATATATCAAACATGTTTTGTTAGAACGGTTTGTCTTGTTTTACCCATTGTACAACAACACCGCAAATTATGTTGGCGCTATGTTGAGAAATTGGAATTTTCTACGATGCTTGTGCATGTGAATATTGCACTTTACAAAGCCAGATATTTTTGGGTAAGCCATCAAATGAATCTTTGGGTCAGCTTGTTAAAGTGACAATTTATCATAATTTGCTTCTAAAAAAAATAAAATAATCTAGAAAATTCATAAAATAAAGATCATTATAAAAAGTTTCACGGAATCTTAGCACTAACATCTCTGGGGTTCCAGCTAATTTGGAGGTACCATAATCCTTAAAGTGTGAATTTGTAAGTGGCCAAAAAGCTACATAGATATTTGTTTTTTTATTTTGATGGCATGGAGGAGCTGCTTAACTGGGACACAAATAAGCAATATGGGGTCCCTGCGAATGCCCCCCTGCCATTTCTTTTGATAAACCAGGATGAGCAGAAGCTATGCCCAGGCATACAGATCTATGAAAGAAGGCACAGACTGCCAACCAGGGCAGGCAGATACAAGAAATACTACATTTTCTAATCATTAGATTAGATATACACACACAATTCTCTAAAATGGCCATGTCTTCGTTTAAAGAAACTGTGCGGAATAATTTTAAGATCTGGTCTTATGACTGCTTAGATTACAAAATTATTAATTTAGCGTTGTGTACTGGTGCAGACTTAAAACGAAAAAAACCCAAAACTAAATTAGTTCACTTGAATGTCTCTCTATGTCCTGTGAGAAAAGGAGGGCAATGTTCTCAGTTATTGGTTTTGGGGCATTATGGGAGGTAATCACAGGAGATACTTGATCCTTGTTTTGGTCTCACTTGACTAATCCCTATTTAGTGTGTTACAATTGGTTTCCTTTCCACGTCTCTCCGGCTCTCGGTTTTAAGTTCCTGCTGCCGCTGGGCTCAGAATCTTTGGTCTCAGAATGCTGGCTGGCGCATGACGAGCATGCGCTCAGGATGTTTGCGGTTGCACAAATAGGAATCCAGGAGCGAAGCTTGAGAATGTAGTGAGGGATGTCCCACAAGTCAATAGGCTGAGCTCTGTATCAGATAGGCCCTTCACTGTGCATACTGTGATTGGACTTGTTGTGTGTGACACAGTTCTGTTCATTTAAAAGGTTTGCGGTTTCATCCGCTAAACCATCGTGAAGCTCAGTCAGAGTCATATCAATCTTAGTGTTTTCACTGTCTGAAGATTGAGGTGTTTTGTCCATTCGTGAAGCCATGAGGGCGTTTTGGTACTGCTGCCTTGTTATCTAGTTTAGAAGAAAGAAAAAAAGTGTCAGGTCTAAAGTACTTCGGGCACCAATATCTAAAGCACTGATATTGCAGAGTATATATATTATATCTGACATCAATTTCATTTCTACCCCACAATTGAGATAAAACTTAAAATAAAATCAGAATTTAATGAAAATTGTAGTGTCAGGAATTAAAATGTATATTCCTGACACTACAGGTCTAAATTGCTTTTTAGCCCCCCAGCCCATCCCTTACCTCCGGTTAAAATGATGTTAAACTCACCTTTTTTCCAGCGCTGCATGGGTCTGGTCGCACCAGGTCACGCCTATTTGTTTAGAATGGAATGATATCAATTGGAGCTGTCCTTAAATCATCACTAAAATTCCATACATTGAATGCTCAGTTGGGGCAACCAAATTGCTCCCTGTAAGTATTTTTTTTTCTTTAAAGACAGTAGAAGGAGGGAAATGTCACCAGCCATGCCCCACAAACATCGACTACAAGTGGTTCTTTATCAGTACCTTCTGGCCATACTTAAACATCAGAGAGAATGGGGAGACCTTCTGAAAGGCTCACTAGTTATCACTAAAAGTGAGTGGTTTGAGCCCCAATGGGACAAGACCTCTCTAACCTATCCTCCTAGTTTGATGCTTTATTGCCACTGAAATATATCAAATCATAACTTATGGCATGCTTTGCTTGGATGTACAAACCAGTTGTACTTGTGAGAACTGCCCCAGCTTGATGGAGGTACGTCCAATGCACTCCCTCATCCACCCAGTAACCACAAGTCATGATGCCAACTCCCCTGGCCACAATGTAGGCAATATAGAAGGGATTGGAATCACAAAAGGATCAGGACTACTCAACATTAAGAATATGGTTTTAAAAAAAAAAAAAAAAAAAAAAAAAAAAAAGGGCGGGGGGGAGGGGAGGGAGCAGGACAAATAAAAGACAGGGAGCACAGAAAGAAGTGATAAGAGGAAAAAAATACTAGCAAAAGAAGGGAAACAAAAAAAATGCACATTTTCGTATATAGATACACCAGCTACCAGAATGAGCAGTTAGGCTCATCCTTTCTATTCTAACGGAGAATAGCACCATGCTGAATTCTGTAAAAATATGAACATTAATGTGTTCACCATAACAATATTTTGATCGTATGCAAAAATATATTTGGGCAAAGTGGGTAATATTTTGCTGTGCTTGTGTCCTGTTTTAACTGAACATGTGACAACAATCCCTCGATCTGCTGTAAATATCAGAGCCTGTAAAATGGTTGAAAGTGTAAGATGTAAAAAGATACCTTGACAAACTGCAGATCTGCTATGGCTCTTACAGAGTAATCGGGAATATACACTTGTAAGTAAGCGGCATTCAGCTGGTTATTACTGCTCCCAAGTGTTGGTGTCACGGCATCTATTCTGTCACTTCGGTTTAGAGAGTCAGAGTGGTTCAACCCACAGGGCCGGGGTGGCGATTTATTTTCAGCTGCACAAAAATAAATGTAAAAAAATAAAATAAGGCAACTGTATTGCACAATAGAAATAACTCGTAAAAATCGATTCAATGACAGAAGCTTAACGTTTCATTAAGCAATGCATACAATTATAAGGCTGCAGACAAAAGGAACAGAACTGCGCAAAAGTCCTAAAAACATTGATTCGAAAACGTTGCCTTCATGCTCTCCCTCTTATTTCGTTCTTCTGAAGGTCTCTGCCGTAAACATACACTAAGGAATAAATGGCAAACCCCAATACAGGCGTTAATGGGAGCATATTGCGTTTGTACCAAAAGACTCATACTATAGTACACCAGCAAATGTCTCCCTTTCGTCTCACTCAAATGCATGTGTGGGTGTTCAGTGCATGCGCACAACTGTTGTGTGTATGCAGCATGCATGGTATGTGACCTTTGCACACAATAGGAAGCACTGCGCATGCCACACCATTTTTACAGTTTATCTTGGGGGGGAAATCCAGAGCTGGCAAAGTGGTGATAATCGTGGACATTTGTATGTAAATCAACATAAATTTAATTTGTGTAATACACACAAATAAGGTTTTTTTCAGCGTTCTTGTACAAAGGATTCCCTAACAATCTACTATGCTATTATTACTCCCTTTTAAAGAGCCACATTTTATTAAAATGGCTATTTACTTCCCTATGAGGAATAACTGCCTGATATTGTGAATATTACACAGCCTGGACTGCAATATCTATGTGATTATAGCATTTATCGTAACGTGTGGTTCTGTATGCTCATGTCTACTAGACACAACTATATATAGCATTGTTTTTAATTTAGTCAGATTACCCCCGGTGTTATTCTTTAATACCTTTACTGTAGTCTAATGCATGTTTTGCCTAGTAGAAATTAAAGATTGTTTTAAATATGATACTTCTTATACCACATACATCATTAAAGTGTACCTTTCATCAAATCTGTCATGGTGGTAAATTGAAGAGCATAATATTTTATCTTGAACATTTGTGCTAGCCAAAGTGATAGCTATTCGGAAATAGACAAAGACACGGTGTCTAACATTTAACCAGAAACTTGATATTGTGAGACGCGGAGATCTAAATATGGCAGTAAAGGGATACACACATACAAAATGAGCAAAGAGGCGAGGCATCACCAAATTTCCTAAATTCATTCTTTTTTAAAAAATAATCTCTCTTTTTTAGTGCATTATACATTAAATAAAAAGGCAAAAAAACAAGTGTAACCAATTACAGGTTACCTGGTTTTATTTATTTTTTATTTACTTGATAGGCCAGGGTACCATGATATACCAAGAGCATAACTGACATGAACGTGACCACTAGCATGTGCAAATGTACAGTACTTTGGTAGAAATGTCTGTGAACACATAGATTCATGGAACACTTTCTAAACAGATGCATGAGTGCGCATGAGCATGCACACAGCATCGTGGGAAGATGTCAATACCTGGATCTGCGTAGATGTTGGTGGATTTTATACTTATCTCTCTTTACGTGAACCAGTCAAGTATGGGTGCCTCTTGAAGATATTTCAGAACGTGGGATATCCTGTCCATTTAATGACAGCAGGGCTATATTGAACTGGATTTTTGTTTTTTAAGAGAGACATTCCGTGCTTGTGTGGATCATATCGTGGAGACGTGATATAATATAATTAGTGATGATGGGGTTAAATCAGTAACTAATGTTCATCCCACTGTACTTCCCATTAACCCCAGAAGGTGGCCCTGCTCCCTTTTTCGACCCACAGGGTTAATAATGTTACCTACTCTACAAATTATGAGTTTAAATACATGTCTGGAGTGATCACGATGCAGGATGTGAGAAGGGTGGTTGGTTAGTGTAACTAAAACATGGTAATTTAATTATTGGTATATGTGACTTCAGAAACTCAAGCAAAGATAGAGTACTGAATATCACAGTCAACTATCACATGGGCAAATGACTGGAGAAAAAAAAAAAGAACTCATGATGTTATTTTGAAATCATTAAAAATCATCAAAAAAAATCTAATAAGTTGGTGAAGAGAAATCTAAAGGTTATTAGGAACCAGCGCACCATCGAGAAGATAAAGGATGGAGTATGGTGACAATCTAACTATCTGTCGGTCTGTCCAGTGTTGGGTGCGAGAAAGGACAATGGAAAAGTAGGCAAGAAATTGAGTACTATGGAGAATGTTCATGAGTGGGACCTACAGGAATCTCTCAAGGTGTGAATAGACAGGGTAGAATATCAGATGGTACTTCCCTGATATGAGCTTAACCTCTATGTATTTAGCTGCAATACTTTGAGAGAAGTAGGACATATGGGCTTACTGATTTCCTCGATAGCGATGGTCCCTTCTCCGAACATGTTGACAGCTGAATGTACTATCTTGCGGTGAAATTTCCAGCTTGGGCTGTAGTCTGCAAAGGCAATGTCTTTTCCGTTCCTTGATAAAATATTAGTTGTTACCTTTAAAACATAATAAATATAGGTGTTATTTGGGTGTTGCATCAACTTTAATTATGTTTTTCATTGAATTTGTTTTTTAAAAAACAATTATTTGTATTAAACAGAAAAAGGAACTATACTGACTACTGTCCACAAAATCTTGTAATGATCACATAACGCAACATTTTGGGAGAATTACTTTACAAGGGATAAAACGGCTTGTGAACAGTTTCTCAGAAGAGTTGATATCAGCTCGGTGGACAAAAAACATACATTCATTGGCTACCAAAAATATGAGCAAAATTGTGAATAGCCCTGGTAATACATTTTAAGGAGATGGTCCATCCTGTATCCAAGCTCAAATTCCATGCAATCCATGTGCCCGAACAAATTTTACCAGTATTGAAACTCTTAAATAGAGTGAGTTCCCATGATGGGGTTGCAATAATTTTGGTGTATTCCTCCTACTCTTGATATTGTTTATACTTTATTTCATCTCTTGACTATGCCTGTGTAATTGAAACAGCTTTTTCTGTGATCTTTGGGATCATTTTTACTATTTTAAAGCCTGGATTTAAAGACTGTTCTTTGGAGATAGAGCTACATCGCAATTATCTTTCTTGTAGAAACCAGCTGAAGATGAATCATAGGGATCTGCAGGAAGCCACAGTAATTGTGATGTTTTTAAAATGGCATTATCACCGTCTGGGGACTTTGCAGAATTCACAAAGACCCCTGATGGGTCTGGAGGGCGGGGGGTGGGGGCAGGTAAAGTGAGTTCTACTTGAACATGTCCTCTAGTGGCGCAGCCATCTTTCTCTGGCGTCCTGCTCAAACGAGCTTACAGTCTAGAGGAGGTGATATCAAGGAGCATCCCATATATTCAGCCCAAAGCAAATAGTAGTTTTCAATTTCTCCATTGCATGCAAAAAGAGCTATGCTAAATGCTGAAAATGGCTCTGCATCTGGTTTTGAGCTGCTCAGGACTTGTGCATGACATCAGCATTAGTGAACATACACTATCTCTGAATTTTCTGCACAGCTTTAGATTGGGAAAAATGGTGGTTTGGATCAAAAGTCACTTGCATTAAGTAGATCTTGTGGAGTAAGGATAAACCAAGATTCTCAATGAAACAATGCATTTATACACTGCTAACTACTGTATAAAATGCACTGCAAAATAATGCACAGAGAGACTGTAATCTATGCATTATTTTATTTAAATAATATGTGTATGCCAGTTTCTCTGTAAGGATACACCCTTTGTATCAATTGCCAATTAGTACATTCTTCAGATAATAACAGGTTTATGATTTAACACATTTCATAATTTTCAGGACCACTATAGGCACCCAGACCACTTCAGCTCAATGAAGTGGTCTGGGTGCCAGGTCCATCTAGGGTTAACCCTGCAGCTGTAAACATAGCAGTTTCAGAGAAACTGCTATGTTTACATTAGGGTTAATCCAGCCTCTAGTGGCTGTCTCACTGTGATTTTCACAGTGAGAAGACACTCTTGCCGCGCATGCGCATTCGGCGGATGACGTCGGAAGAGGGAGGAGAGTCCCCAGCACCAAGAAAGCCCGGGCGCTGGAGAAAGGTAAGAATTTAACCCCTTCCTCCCCCTTCAGCCCGGCGGGAGTGGGACTCAGAGGGTGGGGGGGGGGGACCCTATAGAGCCAGGAAAATTAGTTTGTTTTCCTGGCACTGTAGTGGTCTTTTTTTTTGTAAATATGGTTTTTATTTTCCGTGACAAAGAAAGAAAGGCATAAAGCATTTAGACTCGCAGGTCTATGTGTTGTTCTTAAAGCTTGAATAACAGTTATAACGCGGGCGCACAGGCCCATCAACAAGTTGGACTTGCAGGTCCATTGTAGCATCAGTTTTAGGAACCTCTTGCCTATGGGCTCTTTGGCCCTTCTTCAATCTGTAGTGGTCTTTTAGGTCTAACTTAGATTTTTTCCTATACAAGAAACTGCTGTCACTTCATGCCACTATTTGAGTATTTCATTAAGATAAAATCTTTATGAAATATTAATGTTCTCTGCGTTGGAATTTTATTGAAACTTCAATGCAACCAAGCGATATCTTAAGACAAATTAGAGACTACTTTGTGTTATGTGGAAAGCCTACGCTGGCGAAAGGAGGAGCTTTGCCCTCACCTGTTGATTGCCCCATCTGTCACCAGAGACGCCTATGGAAAATGGGTATCTTCTCATGCATCTATTCTCTAAGACAGATCTAGCATTGGTTACACCTCCAGATACTTTGTTTCATATTTTGCTGACCGAGTATCTGTTAGGTGTTTATCCTGGCTTTTTTTATTATTTACCAGGATTTGTGTATCCATTTGATTTTTTATTAGTTATTTACCTTTTAGCAACAGATTCAGTTCGTCATGTTTGCATATGTTTTTTAAATTGCTTGATCATAAAGTTTTTTTACTTATTAAATATACGTTTGTATTATAAGTGTTATTTTTATTTTTATCTTTATTTTAGTTTTTAGGAGCGCACATATACTTTTTCAGATTTTGAGTATACACTCTATTTAGGTCACTTGTAGTTATATGTTGCAGCCCACTTGATTGCTTGTTTCTAATTACACCTTTCTATTAGTTTTCTAAGACAGATCTTGCAGAATCCTTTATATATTTCTGTTTTGTACTCATGCGCATGCACACGACTGCAACAGTTAAACAGCTCCTGGTAGATGAAGAGCCAAGAGCTGGAGATACAAGTTGGAGGTGCCCGTGGAGGAGAGCTTCAGATCCGTATAACTCCCTTCAGCTTCACCTGTGGTCTGCTGAACAAAGAGTGGGGATGTGACCTTCTGGGGGTCTTTGAAACAATTGCAAAGACCCCACCCAAAGTTTCAAAACTGTTCTTGCATTTTTTTGCGGTTTGTTTCAATAATTTAAATAGCATAACCATTCTAATTTTTTTTATTTTATTTTTTTAAATATTACTACAGTATTTATTAAATAAACATCAGGGGATTTATTCCCTAAATTTGAATTTATGGCTAAAATGTGGAATATTCTAAATTTCAGCTATTATTCTGATCTAGTGAATACACTCTCAGATTTAACAAGCAAGATCTGCTGCATTTATATAGAAACATATTTCTCCAACTTACTGTGCGTGGCCTCCCAGCAAACGTGTTCCCTTTCTTCAACAAGACCTCCTTGGCATGCTGGTGGTTGTTGACAATGACAACATAATGGGAGCCCATATTAAATGAGTAGAGACTGCCATACTTTTTCTGTAAATTGCAGAAATGGATGTGTGGAAGAAGGTGATGACCAAGGTGAAGCAAACTCCCAATCACAGGTAATGATGGTAAGCTCTTTGGGTACTTTACATCCTTGTGGTTTTTCCTTGTCAACAACGAAAAAGAAGTAATAATTAGCCCCAGTGCTAGAATCAA
Source organism: Pelobates fuscus (assembly GCF_036172605.1). Classification (NCBI taxonomy): domain Eukaryota; kingdom Metazoa; phylum Chordata; class Amphibia; order Anura; family Pelobatidae; genus Pelobates; species Pelobates fuscus. The sequence goes on along the minus strand of NC_086326.1, from coordinate 30,643,302 downwards.
TCCTGCAACTAGCAAGGCAAGCATACTGGTAGCTTCCTTACCTTGAAATGGTAATCTCAGTTTACATTCCAAATAAATAATGCGGAGTCCAAACTAGCAGCCAATCAGAGGGGACCAACGGAATAAAAATTGTTAACCCTTGTGTGGACAAGAAACCAGTATTCAATTAGGATTAGAATTTCATGACGTCTACTTATATAATTAACGTATCTTGTACTCTATAACATATTTTATTAACTCTTCAGGATACAACTTCAGAAATAAAAGGCAATGATGACTGATGATTTGCTGTGCTTAAACAAATCCATCCTGCATAACAGAATTTACAATTACTGATCGTATTTGGGACTGTTCTGCTGAATCTGGGACTGTTGAGAGACATTATAACATGTCTCTCAACAGTCCCAGATTCAGCAGAACAGTCCCAAACTTGGGCTCCTGTTCTGCCACAGCAGGTTAGATCCCCTAGAGAGAAAAACAAGTATCAAGAGAGATGAGAACGGACAACACTTCAATTAGACTGCCCTTCGTGGGTCCCCACTCAGATCTCAAGTTGGTTTTAGCTCATCTAGTGCCATTACAGAGAGAACATATCTGAAGCACATCAGACTGGTCCCACCCTTACGGGCAGTACAGATCCGAAATGCCAGCAAGTTCCCTCTGTTGAGAGATACAACAACCTCAGACGATCGTTTCAACCTTGTAAGATATCATCAGTAAGAAATAGCCAATATCCCTCTAGCCAACGTGAGCAAGGGGTCCACGTCTGAATTGCCCTTTAAACTTAAGGAGAGAAAAACAAGTCGCAAGAGATATGAGAATGGACAACAGCTCAATTAGCCTGCCCTATGGTGGGTCCCCGCTCAGATAGATAGATAACCATGAGTGCTTGCACGGTGTGAAGCGCACTCAGGGTACACAACTCATACAAAATACTTCACCATAAATCTCCACATTGCAGCCCTGAATGTGGCAGGGAAGGTAGTTCTAGTCAGGCCGGTGTTCTGTCATTTTTCCTGGACCCATCAGAAGTCTGGACTGCGTCACTTCTGATGACGCAGAATCAGCTGTTTTACAGCAATTACATGTACTGCGCGCGCACACCTCTATCAGCTCAACTCAGAAATCAAAACAAACTTTATATCGGAATAAATATAAAGTTTACGTTTTTATATCTCAATTGAGCAGCTAGGGAGGTGTGTGTGCTCTCGCACATGCTCAGTACATGTAATTGCTGTAAAACAGCTGGATTGTGCAAAATTCTGAAGGGTCTATGAAAATGGCAGACCACCGCCGTTCATGCACACTGGGCTGACATGTCTCCTTTCTTGGGTGGACGAGCCTCACCACCACCATTCAATGCTTACACAATGTTAGGAGATTTGTTATAATAACTCTTAGAAAAAAATGAATTGGTTTTATCACCAAAGTGTAAATTATTGTTGACTCAAATTGAACTTCAAATTTAGGCCAAAGTGGTCCACTTGGAAACATAGGGGATTTGAAGAATTTTGAATTTTTGACTATTTTGGCTTAAAATTTTAGTTTTGGGCAATTCACACTTTAGTAAATTCAAATTTTGACAATTCACACTTTAGTGAATTTTAGTTTTTGACAATTCACACTTTAGTAAATTTTAATTCTTGACAATTCACACTTTAGTGAATTTTTATTTTGACAATTCACACTTTAGTGAATAATCCTGTGAAAGAAAAACAAAAGGAGACACACTGCCCCTTTAACACCGGTTTCCATGACAACCCCTGGTAGCATCCTCCTCACAGATCGCTAGATTACGCCTTTTGGACTGCAGGCTGACCCGTAGTTGTAACTTGATGGAGAAGGAAGCGGTAGCCAAGATGGCTGCGTCCGCGGACGGGCAAGCTCGGTACGGGCACTCCGTGAAAGGTTTGCTCACCGAGAAGGTTGGTACGTGCGGTGCTGACGTCATCGCGCTCACCAAGCAGGTGCTGAAAGGCTCGCGCAGCTCGGAGGTAAGGGCGAGCGGCGGCCATCACACGGCATCCCGGCCGGTGGGCGGGGCTAGTCCTGGTTATATGCGCCTTATACGGCGTCGAACTACGTTTCCCGTGATGCTCTGTCATCCGCTCATCTGACTGAGCATCACGGGAAATGCAGTCCATATAAATCTATCTATTGCTGCTAGTGCTTACAGAAGGAAAATAATTCATACGATGTGTTTAATTTCCCCCTTGTATATTCAGTAAACAAAACAGTTTTAAATAAAACTTGATGTATTTGTATTGCTGAGTGTGAAAAGGGTATTTGTTGTAAAATAACCAGATTCAGAGTTTCCCTGTTGCTGATAGCTTGTAGAAGTGATTTTTAGAGTGCCTGTTAGCCCCAAACTGAGCATTTCTGTAAGGCTGTAATTACACAGTGTGTGGCTATCTATAGTCTGGGCTCCAGATGGGCAGCAAATGAAAAGTGTTGCCCTGTAGTGTGTAGCACTGAAATGCTGCAATAATTAAAGGGACAATGTAGCCACCTGGACCACGTCAGCTCATTGAGGTGGTCTGGAAGCAGTGTGTCCTTTTTTTCCCAGGTAGTGCTGTAATGTAAACAATTGCCGTTTCTATACATTGCAGCTCTAAGTCTGCCCTGAGTGGCTCCCTACCAGACAGCCACTAGAGAGAGCTTCCCGAATTGAAGCGGACCTTTGGTCTGGTATCTGGCGCGGGACGACCTCACGCTCTACATGAGGACCTCTAGCGTCAGATTATTTCCCTGTAGGAAAGCATTGATTCAATGCTTTCCTATGGGGAGGTCTAATGTGCGTTCAGCATTTGCTGCGCATTAGAGCTGGTTTGTCGCATGATGTCGAGGGACATCGGTATTGGGATAAGGTGAGTAAATAAAAGGTTTTTAACCCTTTATTCACCCGGGCAGGGGGCACAAGGTAAGGAGGAGGTAGAGGGAGAGATAGTGCCAGGAATACAGCTTTGTATTCCTGGCACTATAGTATTCCTTTAAATTAAAGGGACACTCCAGACAAATACATCACTTTGGCTTGACTAAATTCATTTAATTAGCACCTTCCCCACCCCCTGAAAATGAGTATTTCATATTTTTCGTCTATGTATTTCTCCTGTGCCTGACTTTCTTAGACTCAGGGCAGAGCTACAGAGTCAATCCCGACAGTCATCACCAGTGCTGGAGGTAGTTTGCTCTGTAGACATCATTGCTGTACTCTAATGCATGTGCAAGAGTACAGCAATGACATCAGCTCCAGGCGCTTCAGGCAGCACCAGGAGCTGAAGAGGAGCAGACCAAGAAAATGGCAGCGTCCGCAAAGGACAGGTTCCGGTAAGTAAATCTCACTTTTACTTTCCCTCCTGGCCATCAGACCCCCAGTGGCACTGTCACCATTGGGGGCTTTACAAATTCACCGAAGTCCCCAGACGGTGACAGTGCTGCCTTAAAGGATTACCATAGTGTCAGGAAAACAAACCCATTTTCCTGACACTATACAACCGTTAGGGTCCCCCTCCCTGACGGAGGAGGAGAGGTCTCCCTCGGCGCTGGTGACCTCTCCTCCCCCGCCTGCGTCAGCTCCCGAGTGGAGTGGAATGCGCATGTGCGGCAAGAGCCGCGCGCGCATTCAAACAGTCCATAGGAAAGCCGTTCACTCTGAAACTGCTATGTTTACATCTGAAGGGTAAAACCTGGGGGACCTGGCACCCAGACCACTTCATTGAGCTGAAGTGGTCTGGGTGACTATAGTGTCCCGTTAAAGGACCACTCTAGTGCCAGGAAAACATACTCGTTTTCCTGGCACTAGAGTACCCTGAGGGTGCCCCCACCCTCAGGGACCCCCTCCCGTCGGGCTCTGGAGAGAGGAAGGGGTTAAACTTACCTCTTTTTCCAGCGCCGGGCGGGGAGCTTTCCTCCTCCTCTCCATCTTGATCGCGACGTCATCGGCTGAATGCGCATGCGCGGCAGGAGCCGCGCTCGCATTCAGCCGGTCGCATAGGAAAGCATTTACAATGCTTTCCTATGGACGCTTGCGTGCTCTCACTGTGATTTTCACAGTGAGAATCACGCAAGCGCCTCTAGCGGCTGTCAGTGAGACAGCCACTAGAGGATTTGGAGGCTGGATTAACCCTCATTATAAACATAGCAGTTTCTCTGAAACTGCTATGTTTATAAAAAAAAGGGTTAATCCTAGAGGTACCTGGCACCCAGACCACTTCATTAAGCTGAAGTCGTCTGGGTGCCTAGAGTGGTCCTTTAACAATGTTATATCCCCTGCGTATTAATCAGACAGCCAGTCCTGTTACTGCCAGGTTTGTTTAGCTAAGTGAAGCTAAATTTAAGAGGCAGCAATTGCTCGGAGCACCTGACTTGCAAAGTCTTCTAATTAAGATGCATTGGAAGTCTGTGATTGGACAGAGAAAGTTTGAGCAAGGTTATAAAGGGAGGGCTTGCAAAGGCAAACAAACATTATTCTTCTCATTTTAAAAGCATATTATTATAATATATTAACATTGCATTAGTAGAGGTTATTTTATCATATAGTCTCTATTTAATGCTATTAATTGTTAATGCCTGCATTTGTATAAGAGGGAGGCTGTTTAACAATAATTAGTTTAAACTACATCCAACCACATATCAAGTAATTTATTGTTCTGCTTTACTATGAGTTTAATTCACTATTTAGTTTCATTTGTGTTTTGTCCAAAATAACAAATTGCAGTTGTGTATATTTACCAATATTATGTAAATATCTGTCCTGCCAGTTACCAAGCCTAAATTCATAGACACACAAACTACACACTTGAAACTGTAGAAATCGTTTTTTTTTTTTTAATTTAATTGGAAATGTAATTTCATTTTTAAAATTTTATTTTTTTTCTTTGCCTTTTTAATTTAGCTCCTTGGCCAAGCAGCCCGAAATATGGTTATGCAAGAAGATGCCATTTTACATTCTGAAGATGTAAGGAAAACTGTTGTAAATATGAATAGATCTAATGTCAGTGTATTCCGCTTGATACCTATTGTGTGTATTTAACTTGAAAATTGCTGATAATGTTTGGCTATAGTTACTTGTGATTTTTATATTTTTGTTTTAATTTTTTTTTAAATTACAATCTTGCCTGTAAAATCTATAGGTTAGTAATGACCGATTAAAGACAGAGATGCATCATGGGAAGTGTACTTTAAAAATATTTGAAGGTGCCAAGAGTAGACATCGTTGGTGTCGGTTTTATTGTTTTTAGTTTTTATTCATTCAAGGGACACTATAGTCACCTGAACAACTTCAGCTTAACGAGGTTGTTCAGGTGAGAACTATAGCTCCCTGCAGCCTTTCTCATGTACCGTATTTATTCGAGTATAACGCGCACCCCTAATTTTCGATTAAAAATCGGTATAGGGGGCAGGGCCTGATTATCATGGAGGGAAGACGTGCCTAACTAGAGCTCCGCACTAATCCTGGAAAAATGGTTGAAAGGGCACCCCTGTCCCGCTACAAACCGCACCACAGGACCCCAAGCAACTTACCAGTCCTCTACCCTTACAGGAAACCAGTGATGCGGCCTGTGAGCGGACTACAGACGGCAGAATGCACCCGCGAGGACATGTGGCCTGGTGGGCACCAGGCGGGAGAGGCGGCCGATCTCCCAGCCTGGAGCCAACCGGAGACCAACTGCCACGAGCGGACACCCCGCAACCCCCCCCTTTGGTCCGGTGGGGGTGATCCCGGACCACCCATGAGGGTCCCCTCCAACACGAGAGAAACAACCGAGACATGGGCTGGAGAGGTGAGCGGCCAACCTAAAATGGCGGAGACCACGTGGCGGCCAGCAGACAGCCATGAGACACCACTAAGCTCCCTGTCCAGCATTGACAGGATTTTTCTAAACTTCTGGCTCAAGCTCGAACTCAGGCTGCAACAAAGCGCCCCACGACCACTCACTGTACGCCGCCCACCTCGACAAACGCCACGCGGCCCTCAGCACCAGCTTGCAGCTCAGACGGGGCCTAAAACCACTCAACGGCAAAGTAAGCACGCTCCCCTCTCGCGCAAAGCGGCGAGCAGGAGGAAACCGCAGAAAACGATCCCCAACCTCAAGCAAACACCCACCTCTTCACGGGAGATTCAATCCAGGCCCAGGGGCACGAACAACCGACCCCAACCACACTTGCTCACCCACCGCACCACAACGAAGCTGAGAGCATCAAAGGGGTGTTCCCCAAAGCACATAGCGCACCTACGGAGGGAGAAACCTCAAGTCCTAGCAAACACCAAACCGCATCGACATACCGGTATCCGAGATACACGCAGCCTGCCAAGCTTGAACCGGGTTCCCAATGAAGCCTGGAGCATACAGAGTGTCAAGTTATGGATCACTGGGACATTCAACAGCCAAGGAGGATGGAAGACGAAACTGGGGATAGGGTGAACTTTTCAGTATTTCAGTTACTGCTTTATTTTATGCATTTATTTTGTTTAACTGACATGCATCAAACCCTATCTGAACTGCTGACACTATGCTCTTACTTCTCATCTCATGTTCAGCCTACCTCCAATTCAGTGTTTTTCATTTTCACAATCCCATCACCCGTAGCCAAAATTGAGGTCCGCATATTAAGCTAAGATGCTAAAGTAGCTAGGTGGTTATATTCCTTTTCAAATCTGTGCATTCACCTCATGCTTCACACGGTTAACCCACTGGCACTGTACTTATCTAGCTTATCTATATCGACCTACTAATCGCCCTGCCAAACAAGCTTCTCCTTAAATACTACAGTCATGAGACAGGATGACTATACTGCTAGTCTTACTTTAAAAAAAAAAAAAAGTTGAGTAATGCTTTCTGTTTTTTGTTCACTTTCATTACAAGACCAAACCCAGCAGTACTATATCAATGCTAAAGAGTCCTAAGCACCATGTAGAGCATGTCAGATTTCTTTATTTTGATAAGCCTGACTCTGTTTACTCTTGATTTCATTTAAAACAAAAAAGTGCAGCACTTCTTAAATTGTTTAATACCAAGCTACAAACTTAAATGTAGATAAAGTAGCCATATAGCTAACTAGTCTAGCATGTTTATTGCAAACTAGCGAGGTCTGCTTCTTGAACCTAAACAACGTAAACCTATCCTGGCAACTTTCTTACCAAAAAATGTGCAGGATCTACTGTTTACCCTTATGTTTTAACTGTGTATACTACGCTAGAAGAATGCCTTTGGGGTACCTCTTAAGCATTTGTTACCATCGTACGCACTACAAAAATAAAGAATTAATTAAAAAAAGCTGGCCGCGGGTCTCGCGAGATTTACACTGGGGAGCTGGAGGAGCTGCAGGGAGGTGAGTAAACGCTTGCTGCCCGCCACCCCAGGACCGCCGGGCTTGTAATGAGCCCGGCGGTCCTGGGAGGTATTATCGGAGCACCCACTCCCTCCCTCTTCTGCTGGGCTAATATTTATTCGAGTATAACGCGCACCCCTAATTTTAGATTAAAAATCGGTACAAAATTTTGTGCGTTATACTCGAATAAATACGGTAAACACTATTTTCTGAGAAAATACAGTGTTTACATTAAAAGCTAGGAAAGCCTCCAGTTGCAATCACTCGGAGTGAACCAGAGGGACTTCGGAGTTGATGGAGGCATAATATGCCTCCATCCACTCAGATCGGCTGTCAGCAGAGCACAGGGCAGCACTGTGCACAGCATCCTGTGATTCAGTATCTCCCCCCTCTGTATGCAGACACTGAACTTTACTCATAGAGATTCATTGATTCAATTCATCTCTATGAGGAGATGCGGATTGGCCAGGGCTGTGTTTGAATCATGCTGGCTCTGCCCCTGATCTGCCTCTTTGTCAGTCTCATCTAATCCCATGGGGAAACACTGTGATTGGATCAGGCTACCACATGTCAGCAGACTGCTTGTTTTTTCCCGAGTCTAACAGCATGCAGAGTTACAGCTTCAGGCTTGAATACAGTAAGATTTTTACTATATTTATTGAGGCATGAGGGGCCCAGGGGGGCTAGATGGATGTTAACACTATAGGGTCAGAAATACATGTTTGTGTACCTGACCCTATAGTGATCCTTTAACCCCTTAAGGACACATGACATGTATGACATGTCATGATTCCCTTTTATTCCAGAAGTTTGGTCCTTAAGGGGTTAAAGGATTAGTGAAAACACCATGACCATGTCTGTGTTTTGAAGTGGTCATGGTGCAGGGAGTCTATATGTGAAACGCAGCACATGCAGAGATTTTTGATCAAGATTCCGGAGATGAAACTATTTTTCAAATCAGACACTGTTCCTCCATCCTACCTCTGTTCATCGGTCCGTCGCTCAGTGTTCCTACCCAGCCCAGAGCGAGGGCAACTGCCGCACATGCACTCTCGGCCCAATAATGCATCTCTACAAAAAGCATTTCATTAACTACAAATTGTTTGACGTAACTGGATGACATAAATGATGGCAAAACTTTGGCTACCGGGAGAACTTAGAGTAACTCTTAGAGTAACTCTTTCTTTTATTAATGTGCATGATTGAATTCCCCCCCATTTTAAGTTTATGTATGAGATTAGCTAATAATATATTGCGCAGTCTGGGGGAATGGCTTATTATTTTTTTTTGTATTAGTTATTCTGTGTTCCCACAAAATGCTAATAGACATCTTATTGACACACTTTGTTTATTGTCTCACCTTTTTAAATATGATTTCCTTGTTTCTATAATAGTTCCTTGGTGAAATGTTTTTTTGAAACTCATGGTGGCTTCTTCTGCAAGGAGCTGCATTAACAGAAACTATCGTGTTAGAGATACAAAGCTGCATTCCTTATATTATAGTGTCCTCTGCCCCCCCCCCCCCCACAAACCCACCCTTGCGGCAATGTTAATCCTTTAAACACTTTGCTTATTCCAGCACTGAGGTCACTCGCCACTGGCTCCATCTCCACTTCCGTCAGCGTTAGGGGAAAACCTTATGTGCTGGTGTAAGGTGTGTGTTACAGGGGTTTTAACCCTTTAATTTCTGTAAGGGGGTGTAAGGCAGAAGGACACTAGTGTTAAAAAAAATATCTTTGTATTCCGAACACTATAGAGTTCCTTTAATAACCCTTTGACTTATTCTTATTTATATGATCTGGTTTTCACAAAACTGAAAAGGAAATAATTGAATAAAAACATTTTTTGCAACTCTTCTGCAAATGATTGCTTTGTTTCACAGACATTCCTGTGAAATGTTAATGAGCATATTTTTGATTTAATGAATGACCTGCATATTGTACCCACAATCTTATAATACAGTAATACACACAGACAGCGAGTCATACTCAAACCGAATCATATACTGTAGTGGAGATAATTATTAATCTGATTTCGCCGATATCGCTTTTTTAAAATTTATGCTTACTTGATTTCCAAGAAGAATATGACCTCCGTGAAAAAAGTAGATCCCAGTAAAGAACAGATATGTCTGCTATTTCAGAGTGCAATCACTATCTTGGATATTTTACAGCACAGTGTAGTAAAATTGGATGTGGGCTGCAATTAGTGTTGGCCAGTGGGAAATCTAATATTAGGTAAGGGTTTGTTTTGTGATTTAAAGATCTACACCTGGTCATAAAACACAAACTCTATTGCCCCAGAAATCAAACAGGAGGTTAAGGTTTAAAACGTTATCCTGGAATATTGCATTGTGGTTTAAAGACGTGTTATCAGGGACAAAAGATCAGCATCAGTAATTGAATGCAGCGTCTGTTGAATTTGTGTGATAAAAATAGTTAATTAAAATATAATATAATAAAAAAAAACAGTTGATGGGGGCGGAGCTAAGCGGCCATGCCGAGCGGTCGCACTGGACATGAGCTCCGTGCAAATTCGCTCTTAAAACACCAAAACCAGCGCAAATTTGACCAAAGCGAAGGCTGGGAGACCCGGAGAAGGGAAACCTAGCGTTATAGCGCCAAGAGTCAAGCATCCCGACCGTAATCGGAGGCTCCTACCCGGGGATAGACCTGAGGCCTACCAGAGGCCTACCCAGATAAAGCGAGGAACTGCAGCCTATCACCTGGAAGTCTTCCCGGAATACGTTTCCCCCCCCCCCCCCCCCCACGCTGGAGAGGGATATCCCGGCACCTAAAGCGACGATTGAAACACAGAGGTGACAGACCTCCTGAGCCAACACGGCACCAGTAATCGCCAAGTCATTGGAAAGCAGCTAAAATGGCGGCCCAGCGAAGCACACAAGCCCAATCGACCATGAACCCCCTCGGGGATTTCGACCGACTGTGTGCAAACTTCTGGTTAATGCTGAGCGATCGCGGAATAGCCTACCATCTGGCCATGAAAATGGTGTCCAAATGGGTCTGTCCAGTGACCAGGCGGCGCCATTACAGTTATCTTCCGCAAGCACCTAAACAAGCGACCAGACCCTGCAAACTACGACAAGCTCAAGGGCGGGAAACAACGCCATACCGCATGGGCAAATTCCATGGCCCCCACACTCGAGAGAACACGACGGCTAAGATGGCCTCCCACACAAGCTACTCACCAGCTCCAAAAGCAGGCGCACAGCAAGGGTCACATCCACCCCTCCACAGCACAGCCGCAAAACGGAGAGCTGCCTCACCGCCCAGCACCTTCCTACGAGACCCAGAGACGTCAAGCCTTCGCACTCCGGGAAGCTGGCACCAAATACACCGACCACCACTGGGAGCACACTCGCAACCCCAACACGGCATCGGTTGATCCAGCAGAGACTTGGACTTAACACCAGGCACAGTACCCACTATAACTCAGCATCACATACCCCACACGAACTCCCACGAAACTCAGTTGAGAACGTTATGTGTACCCACAGTTTTAGGTCTCTCTTTTCTTTTTAGGCGGCCATTGTTGGCCCTTGACACGCAGCGAACCAGCTTACCATTCAGTTTAAAGCATACCCATAGCATGAAAATGCAACACGAGCCCCAGCATAACATACAGCTTAAACCTGTAGACACAAACTGACGGGTTTCTCTTGCATATATCTAGTCGTTACACTTAATGAGAAATGTGCAGTTTCCTCAGGATATATTGAGTTGTAACTTTACGTCTTTGCTAGTTTCACAAACTGTAGCAGCATGTTAAAAGTATACCAATAGCTATGAGAGTATTACCCTATCTAATCTGTAAATAGTTTGTTCTTGCTAAATGATATGTGATATGTTAATACTAGACGTTTCTGATTCCATTATGCATCAATATAGCCAAAATATGCACTACTTAAAAGACGCACCCAACCCATAATTCAATATGTGTCACTTCTTGTGGACTTAATCTTGTAATAACCTATAACAAATACCAAAGCAACTAGAAAATTGTACCTAGCCTGTAGTAACCTTACTAAACCTATTCTTCAGCGTTTGACAAATCATCTACTAACAAAAAAAAATGTGCAGATTTAACAATGCCACTTCAATGTATCACCCTGTAACAAATATTGCCTGTTTATGCTGTTGTGGCATACCTGAGCAGCTTGTATTTTACGTTTGCACTACAAAAATAAAGAATAAAAAAAACAAAAAAAAACAACAGTTGATAGTCAAAAAGTTATTCAGCGTGAACTAGAGATTAGTAATGTAGCTTGCTGTACTGCTCATGTGTCAATTCTGTCAAAATATGGATGCCATTGTGTGGCTGAGCATATCACATGTAGTGGTTATCAAGCTTGGACTACACATTCAAGACCCAAATAGCCAAGCCAGATAAATAGCTGAGTTGTCAATTCACTGTTTAGTAAATAACCTCTGTGCCAGGATTGCAGTATCGCCGAGCCATGAACCATTCAATTCAGTCAACCTTAAGGTAAGGCACTAAGCAGGACAGGAGAGCATAATGTGTCATTGGTAAAGTATTTACTTTGCCCCAAAATGCCAAGTCCTGGCAGGACTATCCCTCTAAGCCTGGGAACTTCCACTTACTGTTTTCATGAAAGGGGGAATCCCCTTGTAAAATGTATGAAAAAGTACCTTGCATGACAATAACAATAAAACCGTACTTGTGTAACCAGAAGGAGCCTTGTTTCTAACCAACTCTTCCTTTCTTTTTCAGAGCCTCAGAAAAATGGCGATTATAACGACTCATCTACAGTACCAGTAAGAAGCTCCTTGATTTCCTTTTCATTTATGATGTTGTCAATTACGGATGATTTCTTTATATCAATGCTTTTTCTTTTCTTTCTCTTATAGACAAGAGGCTATTCAGAAAAAGTAAGTCAATTTTTCATTCTATATCGTTGTACTTGTAGTACCCACGTACAGCTTGCTGTATTAGTTATGGTTTCAGCACTTTCACACATCACAAAGAATAAAAGAAACTGCTCTGTAGGTTTCAAGTTACACGAGACACACACAACATGGATGAAATTGCTGTCCCGGGTCTGAAGGTCTGTCTTTAGCAGTGTTTTTTTTGTTTGTTTTTTTTTTTCCTCGGTTTTTATTTTCTATGGTAATTTTTTTTTCAACAATAGATTGTACAAGTTGTCATACTTAACTGAAAGGGGCTTTGGTATGCAGCAATTTTTAAATTCTTTATTTTCTCTTGTGCATGGTATAACAGTAGCTTGGTCAGCCACAATAGCAGTCACAAGCGGTATAATAACAGACATATTAAACATAACGTGGCATATAGATAGGCAGCACATTTTTGTGTTTGTATGTTATAGTATGTGCTAGACAGATTATGAAGTTTGCATATATATGAGCATTCTTAGCTAGCTCAATGCGTTTAGAGTATGCTAGGCAGATTAACAGTGCTTCATCTATGTGCGTGCGAGCGAAGACATAGTGTGTTTCATGCAGTATCACGCTTTAGTGTGTTATAATTCTAGCGTTCAAACGTATTTACAATATGGTAAGGTTTTAACTACTATTACATGTGTAAAGCATTGCATCTCGTGGTTCCATATACTGCGCAACATGGAACTCACGATTACTGTAGGTAAGTCCTGGTTGTTTATCCGACGCCCGAAGCGTGTAGGGTGTCGCTGGTATGGTGGCTGTTAAGCTGATCTCCGGTGATGTCTCCCCGCCAGACCTCTCTCTCGCTGGACCCCCATGGACCGGGTGCTGTAGCGCGGCTGCGGAGAGTTGCAGGCTCAGTATGGCCGCATGGCTCGGTGTTTCTGTTACATGGGTCCGCTCCAGTAAGTCTCTTCATGATGTGCAGCCTCTTATCCGCTTGTGTTGCAGCATTGGTCGGGGAGAGGTAGTTGGTGCTGCGCTGGTAGCCGGGATCGAGGTCAGACGCTTTTTTCGCGTGCGTCACTTGCTTTAGGGTCCCTGTGTTGCTTGTGTGCGGGTGGGAGCGTGTGTTTCTCAGGGCCCTCTGGTATCTGATTTGCCTGACGGTCTCGCCGCTGGTCTTATCCACGAGGCCACCGTTAGGTCAGCTTGTCGGTGGGTTTCCCCTCGGCTTTGCAGGGCTTTCCTGAGGCCTGCACATAGCTGGTCAAACAAATCCATAGGGGATATGTGTGCTTTAGAGCGATTGCTCCGTTTTGTAGGTCTAGGCTGGGCGGCCATTTTAACTGTACCTTGTGGGTCTGTTGCCCCGCCATGACTTGTGGCTGTGTTGCAGGCGTTCCTTGCTGGTCTGTGTGGCCAGAGTTTGTGGACCGGGGGACGGGGGGACGGGACTCTTTGTATTCCTGCTGGGGGTTCAGGCAGGGGACGGGAGACCGGCCGTCTCTCCCGCCCAGAGCCGTCACCAGGCCGCAGCCTCGCTGTCTCATCTTGGTCGGGCGGCATTCCGGTTTTCGGTATCGGAACGCTCCGCCCGTCTTTCACTTTGATTAAGCCCCTGTTTGGTGCGGTTTGTGGACGGCAGGAGTCCCGGTAAGACGCTCGGGAAGGTAGATTGTTAGGGAGCTCCTGCATAGTGCTGCCGTCCGCTATGCTTGTCAGGCCCCGCCCCCCCGGTATGCAGCAATTTGTGGTGATACCTCGATTTAAAGGGAAACTCCAGTGCCAGGAAAACAATCCGTTTTCCTGGCACTGGAGGGTCCCTCTCCCTCCCACCCCCCAATCCCCAGTTGCTGAAGGGGTGAAAACCCCTTCAGTCACTTACCAGGGGCAGCGACAGGTCCCACGTCGCTGCTTCCTCCTCCCCCGCCGCTCCTCCTTCTGGTTACGTCGGCCGGTGGGCGAGACTGATCTCGCCCGCCGGCCGAGGAGACCTAATGCGCATGCGCGGCAATGCCGCGCATGCGCATTAGCGCACCCCATAGGAAAGCATTGAAAATGAATTTCAATGCTTCCCTATGGGGAATAGAGCGACGCTGGAGGTCCTCACACAGCGTGAGGACGTCCAGCGACGCTCTAGCACAGAAAACCTGTGCTATGAAGCAGGAAATGTCCTCTAGTGGCTGTCTAATAGACAGCCACTAGGGGAGGACTTAACCCTGCAAGGTAAATATTGCAGTTTTAAAAAAACTGCAATAATTACACTTGCAGGGTTAAGGGTAGTGGGAGTTGGCACCCAGACCACTCCAATGAGCTGAAGTGGTCTGGGTGCCTGGAGTGTCCCTTTAAGGGATTCTTAAAGGACACTATAGTCACCAGAACCACTAGAGGTTAATTTAGCTGTTTTGGTGTCTAGTGCTTGTCCCTGCAGGCTTTTTAATATAACCACTGCGTTTTCAGAGAAAAGGCAATGTTTACCTTGCTGCCTACTTACACCTGTAGGTGCAGTCACTTAGATGGCCACTAGAGATGCTTCACAGTGAACAGCACTGACGTTCTACATGGAGACGCTGTACGCTTCCCACAGACATGCATTGATTCACTGCGCCACTATGAGGAGATGCGGACTGGTGCAGCACGTTTTTCTGCTGCACATGTCCAATAGCCTCCCAACGCTTTCCTATGGGGAACCATTGCATTGGCTGAGATTAATTAAGATTGATGATCTCGGCCATGGAGGCAAAACCAGCCACGGCAAAACTGGAGCGGCAAGGGAGAAAATGTAAGTAAAATCACCTTTCAATTCTACAGAGGGGGGACCGGACACCTAAGCAGTTAGTTTAACACTAAAATGCCAGGTATATATGTTTGCATTCTTGACAGTATAGTGTTTCTATAATATTATATTGTTTTTCCCTTATATTTAACAAATATGCGTTTTGAGGGCTAAAAAATAACATTTAAATGTTAAAAATCGACATTTATTTATTTAACCATTTTATTTTTCTTTCTACTGTGTAGTGTTGAACAGTCGACAAACCTCCAGGACCAGCTGCGGCATCTATTGAAATAGGAAGAATGTTATAAATAGTACTAGCATCACGGAGGACGTATCGCAAATTGTTTGCTTTTCGGTGCAGATATAGATTCCACTTTCATCGCAGCATGTGTTGGCTATTACTTAAAGAAACACTCCGAGCACCATAACAACTTCATTGAAATTAAGTTGCTAAAGTGCCAGGAGGTCCCTGGCACTGGCTCACCTTAAGGGTGACTGGCTGAGAGGCAAGGAGAAGAGCACAAACTTTGTGGTTAATCCGTTTGACAATGGTTTAACACCTTAAGGTGAACCAGAGATCTCAGAAGATCATTTAGATGAAGTTGTTATGGTACCTAAACTGTCCCTTTAAAGGAAACACACCTTTTTCCTCATTTTTATTTACAGTGTTCTAAATTGCTTGTTGTTTACAGAGTCAGTGGATTTAAACATGATACGTTCCCATCACCGGCATCATCTACAAAATGAAGACCTAACATCACTAACTCATACTGTATTTAAATATTTTCCTTAAAAGTGGAAGAGCCTTATACGAATATAACTTGTTAAAATGAATTGCTTTGTCTATGTATAAAGATATGTATATTTGGATTTGTAAAATAAATTGCACTTTTGTAATTACAATTAAAAATGTATTTTTATTTGCGTTTACTGGGGGCCATATGCTGTAAGGGAGAGATTTGCAATTCACACAGATCCATTCCTGTGCAGAATGCTGAGAATCGTTTGGGTAACCTGCAGAGACACCTTCACAAATTCAGCACTCAAGTTGCACAAATCCTTTGATAGGAGAAATGCATCTCCCCCATCCTGCTACTTAAAAAAATAAATATATATATAAATCTTGATAAAGACCTGCGGGTCGAAACGTCGATTTTGTTCAAACACTGATAAAATCTACTAAACAAGTCCTCTGGAGTGCTCTTCTCATCATTTTATATATATATATATATATATATATATACACACACAGAAAACTATTTACTAAAATGCCATATGTACGGGTTTATTTATCACAGTGCTTCAAAGGTATGAAACGTCTAGCAATGTGTGTTTATGAGTTGATCAAACTTCCATATCAATATAAACTCAAACAGGATCAATTGTGTGTCCAAATGTAATTATAAATTGCGACATTCTATTATAATCCACAAAATTGCAGTTAATATATTTCCAAAGTCTCAAGGCACATTCAGAGTTAAAGGAACCCCGCTCTGCCTGGTTTCTAAAATAATAAAGCAGTTTTACTTATAATTTCTTCCTCCCAACACTGGTTTCCATGCTGCCATCCCACCTCCAGAGCTGTGATCATTAAGACTGATGATCCCAGCCAATCAAGGCAAGTGCTCATGCATAGCAAAATGTTACACTGCACCAATTTCATTGCTTTTTGGACACAAACGTGCCTCTGGTGGCTGTCAGAGTGACTCTAGAGACATTTAAACCCTGCAATATAAATATTGCTATTCCTCCAATATGGCAATGCTTTATATTGCAAGGATAAAACAACCGGATCATGAAGTGTTCTAGATTCTTATAGTGTCCCTTTAGGCAAGAAAATTTGGCTATATGGAGACTGCTGAATAAATTATCCCTGGAAATGTCCCAATTCCATTCTAATAAATGTAGACATTTATCAAAAAAGGGGAAGTCCCTGTATTTGAAGAGTTATCATGAGTTAAATATCTCCCCTGCTGAATGTTCCGTGGCCATTGACACAGGGATATATTTACTTAATAGGCCATAGCAAACCTTTGGTCAAAATCGCAACGTCAGAAAACAAAGTTTGTCTCTTTGTCTAGATTATTTTAGCCTGACATTTACAGGATTATTCAATAAAGTGAGAATTCAATGTGAAATTTAAATTTAAGGCCACAGTAGACAAAATTGAAGCATAGCTGACTTATGGAATTATTCTAGTTTGGCTAATTTGACCTTACATTTGTAATTCACTTTGATTTCTCACTTTAGTATATAACCCTGTTAAAATCCCTTTGTCAACTCACTATAATTCAAAATTTAGTAAATAACGCCTGCAGTGATTTTATTAATTAGTCTGTCAGAATTGGATTTTGTACTCCTGTTTTCTCCCACTCTGTGACCGCCTCCATTACTAAGAATCAATCTTGATGATCTCAGCCAATTCAATGCTTTCCCGTAGGAAAGGAATCAGAGGTACTGCGCATGCATGGCACAACGCCGTCCTGCGCCAATCAGCATCTCCTCATAGAGATACATATAATTCTCTGAAAATGCAGCCTTTATGTTGAAAAGCCTGCAGGGCCATGCTATAGATACCAGAACCACTATATTGTCCCGTTAATTCCCTACAATTAAGTTTAGCAAACACACCATATATGGCTTATCCCCTTAAAGGGACAGTATAGTCACCTAGACCACTTCAGCTCAATAAAGTGGTCTGGGTGCCAGGTCCCTCAGGTTTTAACCCTTCACATGGAAACAGCAATTTCAGAGAAACTGCTATGTTTACATAGCAGGGTTAATCCAGCCTCTAGCGGCTGTCTTCCTGACAGCCGCTAGAGGCGCTTCTGCGACGCTGGATGCAAAATTCGCATCCAGCGTGCAGAACGTCCGTAGGAAAGCATTGAGAAATGCTTTCCTATGTACTGTTATTATTATTATTGCCATTTATATAGCGCCAACAGATTCCGTAGCGCTTTACAATATTATGAGAGGGGATTTAACTATAAATAGGACAATTACAATTAAACTTACAGGAACAATAGGTTGAAGAGGACCCTGCTCAATCGAGCTTACATTCTGTTAGAATGCGCATGCGCATTCCGCTCCACTCGGGAGCTGACGTCGGCTGGGGAGGAGAGGTCACCAGTGCCGAGGGAGCCCGGCGCTGGATTAAGGTAAGCTGCTGAAAGGGTTTTAACCCCTTCAGCGCCACGGGAAGTGGACCCTGAGGGTGAGGGTCCCCCAAAGATGACATAGTGTCAGGAAAACAGGTTTGTTTTCCTGACACTATAGTGATCCTTTAAGTGTGAATTACTGGAAATTCATACCGTTTATTCACTAAACAATGTATTTCTAGTGAGTTGAAATACAATTTGCAAACTTGAAGCCAAGATGCCATACTGTAAATATAACTGAATTGGGGGAATTTTCACAAAAATAATATAGCTAAAATAAAACCATAGCTAAATTTCTCTTTTCTGGCAAAGTAGTCTGGTAGATGTAATTGTACACCAGATGAGATCTCCCCTTTGCCCATCCCTTGTTATACAGTAAACACAGCATCACATTGAACTTACAGCAGGCAGTGGGAGGAGGATTTAGTGAGTAAAGTCCCCAATGTACAGTGCATTCTGGGTAACAAGGAAGCGCCATATTTGTTGATGGAACAGCAACATGTCACAGTGCAGGTCAGTGCTGTTTTAGCCCTTCTTGTTAAAGGCGTTTTGATACTGAATAAGTGTTTGGCAGTTAAGGGGCAGCTTTATACTGGGCTAGTTTTCTTACATGTACATAGAGTGACAGACAGTCTGTATTAATTAATCTGTGTTAATTATGTAATTTACTATCAAGACTAGAGAGAGACAGAGAGGGGGAGCCAAGGATTAGCAGGTCTGAAAATTGATGAATGGTAAGTGGTAAGGAGCTTCCATCTGCTGTTTGTTATCACAGAGATACATTTACCAAAACAACCCATTCCCAGTGTTCCTTTATGAGACCAGTGGCTACACATGTATCTGTCTGTCTGCAATACTTGGACTGGCTTTAAGCAAGTCCCAATCTGGATGGCTAAATGCCAAACTTGTTTTGCTTATAAACCAGCATTTATTGCTTATATTTAATAAATTGCCAATATTCAATAAATGGATTCTAGCCCAAATTAACTATTGCTGACAGCTGGATGTCTGGCTGAGGATAGTTGGAGTTGCATTGGAAATTGGAAACCAACAATTTACCTACTCCTGTCCCCATACAAAACAAAGGACACATGGGCTTGTGATTTATGTCAAACCTAATGTCACAGATACAATAAGTTGTTTTTCATAAGCAGACCATGATGATGGCATGAACCGTCTGTTTCTTAATTGATTAGATATTTTAAAAGTTTTTATTTGATGATCCATAGAATATTATCTTTATTTATTTTTTTGTATAAAGAACCAGTTGTAATAATTCTTGTAACTAGTGCCGCAGCCAAAGTATTTGAGTCACTCAGAACACAGTACTAATTATTACATTCATACCTTAGTAAAAGCAGGATAGAGGAAAGTCCCTTTCTCACAAAACAAGCTCATCGTATATATTATATTATAAATAGTGATGTCCCGAACAGTTAGCCGGGAACCGTTCGCCGGCGAACATAGCGTGGTCGGTCCGCCCCCTATTCGTCATCATTGAGTAAACTTTGACCCTGTACCTCACAGTCAGCAGACACATTCCAGCCAATCAGCAGCAGACCCTCCCACCTCCATGACGAATAGGGGGCGGACCGAACATCGCGCGTGTTCGCGACCGCGAACACACTATGTTCGCCACCGCAAACACGCTATGTTCGCCGGCGAACGGTTCCTGGCGAACTGTTCGGGACATCACTAATTATAAAAGCTGTTTTATTCCTCGAAAGGCACTCCCTAAAGCGGTAATGAACAATTTTGAAATGTCTCCTAACACAATACAGAAGGTTAATAAGTAAAGAGTAACTTGTCAGGAATTTAAATACAAATTAACATTTAAGAACAAAATAGTGGAATTAAAAGTTGTCAAATTCACCTATTTCTGGCCTACAATCACAGCAGTGTTGCGTTTGTGTGAAGTTGTATAGATGGCCATTCAATTCTGGTATCGTGTCTTTGGATAGCAGACAGTGATGATGGCATTGAATACCATTTATCCTTTAGGGATAATAGATCACAAATAAGTGTTTTTTTGTTTTATTTTGTTTTGTTTTGTTTTTTAAATAAATTTGATTCTGCGTTCAAGTTCTGTCGTAATGTGTAACTAGTGTCGCAGCAAAAATATTCTGTTCCTGCTATACTTTTATGAAGACAAAGATACAGTCTCTACGACCACAAACAAGTTCACTAAATGCATTTCGTGTTGCTGATTTTAATGTGTCAAGTGCCTTCAATGGGAAATTTAAAGTAAATGTCTAGACCCACTTCCTATCTTGCCTAAATATATCACAGGAGTTTATCGACTAAGCTCTAAATTAATAGAATCATAAAGGCAAACTATAGGCTAAAATAACCGCTTTGATTATACCAAAAATGAAGATTTATGTCAAATCAGCTATTTTAACTCTACGGGTTATTTACTAAAGTGAGCATTCGCAATGAATTTAATATTTAACCCCTTAATGACCAAACTTCTGGAATAAAAGGGAATCATGACATGTCACACATGTCATGTGTCCTTAAGGGGTTAAGGCCAAACTGAAAAATGTGGCTGGCTTAGAATATGTTTCCAATTCAGCTGTTATGGCCTTAAAGGGACACTATAGTCACCAGAACAACTACAGCTTAATGTAGTTGTTCTGGTGAGTATAATCATTAATTTTCATGCAAACACTGCCTTTTCAAAGAAAAGGCAGTGTTACATTGCCCCTAGGGACACCTCCAAGTGGCCACTCCTCAGATGCCCACTGGAAGTGCTTCCTGGCTCGGTGCTGCACAGTAGGCAGCATTGCTGTTCAGTGTCTCCACGCTCTGCATTAGGATGCTGAATTTTGCTTATAGAAATGATTCAATGCATCTCTCTGAAGAGGTGCTGACTGGCCAAAACAGCGCTTGGCCCCGCCCCATCCCACCTCCTAGCCGATTTTAGCCAAACCAATGCTTTCCCCATGGGAAAGCATTGGATTGGCAGAAAAATCGTCAATTCTGATGATGTCATCAAGGAGGCAGATCGGGCGGGGCCAGCGCCGGCAGACCCGCACGGCGCTGGAAATAAGGTGAGTTTTTATTCCTTTTAAGGGGACTGAGCCACCTACATGGTGGGTTTAGCACTATAGGGTCAGGAATACAGGTTTGTGTTCCTGACCCTATAGTGTTCCTTTAAATGTAAAATTTGCTTTGAATTCTCAGTTTAGTGAATAACTCTGTAAATGTTGCAATTTGGTTTCAGTTCTTTAACCCCTTAGTGACGGCGGACATACCTGGTATGTCTGCGGCAAATTTGATCGCTTCCAGCCGCTCTAACTGTACTGCAGCAATGCCTCGATGTCGAGGCATCCTGCAATACCTCCCCTGACTGCTGGGCCGCCGGCAGTGTAGCAGAGCATCGGAAGCCATCAGGCAGGCTTCCAATGCTCTTCCTGTGTGTTGAGTACCTTGAGGGGTCAAGGCACTCAGTAAAAATCATATAGTAAAAAAAAAAAAAGTTAAAAAAGAATATTTCAGTAAAAAAACAACAACAAAAAAACAGGACCTCGAACGTACCTTCTACGTCCAAGGTATTCCTAATTACGTACCTGATCGTCACTGTTCCCTCACCGGCGATTGGTCTTCCTCTTCATCTAGGGGACAGACAGTCCCCCCACAGTAAATTAGGACCCCGTGGGCCATGTGACGTCACATGGCCGCAATAGGTGTCCATAGTGTTGCCTGCAGGGGTCTGCCTGAACTGACAGGCAGTCCCCATGCTGGTGAAAAAGGTTTAAAAAAAATAATATATATCTTATATCTATATGTAATATGTATATATATCTTATATATAATGTATTTGTTTTATTAATATATACATATATTAATGTAAAATTACACACGTGTGTGTGTGTGTGTATATTATAATAAAAAATAATAACTTAAAAATTTAAAAATTATATATATATATGTGATTTTATTCTATCTGTATTTTGATATCAATATATATTTATATCAAAATGCACTTAGAATTACATTTTATATATATATATTTATATATATATATATATATTAAAATAATACGAAAGATACATAATTACATAAATAATTTAATAAATATACACGTAGACTTCAAATATAAAAATATGTACGGTATATATATTTAAATTCTATGTGCATATTTTATGTAATATTTTTACATAATTAAGTAATTTTATTGATTGCAATTTGGCGGCCTGCCTGACAACCCAGGCAGAAAGTCCAGAGAATTTAATTTGCTAGCACCATATTTAACCCTGTAACTTTCCAAAACACCCTAAAACTTGTACATAGGGGGTACTGTTTTACTTGGTAGACTTCGCTGAACACAAATATTAGTGTTACAGCGATGATATTGTCAGTGAAAGTGACGTTTTTTGCATTTTTCACATACAAACGGCACTTTCACTGATGATATCATTGTTGTGATACATTTTACTGTTTTGAAACACTAATATTTGTATTCAGCAAAGTCCCCTGAGTTTAACAGTACCCCCATGTACAGGTTTTATAGTGTTTTTGAAAGTTACAAGGTCAAATATAATTCTTGATTTTCTGTTTTTTTCACATTGAAAATTTCCAGATTGGTTATGTTGCCTTTGAGAGTGAATGGTAGCCCAGGAACGAGAATTACCCCCATGATGGCATACCATTTGCAAAAGAAGACAACCCAAGGTATTGCAAATGGGGTATGTTCAGTCTTTTTTAGGAGCCATTTAGTCACAAACACTGGACAAAGTTAGCATTCATCATTGTTTTTTGCATTTTTAACACACAAATATAAATGCTAACTTTGGCTACTAAAAAAGACTGGACTATGATACCCATATTGAATACCCTGGGTTGTCTACTTTAAAAAAAATATGTACATGTGAGGTGTGATTCTGAGGTGAGATTTCTGACAGATAATAGTGTTACAATGTCACTATTGATACATTTTAAAAATATATAATTTGAAACTGCAATGTCCTACTTGTACTTATAGCCCTACAACTTGGAAAAAAAAAAAAAAGCTAAGAACATGTTAACATTGGGTATTTCTAAACTCAGGACAAAATTTAGAAACTATTTTGCACGAGTGTTCTTTGGCGGCTGTAGATGCATAACAGATTTTGGAGGTCAAAGTTAGAAAAGGTGTATTTTTTTTTAATTGTGTCATCATATTTTATAAATTATTTTTATAGTAAATTATATGATGTGATGAAAATAATGGTATCTTTAATGGTACAGTAAATGAGTAAGAGGAAAATTACAGCTAAACTCAAACACCGCAGAAATATAAAAAGAGCCCTGGTCCTTAACAGTGCAGCGGCATATACTGGGTCCCTGTTCGGCAGAAATGCTTGCAGTTCAAGCGCAGATCCAGAACCTAATCTTGGGAGGGGCACTGGTAAATTATTTAAAGAAACCACCCAGGCACAATAACCACTACAGCACTTTGTAGTGGTTATGGTGCAATATGTGAGGGGTGTAGTGTGCGTGTGCGTGAGGGGCACAGTGTGTGTGTGTGTGTGGGGGGACAGGTTGTATGAGGGGCACAGTGTGTTTGTCGGGCAGATTGTGTGAGGGCTACAGTTAGTTTGTGTACAGAGTGGCAGTGTGTGTCTATGGGGGGGAGCTATGTGTGTGTATGGAGGGGCAGAGTGTGTGTGTGTATCGGAGGTAATGTGTTTATGTATGGGGGGCAGTGTGTGTGTGTGTGTGTGGGAGGGAGCAGTGTGTGTGTGTATGTAAACTCAAACACCGCAGAAATATAAAAAGAGCCCTGGTCCTTAACGCTAAGAAATTTTAAAAATAGTCTGGTCACTAAGGGGTTAAAGTGGCTGGATTACCTCCCTCTCCAAACAAAATTGAGAATGTCATAAAGATTAAATCATTATGGAATACTCACTTTGACTGTGTTGGGATGTCACTAATATTTCAACACAGACTAAAGATATACTGGGACAAATTAGGGACTTTTATCTACTGATCTATTTAGACTCCTGGGGTCTTGCACGCGTGAGCACTTATGTGGCTTCCTGGCAGGTGGAGGGCCAGGAGCTGCAGAGTATTCTGGGGAAAAACATGTCCGTAAGTAAAACCTAACTTTCACTGCATCTTGGCCACCATACAGCAAGCACGGTCTGAGATCAAGCCTTGGACCAACAAAGGAAGAAGTTGGGCAGAGTGATTGGCCATGTCTGTAAAAGTTTTGGGGTGAAACTGGTAATTAATGTCCTTCAGTTTTGGGATGAACAAGGTCACTGTAAGGAGGTCTCAATCGATACCTGTAGTGACCCTCCATCTGCAGGGACTAGATTTAGTGGTCCAAGCTGAATAATCAAATATGATTGCTGTCACATCTCACATCTCATGGATATAGCATGGCCCTACCACTCTGTTCAGAGGACCAGAAGCAGCACGTGAACTCGGCAGGACCCAGGTGTTCCTTTCATTTCTGTAAATCTGTCTACTCACGCTCAGTCACTTAGATAAGAATTTGCTAAGTCATACTGACAGGGTGTTTGCTAAACCTGGAATTATTGGGAATTGCAAATGACCAAGTTAGCTGAGCTGGGAATATAGACAAGTTTCAGACTGTGGATATTTTGTTTTAAAACTATAACCTAACCCCCCATTAATATGGGAAAATAAAATGTGCAAACACTTGCAGGATCTCGGTGTTCTGGTCAGCATACAGCCAGCACTCATATCACGTACATTACATACAGCTAGAATGTTAGAGTCGATTTTATGGTAAAATTATCTAAAAATTGGGTGTTAGGTATCTGTACAGGGACTGTGAGGGGCACAATTTCAGTGCTTGCCGTAGGCGCTATCTTTAGAAGATACGCCCCTGTACACACCAAAACTGCTTCATTAAGCTAAATTTGTTTTGATGCCTATAGCATCCCTTTGTTTTTTAGCTGAAAACCGGGGATCACTATAACATATATGGTGCTCTAACAATACAAAGGTGTATCATTGGAGTTGTAGTTTGATGAGATGTGAAAAGTATCATTCAGAGAGCTTCTAGAAAAATATACTTAAAACAGTGGTTCCCAAACTTTTTAGGTTCAAGGCCCCCTTAATATTTTAATATGTTTCAAAGGCCACTTTGAGTAACTTTGTTGTGGTTATGGTGCAATATGTGAGTGGTGGAGTGTGTGTGTGAGGGGTGCAGTGTGCGTGTGTGTGATGGGTGCAGTGTGCATATGTGTATATGGGGCAGCTTGTGCGTGAGGGGTACAGTGTGTGTGTGTGTGTGGGGACAGGTTGTATGAGGGGTACAGTCTGTTTGTCGGGCAGTTTGTGTGTACAGAGTGGCAGTGTGTGTCTATGGGGGGGGGGAGCTATGTGTGTGTATGGAGGGGCAGAGTGTGTGTGTGTATCGGAGGTAATGTGTTTATGTATGGGGGCAGTGTGTGTGTGTGTGTGTGGGAGGGAGCAGTGTGTGTGTGTATGGGAGGAGTTATTGTGGTGTTGGGTCTGTGGGGGTGGGAGGGCAAATTCATGAATATATATATATTTTTTCTTAATTAAAAATAATACTTTTCAAATCCCCCCGCCTGCTTAACTTTGTCTGGGATGGGGGACATTTCCTGCAATCCCTGGTGGTCTGGTGGGGAAGCCCTGGTGGTTCCAATGGTCAGTGTGAACTCTAGCAGCCTCAGGAGCTGCTAGAGTTTACTCTCGCGAGATTTGGAGCATTATTGTAGTAACCGCGGCAACGCTCCAAGCTCGCAAGAGGAGAACCCGGAGGAGCTGCAAGTTAGAGCTCCCCCGGGTCCTCTCTCACTCCCTCCCCTGCCGGCTGTCAGCATTACACTGCTAGCGGGCCAGAGAGGGAGTTCTCTGCAGAGCCGACAGGGGAGAGGGAGGCACAGTTCCCGGTGCTATCATCATAGCACTGGGAAAATCTCTTGCGTCTCCCCTGTTGAGAACCGCTGACTTAAAACAAGGCAAAATATGTTTTAAATGCTGCTAGTGAGAATTGCAGGAGTTTGTCAGTGCTCTTTCCAGGAATTTAAACTCATAGTGGCAGGTAATCTACATCACCCATCGTGAACAGATAAGACTTTGGTAAAACAAGAAAGGAAAATAAATAGACCGCACCCAAGGAATATGAATAAGGTGATATACGTACACAAATATGTATGAATGATATACACTTTGGACCTCAAGAGAAAACAAAAATGATAATAATAGTGCAGTACAGTATGTACAAAACGATAAGTGACGTGTGATCTGTGATGATTACACTCACATTTGTTTGAGCTATATCAGAGTTCAGCTGTATCAGCGCCTGTATTTAACAATCCCCGTCTAAGGATATAGGTAGGTGCAGATGTCCAAATGGCTCAGATGAATAGCAGTTCATATATGGGAATAAATACAAAAATATGTGCTCCAATGGTGAAATAAGTATGCTAAAATATATATCGAATAAAAAGGATATCGTACTCACATTTACTAGAGCAGAACTTGCTCTAGTGTGTATAGCGTTGATGCTATAACCCGACCCAGGGATATCCTGGTACCAGGAAGGGAAGTTTGGAAAAATGAAAAGTGTAAATATAGATCTAAAATACACTATTTATTTATCAAACATAAAAAGCGATAAGAACAATAAAAATAAACTTCTTATCGTTATACGCTATACACATTAGAGCAAGTTCTGCTCTAGTAAATGTGAGTACGATTTTTTATTCTATATATATTTTAGCATACTTATTTCACCATTGGAGCACATCTTTTTGTATTTATTCCCATATATGAACTGCACACTGCTATTCATCTGAGCCATTTGGACATCAGCACCTACCTATTTCCTTAGACGGGGATTGTTCTGTCCAGGCGCTGATACAGCTCAGCTCTGATATAGCTCAAACAAATGTGAGTGTAATCATCACAGATCACACGTCACTTATCATTTTGTACATACTGCACTGCACTATTATCATTGGTGTTTTCTCTTGAAGTCCAAAGTGTATATCATTCATACGTATTTGTGTACGTATATCACCTTATTCACATTCCTTGGGCGCGGTCTCTTTCTTTTCCTTTCATGTTTTACCACTCACAAGGTTGGGAATCCTTGTATTAGTTACTGCAGCACGTTTTTATATACTGCAGGGGTAGGCAACCTACGGCACTAGTGCCATGGACGGCACTCAAGGTGTCTTTGCACGGCACTCAAGGCTGCTACAGCCAAACAGGCTCTGGCCTATCAGGAGCGCCAGTGAAACTTCAGATATCTGCTAATACGAAAAGGCGGTGAAGGACAATCCTCAATTTATGCATTGCAGATCACTTCCTCCCAACACTTGTGAATGGGAATCCACAATGTAGTAGAGCAGCCTGCAGCTGCTGTTTCAGCTCCTGTCCTTGACCTGTACCTGGCCAGCTTGGTCCCCACTGGAATCCAGGGAAGCCACCCACACTGCTAGATTTACACAGAAATGCACAATAACCCTCCCCTCATAAAATAATACTAACAGCCCACAAACAAACATATATACAATCCGCACAATGATACAAAGCAATTACAGTATGTGACAGACCCCTCTGTCCTGGAACTATGCTCTATTCCGTTGCCTTCGTCTATGTTAACCGCAGCTTAATTGGTGAACGTTGGGAGGTCGCTGTTCGTGTAACTCCCACATGGCGGTAGTCATTTTAAAGTCCCGAACGGCCAGCGGTGTTCGGCGCCCAAACTATAGAACTGAAAACGGACAGTATTTTGCACGAACACTGCTGAAGCCGCCGACCTCCCTTCTCTGCCATCCAGCACACGAACGTCGGTCTGTTTGGTACTTTCCGGCACGAATAGACACACCCCAGATAGCCATCCCATGGAGCCCGTTCGTATACCGAAAGACAATGTGAAAGACTTTGGCTCCATGGCGATTGAACTGTATGCATAGGATCTGAGCAGCATTCGGTAATAAGGTGCGCTCAGATCCCAGCTATCTGGGGATACGTTGAATGTGGGGATTCTGTTCGTGTAATGTAAAGTATTTGATTTTATTGTATTTTTATGTTCAGGTACAAAATGGAGTTTAGCCTCTATCCATGGAGATAATTGGATTACTTCCCAATTATCTCCAGGATAGAGAGGAGGGTTTATCTACATCAAAGGGGAGTGTTTATGCTTGTGCCACTGTGATTGGCTACTGTATCCACATTGTCCCAGTCTTCCATCTGGTCCCCTAGGGGAGCGTCCACCAGGTGGGAGACCTGCATAAATACCGGGCATGTAGCCCTCAATAAACCAGATCTCTGCTTAACCCTCAATACGGAGCTTGGTCTTGTACTTGGGGGTACTGGATTCGTATGATTTACTTGTTCGGCTGTTTGGCTCGTAAAAGATTTCGTATGGTTCCTGTTCGGCTAATTGGACCTGCTGTTAGCTGCTTCTTCATTCGGAAATGGAACGTCCTCAGCGGTATTAACTCCTCTTATACCAGGGTGTACCGTAACAGTATAAATAACACGAGCAGAACACGGCAGCATACACACCTCAATTTTAAAAAAATAGGACCGGCACGCTACGGGACATCTCAATCCTATATCGGCACAGTGCTGCTAAAAGGTTGCCTACCCCTGATATACTGTATTAGTTTTTAGTGAACACCTATTCCATATCTTTTGCAGATAAGACTTTGGGGCTACTGTGACTAACTGATCACAGCATGTACCAGGCGTGTTAGGCTGGAGGAAGTCTAGCGATACTCTGTTAATCACTATGATAGACTGTTACAGAAATCAGATGATTACGCTCATACTGTAGGTCTGGAGGCCCCCTATAACAGGTACATGTGATGATTAGCTTGTACGGCACTATTGCTGGATGCCAATGTAATTACATTTTTCAGAACTCATAAAATACATTGTTTGTTAAACGTAGGAGGTATGTAAACATAATCGTTTATATTATTTATGGGCACATTTAATAAAAAGTCATGGTTTGGCAAACCCCTAGCCAAAATGACACTGATCAAACACAGAATTTGGGGGGGGGGGGGGATTCTCTGTTACAAAAGGGTTAACAGAAACCTTTTATTTTCTGATGTAAATTACACGTGAGGTAGGATTGTGTTATAAAAAGTGTCAAAGTTCCAAGATGTATATTACAGCCATGCTGCTGAAACTAAGATAACGATAATTCCCTTTTTATAAAACAGCAGTTCATTGAGTGCACTGTAGTTTCTTGGCTGTAATGATTTACAAGCCTGAAGGTTGAAAGGGAATCTGCAGGCGGGAACTGACCCCTCTTTTCCAATACAATCTGTAGATAATGCATAATAATGTATGAGTAAAGAAAGAACTTACACAATATGGAATAGAAATTCTTCCAGCAATTGCTGGATTTGCAGCATCTACAGTAAGATCAAAACTGAGCATAAAGCACCTTTTATCAATCCTGTTGCTCCCATACCTTTTTATAAATTATTTCACTCCCTGATAATTCTCCCCTCCTAAGCATTCCTCAAGTTGCATAGGCCATCTCCGCTTTTCCATCGTAACTGTGGACCCCCCTTTTCATTGTTTGATTTTTGGACCCTCTCCCCTCTTCCATGTTTGCTTTTCGACCCTCTCCCCTTTTCCATGGTCACTGTGGGACACTCTCTTCTTTTCCATGTTCACTCTGGGATGCACTCACCTTTTCCATGTTCACTGTGGGACCCTCTCTCATTGTCTCTGTTCTCTGTGGGACCGCTCTCTTTTTCTATTGCCACTGTGAGATGCTCTCCCCTTTTCCATGGCCACTGTAGGACCTTCTCCCCTTTTCCATGGTTGCTGTGGGACCTTCTCCTCTTTTCCATGGTTACTGTGGGACACTCTCCCCTTTTCCATTGCCACTGTGGGACCCTCTCCACTTTTCCATGGTCGCTGTGGGACCCCTCCCCTTTTCCATGGTCGCTGTGGGACCCCTCCCCTTTTCCATGGTCGCTGTGGGACCCCTCCCCTTTTCCATGGTCGCTGTGGGACCCTCTCCCCTTTTCCATGGGGGCTGTGGGACCTTCTCCCCTTTTCCATGGTCGCTGTGGGACCCCTCCCCTTTTCCATGGTCGCTGTGGGACCCCTCCCCTTTTCCATGGTCGCTGTGGGACCCTCTCCCCTTTTCCATGGGGGCTGTGGGACCTTCTCCCCTTTTCCATGGGGGCTGTGTGACCTTCTCCCCTTTTCCATGGTCGCTGTGGGACCTTCTCCCCTTTTCCATGGTCGCTGTGGGACCTTCTCCCCTTTTCCATGGTCACTGTGGGACCTTCTCCCCTTTTCCATGGTCGCTGTGGGACCCTCTCTCCTTTTCCATGGTTGCTGTGGGACCTTCTCCCCTTTTCCATGGTCGCTGTTGGGCGCTCTCCCCTTTTCCATGGCCGCTGTTGGGCGCTCTCCCCTTTTCCATGGTCGCTGTTGGGCGCTCTCCCCTTTTCCTTGGTCGCTGTTGGGCACTCTCCCCTTTTCCTTGGTCGCTGTTGGGCACTCTCCCCTTTTACATGGTCGCAGTTGGGCACTCTCCCCTTTTCCATGGTCGCAGTTGGGCACTCTTCCCTTTTCCATGGTCGCTGTTGGATGCTCTCCCCTTTTTCCATGGTCGCTGTTGGGCGCTCTCCCCTTTTTCCATGGTCGCTGTTGGGCGCTCTCCCCTTTTTCCATGGTCGCTGTTGGGCGCTCTCCCCTTTTTCCATGGTCGCTGTGGGACGCTCTCCCCTTTTTCCATGGTCGCTGTGGGACGCGCTCCCTTTTTCCATAGCCGCTGTGGGGCGCTCTCCCCCTTCCATGGCCGCTGTGGGACCCTCTCCCCTTTTACACCCTCTCCCCTTTTCCATGGTCACTGTGGGACCCTCTCTTCCTTTTCCATGGTTGCTGTGGGACCCTCTTCCATTTTCCATGGTTGCTGTGGGACCCTCTTCCCTTTTCCATTTGTGTGCTATTTCCAGGCACAATGCTGTGTTCTGACACACTATTCTATACAATTTACCATTGGGTCGCTCATACGTTAATAGATTGTATGTGTTGCTTGTCCTTGTATGTTACCAATCTCTTGTGCATTTACCCTTGCAGCTGTGATCAGTATGGGGCAGAGCGGGCACATTGCATGGATATGGTGCAGTGACTATGAGGGGAGGGGGATTCTCTGTTACAAAAGGGTTAACAGAAACCTTTTATTTTCTGATGTAAATTACACGTGAGGTAGGATTGTGTTATAAAAAGTGTCAAAGTTCAAAGATGTATATTACAGCCATGCTGCTGAAGCTAAGATAACGATAATTCCCTTTTTATAAAACAGCAGTTCATTGAGTGCACTGTAGTTTCTTGGCTGTAATGATTTACAAGCCTGAAGGTTGAAAGGGAATCTGCAGGCGGGAACTGACCCCTCTTTTCCAATACAATCTGTAGATAATGCATAATAATGTATGAGTAAAGAAAGAACTTACACAATATGGAATAGAAATTCTTCCAGCAATTGCTGGATTTGCAGCATCTACAGTAAGATCAAAACTGAGCATAAAGCACCTTTTATCAATCCTGTTGCTCCCATACCTTTTTATAAATTATTTCACTCCCTGATAATTCTCCCCTCCTAAGCATTCCTCAAGTTGCATAGGCCATCTCCGCTTTTCCATCGTAACTGTGGACCCCCCTTTTCATTGTTTGATTTTTGGACCCTCTTCCATGTTTGCTTTTCGACCCTTTCCCCTTTTCCATGGTCACTGTGGGACACTCTCTTCTTTTCCATGTTCACTCTGGGATGCACTCACCTTTTCCATGTTCACTGTGGGACCCTCTCTCATTGTCTCTGTTCTCTGTGGGACCGCTCTCTTTTTCTATTGCCACTGTGAGATGCTCTCCCCTTTTCCATGGCCACTGTAGGACCTTCTCCCCTTTTCCATGGTTGCTGTGGGACCTTCTCCTCTTTTCCATGGTTACTGTGGGACACTCTCCCCTTTTCCATTGCCACTGTGGGACCCTCTCCACTTTTCCATGG
Organism: Pelobates fuscus; assembly: GCF_036172605.1. Classification (NCBI taxonomy): domain Eukaryota; kingdom Metazoa; phylum Chordata; class Amphibia; order Anura; family Pelobatidae; genus Pelobates; species Pelobates fuscus. Next base: position 30,611,169 of record NC_086326.1, on the reverse strand, counting down.
TCGCTGTGGGACCCCTCTCCTTTTCCATGGTCGCTGTGGGACCCCTCCCCTTTTCCATGGTTGCTGTGGGACCCCTCCCCTTTTCCATGGTCGCTGTGGGACCCTCTCCCCTTTTCCATGGTGGCTGTGGGACCTTCTCCCCTTTTCCATGGTCGCTGTGGGACCCCTCCCCTTTTCCATGGTCGCTGTGGGACCCTCTCCCCTTTTCCATGGGGGCTGTGGGACCCTCTCTCCTTTTCCATGGTTGCTGTGGGACCTTCTCCCCTTTTCCATGGTCGCTGTTGGGCGCTCTCCCCTTTTCCATGGCCGCTGTTGGGCGCTCTCCCCTTTTCCATGGTCGCTGTTGGGCGCTCTCCCCTTTTCCTTGGTCGCTGTTGGGCACTCTCCCCTTTTTCCATGGTCGCAGTTGGGCACTCTCCCCTTTTCCATGGTCGCAGTTGGGCACTCTTCCCTTTTCCATGGTCGCTGTTGGATGCTCTCCCCTTTTTCCATGGTCGCTGTTGGGCGCTCTCCCCTTTTTCCATGGTCGCTGTTGGGCGCTCTCCCCTTTTTCCATGGTCGCTGTTGGGCGCTCTCCCCTTTTTCCATGGTCGCTGTGGGACGCTCTCCCCTTTTTCCATGGTCGCTGTGGGACGCGCTCCCTTTTTCCATAGCCGCTGTGGGGCGCTCTCCCCCTTCCATGGCCGCTGTGGGACCCTCTCCCCTTTTACACCCTCTCCCCTTTTCCATGGTCACTGTGGGACCCTCTCTTCCTTTTCCATGGTTGCTGTGGGACCCTCTTCCATTTTCCATGGTTGCTGTGGGACCCTCTTCCCTTTTCCATTTGTGTGCTATTTCCAGGCACAATGCTGTGTTCTGACACACTATTCTATACAATTTACCATTGGGTCGCTCATACGTTAATAGATTGTATGTGTTGCTTGTTCTTGTATGTTACCAATCTCTTGTGCATTTACCCTTGCAGCTGTGATCAGTATGGGGCAGAGCGGGCACATTGCATGGATATGGTGCAGTGACTATGTATATATATTTTTGTTGTTCTATTGAGCACTTGCCACTGTGCCTGTTATACCTTCCCCTTGGTGATGCAGTTTTATGAACGGTTGCTGGAGTTTCCTGAAGGGAAGGAGCTGTGTGATGCTCATTGTACCTGGGATTATGTGATTGAGTCCTAATCTTTAAATTGGGGGAGGGAGGGGCTTGCAAAACTTCCTGAAAGAAAAAATATCACAGCTGGCTGTTAATATTTGGCTGCCCCTGCAGCCCAGCATTGATGGCTAACCTTCATGCTGCTAAGGTTTTTGTAAACTACAGTTCCCAATGTAGCTGAGCAGCATGGGAAATGTAGTTCACACACACATCAGCTCTGTCACAGTCAGAGAATACTACCCTAAAAATAGGTCCATGCAAGAGGGACAAGAGAAGAACACTCCAAGCACTGCAGTGATTATGGTGCCTAACGTTCCCTTGTGCTCCTCCAGTATAAGTAGTCAAACTATTTGCTAACGGTTTGACAACTTAATTGTGGTCTGCTGGGCACTGAGCACTTCCTACAGTGAAAGCAGTTCTGCACGAAACTCACTGGCTGAGTGCTTCAACTGATCAACCAATGAGCTAAGCCCTGCACCGCCATTAGCTGTTGGTTTTCCTACTTACACTTCCAATGTTTTGCCAACTTACACTACTGCATGCCGTAGTGGTTATGGTGCTAATAGTGTTCCTGTAAATTTAATGAGGCCTGGAATTAATTCTGGACTGGACTTGCAGAATGAGGCTAAGGTTGAGTAGGAACTTGCATAACTCTGAACCCTGTCACCTGTGTATGTTGAAAAGCTCTATAGCTACAGAGTGTCCAATAGAAGATGGTGGTTTGATAATTAATATTGGATCTCTTTTATTTATGTTTTCTTCTATTTTCTAAAGAACTCTCCTGGCTTCCAAATTAATTTCTTCACGACTCCTCTGGAGCTTAAGACCCTTGTGTAGCAGGTTAGTTTAATTCATACCCAACCACATACTCCCCAGCGTTTCATATGGCCAAAAATTGACAGTTTACATTTTTTTACAATTTTAAGTGGTATGTGTGTAGTTGTCCAGCTGTGTAGCTATTCTATAACAGCAGCAAAGCAGCCAGGTTTCAAATTCCACCAGAGCTGCAGTTTTTGGAAAATCGGGAACTAACCCCTTCTGTGGGCACACATGCCCTTTTTGAGCCTGGTCTCTGACACAAGTGGTGTAACAGACATGCCCTCCCAAGGCCGGCCCACTCCCTGTGTCAATCACATACATTCCAAAGTTAGGAGGTATGCCATAGGCTCTGGGAAGCATAAGCATTACAGTTAAACTGTATTGCTTATGTTAGTTTCCACACTTCCCTTTCTTTCTTTTTTAACTTTTGTGTATCACAATGCACCTAATAGTTTAAAAGTGCAAACTAGTTTCTTTTTTTTGTATCTCAAAATTTTATTTAACAAAGACATTGGTTGCATAAGTATTGAACCCTGGGTTATTAAAAAAAATAAGTAAAAAATACCAAACTTTAAGCATTTCCATGTCCCAAAGCACAATTAAATAAATTATAAAAAAAAAAAGGAAAAGCTCCCAACTGGCCACCAAATCTCAGAGAAACTTGTAATAAGACCGTTTAGTTAGAGAGATGTCAAAGACGTCATTTGTGGTTGTGAAGGAACTGGAGAGACTGACAGCTGAGATGGAAAAAACAATCTTTGAAAAAATATAACCTAATTGCTTCAGAAAACTGGGCATTGTGGACAAATGGTGCGAAGAATAAGCAGTGGGGTAACGGTTTATATTTGGTTTTTGGTTTTAGTTTTTTATTGCAAAATACTTTTGTAGTGCGTGGCTGTCAATGTTCCCACTGAAAGCACCTTCCCCAGAACTTCACTATAGTGACTTAGAACGAAGAACTGAAATAACACTGTCACAGTCCAGGCCTTAAGTTGATTGAACATACATGGAAAGTCTTGAAAATTCTGATTTCCAACGTGGTAGAGCCTGACCAATTTAGCCAGAAACAATGGTACAAAAATTGCAGGTTTTAGATGTGCCAAGCAAGTTGATTTGATTTGTCACTTATCCCAAAAGACTCAATATGTAATTTTATTAAAGACACGGAGGCTCATATTATGCATAACTCTTTCTTTATTTCCTCAGCAGCAAAGATAGAGGAATATAAATATTGTCAAAAATGAAAGAAAAAACTGTATAGGCATAACGGGTAGCCGGTCACATGGTAGAGGAAGTGGCTATATAAGTCCTGTGTCTCCCACAATCCCTCTCTTTCTTTGCTGCTTCCTCAGACAGATAAGTGTTTTTTGCTTCTCTCTGACTCAAATTTAATGATCGTTTATTTGTATGAGATTTCATTGTATACTATTTATGGTTGTACAGTTTTACCTGTTACCACTAGCGTTCCCCCTGGGACCCCTTAGTGCTTTTCCCCCTACCCGGGGATTCCTATAGCCTGCCTTTCCCTCCTCCTCATGCTCCCGCACGACTCCCGGCTCTGTGCTTTTGCCGCGACCGCTCTGTTGTCGGCCGCGGCTGCGCACGCATTCCTCCCCGCTCGCGGGCGGGCTCGGCGGATCGGGTGCACGAGCCCCTTCCCCCGCCGGGTGCCCGGTCGCGTGCGCCTTCACTCACGTGCGGCGGCCATCTTGGGCGGACCTCGATCCTTCCCCTGTGCTGCCGTACGGTCACCTTTGCTTTGCCGGGTCCCCTGGGAACGCTAGACGGTCTGTGTGTTTCGCTTTCTGTGGGTTACTCAACCCTTTGCTCTCCTTTATCCACCTTAGTGTCATTTAGCGGTTTAATTTCTTTAATTGCCCACTGCAGCTTTACATCATGCAGGATAGGGAGGACGGGCCTACAGGTCCCCCTGGGGACTTCCACTCAGACAGTGCTGAGGGTGCTATGGCCTCCCAGGTGTTTCAGGCCATGCTGGAAGCCACTATGGCCTCCTCCATTCAGAAGGCTATTGCCTCGGCCATGGGAGCTGTTACTACTTCTTTTTCACAATCAATGCACTCCCTGGTTTTGCCTGCTCTGGCCTCCCCCGCCCCTACGGGTGTGGGGTCCCCCTCCCCTGCTCAGACTGTGCCTGGAGCCCGTAAGGCAAAGGCCAAGTCCAAACACGTCGGCTCCCACTCCTCGATGCAGGTTCTACCTGCCATGACTGACACGCTTGAGGCGGTCACAGATGGCGCGCACCCCACGCGCAAAAGAGCCCCTGGCCGGGCTAAAAAGGCTAGATTATGGAAACGGGCTAGAGCCCTTGATGATGGGTCGGATACCGACCGGAGTGTGGAGGAGGAATCCGACTATATGGAGTATGACTCCTTTGGTGATGATGATGTATCTGGCGAGGATTTGCCCCTTACGGGCGTTAACCCATCAGAGTCCTCCGCCAAGGCCCGGTGTCCAGTTTTAGGCCCCTCCGGGGATGACAACACTATTCTTGATCCTCAGGGTAACCCCCTGTTCGACCCAGACGACCTGCGTCACCCCCGGTCCGCTGAATGGGTCTCCCCGGATCATATTGCCCAGTATGTGGCCAAACGTATCCGCACACCCCTTTCCAAAGAAGGCCGCAATAAGCTGCGGGCCGCATGCCCTCGCCCTTCTCTCCCGGGCGCTGCGGGTAAAACCCCAGATATTGACCCACAGATTGCCCAGTTCCTGGGTAAGTCGGGCTGGAAGCCCAAAAAGGGTCTTGACAATTCCCTGAAGGGATGCCAGGACAAGATCCTGGATACACTGGGACCCCTCTCGAAGCTCTATGAGCTCCTGGATGCTGCTAAAGCTGGGGATTCAGTTTTGGACGTGGACGTGGCCATAGGTTGGGTCCAACGGGCCATATGCTTGCTGGGGAACGCCAATACGGCGATGTCTACGGAAAGACGTAAGGCGATATTATTAAAAATCGACCCTAAGCTGGCCACTATGACTGTGGCGGAGCCTGACCCGACAGAAGAGGGTTTACTGTTTGGTACCTCCTTCGTTAAAGACATGGGGTCGTATGTCAAGACCTTCACGGCGATTGACAAGGCGCAGGCGAGCATGAAACGTGTGTTCGCGCCTAAGGTTTTTGGAGGGGCCGGGCGTAGCAGGAACCGTCCACCCGGCCGGGGTTTCCGAGGCGCATTCCGCGCTACCAGAGGTTCCTTTTTTCCCTCCCGGGGATTTCAGGACCAAAGGACCCCTCCCTTCTTCCCAGCCAGAGGTCGGGCCTGGGGCTCCAGATACCCCCGCAGTGGTACCACCAGCAGACGTCCTTACGGTGAGTACCCTTTCTTCCCCTCCCGTTCAGGTGGCGGGGAGGCTGGCTCTGTTTTACCGAGAGTGGACGATGCTCACCTCGGATGCTTGGGTTCTGCAGTGTGTAAAGGGGTATCGACTAGATTTTGTTTCAGTGCCTGTCCAGTCTTATTCCCCCAGAGAACTGTCCCTTCCACGGGAACAAGACGAGATGATCTCCGCGGAGGTCGGGGAGATGCTCTCCAAGGGCGCTATAGAGGAACTGCCGTTCGCCGCCGAAGGCTTTACGAGCAATCTGTTCCTGGTGCCCAAGAAAGGAGGCGGAGTTCGCCCTGTAATAAATCTTCGTCCCCTCAACGCCTTCCTGCGTTACCAACACTTCCAGATGGAAGGTATACACTGCCTCAGGGACCTTCTACGCCAGTCGGACTGGCTGGCCAAACTAGACCTGAAGGACGCTTACTTCACCGTCCCCATTGCTCTGGAATTCAGGGATTATCTCCACTTCACGTGGCACGGGCGGCGTTGGCGCTTCACCTGCCTGCCTTTCGGTCTCTCTTCGGTTCCCTGGTGCTTCACCAAGCTTATGAAGCCTGTGGTGGCGTTCCTCCGTACCCGAGGGGTTCGCCTCATTGTTTACCTGGACGACATTCTGATTTTGTCCCAATCGAAGGAGAATCTCCTTCTACACCTGAAATGGACTACCGCCCTGCTACAGAAGTTGGGTTTTCTGATCAACTGGGACAAATCGGTCCTAGACCCCGCCCAGTCCATAGAGTTCCTGGGGTTCAGAGTGGACTCTGTCCAACAGTTCCTGTTTCTACCGAATTCCAAGGTGAAGGCCATTCAGAAGGAGATCCGAAGAGCTCTGCGTGTCGCAGACTTGTCCATCAGACAGCTGGCGAGAATAATTGGCCTTCTCGCGGCCTCTATTCAGGCGATCTTCCCGGGCCCGCTACACTACCGGGCCCTTCAACGACTCAAAGGGTCACACCTTCGGTCAGGTCACTCCTACGAGTCTCGGATACGCTTGGACGCAGAGTCCAGAGACGAGTTGGTGTGGTGGTTAGCACACATGGAGGCGTGGAATGGGAGAGCCATCTTCGGCTCCATCCCGGACGTAGTGATCGAATCCGATGCCAGCTTGCACGGCTGGGGTGCTCGTTGTGGCGACGTTTCCACAGGAGGCAGATGGTCCGACGTGGAGAAGTCGTTGCACATCAACTGCCTAGAACTCCTGGCTGGGGCTTTCGCGATCCGCAGCCTTACCCCAGGACGGGCGAATTGCTGCGTTCTCCTCAAGATGGACAACGTATCAGCGGTCCGCTACATAAACCACCTGGGGGGTACGAAGTCCAAGATGTTGGCAATTCTGGCGAAAGACTTCTGGCAATTCTGCCTCTTCAACAACGTTTCGGTAACAGCGGAACACATTCCGGGCCTAGACAATTCGGGAACGGATTGGAATTCCAGACACTTAAGAGACTCTGGAGATTGGCGTCTACACACTTCGGTGTTCCAGAGCCTGGACATGTTGTGGGGAAAATTCCAGATGGATCTGTTCGCATCTCGACTGAACACTCAACTGCCGAAGTTCTTCAGTTGGAGGCCGGATCCGGCGGCGGTGGCGACCGATGCCTTCCTTCAAGAATGGCCGCGGGGTCTGCTATACGCATTTCCTCCATTCAACATGATAGCGCGCACGATCTCGAAACTGGTTCGCCACGACTGTCGTGTAGCGCTAATCACCCCACTTTGGAGATCTCGACCATGGTTTCCCCGCTTGATGGAGTTGTCGATCGATTATCCTCGGCTGATTCCAATCTTCCAGAACCTCCTTCTAGACCCGGATGGGAACCCACACGGGCTAGTATTACAACACCAGCTACCCCTGATAGCGTGGTTCCTTTCAGGGGACCTTGGATTGTCCCAGACGTTCCGCAGACAACTCTCCTACTCCTCGATAACGCCTGGGCCCCAGGCACACGAACTGCCTATCGAACTTCATGGAGATCGTGGTCTGGTTGGTGCATGGAACGGGCAGTGGATCCCGTATCTGCCCCTCTACCTTTGATCCTGGAATTCCTCACGTCCCTGTTTGACTCAGGCAAGGCGTACCGCACGATTAACCTCTCCCGCTCGGCTATCTCGGCCGGACACAGGGGTTTGGATGGTTCCCCTGTCGGCAGACATCCTTTTGTATGTCGTCTTCTCAAGGGTATCCGCCTTGCTCGTCCTCCTCGGCCTCGCTTCTCTGCCTTTTGGGACGTTAACGTGATGTTGCAGTTCCTCTCCTCATGGTACCCTAATCAGGAGCTGACTTTGAAACGACTGTCATCCAAGTTGGTAATGTTGCTCTGTTTGATCTCTTGTAAGAGGGTATCTGACGTCAGGGCCATGGATTGGGACGCCGTCGCATTCACCCCTGAAGGTGTTACTTTTGATATATCCAGGAGGACTAAGTCTGCATCCAAGTCTTTTTCGTATCCCAGGTTTTCCGGCTGTCCGGCGCTCTGTCCGGTGGATTGCCTCAGAGTTTACCTGGATGTCACGAGTTCCCTTCGCTCCGCCGATCTACACGATTTGTTCATATCTTTCCAGTCGCCTCATCGACCGGTTTCTACTCCTACCCTGGTACGTTGGATACGTGAACTGTTATCCTTTGCGGGTATAGACACCTCTGTGTTTACGCCCCATTCTGTACGAGGAGCGATGGTTTCTAAAGCCTCCTCAGTCGGGTGTCGTCTGGAGGATATTATGCGGGCGGCAGATTGGTCCAGAGAATCGACTTTTAGAGACTTCTATTTCAGACCCATTGAACACATCGCATCTCGAGTAGTTGCACAGCTTTGAACTTGCATAATATGAGCCTCCGTGTCTTTAATAAAATTCCCAGATTTTACTAGTAACATGACGTAAAGTCATGATTTTATTAAAGACACGGAGGCGAGTATTATTCCCTCCCGCCCTCCCGGTGTGGAATGGGGATACGAGATGCTTGAGACTCTACGGGTTTTTTTGTTGTTCAATTGGGTATGTATTGATTTTATGTGTTTATTTATACGATTGGATGGTTGGTATGTCTTACTATGTTTACTAATTATTTATCTTTTGTATTTCAGAATCCAGTTTATTGTTTGTAACTCCTTACAATGCTGTTTGGTAAGTCTACAGTTTTGAGTCTGGAAATTACCATATTTCTCTGTCTTTTTTAGCTTGATGTTGTCGCATTGTTCCTGTTTCCTGTGCTGATCAAGTAGGACATCGTTCTTCTTACCTGGTCTTCGGTTTTCGCAAGAAAGAGGGGGATTGTGGGAGACACAGGACTTATATAGCCACTTCCTCTACCATGTGACCGGCTACCCGTTATGCCTATACAGTTTTTTCTTTCATTTTTGACAATATTTATATTCCTCTATCTTTGCTGCTGAGGAAATAAAGAAAGAGTTATGCATAATACTCGCCTCCGTGTCTTTAATAAAATCATGACTTTACGTCATGTTACTAGTAAAATCTGGGAATTATACGCTAAAGTGTTGGGGATTATTTTTGTTGTGTTTTTAAAACATTTTTTTAGCTTAATTAACTTTAATTGAATTTACACCTTTAACATCATAGAGAAAAATCCAAATTTAATGCCAGGTGCTAACCAAACCAAACGAGAAAGTGTTAATACTTGCAAATCACTGTATGCATGCCATAGAAACAAAAAAAAATTATATATCCATTTGTCCTTAGCCTGTAGAATCAGATATTCTTTATATCAATGTTAAGCTGAACAATAAATCTGATGAATTGCAATACTGTTTTTCTATTTTAGCTCTTCCTCTCCCAGCTGTGGTTCGCATGGTTGTCAGACATATGACGATGTCAAGGTAAAACCTCCACGAAGCTAGCATCTCTTCATTGAACTTGTTGCATTCTTTAAATTAATGAAATGTTGTTTTCTGCAATATGCCAAAAATCTGTTTGTTCCGATTGGGCGAATAGTACTTTTTTCAATGTCTGATATGCTGCTCCAGATTGTGCAGCCTTGTGAAGCTTTATCCAATTCTGGGACTCCACCGAGCTTTAAAAAGCAAGGTTACCATGTAATAATGAGTTATGGGCGCTGCTTATTATTATAAGGTGCATAAATCAGCTATGAGCATGCTTTGTCCTCTCAGTGAATAAACACAGATTTGGGTTCCTTATAAAGTTTGTCCTTCCCTATAGGCATTGCCTATTTAAATAGGACATATTCTATTGTTGGTTTTAGAAACTTCACATATAACAGGAATCTATTACAAAAATACTGACACTTTTTTAAAAGTACTATATTATAGTGCAAACCAAATACATAATGTAAATGTTCACCAATATTCTGATCTCTCAGATCACCTAAAATGTTTCATCATAGCAAACAGACATTTTCAAGGGCATGTGGGTTCTAGCCGTATCACTATCTACGGAATATATTTATATTTTTACATTGTGGATTATTCAATATACAATGAGTTCTAAAACCGCAAATAAATTATAAATGGTTGCAGGAGAAAAATATCTTTGCTGCTGCTCCCAATTCACGGCAGTTCACAATCTAAAGATTAATCTAAAACTCCTCAATAACTGGCAGAACTACGTTACGTCCCCAAAAATACAAGACAGTGGAAGTTGTAGGCCAATAAAATTGAGCATGGCTCTGCATGTTATAGGGACACGATAGTCACCAAAACAGCTTTAGCTTATTGAAGCAGTTTTGGTGTATATATCATACTCCTGCAGTCTCACTACTCAACTCTCTGCCATTTAGGAGTTAATCACTTTGTTTATGCAGCCCTAGTCACACCTCCCTGCATGTGACATACACAGCCTTCTTAAACAATTCCTGTAGAGTCATCTAATTTTTACACTTCCTTTATTGCAAATTCGGTTAAATTTAAAATTTCTTATCGCCTGCTATGTTAATAGTTTGCTGCATGAGCCTCCTGTATGTAATTAAAGTTCAATTGACAGAGCAGGAGATAAACGCTTTTTTTAAAAATAGGTTAGATCTGATTAACCCCTTAAGGACACATGACATGTGTGACATGTCATGATTCCCTTTTATTCCAGAAGTTTGGTCCTTAAGGGGTTAAAGGTGAAACCATTTTTTTCATGCAGTCAGTGTCAGTCACAGCCAGGGGAGGTGGGGCTAGGGCTGCATAAGCAGAAACTAGAGTGATTTAACTCCTAAATGGCAGAGAATTGAGCAGTGCAACTTCAGAGGTATGATCTACACAACAAAACTGCTACATTAGACTAAACTTGTTTTGGTGACAATAGTGTCCCTTTAATATAAAAACCTTCTTTCAATATAAAAGATTGGATGTTTACATTAGTCGTTTTTAATTTAATTCTGTTTGTCTCCTTCCACCTAATTACATTTCCATTTGTTTCTCCAGGAATACTATGGAAAGTACTTGAAGAGTTCGAAGGATTTGAAAACCAACGCTTGTGTAACCCCAGCAAAGCCATTACCAAAATTTGTGAGGGACGCACTGAATGACGTTCACGATGACGTCTCCTCGCGGTATGGTACATTCCTTAGTGTTATAAGATCAATTCATCTGTAAAAGTACGATGACTCTCTGTGGGTGCACTCCCTCCAGAATTGCACCTTATCCGGTTTTTGCCCTGGAAAAAATATGACTATATCCTGATTACCTGTACACGTTTTTTGAGTGCACACTGAGGGTCTCCTCGGGGAATCATCCAGGGTATGTCAGAGTGACTGAAAATGGTTTGACAAAAACTTGATGGTCTGCATCCATAGTGTCCTTTGAAAATGTTCTGATGAAGTAAGGGAAGAGGCTGGACAGAGTGGGTTAGAGGTAAAGCATTCATGTGGGTAAACGGTGAAATCAAGGTGATAAGCTATTGCCCAAGGTGAATTGATGGAATTTATTGTGGATTGAGATGGGAATCTTTTAAGCAGGTTCTTATTGGCCCAGAGTAATAAAATGAAAACATTGCAATTAAATTACTTATATCCATAAACGCAGCAAAAGAGAAACTTCTTTGACACATACATTGATTGTAAGCTCATTGGAGCAAGTTCTTCTTTACCCTTTGTCTTTGTTATATTCTGTCTGTCCCCCCTCCTCCTGTCTAGGATCTGAAAAGTCCCAGAGCCCATAACTTGTGAGTGTCGAGTATGTTGGGAGTTTGTATGTGTGTCTAGCCAAATATTATAAAGATGGACTAATGGATAGACAAAGCGAGCTATAGAAGTCCTTGAGCTATAGAGGTCCTCGAGCTATAGAAGACCCTCTAGCTATAGACGTCCTCGAGCTATATAAGACCCTCGAGCTAGGGCAGCTTAGCTTTCACAAGCATATTTTATTACTATTTTCATGGTTCTTTTCAATCAGAGCTACTCTTGGCATTTCTTTGGTCAATGGTTCCTTCATATCACAATGCTCTCCCCATCATCATCATCCTCCTACCACAGGCCACATATCACAGGGGAAAATCATAAACTGGGGATTTCTTTTAGTCTTCCAGTCTGGTGATTTATGAAGAAGAATATAATACTGTATAGACTAAGAGAATAAAAAACATTATTCCAAAGAATTAAAGTACAGTCTTTTATTTCATTGATCTTAAGTAAATGTTTGATGCACTACGCCTCCTATGTATATGATTTATTCTACCTTAATGTGTGCAAGTGACGGTAAATGGTTTAGTAGGCTTGCAGGGCTAACCCCATTAAAATGTGTGCTCTTGCCGTAGGTATTATGGCTGTGGCCTGGTGTTACCAGAATGTTTGGAGAACTGTAGCATTCTGGACCTGGGTAGTGGAAGTGGGAGGGACTGCTACATGCTGAGCAAGCTAGTTGGCGAGAAAGGAAAAGTCACGGGAATAGACATGACGGATGAACAGGTAGGAAATACATGTACAAGATGTTTGAAATTTTCAGGGCCCGACCGCGTCATCTGTACAGCTTAAATTGCAAAGCTTAAACAAGTAATCGAGAATTCAAAGTGAATTTAAATAGAATTCCAAATTTAAGCTCAAAATAACCGAACTGGAAACATTCTCCACGGCTGCTAATTCTGTTGAGTATCGAGGAAGGTTGAGTATAGGTTTGTTAAGCAAGATTCAAGCTAAACTTTTTAGATACATTGTTAGAGATTTCTCAACGTGTTGCCAATACTCTCATCTAATTTACGGCAAATTTTTGGCACAATTTATTAAAATTGGCAATTTCTTTTTTTTTTTTTTTTTAATCTGTTGTCTGTTTGAAAATAAAGCTGTAACAGTTCCAGCAGTATTTCTGGAAAATCCATCAAACATTGAAATAATGATTACAGTAGTGATGTTACGGTTTTGAAATGCCATATTTTTTTTTTATTATTAATGTAAGTTTTTTTTTTTTTTATTCATAGGTGGAAATATCAAGAAAATACATTGACTATCATACCAAGAAATTTGGTTACCAGAAGCCAAATGTGGAATTTTTCCAGGGATACATTGAAAACCTCAAAGCTGCAAACTTGGCAAACAACAGCTACGATATAATCATGTAAGTACTATTTATCCACATTGCACACTATCACTTTGGGTTTACTTGATACAGTGCTCACAACAAATTACAAGGAATGTATTTAAAACTATTACTAAATAACGTGTTTCATAACTAGGAGGAGCGAGAGAGTAAAAATGAGTTTGTATTCATGCCATTGGTATATCGAGTCCCTCGGGTTGTTGGTAGACCTCTTAACTAATTTGCCCTCCTCTTTTCCACTTGAAGGATTAAATGCTAAAGAATAAGGTTAACGAAAGGTTAAATATTCAATCTAGAAACTGTTTATCTAATATTGATTAATACAAAGGTGGTTTAATAGTAAAGGACAATAAAACCTATCAATGTAATTCTGAAAGTTCTCATGTACCCAGGTCTTACGTACTCGCGTAGTTAAACATGTTTTCTAAATAAGTAGAAATAATAGAATAGGGCAAGTCTAGAATCCCATACACAGTGGGAATTCCTGATAAGTCCTAAAAAAGCCTTGTACAGAGCTTCAAAGAGGAGGGTAATCCTGAATATAACACAAACAGAAAAGAGGAATCCCTTGAAACAAGGGGGTCCTTAGGTGAAGCTCTGATAAAACATCCCTATCTAAATAAACTCTAGAAATGGGGGTATAAACAGTAACAAGGTACTAGGAATAGAGGGGGAAGGTAGGGATAGGGTATATGCATGAGTAAGGGGTAGGGGGAGGTAATAATGGTATAAAACACTTATATAAAGAATACATTCACAACAAACCTCTAAAAAGACACATAAGTAACCCGAATCCAACAACAAATCCCCCACTCCTGGCGATGGCGCATAGATACGCTGAAACGCGCGTCGAGCATACTTTTTTATTTTTTTCATTTGGTAGCACCAGTTTTCACCATGCGTTATTCATTTTATTTATTTAGCTTTCTATGTTTCTGCCAGGCAGGGGGAGTTTTCGGTTTAGGTAGGTACCAGTGGAGTTATCCACAGTACTAATGTATCATTAGGGCAGGTTTTTTTGACCTTCAGTTTACGTCTAGTACGCCTTTTTTTTCTGGGGGGGGCGGGGATTTGTTTTTGGATTCGAGCTACTTATGTGTCTTTTTAGAGGTTTGGTGTGAAGTTATTCTTTATATATGTGCTTTATATAATTATTACCTCCCCCTATCCTTTACTCGTGCATATACCCTATCCCTACCTTCCCCCTCTATTCCTAGTACCTGGGTACTGTTTATACCCCCATTTTTAGAGTTTATCTAGATAGGGATGACTCTGTTTTATCAGAGCTTCACCTAAGGACCCCCTTGTTTTAAGGGATTCCTCTTTTATGTTTTCTAAATAGTTCGTTCATTAAACCTTGAGTTCTTAATTTGATTTTGCATAATGAGATTTCCAGTTGTACATTACAAAGCGTGCAGTGTCAAAGATGCAACAAAAATTAAATAGAATGAACAAAGGCAAATGATACAGCTCACGATGAAACATCGTACAGGGGCAAAGAGACTTCCTAATAAAAAAGGTGTTGGACACTAAGTCAGCCAGTTTCCAATGATGTTATAGAACCATTAGAATGAGTGCAGTAAGATTATCAATTTCCAAGAACAGATATAATGTAGCAATGGTACAGGGGGAGGAGACTGCAATCTGGAGGCGGGGGGGGGGGGGGGGTGTCAAATCTTCTTATATTAATATAGCGTACCTGTTGCCTTATGGGACATACCTTCACGCAGACAAGTAATAGCCAAATTACCTAAAACTACGAAAGTCAAGGGCAACCTCAGATTTTTAGGCGCCAGCTATATACACTTTATCAGCTAGTATAATCAGGTATTTCCAAGCTCAATGCACCATCCTGTTGTGAACGAGCCGGATTATTTCTATCAAACTGTTCAACCTTCAGGACAACTCCTCCACCCATGGCCTGTCCATCAAGGACGTCTCCGCATTCTTAGACTCGTTTTTTTACCTAGTATTTCTCCTCAGCAAGCCAACCCGCTAGATAACTAATTTATAGAGGATGAGGTCTTCCAGATTATAAAGCACTTACCCAAACAATTGTTTTAATAACAAATGTGCAGATGGTATGACACAGAGTGCAACTGATTTTTTTTTTGTCCTTAAATAAAATAAGAAACTATTCGTATCAAAAAAGTGTCATAAAATTGCAAATAATCCAAAATTGCATCAATACAAAAGGTAGTTGGTAAAGACAGATTCAGTTAGTGAAATTGAAGAAGAGCTTACTTATCCCATTTATTTATTCTTGTATATAAAGCTCAATCCTCCCGCTAGCTCGGTGTGACTGTGTGTATTGGGTTACTTTTGACTCATTGTGCTGTATCTATTAAGGGTCTTTTATGCACACGGAGCAGTGAATGAAAACAATTAAACTGATTTTGAATTTTCTTGCAGATCAAACTGTGTGATTAATCTTTCTCCTGATAAAAGGGCTGTTCTGGCGGAAGCTTATAGAGTGTTAAAGGTACCTTGAAAAACTATTTTTTATTAATGCTGCCATTGTTTCCTCCGAAATAACCATACAGGTGAAAAAAAAAAGTAAATGTTTAAAAATATATAAGCATAGGTTCATCATCTAATACACTGAATTCAGTCAAAGATCGGTGTCACAATGTGATTTGTAGAAAGCAGCAGGGTTTAGAGAATGGCACAGGGCTGGGTATAGGAGGGGCCGTTAAATTTATCCTACACGTCACTATAAACTTACACACTGTTCTTCCAACAAAAACTTGTCTCTATCTGTCGTATATTTTTGAGATGGGTGGCGTTATTTTATTTACTTGTATTAATTTATTTTAGGATGGCGGAGAAATGTACTTTAGTGATGTCTATTCAAACAAAGCAATTACTGAAGACCTGAAGAATAACAAAGTACTTTGGGGTAAGGACACAAGTACAATCTTCCCTAAAGCATCAAATATAGGGAATAAGTAAATGAGACCAGATAAGAAAGACTGGGGAAGTTGAGGGTGTGGAGGGAAGGGGAGAGGGCTAGTCAAAAAGCCGGAGTCAAAGGACACATAACGTAAGACGCGTACCAGGGAGAAATGCGCATGGATGAAGCATAATGTTTTACAACAAGAAAGATGAGAATTTGGAGCGAAAGGAACAAACCTGAAAGTTGTAGCAAACGAACATAAGTCAAGAGAATGAAACAGGCTGTGATAGAATATTCCCAAGGGATCAGCAAATGTGTCGATTTAGAAATGAGTGCTGTAGGGCACCAGACCTTTTAAAGCTTTCTTATATTTTTCAGTATTTCATAAAGATCTATTCTTTATGGTATACTGATCAAGACCACTTTAGGGATTACTTGATATTTGAAAAAGCCTGTGGTTGACAAAAGGCTGTTGGATTCAGGTATGGATCTATGGAGACTCCTGCGGTTTCATGGGATCCTCCAAAGACCTTAGTGTTGTACTCTCGTGGCTCCTGCAAAAATGAAGCATCAGGTGCTGAATACAATCTCCAAGACAAAGATGGTGGCAGCCACAAGGGACAGTCTGATATAAGTAAAACTTACCTTCCCCAGCACCCCATGGCTACTAGATCCAAACCGGATCTGTCACTTTCGGGGGGCTATGCATATTTTGCAAAGACCACCAGAAGGGGCAGATCTGCTTTAACTGTCAACCTTTACTTCAGCTGTCCTACTGACGTGTGTCTAGTTGTTCTGTTGAATTTAATACACATAGATTTTATAGCTTTTAGGTCTAGCTAAACCCGTCAGAGGCACATTGTATACATTATACATAGTATAAATATAAAAGGAATATTGGAGACCATGGTAAATCGTACTAGAATTTCTTAGAAACATTGTAGTAATACAAAAACGTTCTCTTAATTCTTTTGTTTCAGGAGAATGCATTAGTGGAGCTTTGGATTGGAAGGACCTTTTCCAGATTGCTGAAGATATTGGATTCAGTTCTCCACGTTTAGTGACCTCCAGATATATTACTGTAGATAATGAGGAACTAGAGAATCTTCTTGGTAAGTTTATGGAGTGTGAGAACATCAGTTACCTGGGTGATGAGACCGATTTTTATTATTCGATAGGAGTTCAGTATTCATCCTGTTACTGAAACTGTTATTATAGTTGAAGGACATAGTAAGAAAATAATATAAAAATATATATATATATATATAAATGTTGCAAACTATAAAGTATCTTCTGTTACAAAAATAAAAATTCGTAATAAAACAAATATAAAAAAAGTATGTAATTTGCATATGTATAATCAAAATAAGAAATACCAATATACAATGTAGTTTTTTTTTTTTTTGTGAAACATAACACAGATACATTTATAAAAAGAAAACTACATTTTTGGTGAAAATGTTTCACTGTATTTCTTTTTACATTTATTTAAAATGTATATGAAACTTTGATTTTGTTTTGGGGGAGGGGAGGTGGACTACAAACTACCTTACAGAGTGAAAGCACTAAAACCATTATTCACTGAATTAAAGGAACACTAGGGTGTTGGGAATACAAAGTCATTTATATAAAATATTTCGTTATTGAGTCCGGTTTAGGTATGGACATAACGTATGGACTTGGCCTGTTCTTTGTTTTACTGATGCTAGAAGCCCTGCTTTGTTGAGGGAGGCTGCAGGAAGATACATTTAAAGTCTATACTACGATGGCCTGCTTCGCTATCAGCCATTATAATACATGTGTAATTCAAGTTGTGGTTAGTGACTAGAAAATCCACAGAAAAGGCCAAACCAATGGCAGCCTTTAGTGTGCGGTAAAATTCAAACCTTTTTAACAATAAAAGTGAAAATTCTTACAATCTGTGGCTTACTTACAATTTTGACCCTCTCTAAATGTCTTTGTATATAAACAACATTTTGAGTGTATGCATTACTTTTCTTTAACGATATATTGTACTTCTAGAAATTGATTTGACAATTAATTTGCAAAGTTTCTTAATGTGTTTCAAAGTGCAATCATTCTAGACAATTACTGAAGCCAAAGACCTTGACGTCCTATCTGAATTATGCACGTGGCAGGAAGAAAGACCCTTTGGAAAGGCCGCCACTATCCCTAACCTTGAGACTTGCATGTCTCGAAGTAACTCGGAGACGCATCCCATGCATTCTAATCACAATCTGTTACCCCCCCCTCCTCTCACATTTCCCAATATAAACATTTATTGTATGTGAAGGAAAACGTGTATGGTATTGGAATGGGTTTTCATTCATCAGTTGCCTTTTATATGTAGCCATTTACTCGTTCTCCCCCCCCCCCCTCTTATAGAGCCTATTCCCCACATACTACATGCCACTTCAATTCTATTATTATTTTAAAGTAAATGTAATCGTTCACACATTTATTTTTTAATTCTATTTTTATCATTACTTTGAGAGTTTTAAAGAACATTGATAGAATTCTAATTTAACAAAGTTAATTTTACAATACGTTACAATAGAAGGATGGCTTTGTTTAAATCACACTCACAGTGCGGTCACGCGTGTTTGGAAAACCCTATACTTCTTGTTTAAGTGAAGCAATGCAAATAGAAACTATAATTTGGTACTCTGCATTGTTTTATTCCTATTCCTGTTTCTATGTATTTTAGGTGATTACAAATTTGTTTCTGCCACCTTCCGTCTGTTCAAACTACCGAAGAATAAGGTGAACGAAAAGGGTCTCGTTATATACAATGGAGGTGTCACGGGCTGCAAGGATGAAATAGAATTTGATGTCAACTTCACATTCAAGGTTCTCAAACTGATGGCTAGATGTAAAAGTTTTATTCACTGCAATATGCTGTGGTAGCTCATCCAAATGAGCACTTAGATAATTGTCAAATGAAAAAAAAAATAATAATAATATATATATATATATATATATATATAGGTAAAATACAGTACAGTACTGCAGTGTTAGAATTTCCCCTCCTCAACTTCCACTACAATGGCTGTCTTGATAAGCTGTTGAGAGTAGCATGTGTAGAATTTAGGTCATTTTTGAGATTTGTCCAGTCTGAGAGCATTTCCCCAAGAGATTATTTTGAAGTGCCCCAATTAATCTCCAATATGGTGTCTTAATTGGACACTCAGTGTGTACTAGTTTGACAGTCTTAGCCTAATCTACTCTAGAGGTAGTAAACTGAGCTTAGAATGCAAAGGTTGTGAGTTCAATTCCTGCATGGTGAGACGTTTATGCTTTTTTTTGTGCACTTCAGATTTAGGGGTTTGTCATTTCAATCCCTGCATTGTGATGTTTTGTATTTCTGCCAGTTCTTTTTCCACAAGTGTAATGTAGTTCTTTAAACGTTTCATAACTTAATATATTTTGAATGCCCATATTATTACACTTACAAAATATACATTCATTTCACTTATTGAGTTTGTGGGGAGTGAACATTGGAGAGTGAGTAAGTTTACTTTCTTATGTGTTGGTCCATGTAAAATATATTAACTTCCTGGGACATCTCAATGAAACCCAAAGATCTTACAGTGCTTAGTTTCAATACCTGGGCTATGTGTGTTTGCTGATAGTGTACTCTCCATAGTGTACTATACCACCAACTCTGTGGGCCTTCTAAAAATGTCTTCCTCGTGTTAGAACTCTGTTTGTTTCTGATGAAACTCTGTTCCACAAACTCCAGCACTGGAGCCCTTCTGGAATTGTGTCCCTCAGACCCAGCAGTAATTTTCCAGGATTACCTATTTCCAATGAGTAATGCCCAAAGTGTCTTCTGACCTAGAGTTTGCTTTGTCTAATGTTCTAGGAAGGAGACGTTGCAGAAGTGGATGACGAATTATTCCTTATTCTGAAGAATTCCAGGTTTTCAGATGAGTTTGTATTTCAACCTCCAGGGGGAGCCAGTAATTCTGGGGGATGTCGCCCTAAGAAGGTGTGTTTAATTTGAATACTTTCAGTGGAACTATTGTAGAACGTGACTGTACCCAGTACTGTGACTGTAACCTATTTTATCTAATTCTAATTAAGTGTCATCGTTTCAGTGGAAGTAGTACTTTTTGAAATATGGTACGTATAGAGATGGGCACTAGTAACCAAAAAAAGAACTTGCTAATTAGAGAAATATGTATTCTATTGTAAAACAGACTAAATAATAAAATAAAACTTGGGATACAGAAGAGAGAAGGGGGGGTAGGGTGGGACATCACATATTGCCATCATACAGTGTATCCGTTGTTACATGGTACAGTAATGTTCAATAACATTTTAAACATATTGTTCGTCCTAGACTTGCCCTCTAATATTGGGTTCTGGGACCTTCCTTGCTCCTCAACCCTGTAAGCGTACCCCTACGGTCCGTATCCGAGTGGGCTCGAACTGCTTTGTAATGATTTCAGTATGTGCTTCCCAATTTGTGTTCTCCTCAAGTTTTCTAAAGTTCTAAGCCCTCCGTGTCTCCCCTCTAGTATCCCAGTGAGGGAGGGGGGTAGGATAGCTGGTGGGGTGGGGGGGCAGGGGGGGTGGATTTGCGAGATCAGCATGTTTGCTCTCCTACCGGTTCTGTCCTCTTGTTGCTTTTGATGTATTCCTCTCTGTACCCTTGTACTACTATCTACCACCTATCTATTCTCTCGGTCCCTTCTGGTCTATATCCCTTGGGCTCCATCTTGTACTCCTGGGGGCATATACCTGTTGTATTGCAAAGTCTCCTTGGGGGGTCGTACCAGTGGTTTGGGGACTATTCACTGTCCTCCTTTCTCGTGGGGGCATTTATGGATTCCCAGCTAAGTTGTACTTCCTCAAACCTTTGGCTGTTGCCGTAGGTTTTCCTCGCTACCTTTTCGTATTGTAAATTAGTGGAGATTTGCTTTGTTAGGGCTTGTTTTGTCGGTGCTGTAATGGTTTTCCATTCTCTAGCTATGAGCGTCAGGGCTGCTATTAGTATGTGGAAGATCAGTATTGCCCCACTTCCTTTGAACTGGCCCAAGTCCATAAATAGGAGGTGTCTACCACCTCTTTTATAATGCTCTCTACCATCTCCCAGTAGGGACGGATCATCTCGCACGTCCACCATATGTGGTACATCGTGCCTTCCGTCACCCCACATCTCCAGCACTGTTCCCGGGTATATTTTCGCTAGTCTGGCTGGCACTATGTACCATCTATAATACACTTTCCTCATTAATTCTAAGTGCGTTGTGCACGATGTCTTCCCCTTGTGTGCCGTTACTGCTTTTGCCCATTGGGTTTCATCGAATTGTTTCCCCATATCCATCTGCCAGGCCTCACTGAATCTGTCCAGATGTACTGGGGTACCCACATTTAGGAGTGAGTAGCACATAGATATCCCTTTTCTCTGCTTTTGATTCAGACACGTTCTCTCTAACCCTGTAAGTGTGCTCACCCCTTCCGCTGTGGGTGTTTGGGCCCCTAGCATTGATTTAATTGGTAGATATGGGAATATCAGTCTGGGGGCCAGGTTAAATTTTTCTTAGAGAATGGGGAATGGTATCAGGTTGTGTACCTCTAGGAGGTCTCTCACATGTGTACACCCTCTCTTTGTCCATTCTCTGTGGTCAAACGTGTTGTTGGCTACGTGTAAGCTGGTCAGTGGGGTTGCCGGTGACCATGGTAACATGGACACCAATGCATTCTGTGTTCTGTCCCAGGCCTTCAGCATTGTTTTAGTGGTGGGTAGTATGTGAGGTTGGGTTGGACGCATCCTTTTAGGTACCCACACTAGTCTCTGAAGTTCTGCCCCTTGTAACCAGTGGTCTTCTATTTCTAGCCATTAAGGGGTTGTGTTGTGTGTGTGTGTGTATCCCCATCATTGGGGCCAATAGTGTCGCCTGGTAATAGGTTTTGATATTTGGCAAAGCGAGACCCCCATGAAGGGTTGGTCTATGTAAGAATTTCGTCGCTACTCTTACTCTCTTTTGTGCCCATACAAATTTAGTGAGCAGTGTTTGTGTTTTATTTAGGTATGAGGATGGTAGGTCTATTTGCATTGTTCTAAACAGGTATTGTAGTTTGGGGAGGAGAGACATTTTAAAAGCTGCCATCCTTCCCAGCCAAGAATGGTATTTATCTTTCCATGAGGCCAAGCTGGTCTCCAATTCCTTTTGTAGGGACTCGTAGTTGACTTTGAATAGACCCGCTATTGTCTTGGTTAGTTTAATTCCTAGGAAGGTGACACTGTCTGTCCTCCAGTCCAGCTCAAATTTCCCTCGTAGTACTTGTATTACGTCATTGGGTATCCCTATCCCCATCGCCTGGGTTTTTGTTACATTTAGTTTATAGTATGAACTGTCTCCATATTCCTTTATTACTTGCAATAGGTGTGGCATTGATATTAGAGGTTGGGTCAGAGTCAGTAGCACATCGTCCGCGAATAAATTGGTTTTGTATTCTCTTACCCCTATGCGTACTCCATGTATGGAGTCGTGTTGTCTTATCTTAGAGGCCAATGGCTCCAGAGCTAGGACGTATAGCAGGGGTGACAGAGTTCCGTTTGAGATGCTAAAGGGGCGTGACAGGAACCCCGCATTGAGTACCTGGGCTTTCGGTGCGCTGTACAGCGCCTTTACTGCTGACCTAAAGTTACTTGGTATCCCACACTTTGCCATGACCGCCTCTAGGAATGTCCAGTACAGGCGGTCAAAGGCCTTCTCTGCATCTAGGGATACCACAAGGCCTCCCTCTTTGTGTGTTCTGTGTAGACTGTGCAGTATGTTTAAAACTTTGCGCGTGTTGTCCGCTCCCTGTCTCCCCACCACAAATCCAACCTGATCTGAGTGGATTAACTGGGGGAGGAGAACGCTCAATCTCATTGCACACAGTTTGGCGAATATTTTCGCGTCAGTATTGAGCAATGAGATGGGTCTGAAGTTTTGGGGGACGGTAGGCGGTTTCCATGGTTTTTGTAATGTTATGATGTGGGCTAGTAGTGAGTCCTTAGGGAGAGCTTGTGTATTGGTCGCCTCTGTGAACATGTGTACTAGTTGAGGTGCTAGTTGATGTAGAAAAGTTTTGTAATAGCTATTGTCCAAGCCATCTGGGCCTGGGGCTTTGCCGTTTGGCAGGTTCCTTATTACGGTATGAATTTCTGCCTCTGATATTGGTTTTATGAGATCTCTCGCCTGTTGGGGCGTGATCGTGGGGAGATTTATTGTGGCCAGATATGCATTGATGTGCTCCTGTGTGGGATGGAAAGTGTTGTCATTTTTATTTATGTTATACAGGGAGGCGTAATAATTTGCAAATTCATTGCAGATGTCTTTTGGGATCATTTTCTTCTCTCCCGTTGGGGACATGAGAAAAGCAATTTTTTGGTTTGCCCTTCGTTCTTGTAGTCTCCTAGCTAGGAGTCTGCTAGCTTTATTCCCTTGCGTGTATTGTCTTATTTTCAATCTTTGGAGCATGTACCCTGTCTGTTCTAGTGCTTTCTGGTGTATTTTGTTCGTAATGCTGGAGATTTGTATTTTAAGGTCATTGGATGGGGAGATTTGGTTGCGAGTGTTTAGTTGGTATAGTTCTCATCTCCATTGCGTAAGTTGGGTTGAGGATTGTTTGTGTAGGTATGCTGCACTTTTAAATTCTCTCCTTCTTTTTAGTGTATACGTTGATATGTCCGCAAACACCATCAACCCCCCATAGGGGTCTGGAAGTTTCTTCTTCGCCCGGCTCGTTTGGAGCACCACCTCTTTTACGTGATAATAGTGCATTTTTTTTTTTTAATTCTTTATTTTTTTGTGCACATATTAAACAAGGTAGCAGACAATGCCACAACAGCTCTTGCCCGCCGAAATGTCAACAATCAATAACACAGGTAGCATCAGTAAACAGTGCACATTTTATATTTATATTCAGTTAAACAGACGTGACGGTCAACGCTTCTACCCTATGTGAATGTGTGGTCTCGGCTATGTTCTTCGTGTGCTTAAGTCACCTAGGGTGTCTCCCCCTTCCAGTCAGGCAGATGTGTGAGCGTGGTAGTAAGGCCGTCTGTATAGTGGCATGGGGGGAGGTTGTATGTATAATAAGTATGCAAGGTTAGTTACAGTCTAGCGTTGGTCTCGTAATGTAATGTGGAGGCCCCTATCTTTGTAGTAGTAGTCTTCGTATCTTGTGCGTGCGGTTGTCAGAACATGTATGGTATGACCATGTAGGTGTCAGTAGGGCCCCTTTTGGGGGGAAGTCATCGTCCTTTAGAGGAGTAAGCGGAGTGGTGTAGACAGTCAGTCTGGTTTGCATCAGAGAGGTAAAAAAGAAAAAACGAGTAAGAAACATCAGTCTCAGTATAAGGTATATAAGTCCCAGGGTGTGTTGGATACATTCATCCTGGGCAACGGAGCAGGTTGTTCTCCCGAGTCGGGTGCCCTGTCTCGCTTCAGGTCGGGCCCTTGGCAGGTGGTGTTCCCCGAGACTCCCTCGGAATGAATTCCAGTATGGTTGCAGGGTTCAGCCTGGACAGTCCTGCTCTGGGTGTCGGTGCTGTGTGTGTGAGTCCTGCTGCCGCCAGGATGGATTCCAATTCTTCGTAGCTTTGAGCCTTGTGGGTGGTCCCGTCATGTGTGAAGGACACTGCTCGCGGTGTTCCCCAGCGGTAGGGTGTCTCTTTGGCCCGGAGGTGCTGTAGAAGTGGCTGCAGTGATTTCCTCCAGGTATGTGTACTCCTGGTGAGGTCCGGGAAGAGTTTTAGTTCTGTTCCCTCAAACATCAAGGGAGTTTTCCCCTTTGTAGCGGTCAGGAGGGTAGTTTTATCAGTCAGCGACTGGAAGCGGAGTATTAAATCCGCTGTTGCGTTTACCGGAGCCCTTGCTGGCTTCGAAATGCGGAAGAGTCCAACCAGCTTTATGGACTTGACCTGCTTAAGGGGTATCAAGGTCCCGAGGAAGCGTCTGATATAATGGGGTAGTTCCGGAAGAGTTACCGTGTCCGGTATTCCCCTGATTTTGACGTTATATCTCCTTCTCAGGTCTTCTAACGCGTCCAGCCGGTCAGTAGTGGTGGTTTGTCGCGTTTCTAGGTCCAGCACTTTTTGTTCGAGCTGTGAGAGCCTGGAGTCTTGTGTACTCGAGCGGTTTTCAAGTTGGGCAATTTTAGCCGCGGCTCCTTCTATGGCCTCTTTAAAGTAGGCCATGTCCGCCGCCAGGTCCTTGCGTAGCTCTGCCAGCATTATTTTTATTTGATCCGCGGTGACCGGGTCCCCGGTTGGCCTTTTGTTGCGGTCCGGTTCGGGTCTGAAGGCTGCACCTTCAATTAGTTCTGCGGTGTAGTCCTCCGAGGAATAGGAGGAGAAGTAATCTGGCGGCGCCATTTTGGGCCATGCGGTCTGTTGCGCGTTCTGCAGCATGTCTCCAATATCCCTTCCAGGGGGGCCTTTATCCGCCTTCACTTTTTTATTTTTTCGGCCTATGTTAACAGTGTCGTATGTGGGTTTTAGAAGACCCAATTCCCCGGTATAGGTATAATCTCGGTTAGTGCGAGCCGGAGCTCCAGGAGATGCGACCACTCTGTTGCGTTGCTAGCTCCGCCCTCGATAATAGTGCGTTTTTATGAGGACATCTCTCGGGGTGTCTTGGGGTAGGAAGCTGGGTTTAGCTGTTCTATGGTATCTGTCCATAAGTAGCTGGTCTTGTGGTATATCAGGTGCCAGCTTTTTCAGCATGCTGTGCAGGTAAGCTGCCAATTCTGCTTGCCCCACTTCCTCTTTTATCCCGCGTATCCGCAGGTTATTTTGGTGGGCTCTATCTTCCATGTCAGCTAGTTTTAGTTCATATGCTTTCATTTGGTTATGTAGCTCTGTCACCTCTTCTTCCAGACCTTTGTGAGCCTCAGCCAGCTCCACATTTTGGCTTCCGTCCCGGTTGTTCTCACCTCCAGCTCTTGGATATCTTTATGCATAGCCCCAATTGTTGTTTTAAAGCTGTTTTCCAACCTAGCAGACATCTCCTCCAGCAGTGTCCGCAGTACCTCCTGTGTGAGAGGGGCTTCAATGTCTGGGGTCTTACTGTACTGTTCAGCAGGTTCTTCGGCGCCATCTTGGATTTCCTCCTGCACCAAGGCCTGCTTCCCCTGCGGCGTCCGCGAGGCGAAAAATGCCGTCTTTTACGCCTTATCCACTCTTCCCTTTGGCTTGCGACATGCTGACTTGGGGTATATGTTGCCCCTGTTTTATTTTCGGCTGTGATCGCCAAATTGCTCCTGCCGCCAGGACACGCCCCCTTAATAACAGTTTATTAAAGCTCAGGGCATTTTTTTTGATTTTTCATGTGTTCTCAAAATATATATTTTTTAATTAAGAGGATTACCTTGATTTCCAACATGCTTACTGTTTTCCTTGTTAGCCATTTCATGTTTTTGCTTATTTTGGTAAAATTATTCTCTCCCGGATTTATTTATTTGAGACAAAGAGACTAAATAGAATCAAACCCAATAGGACTAAGTGGAAAATTCCTGCTCATTTTGGAGTTATAGATTTTTGTTGTTGTTATGGTGCTGGGAGTGCCCTGATATATCCCTCCCTCCCCCCTCGCCTTTGTAATGGGGATGCCAGGGTACTCATTCCATAAAAACGACATCACGCTTAGTGGTTATGGTGCATTGTGTTCCTTTAAACACAATTATTTATTTTTATAAATGCGCCTGGATACTTGGTTTATATCTGTAAATGTATTTAATGTACTGATCTGAAACTAATCATCCTAAGAACACTCTCAAGCAGAACCTGTCAATTTGGACTTAAAGGGACACACCAAACACCATAAACACTACAGCTTATGAAACTAGGTTTGGTGCATAGAGGCTATAGGTGCAGTCTCAATGCTCTATATAGTGGATTCAGTACTCTATGCACAAATATCAGGGATGAATAATGAAGCAAACCTGCTCATTATATCTCCAGCAAAGTGGCTAAGCTGTGTGTACAAAGGAATCACCATCTCTCTAATTTTTTTCCCCTCCCCCATCTAGAAACATAGAAACATAGAATGTGACGGCAGATAAGAACCATTCGGCCCATCTAATCTGCCCAATGTTCTAAATACTTTCATTAGTCTCTGGCATTATCTTATAGTTAGGATAGCCTTATGCCTATCCCACCAATGCTTAAACTCCCTCACTGTGTTAACCTCTACCACTTCAGCTGGAAGGCTATTCCATTCAGCCACTACCCTCTCAGTAAAGTAATACTTCTTGATATTATTTTTAAACCTTTTCCCCTCTAATTTAAAGCGGCACTGTCATGCCGAACTTACCTTTCCTCAATCTCTTCCTCTTCTCCCCCTCTCGGGATCTGTTATTCTTTTCTTCCTGTCTTCTTTAGTTTTCTTTAAAATCATAAGACAAAGTAGGGACTCTGTCTTATGGAGGATTCCTCCGCTTGACCAGCTCTGACCAGCGGAGGAGCAAAGTGTGCTTCATTTCCGCTGGTCAGAGCAATTTTCCCATGATCCCTAGCTTTCCTCCCAGTTCCCACAATGCTTCCTGTCAGTATTGCCGAAAGTCCTGTCACTTAGACAGAACGCCGGCAAAACTGCCGAATTGCATCCTAACAGAATGAGCACTGTTTCTCCATTGGTGTTAGGATGCAATTCGGTACTTTGTTCGTATCGGAATTTCATTCTAATGAATGAAACTCCGATCCTATTCATTGCTGTGGCTGCATCTTGCAGCCGCTTAGTAGATAACTCCCTAATTCCCACGGTATCAGGGAGCTATCTACTAAAAGGCTGAAAGACCTAAATTGGTCTTTCAGCCAAATTTACTAACACCAAGTAAAAATGACTTGGTATTAGTAAATAATATGCCCCTACTCGCTATACCGCGAGTAGGGGCATGTCTAGTAAGCAGTGAGCAGCCTGTGGCTGCTCACTGTAGAAAAAAAATAAAAAAAATATTGCTCCCCACCCCTAAATGACGGGTGGGGGCCGTAAAGTAAAATAAGGGAGGGAGACCTATTGTCCCCCCCCCCCCGGCCCCCACCCCTGAGCGGTGGGTGGGGGCCATAAAGATAATGAGGGGGGGGGACCTACTGTCCTCCCCCCCGGCCCCCACCCCTGGGCGGCGGGTGGGGGCCATAATAGTAGTAGGGGGGGGGGGACCTACTGTCCTCCCCCCCGGCCCCCACCCCTGGCCGGCGGGTGGGGGCCATAATAGTAATAAAGGGGGGGGGGGACCTACTGTCCTCCCCCCCGGCCCCCACCCCTGGGCGGCGGGTGGGGGCCATAATAGTAATAAGGGGGGGGGACCTACTGTCCTCCACCCCCCGGCCCCCACCCCTGGGCGGCGGGTGGGGGCCATAATAGTAATAGGGGGGGGGACCTACTGTCCTCCCCCCCCCCGGCCCCCACCCCTGGGCGGCGGGTGGGGGCCATAATAGTAATAAGGGGGGGGGACCTACTGTCCTCCAGCCCCCGGCCCCCACCCCTGGGCGGCGGGTGGGGGCCCTAATGGAAAAAAGGGGGGGGACACCTACTGTCCTCCCCCCCGGCCCCCACCCCTGGCCGGCGGGTGGGGGCCATAATAGTAATAAAGGGGGGGGACGACCTACTGTCCTCCCCCCCGGCCCCCACCCCTGGGCGGCGGGTGGGGGCCATAATAGTAATAAGGGGGGGGGGACCTACTGTCCTCCACCCCCCGGCCCCCACCCCTGGGCGGCGGGTGGGGGCCATAATAGTAATAGGGGGGGGGACCTACTGTCCTCCCCCCCCCGGCTCCCACCCCTGGGCGGCGGGTGGGGGCCATAATAGTAATAAGGGGGGGGGACCTACTGTCCTCCAGCCCCCGGCCCCCACCCCTGGGCGGCGGGTGGGGGCCATAATAGTAATAGGGGGGGGGGGACCTACTGTCCTCCCCCCCCCGGCTCCCACCCCTGGGCGGCGGGTGGGGGCCATAATAGTAATAAGGGGGGGGGACCTACTGTCCTCCAGCCCCCGGCCCCCACCCCTGGGCGGCGGGTGGGGGCCATAATAGTAATAAGGGGGGGGGGATCTACTGTCCTCCCCCCCCCGGCCCCCACCCCTGGGCGGCGGGTGGGGGCCATAACGATAATGGGGGGGGGGACCTACTGTCCTCCCCCCGCCCCCACCCCTGGGCGGCGGGTGGGGGCACTAAGTAAATTCCCCCCCCCCCCCCCCATCAAGGTGACTAGGGGTGCCCAAGCCCCTAGTCACCCACCCCCCACCCAAATAAAAAATGCCCCTACCTACCCCCCTCACCCTAAAAAATAGTGAGGGGGGAATAAAATTGCTAACCTGTAAAGTAAAATTAAACTTACCATTCGACGTCTTCTTTTTTCTAAAATCTTCATTTTTCAGCCCCAAAAAAGGCCAAATAAAAAACCATCATAGCCGTCGAACTAAAAATAAAATAAAAAACCCGAGCGCAAAAAAAAAAAACCTGACGAAAAAGAAAAAACCCGAGCGCACAAAAAAATAATCCATCTTCACCCATGGAGGGCTCCGCGCAGACTGAGCTCCGCAGGGCGGGGCAAGGCTTATAAAGCCTTGCCCCGCCCTGCAATTAGCCTAAGAACACTCTGATTGGTGGGTTTAAGCCAATCAGAGTGCTCTTTGTCATTTTACAAGCGTGGGAAAGTTCTTTGGAATTTTCCCAAAGAATTGGGTGGATTTCAAGCCATCCAATCACAGTGCTCTGTGTCATTTTACAAGCGTGGGAAAGTTCTTTGGAATTTCCCCCCTGTCTTGTCTTTCCTCCAAGCTATACATGTTAAGATCCTTTAACCGTTCCTGGTAAGTTTTATCCTGCAATCCATGAACCAGTTTAGTAGCCCTTCTCTGAACTCTCTCTAAGGTATCAATATCCTTCTGAAGATATGGTCTCCAGTACTGTGTACAGTACTCCAAGTGAGGTCTCACCAGTGTTCTGTACAATGGCATGAGCACTATCCTCTTTCTACTGCTAATACCTCTCCCTATACAACCAAGCATTCTGCTAGCATTTCCTGCTGCTTTATTACACTATCTGCCTATTATAAGCTGCAGATGTTATCGTGGTTGTTGTGTCCTGTGTAAAATATAAAAGTATTGATCAAGAACAGTAAATTGACTTTTCCATGTATTTTATTTTTTATTTTTTTTCTATTTTATTTTTTGACAATCTTTATTTATATATTTTCAGTACAAAACATTAGTAAAACAGATACCATATAATAAGTAGCATGTAACGGCTGACCGGTAATCACATGTAGTTAGGCTGTGGTGATCCCCAATGACTATGCAATTGCATGGTTTATATAAGGTACATGTAAGTAGCTTCAACAGGGGGGTCATGTTCCGAGTTACGCAGCCTGGATTGTATAGAAGTTTTACTTGCTACATTTCAAATCCGTGTCTCCATCTGATGGAGTTTCCCGGGGTGGGGAGATTACCCGTAACTTGCAGTCACTTGGATTATTTGAGTTGATGCCTCTTGTCAAGGCCTGACTAGGTTGACTTTTCCATGTATTTGATTGTTTAATTTTTAGGAAGGTAATTCAGAGTTTTGTTCGTGTAATTGTTTGTTATACTGTTGCCATGCGTACATGTCTGAAAGAATGTCTGTGACCTTTTAAAGTACAGTTGTGCAAGTTAAATCCCAAAGTCTAAATAACCTTCATTGTCTAGATTAGATTGCGAGCAGTTAACCACAAATTTCCTGCCAATGTTAAGGTTATCTTTATAGTAACAGACTAATTTACAATTCCTGTAGCGCAGTGACTGCTAGTCCAGGCACCTACATGTAAAAACAGTGTTTCCTATTACGCTAAGCCCACCCAAAGGCATAGAAAATCTCTCACACTTAAAGGAAAACTATGGTAAAAAGTTATTTTTGTTTAAAAATCATTTAATCCATGTTGGAGTCTTCAGATAGATTTGTCCAGCCCCCTCCCTGTCAATTACACCACAATTTAATATTAAAACTTACCTTGAATCCAATACAGAATATCTGCAGCTCGAACCTCCTACTGTTACATCGCATGGACGTCTTCTCTTTGTCCAATGAAATGTTTCTCATTATTATTGGATATGGTGTTATCGGACCTATGGCGCATGCACGGCATCAATCCACCAAACAAATCAATCAGTAGATTGAATCCAATACTTCTCTATGAGAAGCATTGATTTAATGCTCAACGTGCTCATGCAATGCGCGAGGACGCTGAATGTCAAGAACCGAGTCAAACTGAACTGAAGAATCTTCTAGTGGCTGTCAGGGTAACAGCAACTGAAGGTACATTTAGCCTCGCAGTATAAACATTGCCGTATCTTTGAACTGGCGATATTTTACATTTTTGGAGCAAAACTGAAGGGGCTGTTTCCGTGCTGATAGTGTACCTGTAAAGCCGTCTTTAAAGGGACAGCCAAAATAATAGTAAAAAAGCAGATGTATGTTTCACAGAAATAAAATTACTCTATTCTGTAGCTATCTCACAGTATTCTATTCCAACACTAAAGAGCAGCTAATGAGAATACAGATTTAATGCTAACAGGTTTTTTCCCACCTGGTTTTTCATGCATATATGATATATCCTTGCTTTCTATAAAGTGCAGGATGTTTACATGCTTATCTAAACTTGGCTCAGTGTTTTTCACACGAAATTCAACATTAATACAGCATTACTGATACTTTGCTAAAGAAAAGCTATTGGTTCTTCAACTCTTCCTGCCTCAGTGACAGCCAACCAGGGCTAAACAAACCATGACAGAATAATTCTGTCATGCATATAATGTATCAAAGGAGCTGTTTTTCTGTTGGTATCAGAGAGACTTGGGTATCACTAACTAACAGTCCACACTGACTGTTGAGATGTGCTCCATGTTTTTATGGAAATTACCGTTCCCAAACATCCGTGTTCAGAAAGAATCTAATGATATCGTTTGTGATGTCCCTGGGTTTTCCTCCATTTAGAGCGAGATAGACCTTTTAAATCCACCTTCCTACATGTGTTCCCATGCGTGATCACACAATGCAGAGCATGATCAATGGTATCTTGTGCCGCTCACTGTGTGTGATCAGACTGTGATATTACAAATAATCTGCCTGAGAGAGCCAGGTTAACGGGGAAACAGATACTGCAGTCACAGTGTAGAGTGCTCTCTACAGCGTAAAATAGGAATGTTCTTCAGATTATATCAGATGAGGAATCCCTCTCCCGATGGCAGAGTTACAGCTAGGGCCGGTTTCTTTACAAAAACTCAGCGAATACATACAAATAAAATATACCGGTACATAGAAGATGTAGCTGAACTCACACATTATAGTTTGTTTAGGTTGTATTTCTGTTGTTTATTTATTTTTTGGTGTGAATGGTTTACAGGGCTACCCCAAGCACCATGGCCACCTTATTATTATTATTATTGACATTTATATAGCGCCAACAGATTCCATAGCGTTTTACAGTATTATGAGAGGGGGGATTTATCTATAAATAGGACAATAACATGAAACCTTACAGAAACGATAGGTTGAAGAGGACCCTGCTCAAACAAGCTTACAGTCTATAGGAGGTGGGGTATAAAACACAATAGGACAGGAGATATCAATCACATAGGTTGGGAGTGAAGCAGAGCTGGAGGAGAGAGTAGAGTGCTGCCCTTTAGGAGAGAGCAAGAGACAGGTATGTGAGGTAGAGGTTACTCTGGGAGACCATAGGCTTTCCTAAAGAAATTGGATTTGAAGTGGTCGTGGTGCCTGGAGTCGGTATGTGCAGTGTTTATATATATATATATATATATATATATATATATATAGTCAAGAAGGAGACCTCACACTGGACTTTTCAACCAAATTCAAATATTTCTTGTGAATTCAGTCACATTACATCAACGTTTCAGTCTATAAAAGACTTTCATCCCCAAATATTTTTTTAAACATAGTGGATGGAGGGGTCCATGCCAGCAAAAGTTTGATAGAAATAATGTTTTTGGTCTGAAAAAAAACCTTTAAAACATACCCGGTTCAAAAATGAAAACAAGTTATTGTAATGGTATTGCTGTTCCGGTAATTTTGTTGACATGTGCCAAAATGGATAGAAAATCCCAGACATGTAATGTCTTCCATAAAGTATAACAATTTGAAGTAGCTGTGCTTTGTATGAGTTGCTATAATTATGTACACATTACTTTAGGCAAAACATTAAATTGAGTAAAATGCAAAATAATTTAACACCCTATCTGTCTTGGAAAAAAAAAAAAAAAAAACAACAAAAAAAAAATCAACCTGTGTGTCTACTAAACAAGAAAGAAATGAAATAATTGAAGAAAAAGGTATCATAAATGTAAAAAATTGTTCTGGTCATTCAGTTCCAAAAAAAGCTAAAATAGTGGGGTAATGGGGAAAAAACAGGCTAAAGAATAAGTAAAAAG
Source organism: Pelobates fuscus (assembly GCF_036172605.1). Lineage (NCBI taxonomy): Eukaryota > Metazoa > Chordata > Amphibia > Anura > Pelobatidae > Pelobates > Pelobates fuscus. Next base: position 30,578,041 of record NC_086326.1, on the reverse strand, counting down.
AGAACTGAAACTCTGCCCGTTTACTTTTGAATTGCAATTAAATTTAAAAATAAATAATTTTCACATTATATGAAGGATAAGTGGAGTTTGGACAGCTGTGTGAATTTTTTCGAGGCACCCTGGTTATCACGGATGATAGGGAGAACAAAAACTGAACTTTTTGTTCAACAGAGAGAAAGGAATGTTCTTAATAAGTATGCCGGGACACGGCTGTTTTAATCTGACCTTGAAGTCCTGAGCTTTTTCTAAAGGACAAGTGGTTTAATTTGACTCTGTGAATGTAATTAAGTAACAACAGTCAAAGGGGAATATTTTCAAGAAAGTACCATAATCTTGTTTTGTATGTTGCAAAACGTCTAGTGTAGTATATAGTAATTTATACTTACGCCTGGGGCACAGGTTTGATCAATATTTATTGCTGTCAGTGCTGTCAGTGGGTGTAATTTGCAGGAATACTATGTATCATACAATATATATATATTGAGATTAGCTTAATTCAAGTTTATTTTAATTTTTTTCTTTCTAAAACTTTCATTTTAGTAAGTGTTACAATGAAATGTATATATATTTTCCATATGTGTCTTTTAGAAGCAGTTAAAAGTTTTATAGCTAAACCTCATCATAAAAAAATAAAATATAATAAAGGGAATTTCCGGGCTTCTTATTGCCGAGATATATAAAAAAGAAAAGAGGCTCTGCTCCATTTTCTGCTCCTGTCCACACCAGCAACTTGTTCTGACTTTTTTTTATTTTTAGAATTTTTCCTAATTTCCGTGGGAGCACATATCCCATAAATCTCCACTCAAATGTTTCCTCTTGAACTTTGCAAATGTTTCCGTCTGAAAAAAAATATGCATGAACATGAATAATGTCTTTCATCAGCTTATCACATGTCTGTGTTCTTATTTTCTCATACATGGGGCAGGTTAGGCGCCCTCATAGACATGAATGACAGAGCCTTTTATAGGAGGTGATATAGGGACTTTGTGTGAACTGTAAGCGTATTTGAGTAGGGGACTAGTGCTAGAGTTATAAGCACCAGAGAGAAGTGAGACAGGCCTCCTTGCATGTAACCTATTCATAGGATTCATAGGACGTTATAGTGCATAACAATAATTGTTATAACAGTTGCATTTTGATTTTAAAAGCAAAGAGGCAGATATTCTTAGATTATTACATTGACCTATTATTCACCAATGTGCACCAGCAGATCATGTTATGCTCTCAGCTAGATCCCGAAATACTGTATGCATTTTGCTGTAAGATATCCTTTTGGACAACTTGGAAGAGTTGTCGGAGATTGAGCCCTGTTCGCTCCACAATGACAATGATATTACAATCGCGAGTACTTACTACAGCGAGAATTCAAAGTGAATTTCATATTTACGGCCAGAGAAGCCAAACTAAAAATATAGCAGATTTTTGAGAATTTCTCCTGTTCGACTATGAATTAAAAATGACTTTGAATTCTTACTTTAGGGACTAACCCGGTTCTATCTTCATTATTAGATTGTATCTGCGTATTTGCTACCAACGTAGCCCTCAATTTAACATTGTTAGATAACCTTTCCAAATGATGTAATATTTTTGGATAAACTTTATTTATTTTATAATTTATTTTTCTTCAACATATTAAAATAAAAAATAAAACATTTACACTAAGCCAGGTGTGCTCAGTTCAGTATCATAAAGTGATGCCCTAACCCAGGCATAGGCAACCTTCGGCACTCCAGCTGTTTTGGACTACACCTCCCATGATGCTTTGCCAACATTATGGATGTAAGAGCATTGTGGGGGATGTAGTTCACAACATCTGGAGTGCCGGTGGAAAGGAAAAAAAAAGGTTTCCATATTAAAAAGCAAGAGAAAAATGGCTGCAAGTTCAGGAACCACTGCCACAGTTAGATGACTTGTGAGATTGAGGCGGCTTTAGAAGCAGAAGAAAGATCCTTGTTAGATGAGGTATGTTCTCACCTCTAGTGGTGCAGATAAAGTGACAGTGGGGGAACTGAGACTACGCGGTCGCCTGATTTGAGGCTCAGCCAGGTGATTGCTACTGTTTGAAGTGGATCCCACTGCACCATCTTCCGCATGCTAGTTTAGAATGGGTAAAGACAACAAACAGGTTAGGTCACTGCTTCTCAAATCTGAAGGACCACCAACCGTGTAGGATTTAGAGAGCACCCACTAGAGCTCAGTGAGAACATCAATAAAACCTGTTGACGGTCTTTGAGAATAGGCTTAGAGAAGAATTAAGCTATAAGTACACAGGAGACAGTGAACTGCTGGAATTCTTGAATATTTCCATCTTTCCCTACCTCTTATAGCAAACGATTACATTCCTGAACAAAGAGTATCTCCTAATTATAATGTTCATTTGAAGCTGAGATTTTGAATCCCATGATTCGCTCATTGCACAAAAATGTAACCTGTAGCCAAAATATTTTTTTTTATTTAATGTAGTTAATCATGTTAAGTAGGTGGACATTTCTGTTTTACACTGTCTTATATCTTTGCTGCTCTCCCTCCCCCAGAAAATTATTACCGATCCATTTCAGTTAGCCGATGGAGTGAGCAAGGAGACGAAGGCTGCTGGTTCGGGGGGCTGCTGTGGACCGAAGGGCTGTTGCTAGAATACTTACTTGATCCAGAAATCCTTGTTAAATAATCGGTATTATGACTGCTAAGAATTAAACAAATCTTCACCGAAAAGACACAGAAAGAAGCAGAAGTACAGTTAGACATTTATTACATTTTTAAAATATTGGCAAAACTGAAGTGAGTTCCAGAGCTGGTAAATGGGGACTCGGCCAATATATTAAAAATAAGCCTGCCAGATGGGTGGCTAAATACCGTATGTCGTAGTAGAATATCCCCTTTACCTGACAAACTTATCAAGCCTGTTATCTATCCAGGAAAATCAAGCTGCTGTGTCTACGCTGATTCGCCAATTTGTAATTTTTGGTTTTTGCTTGGAAATCATATTTTAATCTATCTACAAGATGTCTGTAAACCTCTATAAATAAATTTAAAAAAATAAATAAAATAATTCTCAATCTTATTTTCTAAATAAAAACAGACGTAAATGAACAGCAATCAAACGTAAGACTAAGACCTTAGAGAAGTATAGCTGTGTTTTGCGTGTGGGCCAGACTAGAGGCCTCCTGGAGAGCCTGATTTTTCCACAAACCAACTGCGGGATGAGGCACCACAAACTATAAACTGTAGTGGTTATGGTGCTTGTTGTGCCCTATAAAACTGATATAATTTAGTGAATGCATTACAACTGAAGTTTGGAACTCTAACATTTGTATTCCTGATGCTTTACACGTTAGAGCGTTTACATTTTACAGATTTTTTTTCCCCCTAGGATTTTGCAAAGCCGCCTTCTGTTCGGTCCATAGCACAGCAGAAAGTGGAACCAGATGTAGCTGAACAAGTCAGCTAATCAGTTAGGATACCAGCACCCTGAATGTCAATGTGCCAAATCAGGCGTGTACGGTTTATTGACTCTAATGAACGGTCCACCGTGTAGGACACTATATTTTTAACTACCACATTTCATCACTACATTTATGGCTCGAAACAGATGCCGAAAGAGAAAGTGGTTGCTGATATTTACGGATTCAGCATAACATCATGTCAGTGTAAAATATAGTTTGTTGCACACAAACCAAGGTAATAATCATGTTTAAACGAAACGGAGGAATTGCCACCTATGAGAATGGGCCCAAAGAAATGGGACCGTCTCACTGGTGGGAATATTCACCTTGATGGACACTCCAGAAATGTCCTGGGGCTTAACCCCTAAATATAGAAAGAACCAAAGAAATATACAACAAGCTGGAAAGAACCAGACTAGTTGAATATGTGACTGGAAATCATAGTTAATATATTATAATAGCTGTACAAACTGAAAAAATAATAGTAGTAACAAATAGAGTAGATAGAATCACATCTAATTCAAAGTGCAGTCTTGCCTTAGTGGCTCACCTCTGAATGTGTCTCTCCAATGGATACCCCTATCCTACTAAATCCAGCGCAAGCCGCTGTCTAGTGACTTTATTGAAGGCTTAAATGCAGTGTCAAGACTAGTGGCTTATGGATCTATTTGGTAGGTCGGACGTCATGCAACTGACGTGGGTATTCAGCATTGGGTCACGCTCGGTCCTTTGTAACATAATCCGAGCTGTTGCTGGTTAAAGTATTGAATAACTTGTGAAATTCGCAGACTAAACCATACTGAGTTCACCCTAACAACTAAGTGGGGAACAGCATATGAATGGTAGCTGGGATAGATATATATCTTGGCCGCTGTGGAAGATAATCATATGCTTCTCAGAGCTAAAGCCAGTTAGCTTAATTTGAATAACTTTGTATATATGTATATTAGCTGTTAATTCGCAGTTTCATTCTCTATATTCCTTGGAGTTTGAATTATATAGATGTGTATATTTTAAGAGGTACCTTTGAATTATTCTTCGAATAATCATGTTTATTTACTATTAAATTAAATTCTTTATTTTTTGTTGTGCAAAGATGTACAAACATGTTTGCCTAGCCATGACAGCTGTAGCAAGCATTTCAAAAGGCAGATCGGAGAAGCTATGCGCTATGAACATATGCAAAAGTAACTGAAAATAATTAAAAACAGTAGAGAATAACTAAAAGTAATGGGAAAGCGTTCTACATTCCTGGGCATAGAAGCCATGTGTACACAGGTTCAGTTGTGAATGAGAGTCGCCTGAGATAGTGACCACAGCATAAGCGTCCTGTGAAGTCCACTGTGGGATGAATGGTGGGATTCTCGCAGGATCCCATCCATGCGTCGGTGCAGTTGCTCTTTGAGACTCATTAATCTGAAAAGCGGCCCACGGGAGGCCAAGTGTGATCAGGAGAGCAGCTGCTCCCTGCATATCATGGATGGGGTATGAGGATTTTCCTTGCAACACTAGAAGAGTACAGGACAAACGCCATCTGCAGCAGATGTTGTTTCAAAAAAGTGTGGTGAAAGCTTGTAGGGATCTCTGCCACAGTAGAGTGCCCCCAGAGAGGTTGGCATATTTTTAAATGCATAAGGAGAAGTCCTGCCAAGAGCGGTATACCTCTTATCTTCAGGTTATTACTGCACCTCATGTATCCGATGGTCTCAAATTTCTGTTCGACCCCAGCTTGTTGCTGCTTCAGTGCCCACACTTCTTGTTCAATTGAGGATATCTTTTGGGTATGGTCAGTCGTGGAGGCCAGTCAGCCTATGAAGACTGTAGGGTCTTGTCGCAGCGTAGCCACATCTACATAAATTTTTTCTTGAGCTTTGTCAACAACTCCTGCAGGGTCTCCTTTGTCGCAGGCTAAAAGCCTAAGTTCTGTATGCCTGATTAAGATGGCATCGGTGGTAGTAGGTCTGATGCCCCTCTGATCTGAGAAGAATCTGAGTAGTCCTTCAGCTTCGAGGCCATTTTGGGCCCAAGTGCACCACGAATCTGTTGGAAAAGCTCTCCGATGTGAATCCCATGCTTGGGTTTATCCAGCTTTTGAGTCTTGGACTTGCGGCCCATTTCATTCCAAACCACTAGTCTAAGATGCAGATCCAGGCTGCAATTGGGTTTTTAACACATTGAAATTTGCAGATCATTTCAGCTTAACATGGAGCTTCGAGAACATCCGTCAGATTAACTCAGCCGCTTAGCTCCGCTCCCCATCATGTTTATTTTTAATACAGTATGGTCTTGATCACACCAATGAAAGCATGCCTTTGTATAGAATTAGGTGAGCTATGATTAAGACCTGTGGTTTTAACTTTTTATGCTAGGACTCAGGAATGGATCTATATTGGTTGGAACAGTCAATTGCTGGTCATAGATGACTGCCTACAATAAATATAATGGAGCAGCACTACCTACCATAAGTCACTGGAGACCACTCTGACTTAGGGAATAATCGAAGTGTGGTGTTTTATAGAATTTTATTTTTGTGCTATAACATTTGAAGAAGGGTACCCAATGTGACGTTTCTCCGCCAAGTATTCCATTTCCCTGGTTCAGGAGGTTTAGAGTGATTATAGCTAAAATCCAAAACACCAGCGGAGGCTTGATGAAGGGTAAAGCATGAACCTTTGTTCAGCAACAGGCCAGTTTATATACACATATGCCCAACCAAGGGTCATCAAGGCACACAATACATACTCCACCCCAGTCTGGCACATAACTAAATCACACCCAGATAATGTAATTAACTAAAAGACACCAGGGCGCCTTACAACAGTATCTATGAAATACACATTCACTGGAAAGCTCTGGAAGCGAAGAGCAATTATTTAAAAAAGTTCCCTGTTTGGTGGGAAGTTCTGGTCACTGATGCTTACTTCCTATGGCTCCAGAACAGGAAGCTCCCTCAAGTCCTTGGTGTCATTGGATGCCTCGTCACCTCACTGATTCCTCTTCCAAATAGCACCTGTTCGATGGTCGTGGGACTGAGTACAACCCAAATGAAGTTTCTCCAGGTCGTGACACCTAGCAAGCCAAAGCTTAGTTTCTGAGTAGCTCCCGGTCAGGTGTGCTGTGCCTGAATGAGCCTCCTGATAGTCCCTGATGGTAGTAAGTTGACTTATTCAGCTCTCAAATGTCCAGTAGAGCAAAGGCACAGTGTGGAAGGGACAGATCTGTGATTACAGATGTTTTAGGGAGGTGTTGCCTCGGAATCCTGTACCAGTTGTCATCTTGACCAGGAAGTGTTCTAATGAATACCAGATGTCTGGAGTAGTTTTCTGGAACCCAATAGCAGAGGAGCTCTCCTGGACAATCGGAACTAGATTTGCTAGTAGGGCTGCATGATAGGACATACCAGCCTGGCTGCCACACCAAATTCCTGTCCATAATTGTGTACTAGCAACAGATTTCACTTATCACCTAAAGCATTGCCCACTTACAAAAAATTGTCCAGTTGTCACAGTTATCTGTTTACAAAAAGATAGTCTTTTACAAGTTTTCCATCTTGCAGCCACCTGTTACCATGACCCTTGATACTTCTAACTAACAATATAGTGGCCTCCAGGCCAGACCTTTATGAAGGGATGTATTGACAAAGTGGACACTCCACTTCTAGATTATACGGTCTAGAAAACAATACCCTGGTATTATTTGTGTCAAACTCTACTTCCACCAGGAGTGTAAACTGTGCAGCCAGTTAGAACCCTCATCCCTAGTCTCGAATAGATACCCCCATCCCTTTACGATCACGTCAGCCAATCACATGCAACACAACTCTCACACTGCACAAAGTGGGAGATTTATCCACGTGTCACCAACAGAATTCAGTCTTATTTTTGGCTGAATTTATTAAACCTTTTTTTTTGTCTGTTGCTTTTTTGCGTAGTCTCTTTCTCTCCAAACATGACTAAGCTTCCACATTCCATGACTTCACCCAAATAATGTGCAGAAAATAAATGATGGTCCAGGCACTCACGGTAAATCCAGTGAGCACATTTATTGGAGCAGATGAAAGTGTATGATAATTAAATTTACCAAAATGGTGACTTAAAATCCCTCAATTAAAAAATAAATAAATAAAATAAATCTTGCCCACACTGGCCCTTTAAATCCTAGAGTTGGGCTTGTTTTCCATACTGACATACATACTAACTAATTTGTGAACTGTTCGGGATTTTGTTTATTTTACTCTTTGTTCTTTTACTTTTCTTTTTTTGTAATATTACTGAAAAGCAGTAAATGAACTGGTGGTTTACAGTATGTTTAATTGCCAGCTTGGGTGTCCGTTGTTTTCTATAAATGCTATACTAATTATGGAGCCTGACAGTGAATGTTGTATTACTTCAGTTGTCGTTTTGAACAGATATCTGAAGTTGCTGCATTGTATTTAAGAGGTAACCATTACTGCACTGTCTGTGCTCAATGCCCATGTTTAGAATAACCATAGGTTATAATGTATCACAACAGTGCCACCTAGGGATGGAAAGTGTGTGTGTACATAGAGCACAATATGTATATTTAAAGGGACACTATAGTCACCAGAACAACTACAGCTTATTGAATTTGTTCTGGTGAGTAGAATCATTACCTTCAGGCCTTTTTGCTGTAAACAGTGTCTTTTCGGATAAAATGCAGGGTTTACATTACAGCCTAGTGATAACTTCACTGGCCACTCCTCTGATGGCTGTTAGAGATCCTTCCTGGGTCATGGCTGCCTAAAATGCATCGAACCATTCAGTATCTCCTCCCTCTGCATGCAGACACTGAACTTTCCTCATAGAGATTAATTGATTCATTTCATCTCTATGAGGAGATACTGACTGGCCAGGGCTGTGTTTGAATCATGCTGGCTTGACCCTGATCTGCCTTCTTGTCAGTCTCAGCCAATCCTATGGGGAAGCACTGTGATTGGATCAGGCCACCATTTCTGATGATGTCAACAGACTGCTTTTTTTTTAGGCAAACAGCATGCAGATCTACAGCTTCAGGCTTGAATACAGTAAGATTTTGCTATATTTATAGAGGCATGAGGGGCCCAGGGGGGCTAGATGGTGGTGTTAAAACTCAGGGGCGTATTAGCCGCGAGGCTAACAAGGCACTTGCCTTGGGTGGCATTTTCCAGGGGGCGGCAAAAAAAGCCGCCCCCAAATGCCCAAGGCAAATGTCTTGCTAGCCTTGCGGTTAACAGACATGCCGGGTAGGCGGCTGGTGGCTGGCGAGGGAGCTCTTCCTCTGAGCTGTCTGCTCAGCTCCCTCGCGCGCCGCAGACTGAGGCTGGGAGCCGGAATATGATGTCATATTCCGACTCCCAGCCTCACTCTGCGACGCTCTGCAGACAGCTCAGGGGAAGTGCTCCCTCGCTAGCCACCCACCCGCCTGCCAATGCCGCCCGCCCAGCAGCCACTGGACCACCAGGGAGGAAGAGAACCCCCCCCCTAGCATTTCCAAAGGTAAGGAGGCTGGGGGGGTGGGGGGGGGTTACATTTAAAAAACAAATGTGTTAAATATGTGAGTGTGTGTGTATGTCTGTTAGTGTGTGTATGTCTGTTAGTGTGTGTGTGTCTGTTAGTGTGTGTGTCTGTTAGTGTGTGCGTGTCTGTTAGTGTGTGTGTGTGTCTGTTAGTGTGTGTGTGTGTCTGTTAGTGTGTCTATTAGTGTGTGTGTGTGTGTGTGTGTCTGTTAGTGTGTGTGTGTGTCTGTTAGCGAATGTGTGTGTCTGTTAGTGTGTGTGTGTCTGTTAGCGAATGTGTGTGTCTGTTAGTGTGTGTGTGTCTGTTAGCTAGTGTATGCGTATCTGTCAGCAAATGCGTGTGTGTGTATTTAGAAGGCGGGGAAGGGTTGGGTGGGGGTGGCGGGGAAGGGTTGGGTGGGGGTGGCGGGGAAGGGTTGGGTGGGGGTGGCGCGGGTGGGAGGGGGGCGCGAGTGGGAGGGGGGCGCCTGAATTTTGTCCTGCCAAGGGCAGCACAAAACCAGGATACACCACTGTTAACACTATAGGGTCAGGAATACATGTTTGTGTACCTGACCCTATAGTGATCCTTTAATGTATACCCATTTCAGGTAAAATTCATTTTAGAATGCGGAATAACGTGTATGTCCATGAAACAATTATGGAAAGTTACTTGTGCTGACTATATACTGGAAAGTGGAAATTTATTGCATTACATAGGATTAGTGCCATATCGTCTAATTTATAATAAGGGTAGACTGCATATGTGGAGACCTGGATATTGGGGGAGGGGTATGTCCCAAAAGGACTAGGGGAAAGGCATCAGATTGTAGGGACTTTTAATCTACTTTCACAACTAAACCAAACTGAAACCATTCAGCTATTTCTCTGACCAGAAGGTATATCCCTTTAAGAGAAAGGGAATATTTTTATTGTATCTTTCTAACCTGACTTGCTTTCCATCCCATACAGTATACGCCTGTCTTACACACAGCTCCCATACAGTATACACCAGTCGCACACACAGCTCCCATACAGTATACACCAGTCTTACACACAGCTCCCATACAGTATACACCAGTCGCACACACAGCTCCCATACAGTATACACCAGTCTTACACACAGCTCCCATACAGTATACGCCTGTCTTACACACAGCTCCCATACAGTATACACCAGTCACACACACAGCTCCCATACAGTATACACCAGTCTTACACACAGCTCCCATACAGTATACACCAGTCGCACACACAGCTCCCATACAGTATACACCAGTCGCACACACAGCTCCCATACAGTATACGCCTGTCTTACACACAGCTCCCATACAGTATACACCAGTCACACACACAGCTCCCATACAGTATACACCAGTCGCACACACAGCTCCCATACAGTATACACCAGTCACACACACAGCTCCCATACAGTATACACCAGTCTTACACACAGCTCCCATACAGTATACACCAGTCACACACAGCTCCCATACAGTATACACCAGTCTTACACAGAGCTCCCATACAGTATACACCAGTCACACACAGCTCCCATACAGTATACACCAGTCTTACACAGAGCTCCCATACAGTATACACCAGTCGCACACAGCTCCCATACAGTATACACCAGTCTTACACACAGCTCCCATACAGTATACACCAGTCTTACACACAGCTCCCATACAGTATACACCAGTCTTACACACAGCTCCCATACAGTATACACCAGTCTCACACACAGCTCCCATACAGTATACACCAGTCACACACACAGCTCCCATACAGTATACACCAGTCACACACACAGCTCCCATACAGTATACACCAGTCGCACACACAGCTCCCATACAGTATACACCAGTCGCACACACAGCTCCCATACAGTATACACCAGTCTTACACACAGCTCCCATACAGTATACACCAGTCTCACACACAGCTCCCATACAGTATACACCAGTCACACACACAGCTCCCATACAGTATACACCAGTCGCACACACAGCTCCCATACAGTATACACCAGTCTCACACACAGCTCCCATACAGTATACACCAGCCTCACACACAGCTCCCATACAGTATACACCAGTCTCACACACAACTCCCATACAGTATACACCAGTCACACACACAGCTCCCATACAGTATACACCAGTCACACACACACAGCTCCCATACAGTATACACCAGTCACACACAGCTCCCATACAGTATACACCAGTCACACACACAGCTCCCATACAGTATACACCAGTCACACACAGCTCCCATACAGTATACACCAGTCACACACACAGCTCCCATACAGTATACGCCTGTCTTACACACAGCTCCCATACAGTATACACCAGTCTTACACACAGCTCCCATACAGTATACACCAGTCACACACACACAGCTCCCATACAGTATACACCAGTCTTACACACAGCTCCCATACAGTATACACCAGTCACACACACAGCTCCCATACAGTATACACCAGTCACACACACAGCTCCCATACAGTATACACCAGTCACACACACACAGCTCCCATACAGTATACACCAGTCACACACACACAGCTCCCATACAGTATACACCAGTCACACACACAGCTCCCATACAGTATACGCCTGTCTTACACACAGCTCCCATACAGTATACACCAGTCACACACACACAGCTCCCATACAGTATACACCAGTCACACACACAGCTCCCATACAGTATACACCAGTCACACACACAGCTCCCATACAGTATACACCAGTCACACACACAGCTCCCATACAGTATACACCAGTCACACACAGCTCCCATACAGTATACACCAGTCACACACACAGCTCCCATACAGTATACGCCTGTCTTACACACAGCTCCCATACAGTATACACCAGTCACACACACAGCTCCCATACAGTATACACCAGTCACACACACAGCTCCCATACAGTATACACCAGTCTCACACACAGCTCCCATACAGTATACACCAGTCGCACACACAGCTGCCATACAGTATACACCAGTCTCACACACAGCTCCCATACAGTATACACCAGTCACACACACAGCTCCCATACAGTATACACCAGTCACACACACACAGCTCCCATACAGTATACACCAGTCACACACACAGCTCCCATACAGTATACACCAGTCGCACACACAGCTCCCATACAGTATACACCAGTCTCACACACAGCTCCCATACAGTATACACCAGTCTTACACACAGCTCCCATACAGTATACACCAGTCACACACACAGCTCCCATACAGTATACACCAGTCTCACACACAGCTCCCATACAGTATACACCAGTCGCACACACAGCTCCCATACAGTATACACCAGTCACACACACACAGCTCCCATACAGTATACACCAGTCACACACACACAGCTCCCATACAGTATACACCAGTCACACACACAGCTCCCATACAGTATACACCAGTCACACACACAGCTCCCATACAGTATACACCAGTCGCACACACAGCTCCCATACAGTATACACCAGTCTCACACACAGCTCCCATACAGTATACACCAGTCACACACACAGCTCCCATACAGTATACACCGGTCACACACAGCTCCCATACAGTATACACCAGTCTCACACACAGCTCCCATACAGTATACACCAGTCGCACACACAGCTCCCATACAGTATACACCAGTCGCACACACAGCTCCCATACAGTATACACCGGTCACACACACAGCTCCCATACAGTATACACCAGTCACACACACAGCTCCCATACAGTATACACCAGTCACACACACAGCTCCCATACAGTATACGCCTGTCTTACACAGAGCTCCCATACAGTATACACCGGTCACACACACAGCTCCCATACAGTATACACCAGTCACACACACAGCTCCCATACAGTATACACCAGTCACACACACAGCTCCCATACAGGATACGCCTGTCTTACACACAGCTCCCATACAGTATACACCAGTCGCACACACAGCTCCCATACAGTATACACCGGTCACACACACAGCTCCCATACAGTATACACCAGTCACACACACAGCTCCCATACAGTATACACCAGTCACACACACAGCTCCCATACAGTATACACCAGTCTTACACAGAGCTCCCATACAGTATACACCAGTCACACACACAGCTCCCATACAGTATACACCTGTCTTACACACAGCTCCCATACAGTATACACCAGTCACACACACACAGCTCCCATACAGTATACAACAGTCTTACACAGAGCTCCCATACAGTATACACCAGTCGCACACACAGCTCCCATACAGTATACACCAGTCTCACACACAGCTCCCATACAGTATACACCAGTCACACACACAGCTCCCATACAGTATACACCAGTCTTACACAGAGCTCACATACAGTATACACCACACACACACACACACAGCTCCCATACAGTATACACCAGTCACACGTACAGCTCCCATACAGTATACACCAGTCACACATACAGCTCCCATACAGTATACGCCTTTCTTACACACAGCTCCCATACAGTATACACCAGTCTTACACACAGCTCCCATACAGTATACACCAGTCACACACACACAGCTCCCATACAGTATACACCTGTCTTACACACAGCTCCCATACAGTATACACCAGTCTTACACACAGCTCCCATACAGTATACACCAGTCTTACACACAGCTCCCATACAGTATACACCAGTCACACACACACAGCTCCCATACAGTATACACCTGTCTTACACACAGCTCCCATACAGTATACACCTGTCTTACACACAGCTCCCATACAGTATACACCAGTCACACACACAGCTCCCATACAGTATACGCCTGTCTTACACACAGCTCCCATACAGTATACACCAGTCTTACACACAGCTCCCATACAGTATACACCAGTCACACACACAGCTCCCATACAGTATACACCTGTCTTACACACAGCTGCCATACAGTATACACCAGTCACACACACAGCTCCCATACAGTATACACCAGTCACACGTACAGCTCCCATACAGTATACACCAGTCACACACACAGCTCCCATACAGTATACGCCTGTCTTACACACAGCTTCCATACAGTATACACCAGTCTTACACACAGCTCCCATACAGTATACACCAGTCACACACACACAGCTCCCATACAGTATACACCTGTCTTACACACAGCTCCCAAACAGTATACATCAGTCTTACACACAGCTCCCATACAGTATACACCTGTCTTACACACAGCTTCCATACAGTATACACCAGTCTTCACACAGCTCCCATACAGTATACACCAGTCTTACACACAGCTCCCATACAGTATACACCAGTCACACACACACAGCTCCCATACAGTATACACCTGTCTTACACACAGCTCCCATACAGTATACACCTGTCTTACACACAGCTCCCATACAGTATACACCAGTCTTACACAGAGCTCCCATACAGTATACACCAGTCTTACACAGAGCTCCCATACAGTATACACCAGTCACACACACAGCTCCCATACAGTATACACCAGTCACACGTACAGCTCCCATACAGTATACACCAGTCACACGTACAGCTCCCATACAGTATTCACCAGTCACACACACAGCTCCCATACAGTATACGCCTGTCTTACACACAGCTCCCATACAGTATACACCAGTCTTACACACAGCTCCCATACAGTATACACCAGTCACACACACACAGCTCCCATACAGTATACACATGTCTTACACACAGCTCCCATACAGTATACACGAGTCTTACACACAGCTCCCATACAATATACACCAGTCACACACACACAGCTCCCATACAGTATACACCTGTCTTACACACAGCTCCCATACAGTATACACCTGTCTTACACACAGCTCCCATACAGTATACACCAGTCACACACACAGCTCCCATACAGTATACGCCTGTCTTACACACAGCTCCCATACAGTATACACCAGTCTTACACACAGCTCCCATACAGTATACACCAGTCACACACACACAGCTCCCATACAGTATACACCTGTCTTACACACAGCTCCCATACAGTATACACCAGTCTTACACACAGCTCCCATACAGTATACACCAGTCACACACACAGCTCCCATACAGTATACACCAGTCACACGTACAGCTCCCATACAGTATACACCAGTCACACACACAGCTCCCATACAGTATACGCCTGTCTTACACACAGCTCCCATACAGTATACACCAGTCTTACACACAGCTCCCATACAGTATACACCAGTCACACACACACAGCTCCCATACAGTATACACCTGTCTTACACACAGCTCCCATACAGTATACACCAGTCACACACACAGCTCCCATACAGTATACGCCTGTCTTACACACAGCTCCCATACAGTATACACCAGTCTTACACACAGCTCCCATACAGTATACACCAGTCACACACACACAGCTCCCATACAGTATACACCTGTCTTACACACAGCTCCCATACAGGATACACCTGTCTTACACACAGCTCCCATACAGTATACACCAGTCTTACACAGAGCTCCCATACAGTATACACCAGTCACACACACAGCTCCCATACAGTATACACCAGTCTTACACAGAGCTCCCATACAGTATACACCAGTCTTACACACAGCTCCCATACAGTATACACCAGTCACTCACACAGCTCCCATACAGTATACACCAGTCACACACACAGCTCCCATACAGTATACACCTGTCTTACACACAGCTCCCATACAGTATACACCAGTCACACACACAGCTCCCATACAGTATACACCAGTCACACACACAGCTCCCATACAGTATACACCAGTCACACACACAGCTCCCATACAGTATACACCTGTCTTACACACAGCTCCCATACAGTATACACCAGTCACACATACAGCTCCCATACAGTAAACACCTGTCTTACACAGAGCTCCCATACAGTATACACCAGTCACACACACAGCTCCCATACAGTATACACCAGTCACACACACAGCTCCCATACAGTATACACCTGTCTTACACACAGCTCCCATACAGTATACACCAGTCTCACACACAGCTCCCATACAGTATACACCAGTCACACATACAGCTCCCATACAGTATACACCAGTCTTACACAGAGCTCCCATACAGTAAACACCAGTCTTACACACAGCTCCCATACAGTATACACCAGTCTCACACACAGCTCCCATACAGTATACACCAGTCACACATACAGCTCCCATACAGTATACACCAGTCTTACACACAGCCCCCATACAGTTTACACCAGTCACACACACAGCTCCCATACAGTATACACCAGTCTTACACAGAGCTCCCATACAGTATACACCAGTCTTACACAGAGCTCCCATACAGTATACACCAGTCACACACACAGCTCCCATACAGTATACACCAGTCACACACACAGCTCCCATACAGTATACACCAGTCACACACAGAGCTCCCATACAGTATACACCTGTCTTACACACAGCTCCCATACAGTATACACCAGTCACACACACAGCTCCCATACAGTATACACCTGTCTTACACAGAGCTCCCATACAGTATACACCAGTCTCACACACAGCTCCCATACAGTATACACCAGTCTCACATACAGTATACATTAGTCTCACACACGGCTATCATGCAGTGCATACCGGTCTTACCAGTGGTGTATCCTGGTTTTGTGCTGCCCTAGGCAGGACAAAACTCAGGCGCCCCCACCCCCACCCAACCTTTACCCCGCCACGCATTCTAAATACACACAAACACATTCACTGACAGATCCGCATACACTCGCTAACAGAAACACACTAACAGACACACACTCACTAACAGACACACACTCACTAACAGACACACACTCACTAACAGACAAACACACTCACTAACAGACAAACACTCACTAACAGACAAACACACTCACAGACAAACACACTCACAGACAAACACACTCACAGACAAACACACTCACAGACACACACACTAACAGACACACACACACTAACAGACACACACACTAACAGACACACACTAACAGACACACACTAACAGACACACACTCAGTCACTAACAGACACACACACACTAACAGACAGACACACACACTAACAGACAGACACACACACACACACTAACAGACACACACACACTCACACTCACTAATAGACACACACACTCACTAACAGACACACACACTCACTAACAGACACACACACTCACTAACAGACACACACACACTCACTAACAGACAAACACACACTCACTAACAGACACACACACTCACTAACAGACACACACACACACTCACTAACAGGCACACACACACTCACTAACAGACACACACACTCACTAACAGACACACACACTCACTAACAGACACACACACTCACTAACAGACTCACACTCACTAACAGACACACACACTCACACTAACAGACACACATTCACTAACAGACTCACACTCACTAACAGACACACACACTCACTAACAGACACACACACTCACTAACAGACTCACACTCACTAACAGACACACACACTCACACTAACAGACACACATTCACTAACACAGACATTCACTAACAGACACACATTCACTAACAGACACACACACACACACTCACTAACAGACACACACTCACTAACAGACACACACACACACTCACTCACTAACAGACACACACACTCACACTAACAGACACACACACTCACACTAACAGACACACACTCACTAACACTCACTAACAGACACTCACACTCACTCACTCACATTAACACTTTTTTTTTTTTTACTTTAACCCCCCCCCAGCCTCCTTACCTTTGGGAATGCTGGGGGGGGGGGGTCATCTTTTTCCCCTGGTGGTCCAGTGGCTGCTGGGCGGCGCTGGTGGGCGGCTGGCGAGGGAGCACTTCCTCTGAGCTGTCTGCTCAGCTCCCTCGCGCGCCGCACAGTGAGGCTGGGAGGCGGAGCCGGAATATGAAGTCATATTCCGGTTCCCAGCCTCACTGTGCGGCGCGCGAGGGAGCTGAGCAGACAGCTCAGAGGAAATGCTCCCTCGCCAGCCGCCCACCAGTGCCGCCCGACCGCCCAGCAGCCCAGCATGTCTGTTAGCCGCAAGGCTAACAAGACATTTGCCTTGGGCATTTGGGGGGCGGCTTTTTTTGCCGCCCCCTGGAAAATGCCGCCCAAGAAAATGTTTGCCTCGCGGCTAATACGCCCCTGGGTCTTACATCAGCTACCGAACAAAGGGCTTTAATGTGGTATGTACTTATCTCCCAGCACTCATTTCACTTATCAACACAGAAGAAGGTGATAAGCAATTTATAAGGTCATCACCAAGCTAATTCACTGCATTTATCAAGACAAGGTCATTTTATATAAAAATACTTGAGAAACACTAGTGTGCATAAAACGATTAATGACTAAAATGTATCAAAAACATTTGCAGGGGAATATGTTTTAAATCCTGGTTCTAAACATTAGTCCTAGACCATATAACGGCTGCCTCTAATAATACAGAAGTTCTAGACTCTAGAGTGTAAATAGAGTTTAGGCTGTGAATGGATCTTCTGTCTTCTCTCCTAGGATAGCCTTTTCTTATAAACCAATGGCCAATAAACTGAAAATCCCATTGCAAAATTTAGGCTAAATTGGACAAGGGGTGAGTATAGCGGAGTTGGAGAAATCTGATTTAAAAAGAAAACCCGATAGGTAAAAAATTTTTTTTAAAAACCCAACGTAACAAAAAATAGATCCATCTTCACCCCGCCATGGCTCCTATAGCAAGCCTTGAGAGAAGTCGTGATTGTGTCTGTTTTTATGCAATTCAAGTGTTTTTTTTTTTATTTTCACTAGTTGAATCACATTATCATGGATATTAACTTTGCCTTTTTTGGAGCAGTAATCCCTCCACCCCCATACCAGTCCTACATTATTATTATTATCATCATCGCCATTTATATAGCGCCAACAAATTCCGTAGCTATTATAAGAAAACTTACAGGAACGATAGGTTGGAGAGGACCCTGCTCAAACGTGCTTACAGTCTATAGGAGGTGGGGTATAAAACACAATAGGACAGGACATGAAACAGGGCCGGACTGGGAAAAAAATTAGTCCCGGGCATTTTTTTACCACAGCGGCACACTAAGAAGGGGGCGGGGCAGAGAGGGTGTGTTTTGTCATCACTAATGACAAACACGCCCCCTCTCAAAGTGAGCCTGTTGGTTCAATGCTCTTCCAGGGCAGACCATGCGCAGAGCTCTGCTGAAGAGCTCTAGTATGAGAAAAAAGCCCTGTATTTGTTCTGCACAGCGCAAGCAAATTTAATAACATGCTTGCACTGTGTTTCCTTGCAACTTGTCTCTGGTGTCTCTATAAATGGATACCAGGAGACAAAAATGCCAGGAAAGAGTATTGTGCATGTGTTTGGAGCCTGCTTGTGGTATTGTGTGTGTGCAGAGTGAGCTGATTGTGGTGTGGAATTGTGTTATAAGGTCGGTTTTAGGCGTGTTGTGTTTTTGGTGTAATGTAATGCATATGTGGCTAGGGGCTGTAGAGAATGTGTATAGGGGATGTAGCAAGAGTGTGCATGCAGGCTATAGTGTGTGTGTGTGTGTATAAGTGATGTAGTGTTTGTAGAGAGTGTGTTTAGGAGTGTAGTATGTGTTTGCTTACAAGGAATCTAGTGTGTGTGTGTGTGTGTGTGTATATATATATATATATATATATATATATACATATATATAAATATGTTTGGAAGTATTGTGTATGTGTGTGGTGCAGTGTTGCGGGGGGGGGTTCTGTGTGTATGTGAGGGGTGCAGTATGTGTGTGTGAGGTGTGATGTGTGTGAGGGTGCTGTGTGTTTGGGTGCTGTGTGTGATTGATTTGTGTGAGGGTGCTGTGTGATGTGTGTGTGGGTGCTGTGTGTGGGTGCTGTGGGTGATTTGTGTGTGTGGGTGCTGTGTGTGATGTGTGTGTGAGTGCTGTGTGTGATGTGTGTGTGAGAGTGCTGTGTGTGTGTGAGAGTGCTGTGTGTGTGAGAGTGCTGTGTGTGAGAGTGCTGTGTGTGTGTGAGAGTGCTGTGTGTGATGTGTGTGAGTGCTGAGTGTGATGTGTGTGAGTGCTGAGTGTGATGTGTGTGAGTGCTGAGTGTAATGTGTGTGAGAGTGCTGAGTGTAATGTGTGTGAGAGTGATGTGCGTGAGAGTGCAGATGTGAGAGTGCTGTGGATGATGTGTGTGAGTGCTGAGTGTGATGTGTGTGAGCGTACTGAGTGTGATGTGTGTGAGAGTGCTGGGAATAATGTGTGTGAGAGTGCTGAGTGTGAGAGTGCTGAGTGTGATGTGTGTGAGAGTACTGAGTGTGATGTGTGTGAGAGTGCTGGGAATGATGTGTGTGAGAGTGCTGAGTTTGAGAGTGCTGTGGATGATGTGTGTGAGCGTACTGAGTGTGATGTGTGTGAGCGTACTGAGTGTGATGTGTGTGAGAGTGCTGGGAATAATGTGTGTGAGAGTGCTGAGTTTGAGAGTGCTGTGGGTGATGTGTGTGAGAGTGCTGAGTGTGATGTGTGTGAGTGCTGAGTGTGATGTGTGTGTGAGTGCTGAGTGTGATGTGTGTGAGAGTGCTCTGTATACATGTTAGAAGGGATTGTGTGTGTGTGTGGGGTAAATAAAAAAAATAAAAACATAAGTAAGCATTATGTCCCCCCCTCCCTTCTTACCTTTTAGCCTGGGAGGGGGGGACCGGCACGCTGGTGAGTGGGAGGGGGGGACCGGCATGGTGCACCTTCCCTGGTGGTCCAGTGGTGAGTGAACTCTAGCCTGCGGGCTAGAGTTCACTCTCGCGAGATCCGGTCGTTGCCATGGCAACGCTCCGTATCTCGCGAGAGGAACCCGGCGGAGCTGCAAGATAGAGCTCCCCGGGTTCCTCTACTGGCAGGCTGGCTCCCTCCCTCTCTCCCCGCCGGCGGCCGCCTTTGACAGCATGTGGGCCGGTGAGGGAGATCTTTGATCTTCCCACCGGCCCGCCATGGAATACAGCGGGGCCGGCTCTAGGATAATGCCGTCCCTGCAAAGACCGGCAGGGGAGATCCTGGGACCTTCCCCTGCCGGCCTCGGCCCACGGCCACCGCGGCCCACCGGGCATTTGCCCGGTGTGCCTGATGGCCAGTCCGGGCCTGACATGAAATAACAATCAAACAAGGTGGGAGTGAAGCAGAGCTGGAGGAGAGAGTAGAGTGCTGCCCTTTAGGGTGCTTTCCTAAAGAAATAGGTTTTAAGTAGTGATGTCGCGAACATAAAATTTTCCGTTCGCGAATGGCGAACACAAACTTCCGCAAATGTTCGCGAACGGGCGAACCCGGCGAACTGCCATAGACTTCAATAGGCAGGCAAATTTTAAAACCCACAGGGACTCTTTCTGGCCACAATAGTGATGGAAAAGTTGTTTCAAGGGGACTAACACCTGGACTGTGGCATGCCGGAGGGGGATCCATGGCAAAACTCCCATGGAAAATTACATAGTTGATGCAGAGTCTGGTTTTAATCCATAAAGGGCATAAATCACCTAACATTCTTAAATTGTTTGGAATAACGTGCTTTAAAACATCAGGTATGATGTTGTATCGATCAGGTAGTGTAAGGGTTACGCCCGCTTCACAGTGACAGACCAAACTCCCCGTTTAACGCACCGCAAACAACCGCAAACAGTCCATTTGCACAACCGCAAACTCCCCATTTGCACAAGGTTGGATACCAAGCTAGCCATGTCCCGTTCCTTGTCCTCACTGATGTCATTGAAGGTCTCTTCCTCCACCCAGTCACGTACAACAGTGCTCCCCAACCTTTTTATTGCCGCGGACCGGTAAACGTTTGATAATTTTTCCGTGGCCCGCTTGTTTTGATTTAATAAGACAAAAAAAAAAACAGTCACATATATTAAAAAAACACGCAGACACATACATAGTCAGAAAATCATAAACATAGACTCAAAATTGTGTGTATGTGTGTGTGAGCGGTGCAGTGTGTATGTGAGGGTGGCAGTGTGTGTGAGTGTTGCAGTGTGTGTGTTTGGGGCGGTGTGTGTATGGGGGGCAGTGTTTGTGGGGCAGTGTGTGTAGTGTGTGTATGGGGGCAGTGTGTGCAGTGTGTCTACGGGGGCAGTGTTTGCGGGGCAGTGTGTGTATGGGGCAGTGTTTGTGGGGCAGTGTGTGTAGTGTGTGTATGGGGCAATGTGTGTAGTGTGTGTATGGGGCAGTGTTTGTGGGGCAGTGTGTGTATGGGGCAATGTGTGTAGTGTGTGTATGGGGCAGTGTTTGTGGGGCAGTGTGTGTAGTGTGTATGGGGCAATGTGTGTAGTGTGTGTATGGGGCAGTGTTTGTGGGGCAGTGTGTGTAGTGTGTGTATGGGGCAGTGTTTGTGGGGCAGTGTGTGTATGTTTTTATTTATTTATTTAATTAAACTTAATATATCCATGTCCCCCCTCCCTTCTTACCTTTACTGTGAGGAGGGGGGACATTTCTTAGTCCCTGGTGGTCCGGTGGGGATTCCCTGGTGGTCCGGTGGTGGTGAGATGAACTCTAGCCCAGTTACAGGGCTAGAGTTCACTCTCGCGAGATTTGGAGCGTTGCCGTGGTTACCGGGGCAACGCTCCAAATCTCGCGAGAGGAGGACCCTCCGGTCCGCAGGCACATTGCAGGGCTGGCACTTGGGCAATGCCAGCCCTGCATTAGCCGGCAGGCTCGCACAACCCTGGGCGGCCCGGTACCGTTTGATCCACGGACCGGTACCGGTCCGCGGCCCGGGGGTTGGGGAACACTGACGTACAACACCAAGGGTCCCCAAAAGGTGACAGCAAGCCCCCTGTAATTTTTTTTTTTAAATGTACACTACTGTTACACCAGATATGAGTTGCACTGGTGTGACACTGTGCCCTGGCAGGCCCTGAAACGCACACGTGTGAAGGAAACTAACTGCTATTATATTACAGTCAAAAAAGTTTTGGTTTTTTTTAAATGCAAGCTATTGTGACACCAGATATGAGTGGTGGTACTGGGACCACCTTAAAAATATTGAATATCGCTAAAAATCATGATCACTATATACTTTCTCTACAAACCTCTAAAACGAACCAAACTACTCATCCATCCGCTATACCACTTTATCCCACCTATAAGTAGTGCCCAGTTAAAATACTTGACTCTTACTTACCCACACTCAGTCATGCCACACAAATTTCACCACTACTCTCACTGAATCCCTCTGACTACGGCTAAATTCATCTTCTACATCAGAACACTACTCCTAAGATTGGGTTGTATCCATGTCTTGGGTCTTTCATTTAGAATAGGGGCAGCTTCGGTCTCCTTCAACACTGACACTCCAGTGCATATTATTAAAAGATTGGGCAGATGGAAATCCTCAGTCTACAACCGATATATTCCTCATCCCGAGAAAGAAATGAGGAAAGCTTTTAAAAGTTTGGCTTTGTAAATCTGATGCAATAAGTGTGTTTTTCTTTAATACCTTTTCACCCTCTTTGCATGAACCCGATTTACATATATTAATAATATGTTTCTGAACATATATATTATATTATTCACTCACTCTCTGGGCCGGCCTAAGACATCATGCTGCCTAGGTCCAGCGATAAATGACTATGGGGGATAATGAATAATAAGCACAGGTTACTGGCTATGGGAGGGATAATGTATAATAAGCACAGGTTACTGGCTATGGGAGGGATAATGTATAATAAACACAGGTTACTGGCTATGGGAGGATAATGTATAATAAACACAGGTTACTGGCTATGGGGGGATAATGTATAATAAACACAGGTTACTGGCTATGGGCGGATACTGTATAATAAACACAGGTTACTGGCTATGGGGGATAATGTATAATAAACACAGGTTACTGGCTATGGAGGGTAATGTATAATAAACACAAACAAATAATAGTAATAAAAAAAAAAATGAATGCAGCTTCAGAATTAATCTAAATTGTATGCTGTCTAGGAGGGGGGAGGGTCTGGGAGGGAGGGTCTGCTGCTGATTGTCTGGAATGTGTCTGCTGACTGTGAGGTACAGGGTCAAAGTTTACTCAATGATGACAAATAGGGGGCGGACCGAACATCGCATATGTTCGCCGTCCGTGGCGAATGCGAACAAGCTATGTTCGCCAGGAACTATTCGCCTGCGAACCGTTCGGGACATCACTAGTTTTAAGGCACTTGTTAAACGATTGAAGACTAGTGGAGAGTCTGATGGTGAAGCGATATAAGAGGGGCTAGAATTGTTCAGTGCTTTATAGGTGTGGGTAATGACTTTGAATTAACTCCTATAGGATACAGGAAGCCAATGTAAGGACTGAGAGAGAGGTGAGGTGTGAGAGGACCAACGAGAGAGGAAAATCAGTCTGGCGGCAGCATTCATTACAGACTGTAGCGGGGCAATATGGCTTTTGGGAAGACCAATTAGAAGAGGGTTACAATAATCCATGCAGGAAATTACTAGAGCATGGACAAGCTCCTTGGTAGCATCTTGCGTGAGAAAGGAGCGGATGCGGGCTATGTTTTTAAGATGGAATCTACAGGATTTGGCAACATACTGGATGTGAGGCTCAAAGGTGAGGCCAGAATCAAGTATGAACCCAAGACAGCGTGCTAGCAAGGATGGACTGATGTGGATACCACTAACTTGAAGGGAGAGCGAAAGAGGAGGATCAGTATTAGGAGGAGGAAAGACAAGGAGCTCAGTTTTAGAGAGATTGAGTTTCAGAAAGCGGGAGGACATCCAGTCAGAGAAGGACAGCAGGGGAGAGGTCCGGGGAGAAGATATATATCTGGGTGTCATCAGCGTACAGGTGGTAGTGGAATCCAAATGAGGTAATAAGTTTGCCAAGAGAGGCAGTATAAAGAGAAAATAGAAGGAGACCAAGGACAGAGCCTTGGGGAACTCCAACCGAGAAAGGACAAGGGTAGGAGGTATTCTTGGAAAAGGAGACACTGAATGAGTGTTGGGAAAGATAAGAGGAAATCCATGAGAGGACAGAGTCACAGAGACCGAGCGATTTAAGAGTTTGAAGGAGGAGAGCATGATCAACAGTGTCAAAGGCAGCAGAGAGGTCAAGAAGAATTAGTATGGAATAGTGGCCTTTCGATTTAGCTGTGATTAGGTCTTTCGTAAGTTTGATAAGAGCAGTCTCAGTAGAGTGGAGGGGGCGGAAGCCAGATTGAAGACGATAGTTAGAGGGGGACGACGGGTCAAGAGATGTATTTTTCAGGATAGGTACTACAGTGGCATGTTTAAGGTCAGCAGGGACAACGCCAGAAGAGAGAGAGCAGTTGAAAATGTGTGTTAAGGAAGGCACAAGACAAGGGGAGAGAGATCTGATGAAGTGAGATGGGACAGGATCGAGCAAGCAAGTGGTAGGGCAAATGGAAAGGAGAAGCGCAGCCACCTCTTGTTCAGTACCCGGGGAGAAAGTCTGAAGGGTAGGAAAGGCATGGTCTACGTGTGGTTGAGAAAGAGAACGGCAAGGTGGGGAGAATTCTTTCCTTAGCTGTTCAATCTTGTCGGCAAAGTAGCATGCAAAGCTATCGGCTGTAAGGTTAGTTTCGGGGTGGTCAAAGCAGGGTGAAGAAGAGAGTTTAAAGGTGTCAAAGAGACGCTTGGGATTGCGGGAGCATGAACTAATGAGAGAGGAAAAGTATGACTGTTTGGCGAGGGCATGGGCTGCGCTGTATGAACACAATATGAACCTATAATGAAGAAAGTCTAACTGGGTGCGAGACTTCCTCCAGCAGCATTCAGCACAACGGGAGCATCTTTGCAGGTAGCGTGTTGATTTAGTGTGCTACGGCTGGGGGGGTGTCCTCCTCGAGGTACATGTTTGGAGTGGGGCTGCAGCGTTCAAGGCCGAGGTGAGGGTAGTGTTATATGTGGAGATGGCCAGTGAGGGACAGGAGAGGGAAGGGATGGATAGCAGTTGTGAATCAATATCGGCTGACAGCTGAAGGAGGTCAATAGAATTAAGGTTCCTCCTGAGTTAAGGGGATTAGGTTAAGGTTGTTGGGTGAGGGGGTACTTGAGAGCAAATGATAAGGATAAGAGGTGATGACCAGAGAGAGGAAATGTTGCCTACATATGTGTGACAGTCTTTGTGTATATAACTACCCTTTGGCAACATCACCACGGAGACAGTTCGAGCCCCTGCCTGGTCTGTGTGTGTGTTCTCCCTTCCATCTCTGCTCCTTAATGTCCCTAATGTCCCATCATTGCAGGGGGGCTGGTAATGCCTTTGTTAGCTGGTCTCCTCGAAATTCCTTTTGTCTGCTTCTGACAGTGTCCTTATTACAATAACCCCCCCCTTCTCCCCTCATATTATCCTCCACCCCTTTGTGTTGATGCAGCCAAGCACAAATCATGATATAATTAATCTAAATTATCATAACCTACAAATATTAATTATCATAACCTACAAATATTATTCTTTAATATTGACAGCTTGTATCAATCACATTTTTAGAGTGTGTTTTTATTTTTGAATATTGCTGTATGCATGTAGGAGTATCCTGGGATCATAAGATGCTTGCAGGACAAAGGGCAGGGAACGACACATATATATCCTCTCACTGCACGAACGCAACACTCCGAGCACACAGTAGGTAAGTGTATGCTTTTACATTTTGTATGTAATCAGGCTCATTCTAATATATATTTAAGTAATAAGAATCACTTTTGTATGTGCACTTGACCCTCTGATTTCTCTATAAAAGATCTTAATATAATGAAATGTTGTGTTTTTTGACATTTTTATTATTTTATATTTTGCTGCAAACAAAATGCTTTCCGTTTTATTGCTGGGATTTTAAATTAGACTTGTGCATTCAGTTTCAAACTAACTGCGATCCGTCTGAATCTTGGGCCATCAGTGTTTTGTCTGAAACTCAAACTCCAAATCGCCATATGGACAAATCATGAAACAATCGAGAGGGGCATTACAAGAGCCATTTTTTTTGTTTCATAGCTGAATTCCATGAAATTCCGTGGTGACTTTTTTTTTTTTTTATAGCAGCTTGGTGGTAAGGGGACAGCCACTCAAATTTTATTTTATTCACACATTGAGGAGGAGGAGCAGAAAATAAATATCTATATTTATATAGATTTATTTCAATGCCCTCTATTTTTTTCCTCTACTCAGGACCGCCATCAGAGGGTGACAACCATGACGGTTGTCATGGGCCTGGCCACCTGGGCTCCACTTGTAGCGGCGGAACTGCCGCCAGTGCAGTTGGACCGGGGCCCGCACACTGATAGGGCCCAGGGCCAGCCTTAGGCATTTAGGCACCCTGTGCGAAAAATCTTCACAGCGCCCCCCCCTTTCCGTCCCCCCTCCCCCACTCCTTCCCTCTTCCCACACACCCTGTCACACACACAGGCAGACAGCCATACACACACACACACACAAACACACTCAGGCAGTCATACACAGACAACCACACACAAACACAGACATAGAATGTAACGGCAGATAAGAACCATTCGGCCCATCTAGTCTGCCCAGACAGTCACACATAGGCAGTCACACACACAAACACACACACACACACACACAGGCAGACAGCCACACACACAGGCTGGCAGTCACACACAGACAGCCACACACAAACAAACACACAGAGGCAAACAGCCACACACACAGTCACACACACAGACAGTCACACACAGACAAACAGTCAAACACACACTGGCAGACAGCCACACACACACAGGCAGACAGCCACACACAGAAAGTCACACACACACACACAGACAGACAAACACACACACACAGATAGGCAAACAGTCACACACACACACAGGCAGACAGCCACACACACACAGTCAGACACACACACACACACACACACACACACACACTCACTCACAGGCAAACACACTAACAGACACACACTAACAGACAGACACACTAACAGACAGACACACTAACAGACACAGACACACACTAACAGAAACACACACACACTCATGCTGGGGGGGGGGGTGTCTCTTCCTCCCTGGTGGTCCAGTGGCTGCTGGGCGAGCGGCACTGGCAGGCAGGCGGGCGGCTGGCGAGGGAGCACTTCCTCTGAGCTGTCTGCGGCGTGCGAGGGAGCTGAGGGAGCTGAGCAGACAGCTCAGAGGAAGTGCTCCCTCGCCAGCCGCCCACTAGCGCCGCCCGACCGCCCAGCAGCCCAGCATTTGCCTTGGGCATTTGGGGCGGATTTTTTTGCCGCCCTCTGGAAAATGCCGCCCAAGGCAAATGCCTTGTTTGCCTCGCGGCTAATACGCCCCTGCCGTGTGAGCTATGCGGCCGCAGGGCGCCCCCTGCTCCATGGCGCCCTGTGCGGCCGCACAGCTCGCACACCCCTAAGGCCGGCCCTGATAGGGCCCATCGGCTGGCCCAAGCATTTAGGGCCACCCGATGGGCCCTATATCCTCAGCGCTGCGGCCGTATAATAGCGCGATCGGGCCCCTTTTAGAAAAATTGGAGCCGCATGGGAGGGAGGAGGGAAAAGCCAGCCGACTCCCATCAACTCCTGCAACGAAAAGGTAAGAAACAGAAGGGTGGCTGAAAAATGTGATGTGTGTGTCAATGTATATGTATGTATGTCAGTATGCATGTATGTATGTGTGTATATATGTCAGTATGCATGTCTGTGTGTATGTCAATATGCATGTATGTCTGTCAGTATGTATGTATGCATGTATATCACTATGGATGTATGTCAGTATGTATGTATATCAGGATGTATGTATATGTTCCCTACTTATGCATATTCAGGTAAGTGCAGCCAGCCCCTGTTTTCTCATATACCGGTATATATTTAGGAGTCTAGCCAGCTCTTGGTTTTGCACCCCTCCCTGTCACAGGTGCCTCATCTCAGGGCCCTATTTAGACTTGTACTGCAGAGAACTTGAGATGGAATTTTAGCTCATAAGAGCAAGCATTAGGCTGGTAGAGTAGGACCTGCCAACGATGGGGTACATTGACGTTGTGGCAGGCTGATGCAATGTATGATCATATAATGTAACTAGACCCCCATTATTTTTTTGCCTGGATTAGGTGTTTAAAAAACAAAAACAAAAAACACCTAAATCTGTCAGCACTGAAGTTGCTGTTTAGGGGATAATGGAGTGCGTGGATTTTCTGTTTTTATTGTATAAACTGGCTCCCAGCAGCACCCTGCCTATGCATATTCAGGTGAGTGCAGCCAGCCCCCTGTTTTGTCGTATGCATGTATATATGGCAGTATGTATGTATGATGTCAGTATGTATGTCTGTATGAATGCATGTCTGTGTGTGTGTGTGTGTGTATGTATGTTAGCGTGTGTCTGTATATGTATGTATGCCTATATGTGTGTATGTCAGTTTCAGTATGTCTGTTAGTATGTTTGTGTGTGTGTGTGTGTGCGCGTGTATCTGTGTCCTTTTATATCAGTGCGTGTGTTTGTGTCTGTGTGTATTCCTCTGGGCGTGCTTGGAGGCAGGCCCCCGGGGGCCCAGACCCTGAGCTGTGTTAGGGGCCGCACAATTTCTGATGGCGGCCCTGCCTCTATTGGTTATTACTTGTTTTCACTTGACCTGTGAACCAATGGCATAAAAATGTGCCTGTTTGCGTATTGAAAATATATACATAATATTTATGGTTACGCAGCATGGTATTGTGATCAACAGAAAAACAAGGTGTACTCATATTAAAACTGTAACTGTGGCATGGCGCTGATTGAGGGCATAGGCAGAACCAACAGAACGCTGGCATGTGAAGCATTTTCCCCCTCCATGTGGCACTTAGTCATAGGACTTCCAGCTTCAGCTGTCTGTTGGTACGTACTACGACATGATGTATCGCAGTGCTATGCCACTGTTACAGCTTTAACATTTATTTCAGTATATTTTGTCTTATCTGCCACGGATAGTATCATGCTGCATTGCTTGTTTTCTATAAGATGGCTTTGTGTTCTCCGACAATTCTTTTAGACAAATCACACTATTCTAGCAAGTAACAAAACTACAGTTTTTGTATGAAAGTGGGCCATCAAGAGAAGCAAAAAAAATAATAACACTTCTATTATTTATAAACGTACATGTCCATTTTACACCATTGAAGCAGAAAACCGAATATTATTAACACATTTCGCCAAACCATTGTCCGCAGCTATTGGTGCACGTTCAGTCAGTGAGTTCCCTCTGTTACTGTTAGAGCCTCCTTTTGTAGGTGGAGTTGGCAAAGGGGATTTAGAATCCTGTTTGTCGATTTCTCAGATACAGTGACTGTCACTGTCCAGATAACGTTGATTCATGCCACGTCCAGTTAGGGAACATACACCTAACAGAGGACAGTACGTTTAAAAAAAATAAAAAATAAAATACATTTTACTCCATATTTTTTTATTTTATTTTTGCTTCTGTAAAAAACAGCTAATTTTAAGAAGAAAAATGTAGCGTCCCTTTAAGTGGAGTTGCTTTATTGGAGGTGTGTTTTTTTGTCATGCCGAGTTATATGTGCAGTTAAATCTATACTTATCAGTTGGTTTACCATTACTAGAAAGTCAAAGTTCACCAGCCATACATCGAGTGGGAGGGGATTATGCGAGTAAAGTATAAGGGTATGATTCATCTCTTGTTCTCTTGAAATAGAAGCCTATAGACATTCACTGTAAAGGGCTTTGTGAAAAGAGTCTTGTTCTGTTGCAGCGTCGATGTCTGCGTTACATAAAATGCTTTAAGATTTTCCTAGAAAAAGGCATGCTTGAGAATATATTATCAGCCCAGAAACTACGAGGAGAAGATATCCCTCCGTGCTGAATATTCCTTTGAAAACCAGCCGTAACAAAAAAAGAGAAATCATTGCGTTGAATATTACGCTTGTAATTATCACTCATCTATTAACATGTCAAATCCCAGGTAATTTTTTGCATTTTTTTTTAATTATTTACTGTTAATAAATATTTTGTTTCGATCAGTCTGAATAAAATTGAAAATAACAAAAAATCTCCTGATTTAGCTTCTATTTCAGGCTGTTTTTCCAAGATATTGTTTTGTATATTGTCTTAATTCATCTTGCAGTTTTATTCCTTTTTATTGCGTCCCATAAATGTGGTTACTTCACTTGCTCTGTAGAATTAGATTGTTACGATACCACAAATCATTCTCCCCTTCTTTGTGTTGGCTTAAATTTATGTAGATTTTTATTACTATTATAATTTTTTTAAATGTTACATTTTTGTTGTGCAGAGAATAGCACACACATATGTATACACATGTCAACTTGGATATATACGTGAAGAAAAAGTACCCAACATGATGTGTTGTCGTGTTCACTTATATTTATTTTACTTTAAACAAGCATTAAAGTATCACGCTGTAGACCTTCGTTATATTTTTGTTTTGTTTCTGCTCGATGTATATTATACAAAGACATCTTGGACATACAAATTCTAAAGACGAAAGGATAGCGTATAGAGCGAACTGGATGTAGTGGCAAACGAAAACTAGATAAACACATGTACCACTGGTCGCTCCCCTTTATTAATCAACGCACGCGCTCATTGTTTACATAATTGGCGACCAACATTTTTTATGGCTCTCTTTTCCCATACATGATTTCTATTTAATGCTCTGTCTCTGGTATGGTAAATCATTACATAATTTCATAATTTAAAATGATGTAACTGTGAGGGTCAGTTGAATGTTATTGGGGAAATCTGTGATTGAGGTTTTTTTTTTGTTTCTCAAAATGACAATTTGTACTAATGACAAAATGACAAATAACGCCTCCATTTGCAGATTTTCTAAACTTGGGGCTAATGGCTGGTTAGAACAGTGTAATTGTCACCGCCTTACAACCAATCCGCCATATCTAAAAACTTCATAGATTGTGAGCTCATAGCTCATGTCCTCTTTCTTTAAATGTAGAGCGTGGCAGAATACGTTGGTGCTATATAAATGATGACGATAATAATAATGAAAGTAAATCAGACCTAGGGCTTTGCAAGATTCCAACTCTGGATCCAGTCATGGTCAGGCCTTCCCTCCTTCAGCAACAGCTGTGTCTCCCACTGACTGGAAAATTCATGGAATTCCATAACAGTTATAGAAACATGTTGCTCTCAAAGATTTACCGACATTCAATTTTACTGCACAACCTTCTGCTGTTATTGAAAAGGTTTGGACCAGACTATTCTAATTATAATAGTGAAAGTTAAGTGACATTGGTGAGACGCCGGTACTACCTTAGTCAAGTTCATGCTAGGGTTTCTACAACCCTCAGAAGATGCACTTTTACAGAAGGCTTCATGCCTTACGAACTTATCTTCAGATTACTGTGCAAGACAGAGAGTGAACTCCGTATAGACAACTTAATAAACGAAAAGCGAAAACACAAAATAAAATAAAACCCAGAGATTACATTTACAAGTCTCCTATTGATCATTGACCTACGTGAAAGAGATATTTACTGCGGTACATAAAGGTTTAATCATTAAAGGAACAGTATAGGGTCAGGAAAACATTGCTGATACTATAGTGTTAAAATCACTATCTAGCCCTCTGGGCTCCCCTTCCTCGCTAAATATAGTAAAATCTTACCTTTTATTCCAGTCTGCTGGTGCTGGCTCTGCCCCTCATTTGCCTCCTTGGCTGACATCATCAGAAGTTATTATATCAGTCTATCACAATGGTTTCCCATAGGAAAGCATTGGATTGGCTGAGATTGTCAATTCTGATGATCTCAGCCGAGGAGGCGGACAGGGTGGCGGAGCCAAACGCCACCCTGGCCAATGAGCATCTCCTCATAGAGATGCATTGAATCAATGCATCTCTATGAGGAAAGTTCAGTGTCTCCATGCAGAGGGTTGGCAGCTTTGCCTAAGTAAAATGGCAACCCTATTGTGTTTGCACAAGGAACTAGAGAGGTAGGCTCTGTTGTGTGTGTATATATAATCAATTAATTTTATCTTGGCAAATTTGGATATGTGCATCTCTTGGACGAAGGCTATATCCGACTTTGATCTTTTAATTTCTCTGAGGAGGAGTCTGCATTTTCGAGGACTGTTAAGCCCCTTTGCGTCGATGTTTAGCATAATGGATGGTGCCATTTTGAAAGGGAAGAATTAAGCTGAAAAATATGGTGAGCCAGTGGGACCAAGGCAGGCAGTAGTCTCTCTAGAGGCCTCAGGTATGTAGGCTGTTGAGTTTGGTGACTACTTAAAAAGAGCTTGAGCTCCTCTCTGATTCCAGTGGCCTTGCAGTGGGGCCGATTGGATAGCCCCTCTGCCACCCCTTCAAGCTGCTTAGTTTTGCAGTCTGCCAGGTAGTTATGGGTGTCTGCCATCGTCTCCACTTTGCTGCCCCATCGCACGCACTTCCACTGTAATTTCCAGGGTGCATTTGGAGATGGTCCTGGTGATATATGATTTGAGTTTTCCCATGTGGTGGAGAAAGTGCTTTGTTACACATGATGGGAAATGGGAGTCTTCAAGGTCCATTCCAGTGCCGCCGCCATGTTGGCTGGTCCTATGTGGCCTGTGGGTCGGGTTAAAAAGCCTTAAACCCTTTGTTTCTTTTTTTGAGGTGTTTTAGTGGACATCTGAGTGGGGGTCTCCGGGAGTGGGTTTGGCGCCTGAATGCTGATTACTTGTGCTTGGGACAGAGCCCCTCAATCAAGCTGCCATTTAGCTTGATGCTCAAGGCACGCCCCCAAGTACTTACTTTTTTCCTTCACCACGCTAGTCTCTGCCCTTTTGCCACCCCTCACTGGCTGAGATCATCGGGATCGTTGATCTCAACCAATCCAATACTTTCCCATAGGAAAGAATTGCGAGGCTAATGCGCATGTACTGCAAAACTCTATGCACAAATTAGACAATCTCTCCAAGACCATCTGATTGGAAACCCATATAGTGGCTGTCTGTTCTTGCAGGCAATGTTTTTAGCTGCGGGTTAAAACGTGGCTGACATTGAGAAGACGTGGCTGGATACCCACAGTGTCCCTATAAGGAGTGAGATAGAAGCCTCTACCAATGGGAAGAGTTTTAATGAAGTTGCTTGTTTTTTTTTTTTTTTTAGATATTTTAGTCATTATTATATTCAAATTTCAGAATGAGTTTCCAAGTTAATTTCACACTAGAAGAATCGGTCGTCCCAAGCTATATAAATCAGATCCTGCTTAAAATCCCTAAATGGAAGAGTAATCTGGAGTTCTTCTCTGAATGTAGAATGGCTGATTTAAGGGGTTTTTGAAGAAACGAATTGTCACAATTTTTTTTATTTTTTTTTAACAGTTCTGGCAAATCTGACTCCAGCTCACTCCAAACCTACGATGACGTCAAGGTAAAATTTACATTTCTTTACAAAAGTTATTTAAAATAGTTTAATTGCTGAATTTTCAAACACATTTATTTGCTTTGGAAATGTAACACAATATTCAGATTTTCTTAAGATTTGTGTGTTACAGCTCATTCTGGAGAAGTAATTGGGTCACTTCTGATATTTCTGAAATTTTGATTTGTGCTTTCTGCCAATCGCAAAATCTCAATCGCAGATGTTTAGTTTTTTTTTTGTTTTTTTTTTACTTTCATTCTAAGATGTTGGCGCCTACTTGTAAGAATTGCTACTATGCTACACCACAGAGTATCTTTGGAAAGCACCGAACCTGCTCCTTTAATTGTATATTTAAGTTTTGTGATTTATTGGGCCTTAGTATGTTTTTAATTTTATAACTCTGACAAAACAAACTTCCCTCTTAGTCCAGCGTTTCTAGGAGAGAAAAAAAAGTGTGGCCAATCCAAAAATGCCCTAAGAGAGTGATTTTATGTCATCCTTGCAACGGATTTAAAAGGAAAAAAAGTTTTCTGAAAATCTAATAAAAGCAGGGCAAATAAAAAAAATGTCCTGAATTTCACATGGCATGCGCAACTTGTAAGGATTGCTCCAAGCACCACGAGTACCGCAGTGATTGGAAGTAGTCATGGTAACTGGAGTCCTTATATACAGTGTTTAACTACTCTGCTGCCAGAGGTGTAACTCCACCCCAAGCACTGTCATTGGAGGGGCATTTGCCAGCCAGTAACAAGAGTCCCAGGTGCCTAATGTAAATTCTGAGCATGTTGGATGTCTGACGTCAACACACAGCATGCTGGCGAAGGGAAGAATAGGGCTAAAGGGAAAACTTGGCTGGATTTATGTGAGTTTTAGCTATATTTTTTCAATTTTGGGGGAAGGGTGGCCAGCACAGCAAGTGTTACTCTAATTCTATTTGGATTTATGAAAATTCTGTTTTCTGGTTGGAGTGACCATTGAATAAAGAGAAAGGTTGTGATGTGTGAAAGGGCTACCAGAGCTGGGATAGACCGTCAGGCCTTTCAGTTGAAATATTGTATTTGTATTGTTTATGTATATATATTATTATTAATTTTTTTTTTTTATTCAATAGGAGTATTATGGAAAATGTCTGAGTGATACAAAGGATTTGAAAACCAGTGCATGTGCTGCTCCTACAAAGCCTCTGCCAAAACACCTAAGAGATGCTTTGCAGGACATTCATGAAGACGTGTCATCAAGGTATGGAATTGACAAAATCAACATAGCATCGTGTAATGTACAATGCTCGACACCAACTTAGACATCACTAATCAACATTTCTCTACACCACACTCTAGGAAGGCTATTTCTACATGTGAGATATTCTACCATTTTCTGGACTTACGTATAGTTTATTTAGACATTTGCATGGCGCTGCCCTCCTATCTTTTTTATCCTTCTGTATTTATAATATAATATATATATTTTCTTGTTATTTTGTTCTGATATCAATATCTTTTTTTTTTTTATAATTCTTTATTTTAGTAAGGCATACGTGAGGGATACAGAACGAAGATAGGGAAATGCAGGTATAAGTTACATCGTAGGGTTAATACATCAAAACATTTAGTCAATTACACTTCCAGATTGTAAATGCCTCCAGTTTTTATTTTTTATTTTGAGGTGTCGATTAACGCTAGCATATTATAGCCAAGCTGAAGTGGATGATAGTGAGTCGAGTGTGAGGCTGGTGCCTCGCTGTCGTACTATGTCGCTTGGGCCCGTTTAAAGTATTGCACGGTGTGCTATTCCCATTGTGTGTGCTATTGTTATTATTAAGGTATGGCTGATGCTCTGCAGGTTAGTCTGTGGGCTTGTCGCTGTGAGTCATGCTACATTGGCATGATTGTGGGAAAGACAGGAGTTTAAAACATTAACATCATGCATTTATTCATGAACCGGTTCAGCTATCGCTGGCAAATATAAAAAACAAACGGGTTAGACAGATAATACTAATGGAGTTGTCAGACACTCCCCTCCTTTACCCCTCTAAAGGTAGGTATAACAGTGGGCTAGTGAATTATCAGGCTGTAATGCATGTCAATAATGGGGTGTCCCTTCATCTCCCCTAAGCCCTATACTTGCTTCAGCTGTCTCAGTAGGTTTAGTGTCCGTACAAGAATATAACCAACAGTATTAGAACAAGGACAGAGATGGGGAGTTAAGGGAAAACAGGGAGTGCATCACACTATGTTAGCTGAAATGATCTATAATAACATAAAAGAAAAGAAAAACAGAATATTATAACATTAGCTTATCAGACTTTATGCACTTCAGGAGCATGACTATGACAGCCAGGCTGCTGCATAATTGCTAAGGGTCTGATGCCTAAGGGTAGTGAGCCGCTTGGTCTGCGCCCCTCTGTGTGTCGGTAGCGCGTGAGTGTAGTCCATAGGGCTATTCAGCCGATGCTCATGGATGGGAGGCTGGTTGGATTTCCCTTCATTCCATACCCAGCAGAGGGAAGAGCGTTGTGGGGGATGCTCAGCTTCCGCCAGAGTGTTATGGGTGGTCGGCTGTGGTGGAGGGTTCGGCAACAGTGGAGGAGCGCCGGTCTCGGAGGGCCAGGGAGTCAGCCAATGCCCTTAATGGGCCACGTTTTGCAGGCTCTGTCCAGGTCAGCTATGGAGCGTGCGCGGTGGGTCAAGCCTCTGGGGGCTTCAGGTCTCTCTGCCGAGTGGAGTTGAGGCAAGGAGGCTCCCTGGTCCCAAGCCCGTGCCACGGTTTGCCTCTGTGTGCTGTTGACTGGGGGCCCTGCAAAGTCCCAGACTGGGCCCATCAAGGGAAAGTAGGGTCGGGTCGTGGTCTTTCTGCGCCTTGCGAGCAATTTGCTCCGCTTGCGTGGTCGCTGCCGGGGAGCCGGTCTGTCGGTAATTCCCTGCCCTGGAAGGCGGTTGTCGCTTTTGGCGGGTGCTGGACGCTGTTGGGTGCCGTTTTGTAATCTGCGGCCCTTTCTTGCCTCTTGTCTCTGGTCTGTCGCTTGGGGGTCCCGGCTGGGATTTGCCGCTCTTGCCGCCAGCTTCGCCCAGAAGGCCCCTAGGATAGCATCGAGTTTTGCCTCTAGGCTCTCCTGGGCCTCCGGTCCGCATTGCGTGTTTAATAGCCTGGTGTGGCTATGGCAGGGGAGTACGGCCGCCATCTTGTGTGTCGAGTTTCTCTTCGCAGTGTCACTGTGTGATTTGTCCGGGCCCATCCACTCCGTAGGCATTGGAGTGTGGACCGGGATAACCCCCCGGCCCAAAGGGGGGGGGGGAATGGGATTCTGTGTGTTCCCGCCGGGGGAAGAGACAGGGGACGGGAGATCGGCCGTTTCTCCCACCTGACGTCCCCTCTAGGCCGCAACCGCTCTGTCAGGTTTTTGATGGCCGGCATCCCGGTTTTCTGGATCGGAGCACTCCAGCCGTTGTCTGTGATAGTTAAGTCCCTTTGTGGGTCAAGTTGTGAGCGGCAGGAGTTTCACTTCGATGCTTGGTCAGAGTTTTGCTCGGGAGCTCCTGCAAGTTGCGACCATCCACCATGCTGGTCAGGCCCCGCCCCGATATCAATATCTTAAATGAAAAATGTAACTATCTTGATTTAGGTATTTAGTTTGCTATGTCATAATCGGTAAGTATTGTAAAATAGTTTTGCTTACCTGCATTTACATATAATTATGTGTCATAAAGGAAAATAAATCATAACTTTAATAACTTTGGTTCAGGATTAGAAAGTTATCATGAAGGATTAATTAAACAATGCTTATATAAAAAATATATTATTAAAATACCTGCATTTGATATATACAGTATTTCTTACATTCATTTGTTTTTTTTTATCTGCAGGTATTATGGATGTGGACTCTCCGCACCAGAATACTTGGAGAACTGTAGCATTTTGGACCTAGGTAGTGGAAGTGGGAGGGACTGCTACATGTTGAGCAAGCTGGTTGGAGAGAATGGACGTGTTACTGGAATTGACATGACGGAAGAGCAGGTCTTGTACACATACGATTAAATGTACAGTAGATTTAATATTTAGGTGTTCTTTCTGTGCTCTGTAATTCAACTTTTAAGAGGAACGTGTATGTACTCCATTCAGCATAGAGAGAAATACCTTTAATGTCGCATTGTTAATAAAGTATCTTAATTTTATTCAGTTCACAACACTATGCCTACCTTTATAAAATGTGGTCTTGATTTGACCAAATTACCAACCAGGCGTAGGGTCTGGACCTCCATAGGATTTCATTCATGAAGTTACCCCTCTTCCTCCCCCACATTTCCCCTCCAGAGCATTCTCATGCTGGTTAACTGTAACTTAATGATTACAGATCGTATGCTCTGAATTAACTTTTCTACAGTTTTTTTTCTAAATTACTTAATACTGATCTTACACCTCATATGATTTTTTTTTGGTTTAGTTTTATAAGTATCCCTGTCTAAAATGAAAGAACGTAAGAAGAATTCCATGATTTTATACCATAAAAGCAAACTTTGAGATGTAAGGCATACACTCTAATATTTAGCTAAAGTATTCCACAATAAAAGTTATATTACCAGTCGATTTGTTGGTTTATGTGATGATAGTTCCTTTTAGCACTGAGCCCCAGAATAACACATGCTTTTCTTTGACAAATCTCCTGATTTACAAATATATTAAGATATTTTTAGAGCATTATAAAATGTTAGTTATGAACTTAAACCAGTAGTGGTTGTAGCAGAATGATCTTGTAAAAAAATAAAGTACTTTTATAAAAGAATTATGGAAAGTAACCACTAGGGGTCACCAGATGACTGTGATTTAGGTATTGTTCAGTTGTTTAGAAAATATCCAGTAACTTAGATTTAATAAAGTCATAATCACTTTAATCTGGTTTAAGGCATCATGCATTAACCAGTCTAAAACCTATTTGAACAAAACAATTTTAACATTTCTGAATATATGCTAATTGATATGTTCTAGCTAAAGGCAACAATTATTTTAGTTAATGCCATAAAAGAGCTGTAGCAGCTACCCTGTTAGTTTAAGATGATCAAAGTACTCTGAGTACTCTTACTAATAGCCCAGACAAAACCAGGGGAACAAGTGTCCACAGTAAGGTGTGAGTTACACCACAGCTGGTCACGTTTAAAGTGTCTCTCAAGATAATGTCGAGAAAAAATATTTACCTAAATAACATCTGCCCTTAGTGGGAACGTAAGCAATGCGCATGGAGCTGCTTAAGGTTCAGATTTAAATAAACGTTCAAAAAAGTATAAAATATACATAAGAAGTTTGTTCACTATACACTGAATTTTAGTTAATTAAAAACTTGAGTGTAAGCTAAAATTGCAAATACTTTGACTACGCCAAATTGGCTATTTTTGTCTAATTATTGCCATTTGGATTTTTTATTCATTAGAATTTAGGTAAATTAAACTTTTTGTTGTTGTTTTGTTTTTGCAGGTGGAAGTGTCGAGCAGGTATATTGATCATCACACAAAGACGTTTGGTTACCAACAGCCCAATGTCAATTTTGTCCTTGGATATATTGAGAATCTTAAATCCGCTGACTTACAGGATGGAAGTTTTGATATCATAATGTAAGAGAATATTTTATAAGACAAATTCTGTATAAAATGTGTAAATTTTAGTAGGTTAATATTGGTTGCCTACTTATACAGTTCCTGAAAAAAGTATAATTTTTTTTTTTTAGCTTCCCTTTTGTACGGTGCATTTAATTCAGAGGTTTTTATCTTCTGCTCTGTTAATAAACCACACATATGAGCAGATCCGGACTGGTCATCGGCCAAGCCAGGCAAATGCAGATAGGTCGCCGTGATCCGAGGCAAACAGGGGAGATCAAGGGATCTCCGCAGCTGGTCCAGAGAACAGGATCCATGGCCACATGGATGCTGAGAGGGAGGAGGGAGAACCTGGCTCCCTCCTTCTGCAGTATTAAGCGTTGCCATGCATTACTGCAACAATACATATACATTACCCATTTATTTCCCCTATCCCCCTACCTAAAGCCCCTATCCACCTTATCTCTGTCTCTATCGCCCTATCACAGCCTCTAACACTTACATTACTGCCCTGTTCCCCCCTCCACACACACACACAATCATACAAGCAGAGCACCGCAGCTAGTCTACCCCACAGAACACTAGAAGCAACCTAACCCCAAACATGCAACGTCACAAGCAGTCTCTAAACACATACAAACACATCTCTCCTATATACACACAAACCACAAGCTCTTCCAGCCCTGTCCCTATTGTGTCCTCTGATATTCCACTTATAGGGACACAAGAGATACGTCATCCGCAAACACAGAACAAGCATTCCATTAAATCCGTGTGCACTGTGCTAACCAAACACGGGACATTTCCCTTATCCTAGAGCTCTGCGCATGCGCTGCCCTGGAGGGGCATCAAACTGACAGGCCTACTTTGGGACGTGTGCATGTCATTGATAACGATACAACACACTGCAATCTGGCTCCGTATTGGGCCGCACTGCCTTTAAATACCAAGGTTGAATTTGTGTACCAGTCAGGCCCTACTAATGAGGCTCATTCAGGCTCTAGCACAGCATGCTGTTAATAGCAGGAAATGCTGAATTAAATGCACTGTCTAATAAGGAAAGCTAAACATAAATACTATTTTTAGGCCGTGTGTATGGAGGCTGTAAGAGTCACAGCAAGGGGAGGTGTGGCTGGAGCTGTATAAACAAAGTGACTTAACTCGTAATTAGCAGAGAATTAATCAGTGAGACTGCAGGGGCATGGTCTATACACCAAAACTGCTTCACTCAGCTAAAGTTGTTTTGGTGCTTAGTGTCCCTCTATATGTAGACTCCTTTATCTCTTTATCCTTTAGCTGGGTGCCTCCATCTTAGTCAGCCATTGATCTAAGATTTGTCTGTTGCAGTCAAGAGGCGAAATGAAACAATGTTTACGTTTCTGCATCTTATTTGCATCGTATGCCTTGTCTGTGCCTGGACTAAACTGGATTGTGATGTTGCCAAATATTTAATTACAATAGGAAAAATGGAGCCTCATATGGAGGAGGGGAAGGGGACGTTACTATAAGTTATAAGCAGTTTTACATGTTTTATTAACTGGTGTAATTTCCAGACAATTACAAATTCTGTTTTAAAATATAATTATTGAGGTAGATTTTATAGCTCTAGATTTTGCTGGTAATTCAAACCAGGATTATATTACAAAACTGTCAGTGAATTCTATTTTAACATATTTGCAGTATTTTTCTTTATCTTGATTCATACACCGCTGTTTTGCATGTCTTATGAAAGAAAAGTTGTAAATGCAAAGAGTTAGCCCTCAGAGTTGTTATTATTTGTATTAATTCCAGATCCAACTGTGTGATAAACCTTTCACCTGATAAGAGGGCTGTGCTGCGGGAAGCATATAGAGTGCTGAAGGTAAATTCACCCCACCCCTTGTTTAATTTTCTGCCAAAGGGTTAAAAAAGCTCATTTGGAATTTATTCACTAAACTGGACTTTACAAGGGAAATGCAAATGCTCGGCTAAAACGTAATGAGCTGAGAACCAAAAAGCAAAATTCAGTCTAATCAATGACTATTAGCTGATGGCGTTAAAGGGAACCTATAGTCCCCAAAAATAATCGTTTTGTGGAAGTGAATCCCCATATTTATTTGTTTGAGATAGTTTTACATTTTACAAGGCTACGTAAATTTTTTTATTTATTTTTTTGTGTACCAGCACCACCACTTTTGAAGGCATGTTCCGGATGTGCCCCCCAATTCCCCTTTTTGAATAGGTTCTTTTCAAACCCCCTTTGGTAATAAAAAAAAAAATGAAAGTTCAGTAAAGTTTACTCACCTCGTTTCCTCCGCCACAGCTCCCACTCCACTTTTGAAGACATCCACGTACTTGCGAAAAAATTTCACGATCTGCTCCAATCCAATGCTTTTCATGGAAACAATGGATTGTAATAAGGCCATGCTCCTTGAGTCCAATGCTGCTATCCACAGTTTCACACAGGTTTGGAGGAAGAAGCGTCTCTAGCGGCTGTCAGGAGGATTTTTTTATCCCGGTCGTTGAGATGAAGTGGTCTGGATGAATTCAGTGGCCCTTTAATTGTCATGATTTAGTTTACAGTTCACTAAAATTTGGTGTTCAGAGAATAAACTCTATCGGTTTTGGTAGTTTGGACACTGTCACCAGCCGATGGCAGATTAGTGTCTATTTGACGGCTCATAGATTGTGTTTTTTGTTGTTGTATGTAAATAATATTTACTTTAGAATATTATTCTGTTTCCCAGGACGGAGGAGAAATGTACTTTAGCGATATGTATATTAACAAACCTCTTTCTCCGGAACTGAAGAAAAACAAAGTGCTGTGGGGTAAGTACAGGAAATTCTATTTTCACATAGTCTCTGATACACAACAGATTACACTATGTTCTTTTCAAGGAACCTACGAACAGTTGTGTATTTTTTCAATGAGCAGTATGTTTAAACCCAAACACTGCCAATAACAGTCAGATTGTTATAAGTAGCCATGTTTTCAGGACCATATGCTGTTTGCGTTTTCTTTTATTCTTACTTCCACAGTCATTCGATAAAGTTGCGAATTTAAGGCCAATTTAGCAGAACTGGAACCATAGCGGCTACAAACAGATTGTTTGTAATCAAAGGAGGAACTACTGCCAGTTCAGCCGCATGCTGGTGGAGGGGCGGCATCAGGTGGCCCGTGCATTTAGAGCCACCCAATGGGTGTTGCTGAACAGGAGCCAGATCGGCCTCTATGGCCCTTTGAGAGCGCCACCTGGTCCCTATAGTATCAGCTGCTGGGGGGAAGTGGGAGCCGGTAGCTTCTTCCAATTTTATATAGAGCGCTGTGTGGGAGGGAGGAAGAGGCGGACACACAGGCAGCAGGGGAGAAAGGAAGGATAGGACAGTGAGTTGCTGCAGATCCTTCACTCGCTCCCATCAGCCTCAGCCAGCAGCTTAAGCAGGCCCCTAAGCAAGCCACCATCCTGCACACAAAAGATAAGCTAGCAGGAAGGTGGCTGCAAATATTTAAAAAAAAAATACATATATATGTGTCATATTGTGTGTAACTGTCAGTTTGTGTTTCTGTATGTCAAGGTGTGTGTGTATCTGTGTCAAGGTGTATGTGTTAGAGTGTTTATATGTATGTTAATGTGTATGTATATCTGTTTATGTATGTGGCAGTGTGTGTGCATACGACACATCAATTAAACACCAACACAAGATGCCAACACGACCCAGCAATCAAACACTAAATACAAACACAAACACTACACACATGTACACCACTGCATTCCAATGGCAACACTATATACAAATACACTCCTACGTGCACAAATACTCTATACAAACATTCTTACATTCAAATGTTACGTTCTTACATTCCAACTCACAAACACAACCCTGCAAGGATGGACAAATGGTAGATCCCCAGCTGGCATCGCATCGTTGGAGTTGTGCGACAGATGGGGATCTACCTTTTGGCCACTCTTGTGCTAAAGTGGGGTCCAAAAATCTTTCTTGCACCAGGGACCTCTCTACATAAGTTCCGCCACAGTTTCTAGTTCAGCTATTTTGGCCTTAAATTTTATATTCTTTTTGATGTTTTGAAAATTCTCACTATTGTAAATAACCCTGCCTGGGTAGTATTACATCACCAGGGGTCCCACTTACTGAGAGTAAGTTTTAGTGAATGCAGACTTGGCTTTTTCTC
This sequence comes from Pelobates fuscus, assembly GCF_036172605.1. Taxonomy (NCBI): domain Eukaryota; kingdom Metazoa; phylum Chordata; class Amphibia; order Anura; family Pelobatidae; genus Pelobates; species Pelobates fuscus. Next base: position 30,533,942 of record NC_086326.1, on the reverse strand, counting down.
AGCTTTGCTAATTTGGTTGGATACTTTTTCGACTTCATTTTATAAATATTTATTTACCCCTGAGTATATTAAACGAAGAAGACACGCAAAATCATACAACTGCTCCACATGTTTGCAAACACTTTTATAAAATCTTGGATCCAGGTCTCAGGTATCAGTGGCTCCACTATCCTAATTCAATCTTCCCTTACGTTTTTCTTCTTGCCTCCTTCTGCAACAATTCATAGGAGTCTTTCCAATTGCCCATGTGAATGTAGGGTCACTACAGCCACAAATTTACTGTGAGCAGTTGCAAGGACCTGATGAATTGAATGTGATGTACCAATTTTTACAGTCATGGACCCACTGAAATGACCTGGAGAACTAATTTTGGATCTCAAACCAGGGTTATAATCCACCGTCTTAATCTGGGATACAATAATCCCCAGATCAAAAATAAAAGGAAAATGTTAAATATTCTAATGTTCTATAAGATCTACTATCCGTTCATTGCCTCTCTGGTGCTTTGTGTTATAGGAGAAGGTATTGGAGGAGCGTTACTTTGGAAGGATCTGTTCCAGATCGCAGAGGAGATTGGATTCACCATCCCACGACTAGTCACAGCCAGATACATCTCTGTCAACACCGAGCTAGAAAGTCTTGTTGGTAAGTTCTGCTGGTAGACACCTAACCCTCCAGGAATCATTTGCTAAATAATGAATTCTAGTGGTTTGACCGCATAGTTGAAAAATGATACTATTCGTAAAATCTAAAAAAAAAAAAACAACAACAAAAAAAACGGTTACAAAATCTCCAATTCAGCTAAGCTGGAGGGTTTAATTCATTTTTACATTGCAAACTTGTCTTTTTCCTGTTTATTGCTCTAAATAACTCCCCAAAAGCTAGAATTGCTTTGAATTATTATATATTTTGTATTATCCTGCAATTTAGATATTAATGTTAATTTGGAGGGCTTCCCAATGGAAACCACATGTGGGCTTATCCTGATTGGTCCAATATTTAAAAGTCTGCCCCGGATTAGCCCTATAAAATGAATATGTCATCAACACATGAAATACTTTCATCTACTTAGATATAGCAATCACGTGTTGCAAAGAGGGCATAAACCCACCTTTTCAGGAGATATTTGGATCGGCCATAACTTTTTTCTCTCTCTCTGTAAGAGTTATAAAGCTCCACAGTGTTGTTTATAGTATGGCAGTGTTGTTTTTAGTATAAATATTCTACATCTGGTCTTTTTTTTTGGGTGTGGTGGGAGGTGGATAATTCAAGGATATAAATGCATAGGAACAGTTTGTTTATTCAATATAGTTTTTCCATTTTTTTTGCAGCACGAATGGCGAACACTTTCTTCGTTGCGTTAACAGTAATACAGCAGCGGACTTGATTACGCACGAGTTGTAGTGAATTGAAATCGAAGTTGCCAAGTTTAGACATAGAAAGCCAAGCCGTTACTATAGTAGAGTTGGATGATTTTTCTAAATCTGCTTTTTCGGTCTATATTTTGCAGTTCAGTTCTCAATTCATTACAGTTGGCTGTTTAGGGATAATCCCCAATGTTTCAAAGTGAAACATATAGATACTAGCAAGGTGTATGAGAAAGGTTTGCATATTTAAAGAGAATTCTAATGTTTAATAAAACAAGTTATTTTATAGCCACGCACAATGTGATACACGGGCAGAGCTATCAGCCCATTATATGTATTTAATGTAACCATAACTACTGCATATTTTAGGTGACTACAAGTGTGTTTCTGCCACTTTCCGTCTCTTCAAACTGCCACGGGACGCAGTGAAGGAAAATAATGTAGTCATTTACAGAGGAGGAATCACAGGGTGCGAGAAAGAAATGCCGTTTGATGCTAATTTTACACTTAAGGTAAAATGAAATATAAATATTAAAATTTGAATGACCCATTTCAGCACTTTGATAACTTGGTTGGTATTCCCTATATAAACAAAATAACAAGTGAAAAGAAGGCGCTTCAAAAATATAATTCAAGAATCACCTCTACAGTGCCATAACCCATCAAGCAAACAAACACCTACAAAAAATAAAAGAAATACCAATAAGGCGCGGTGTGTCTTTAGAAGACAAATGACGTGTCTAAGGGCAATATAAAAACTGATTTTGAATATCAAAGTGCAATATTTAGTAGAATGCAATACAAATACTATTAGTGCAATTTACAAACCCTTACAGTAAACTGCCAAAAACACTCAATGAGGATATGCCATGAAAAAAGAAAGAAAAAACAATATATAGTGTAATACTGTTTGAAATGATACATACAATTATCCCAGGCAAAGTTCTAGAAGTGGAACGTTTCTGTGGAGTTGCTTCACTTTAAGAACTTTGATCCAGAATTGTTCTGTATAAATCAGTGACTTTGTGTGCTTTAAATAAATGTTTTATTTAGTTATTCAAAATGCTTCGTATTTACCCTGCTTAAAAATGGGGAAAACAATCTACCACACAGTTTATTAAAGGTACACTCCGAGCACCATAACCACTATGGGACACTGTGGCAGTTATGGTGCTAGGAGTGCCCTGGCATTCACCTATTGGAAGTAGTCAAACCATTTTAAATTGACTTCTTACCTGCGGTCCACTGGGCGCTGCTCCCAACCTCCACTACCATCAGCCGAGAGTCGGAAGTTCCCAAGCAGGGCTTGGCTGAGAGCATTTGTTAATTGCTCTCAGCCAATGAGCTAGGTCATGCATTGGGAACATCTAGCTTTGGGCTGATGGTAGTGGAGTGGTGCCCGGTGTACCCCAGAAAGTCACCATAATCGCTGCTACACACTGTAGTTGTTATGGTTCTTGGTGTGCTCTTTTAAAACAAGATGATAGAGTTTGGCTTAGCTGTATGGCTCCTAACTCCCAGAGCCGGATTAAGGTTTCCCAGGATATTAGATTGGTGCTCCCACCTTGGCCCATGGAGCCTGGAAAAAGTGATATATATATATATATATATATATATATATATATATATATATATATATATATATATATATATATATATGTGTATATATGTGTATATATATATATATATGTTTAAGGCCGTAGGCCTGTATTTGTGGGAGGAGTTAAGCGTTCCATATAAACGCTACTCCCCCCTTCCTACCTGCCGTGCGCACGCTGTTCACTGGTCCCCCTCGATGACCTCGCACTTCCGGTTTACGGCCGCACGTCCCGCCAGTTCAGAGCTTCCCCCTCCGTTTGGGGAAACTCAGCCGAAGCACTTCAGCGCCGGTACGCTGAATGAATGTCCAGTCGAACATCCGGGTCTCTCCTCCACTCCCCCTCTCCTCCAAACAAACACTCGAATGGGCCAACAGGCGAATGCTGTTACGATTATTCATTCGCAAGCAGAAATTCGGTACTGTTTTCCTATGTGTGGTATCAAAATATATATATGATGGTAGATTTTGTTCATTTTACAGTTAACCCCATGAGTGATTTTCTGTATGATACCATGGTATGCGTTATGGCAGTGATTGTTCATGTACTTCCTGCAACATCTGTGCTATTATATTTTTCTCTTTTGTACATAATGGAAACCCTTAATACAAATTATACATGGAAAGGGTACTGACATTTTTTAAGGTGATTGACCCTCTCTGATAAAAATTGAGTATTTTAATTGTATTAAGTTATTATCCCGATCGCAGTGTGATCCAGTAGATGTTTACAATGCCTGCAATTAATACATTTAGTATATATATCGCTGTACATGACGGTTATGATGTTTGTGTTTAACCCCTTAAGGACACATGACGTGTGTGGCATGTCATGATTCCCTTTTATTCCAGAAGTTTGGTCCTTAAGGGGTTAAAGGCTTACAGCCTAAAAATGACAGGGCATATCAGTTAAGTTCTAATTCTTTCCTTTTGTGAAAGTATTCCCTACTATTTTTTTTTTTTTTTTGTCAATCATTTTTTATTGATGTACAGAATCGCATGGGGTACAGAAAGAAGATTGGGATACAGTACAGATTATACATAGCAGGTGTAGTCTAGTACATTGCATATCAACCCCAGTCTCTCATAGATCATATAATGCAATAAACATGTGGAGCTAAAACGCAGTAATATGTCTTAATATTGAGTTCGGCCGATCTCTCGGTTGAGGGATTATTTAGCTGTTCGTTATCCTAGGTTCTTTCTTTTTTCTTTTATGTTCTCCTATGTTAGTGTCTTTCCTTCCCCTCTCCTCCCACTCTCACCTCTCCCCTCTCCCCTCTCCCTCTCACTCCCCTCCCATATCCACTCCCCCCCTCAGCTCCCCCCTCCTCCATGCCCCCTCTCCCTTCCATAGAAAGTGCCATCCCTGTGGAGTAATGCGTTCATGTGTGGTAGTGACCGAGGCCGTGTGTGCAGGGGTAGATTTTTTTCGTTCAGGTGATTAGTGAGCAGCTTGTGTGTAGGACTAGTGTTCCTCCCCGTGATCTAACCCCTCCCCTCCCCCCCCCCTCTTGGGGGGGAGGGGGGGAGGGGATGCCGCTCCTCCGACCGTTCCGGCAAGAGTGCACCCATGATGAGAGATCTCGCCACGGCCCGAGCGTGCCACAGGTGAGGAGCGTCGTCAGGTGTATGTGGGTGACGACTGGGACGTGTCAAGGCCGTCCCCTGGTGCGTGTCACTACAGGGCTGTGTGCGTGTTAGGTCCAGGGCGATTACCCGATAAGTTACTGTCGCTCGTTCCAGTCGTCCATCCCAGGTGTCCCCACCGGGTGCACCCTGTCCCCACCGCACGGATCACATTTTCACGTCTGCTCAGGTCATGAGCTCCCCTCTCGCTCCATATCTCCGTCTCGGCTCCACCGGGCTCCTATCCCTCCAATAGTGGGGGGGGGGGGGGGGCTGGGAAGCGGGGTGGGTGAGCGGGGCCACAGAGGAGGGAGAAAAAAAAAAAAAAAGGGGGGGGGGGGAAAGGAGGAAAAAGAGGAAGAAAAATACGGTGTCTCCCTAGATCTTGACGTCTAGGCGGTAGCCGTCCCTGCGGCCATGTTCTGCCTCTGGGCCATGAAGGTACACCAGGGGAGCCACGTGATGGCGCATTTGTCTCCTGTTCCGTGTAGCGATGCCGTAAGGGATTCCATACTATATATATCTTCTACCCTGGTCATCCACTGTTCCACTGTCGGCGACTCCGTCGAGCGCCATTTAAGTGAGAGACTTGGCTGCATTAAGCAGATGTTTGGTGAGGGAGCGTTTATAGGTGGCAATGGGGCGTGTGGTGTGGTGGAGTAACATTGGCAGAGGCTGCAACGGGAGTTCCGGCTCTGCAATGTTCGTGATTTTGGAGTGGATTTGTTTCCAGTACTGCTGAATTTTGGGACACGACCACCAGATGTGGATGTCTGTCCCCCCTTCGGCTCCACATCGCCAGCAGGTGTCTGGGAGCTCGCTATTCATGCGGTGTAGTCTTGCAGGGGTCCTGTACCAGTTGACCATAATTTTATAATTAAGCTCCTGGAGTTTTGAGCATACTGTGCCTTGGTGTGCGAGGACATGAATCTTCTCCCACTGTTGCTCCGTTATCGACTGTTCCGTGACTCGCTCCCAGTGGGACATGTATTTCGGTGGCGCCCGTGGTGTGGTCGTGATCATCATGGTGTAGAGGAGGGTGATCCCCTTCAGCGGTCTCTCTCTGGCTGCGCACATATGTTCGAAAGTGGTGAGCTCTCTGTGAAACAGGTGTTTGCCTGCCGTGGTTCGGTAGTAATGTTGTATCTGGAGGTATCGGAATCTGTCCATTAATGAGGTGGTGCCTTCCGGTCCCAGCTCCCTGAGTGGCTTCAGCCCTGTCGCGGAGCATAGGTGCCTCATGTAAGTCCAGTCCATGCCCCCGAGACCCGTCACGTCTGCTGGTCGCAGGCCGTCAGCGATTTCCGGGTTATGGGTGATAGCCGTTAGGGGGCCCGGCGTCGTGGTAAGCCTGTCTGTCAGTCGGGTGGTGATCCATATCTGCATCGTGGCCCGGATAAACGGGTTTCGGGTCGTGGCGAGGCATTTTAGAGGGTATCTCGTCCACACCGCGGACGGTAGTTTATGGTTCGTTTGGTCGTCTTCTAGTTTCCGCCAAATTTTGTCAGATGTTGGGACGTGCCAGTCCACCAGACGTAGTAGATGGGTTGCTCTATAGTAGTGTATTATGGATGGGAGACCCAGTCCCCCCATTCGTTTGGGTAGGGACAGGAGCGTCCCGCTAACCCTGGGCCTACTCGTTTTCCATACAAATCGTATTATATCGGTGTTAAGCGTCCGAAAGAAGGCTCTGGGTATCATGATCGGGATCGCTTGAAATAGATAGAGGAGTCTCGGGAGCAGGTTTAACTTCAGTGCATTGATTCTCCCGAACCAGGAGATACATAGGCTACCCCAGGTCGCCATATCTTTTTGCAGTGTGCGGAGGATAGGTATGAAATTTTCTTGATAAAGGCGAGTCGTGTCTCTGGTGAGCCAGATCCCTAAATATTTGATCTTGTCCGCGCACCATCTAAAGGGGTACTGCGTTTGAATGTGGGCTGTGTCCGAGGTGGGTAGATGGAGTGGGCATGCTTCTGATTTATCAGTATTGAGCTTTAGATTGGACAGGGTTCCATATTCTCGGAACCTAGCGAGGAGGTTCGGGAGTGAGACGAGTGGGTTGGCCAGGAAAAAGAGGAGGTCGTCCGCGTAGGCCGCCACCCTCTGTTCCATGCCATGGCAGTTGAGGCCCGTCACTCCCCCATCCCGTCTGACCGCCCCCAGGAAGGGTTCCAGGGAGAGGGCAAACAGGAGGGGGGATAGAGGACACCCCTGCCTCGTGCCATTGCGGATGTTGAACGGTTGTGATAAGGCGCCGTTGATGCGCAAACGGGCCGTGGGAGTTGTATAGAGGGAGGCAATCCAAGTTAACATGTGCGGTCCGAATCCCACCGCACAGAGTGTCGCCAGCATGAATCGCCAGTCCACCCGATCAAACGCCTTTTCGGCGTCGGTCGAGAGGAGCAGGATCCCCCTCCGGTCGTCCCCTGCCATGTGGATCACATTGAGGGCTCGGATTGTATTATCACGCGCCTCTCTCCCAGGGACAAATCCCACCTGATCCGGGTGCACCAGATCCGGCAGCACCCGTCCGACCCTCAACGCCAATACCTTAGTGAACAGTTTCAGATCGGCATTGAGTAAGGAAATCGGCCTGTAGCTGGAACAATTCGTCAAGTCCTTTCCTTCCTTTGGGATTAGCGAGATGGTGGCTGCCAGTGTGTCCCGTGGGAGGGCGCCGCCCTCAAGCAGGTGATTGAGGCTACTTAGTAGATGTGGCAGCAGGATATCTTGAAATTTTTTATAGTAAGCTGCGGTGAGGCCATCCGGGCCTGGTGCTTTGTGGGCTTTGGTGATCTTGAGGGCGTGCTTGAGCTCTCCTAGGGAGATCGACTCCTCCAATGCCGACCTCTGATCTTCCGTTAAGGTCCGGGACACGTGTTGGTCCAAGTAGGATGCTATTTTGGTCTCGCGTCGTGCCTGCGCAGAGGCCCCCTGGGTCGTTGGTATATTATAGAGTTCCGTATAGTAGTGGTGGAAGGCCTTCGCAATCCCATCAGGCATTTGAACAAGTGTACCGGTTCGGTCCCGAATTTTAGTTATGTGTGAGAGTCTCCGCTCCCGTTGCAGTCTTCTGGCCAGGAGCCTCCCGCATTTGTCAGAGTATTCGTAGAAATGTCTACGCGATTTGCGGACGGTCCGGAGGAGGCCCTGTGAAAGCAGCTGCTTGAGGTTCCGTCGCGCCTCCAGGAGTTCTTTATAGGTGTCTTCCGACAGCGTGGTCTTATGGAGAGCTTCCAGGGATGCTACTTGCAGCGCCAGTTGCGTGGTCTCTTGTCGCATGGCCTTCTTACGGTGAGTGCCGTGACGCACCAGGAAGCCTCGGATCAGGCACTTGTGTGCCTCCCATACCGTCTGGGGTGCTACGTCTGGGGTGGTATTCTCCTCGAAGTACTTCTGCAGTGCGTCTCTCATCTCCATGGTCGTTGCTAGTTCTTCCAAGACTTGTTCATTGAGTCTCCACTGTCTCTTCCGGGGCTTATAGAGCGGAGAGGCGATGTTAGTCCGGACCGGCGCATGGTCGGACCAGGTGGCCGTCTGGATCTCGCTGGATAGCAGAAGCGAGAGGAACTCTACAGGAAGGAAAATGTAGTCCAATCTGCTATAACGGTTGTGGATAGTTGAGTAATACGAGTAGTCCCTTTCTGCTGGGTGGGCTACTCTCCACGAGTCCGCCAGTCCTGAGCTCCTGAGCGCCGCTAGGGCTTTACGTTGGTAAGATGCCGGGAGCGAGCTAGATCCTAGGGATGTGTCAAGTCGTGGATCTAGTGCTAGGTTAAGATCACCTGCTAGTATTAATATGCCCTCCCTAAAGCGTTCCAGGGTGCGCAGCGTGCGTACCAGGAATTTATGTTGCGCCGTGTTAGGTGCGTAAACGCATGCCAGGGTGTAAAGTTGTCCAGCGATCGTGCCCTTCACAAATATATATCGGCCTTCCGGGTCTGCCATCTCGTCCTGGCTCTGGAAGGGTATCGTGTGGGCAATGAGGACCGCCACCCCTGCCTTTTTCGCGTGTGGATGGTTAGCAAAGTACCCGGTAGGGAAGCGAGAGTCTCGCAATGCCGGAGCGTTATGTCCCTGGAAGTGTGTTTCCTGAATAAATGCTATTGACGTACGTGTGGACCAGAGCGTGCGTAAAAGATGAGAGCGCCTTTCCGGCATATTCAGACCTCTGGCATTGTGAGACCAGAGGCTGATCTCTGCCGGTGCGAAGTTGCCAGCCATGTTACCGGAAGTCCGAGGTGGGAAGGAGAAGAGACGGAGAGGAAGAGAAGAGAGAGGGAAGAGAGAGAGAGAGAGAGAGAAGGAGAAAAAAAAAAAAAAAAAAATTTAAAGGGGGGGGGAAGCTTTAGGGGGAGGAAGGGAAGGGGAGCGAGAGGAGCCCGGCGAGGCGCCCGACCTGAGTAAAGTCTGGGTTACGCGGTCCGGCCTGTCCCGTAAGTCCTCCTACCTCTCACTACCCCTCCGGTCCGTGTGATTCTCCCGATTCGGGAGGTGTCGAGTGTAGAACTCAACGCACTGGGCAGACCTAGGGGCCGCGAATCCAGCGAGTGCCGGGCGCCCCTAGATCCTGCCGTGTGTACCTATGTAGGTGTGCGTCTGTTATTAGGGCGTGGTCACCGCCCAGAAACCGTCACACTGTGTACCTAGTGTGGTCTGGTGTGTTAGTGTATTCCAGTCGGTGTGTCGTCCGCATCCTTCAACCGTCACCGTCTCTCGAGAGTGCTTACTACCCTCCTATGTAGCCTATTGTAGTGCGTTTAGCTTGTATGATCCAGAGAAAGATGCCAGTAGGTACTCTGTGTCCCGTGTGTACCTCCCGCCTCTATGCATTGCCATGGTGGTTGTTCTATGGGCCGGACTCATAGGGGGGGAAAAGGCCAGGCGGCCATGTATTCATGTGTCACGCCACCCAAGTGATATGCAGGTCCTCCATCTCCAGTACCCGGGGGGGGGGGGGGGGGTTTCGTTGTGCCTGCGGTAATAAGACATCGAGCCGTGCCACAGCGGCACATAAGAACTCAGGTCCCACACAACTTGAAATAGCTAAGACTTGTAGGTACCAGCACATTTTAAAGATATTGTGATCAAGATAGGCTAACCTGTCTATGTATGGTTCTCAGCCGGTTAAGTTGATTATGATGCTATTATTCCCGTATACAACATGACATGTAGGAGTTAAACACTTAAACATTGGCACAATCTCCGCTTTGCTGTCTAGGTATGACATTCTCCTGATGGGTCAAGGGTTAGTGTGTGGGTGCGGACTAAGTGTAAGTATAAGGATAAGTTTGCGGTGTTTGCAGATATGCGTATATACCTAGATAAAGCCTGCAGGCTTGGGGTAAGTCATGCTACACATTTACTTAGATTCCAAACTGGCGATAGGTGCCTACATCCAATCCTGCCGGCTTGGCCGTATAGTAGCGACACAGCTCATCAACGTTTTAGGCTACATAAACCTGAGTGTAAACATGGAAACCTAACCCAAACTACCCCTCACAGTTCCAGAAGCAAACGGTGATAGTACCATGGAGGTTGACCAGACACAGGCGTTTAGCGGCGAGATAGGTTTGTGCCGCCATGGTGTCAGAACATCTAGCAAGTTATAGTTTTACCCATAGGCTATACATCGTGTCATATCAGTGCATTTAAGCGGGTTCCTGACATTCAACCTAACGGTTATTCGTCGTAGTTAGCGTGTGTCTATAGTGCAGTTTGAAATAACTATGGCATGTAGGCAACACCCTGTTTTTAAAATATTATGATCTGGATAGGCAATCATGTCTATGAATGGTTCTCAGCTAGTTAAGTTAGTGAGATTCCAGTACCTTCAATCATGCGGTGAGGTCGTGGAGGCACCGGTCAGAGTCACTGTTTACTCCTCCGCCCCCGCTGGTCCTCCCCAGCGGCGCGGCGGCGACATGCGGCTCAGGCTGGTGGCGGAAGGCTGTAGGCCCACATCTTCGCCTCTTCTGTGGCCCACTGGTTCCTCCAGGAGCCAGTTGCGGATCCGTGTGTGCGGCAGGTGGAGTGCACGGAGAAATCGAGCTGTGTCATCCGGCATCTTAATCGTGTGCCACGTAGTTCCCTGACGGGCTTGGAGACTGAAGGGGAATCCCCATTTATATGGGATTCCCTTGTCGCGGAGGGCCGTGGTGATAGGCCGCAAAGCCCTTCTGGCATCAAGTGTGAGGCCGGATAGATCTTGAAAGAGCGCCAGCTCGGCCCCCCGGAACTTGATGGTTGTCAGCGTCCTAGCTGCCTGCATGATCTGCTCCTTCAGTGGGAAGGATTGAAGGCAGCACACCACATCCCTGGGCCTGCCGTCCGGCCTGGCCTGCCCCAGTGCTCGATGGGCCCGGTCGAGGTTGATGTCGGATGGTGCATCTGGGCCCAGGATCTGGCGAAAGAGTATTACCAGGGAGTCCGCCAGGGGTTCGGTGTCCGGTTCTGGCAGGCCCCGGATCCTGATATTGTGTCTTCTGCTCCGGTTCTCCAAGTCCTCGACCTGGCGCCTTAGGGTGAGTAGCATGTTGCCTTGACGGGTGGCCGCTGTCTCTGCCGCTCGGTGCTGCTGGCAGCTGAGCCGCGCCTCTGCTTCAACCGCTTCTACTCTTGTTTCCAGCGCGGTGAGGTCTGAGCGGAGGCCCTGTAGGTCCTCCCGGACCGCCTCTCGTATTTCCTTCACGAGTGCCCCAGTGTCTGCCTTGGTCAGCATGTTGCTCCCGATTCGGGAGAGTTCCGCCCTGATAGAATGGAGGGCATCGTCTGGTCCACAGTCCGGAATGGAGTCTCCTCCGCTTGTTGCGCTGGGCGAGACTGCCGCCATGATGTCTGACGGCGGGCTGTTTCGGGATCCCGCTGGGGTGCTGATAAAGTCGTCCAGCGTGCCCGTGCATCTCCTTGGTGAGCCTGGTATTGTGCTCCCAGCTCCATTGTGCTTCTTTGTCCGCACCATCTTTGTGAAATGAGGGTGTAGTGCTAATTATGGCGGTTCAGGCCTAGGAGCTCGCCTAGTGTGCGACCGTCTCCATGAACAGTTAGGCCACGCCCCCTCTATTCCCTACTATTAAGCCTAGCATGAATCGCCAATGCGTTGACAAATTTGTTGTCGGACGATTCAAACTAATCGGTTTAGACTTTGCAATTAGTCAATCTCTATTACTATTGTACATTAGTTTCGCTAAATACTATTAATGTTGCATATTGCCATTTGTTATCACTAGACAATCACTACTTCGCTATTGTCGCCTGTTTCTATCAGGTACAAATAAGTTTCGTTCACTTTTCAAACAACTGCCTCGACAAGGTCACGTTGTTACACGATGGGATATTGGGGTACGGGGGCTTGATTCCTGCCTTGCCTCGTCAGGCCACGGCTACACTCGATAACTCGTCATACGTTCATTCATGCTCGCTATCCGTAACAATCGTCTTGTTACTCACTACCTTGCTAATTTCTCCCTCCTCTCTCCGTCAGGTTCTACCACGTTTTCTTGGCACTACGCCTTCATACATCTCCCTTCAGGAATAGGGTCTAAGTATACTGTGCTATCAACTATATCTCCAAGAACTGCGCTTTACTGCATTTAATATTCTTTCTATCCTCTCCCTTGACCAAGGTTCCCTTCCTCTTCTTTCTTCCTCCTCCCCCCCCCTTTTTTCTCTTTTTCCGACTGGAAATCTCCAGGTACCTATCACAAACCACAACTTGGGTTCTCCAAACTCGTTGCATTATCCCCTTATCAAGCCCCCGTCTAGGGTCAGAGAACTGGCTATCTAGGGTTAGGAGCTGGCCTTAGTGGTTCAACGTAGCTGGTCCCGCGAGGCCAACCCCCCAATCTCAACACGGAGATTTCGCCCCTCGGCCCAAATCATAGTTAGTGCCTCGCATTCACCCACCTATCGGGTTTATAGTTAGGGCCTCACCTGACACGGCCACACGTTCTGGGATCTTTTACTGTCACCGAGAGGCCGCCACCCCACCACCACGCTAGTGGCTCGAGCCCCACGCCCAAATCATAGGTAGAGCCTCTCTCCAGCCGCTTGGCAACTAGCAGGGCCTCACTTGTCACGGGGTAGTGAGCTTTTCGCTTCGGTACTAGTTAGCCAGCCAGTTCTATATTGCTTAACCATATTGTTGTTATTTGTGTTCATTGTTGTTGTCATGTTCTTTTTCAGGAATTCTAAGAAGGCTACATCGGACAAGGGATTGCAGCATTTCATATCTATTTAGGGTCTACTAGCCAAGAGTCACTCAGTCTCGTACCTCACCCTAGTCGCAACACTCGCGCATTATCTGCATTTCAGCATCCCCTTCCGGTCACTCGGCTATTGGGGCTCGACACGAGTGATCATCTAGAACGTTATTTGTTGCTCTAAGACACTTATACAGAGTTGTCACATTCTTACAAGACTCAGTGGACCACGACATCCACAGGCATACTGTGCACCCAGTAGTTTTTTTTTCTTCTATTTTTTTGCCACCTTTTATTCAAACCTTCATACGCACACAATCGCACTATACCGAACTGACATACACGTTTCTGACAAGCCTTTCAAACCATACCCCATATTAACATAAGGTATCAAAGATAAATAGTTGGTCTCACTCCACAGTACGTTCGTACACAGATGGGAATACTGGGCAGTATCAGTCTCCCTAAACTGCATTCGCGCCACACAACCAAGTCTTAAATCAATGTGCCTGCAAACATGCAAGGGTTCTGGAACCCTACAACTCCACGATCACAACTAATCAGACTAGTAAATCATGTCTCCTCAAGGAAATTTAAGAAGGTACAAACACTACATCGTGTCACGCCAACATTCAAACCAGACAATCAATATACTTGATCTACTAATCATTCCCTACTACTTACAAATACGATTCTTCATTCGCACTCCTGTCATTAGAGTAGATAGGTTCACTGGCTCCTATTCTTCACGTCCTTTCCATAAGCACGACATCCAGTAGCAGTACACCGGTACCGACAATTAGAGGCACAAGGAATCAGCACATTATTCAGGAACATTCCCAACGCATAAGTAGTAAGACGGATTGATAATTATAGTGCTATAAGTGGGTTTTCTGGCATTTCCTTTTGCCCTCTTTTTCAGGCCTACCCTCTACGTCGGTTCCGGCACACCACACCGACTTGATTCCAATTACAAGATATTTCACCATACGATATATTAGCCGACCACAAGTTTAAGGCCGTAGGCCTGTATTTGTGGGAGGAGTTAAGCATTCCATATAAACGCTACTCCCCCCTTCCTACCTGCCGTGCGCACGCTGTTCACCCCACCCACCTCTCCCTCTTATACAATTCGTTCAGGGAGGTCCTCTTTTTCAGGCCTACCCTCTACGTCGGTTCCGGCACACCACACCGACTTGATTCCAATTACAAGATATTTCACCATACAATATATTAGCCGACCACAAATATATATATTTTTTTTAAATGCACATGGGCAGGAGGACCTGAATGCAGGTAGGGACAGGCCACTATAACGTTAGAAATACAAATCAATCCTAATGCTATAGTGTTCCTTTACTTAGCTCTGTGGGCAACGTTCCATCTCCAGGCTCTATCCGTGAGACTGACATAAAATGCCCAAGGTCTAAATTCCTCCACCCCATATATCTGGTACGGCAGCCTGTCTTAGTCACAGTTGTAACTAGACCGCTAAATGTCAACGAGCAGTTGTCCGGTCTAACTGTTTCTAACACTGGCTGCCTCAAGGCAAAGCGGTTTGACGTGGTTATTCAGTAAACTGGTAATTGTGGAGAATTGACAAGACAATTGCCAATCTTAGGCCAAAATAGCAGAGTGGGGAAATCATTCCAGTTAAACTAGTTTGGCCTGAAATTTGCTATTTTTTTGGTCAATTCTCTACAATTCACAATTCCCACTTTAGTGGTGATCTGGCTGTAGTATTTTTACAGTAAACACAGTTTAGTGCTCTTTACATCATTTTATAGAATCTGACAATGGAAATTATTGTTGGTGGAGATTAAAACGTAAACCGTTACTCTGAGCACCATGGCCACTTCAGAGATTTGAAACAGTCATCGTGGCGGGAGTCTGTATGGGCAGCACTGCGCTTTCATGAGAGCTTCAACATTGTTTTTCTTTTTCATTTTGGGGAAAGCCTAGGAAAGGTAACACCCCAAAAAAGTGTTTTTTTAAAACACTGGTTTACACAGTTCCAGGTGTGATGATCATGGGTCCCTTTATTAGCTCTATGAGTCTTGAAATACGTAATGGCACTCGCCAAGGCTGTCCTCTGGCTCCCCTTCTTTATGTCCTTACAATTTAAATATTGGCTGCTCTATTGAGAAAAAACATTGAATATCACAGGTATAAGGGTAGGAAACCAAGACCATTTAATATCCCTATATGCAGAAGATGTTCTGCTAACACGGTCCTCCTCTAGCTCCTTGTTCTATGCAGTATTAGAATTACTACAAATATAGTTTGTATTCTAATTATAAAATAAATCTTTCTAAAACTCAAATTATTCAATTTTACTTATCGGACTTAGAAATCCACAACTTGAAAGAGTTTGAAACACTAGATTGGAATAATAAAGAGATCCAATATTTGGGAATTAAACTCTGTGCTAAACCTGGGAATTTGATCTCCAGAAATTATTCAGACCTGATTATAGATCTTAAAGATTGTATTTATCGATGGAAGGGCCTAGAGATATCGTGGTTAGGATTGGAATGATAAATATTATCAAGGCCTATCTAGTCCCTAAAGTTCTCTACCTTTTCAGAGCCATCCCGATTCCAGTCCCCTTGGCCATAATAAGCAAGATTGAGATTCTTTTTTCTGCTTTATGTATGGGGATCTAAGAAACTAAGAATTCCAGGAGATACTCTTAAAAGAAAGAGAGATGCAGGTGGGTTGGGATATCCCGACTTACATAAAATCCAAGAAGCATGTATGCTTTCACACTTATTTACGTTAAATATAAAAAGAAACAAAACATTAGCTGTAGAGAGTTTCATCCTAATTATTTAACGAGTGCCAGTCCCATCATAGCCCTGTCCATACACCTTGAAAACCTGAATATTTCTCAATGGCAACCTTATAATATAAAAATAATATCAGACATATATGACAATAGCGTGTTACACTCTAAAATTCAACCTACCATCTCGTGAGCTATTTAATTATATTAGGATTAAACATTTTCTCTCTTTAGATTTATCCTTTGAGTCAGATATAATGGATATTATAGATTATTTACAACTTTCTCCAAAACCGGTTGCCGCAATAGGTAAAGTTCTTGATAGAAAATCTTGTCTAAATAAATCGAAAGCGGTCTTGAGATGGGAGCTAGAACTGGGTTTTTCTACACCTTTACAGACCTGGCATTATGATTGGTGCCTAACTAGAAGGGCCATGCATTGCATTAATTTACATGAGCAATATTTTAAAGTAGTCCAAAGATGTTATTTGGTCCCGGCCCGGCTCTCAAAAATGTATTCCACTGAAGCGAATCAATGGTGGAGATGTCAAAAACCTGTAGGTTCTCACGCACGTATCTGGTGGGAATGTCCTATACTTCTCTCTCTCCTAGGTGATTTAGAGGAACAGATCAGATCTTTCGGTATACAATATAGGCTGGCCTCTCAGGATTTCCTATTCCACATTGATCTCACGTCATTTGATAAGTACAAGAAATATCTCTATATTAATATCTTTGCAGCAGCAAAAATCCCATTAGCCAGATATTGGAGAAATCCAGTTACTCCAACATGGGCTGAAATACAAACACAAATACATTTCCAATGTGATGCAGAAAAGCATTTATTTGAAAGAGCTACAAAGTCAACACAGTTATATAAGAATATTAATATATAATTAAAATTAAAAACAAACCCACCGGTTTACATTTGGAGTAACCCTTTCATTTATCCAACATAACACATGCCTGCTTTGAAATGACATTCTATTTGTAGTGGTTCTTGAGGAGATAGTGATGAGCGTTCGAGAGCCAGGCAGATATTGCTGGACTTTAACTCAAGCTGCTCATACATGCCCTGATACCTGGCTTTCTTACTGAGAGGACATTGCTCTGTTTTTTTTAGGAAGGTGAGCCAGTGGAGGTGGATGAGGAGTTGAACGCTATACTTAAGAATTCAAGATTTGAACAGAAGTTTTTGTTCCCTTCACAAGACGAGAGATCTGCTCCTGGGAGCTGCCACATTCCAAAGGTTTGAAACTAATACAAAATGTGTACTGTGGGGATGCTTTAAAGGGACAGCCAGGCTGGGCTACAGGTGGCCAGGGATATCTGTTCAGTTTAACACCGAAAGGTGGGCCAGTGCAAGCGGCTTCAGGCATTATAACCTCATAGAGCATTGTAAATACTTTAATGAGATATAGTGGCTCTAGCAGTGCCTACAGTGTCAGAAATGTATTCGGAGTAACCAAATACACAGCAGTCCCTACTATTCATGCCAATACATTTTGTTGAGGTTGGTTCCCCCCCAGAGATCTGTTAAAGGGACACTATAGGCACTCAGACCACTTCAGCTCATTGAAGTGGTCTGGGTGCAGTGTCCCAACATCCTTAACGCTACCAGACAGGCACTAGAGAGACTTCCAGATCATTAGGCAACTTAGGTCGCCTGACACGTGACGACCTCACGTTGTACATGAGGACATTCAGCGTCAACTGAAACCCAATAGGAAAGCAAGCATTATAAAATGCTTTTCTATGGTGGAAATCCTAATGTGAGCAAGGCGACTGCAGAGCTTTACTATGGGGAAAGTCCTAATGAGGAGCGGATAAGGAGCCTGAACCAGCACCGAGGGACATCATTGCTGGAATCAGGAAAGTTACAGAAAGGGGGCACTATAGCAAGTTTTAGTGCCAGGAAAAAAACTTTGTTCCCTGGCACAATAGTTTCCCTCTAACTGATCCCCCAGGAACCTGCATGCACACTTGCTGCAGAGAGCTGGTTAATGAGGTCTTAGAAGGTACATAAAGACATGTTTTCAGTGAATGTTTAAGGCTGGACTTTATTTTTACATAATTTAAAAAAAATGCAGATTTCAATCGAAATTGGTGCTTTTATGAATTAAACGTTTATCTCCTTCCCCCCTTCCCCGGATCTCAGACAACAGGTCCTGTTACTTCCTGGTTTGGTTAGCTCAGTGGAGCTAAACTCAGGAGACAGACAATTGCCAAGAGCACCAAAGACCTCTCATTGAGCTGCATTGGGAAGTCTGTAATTTGACGGCCACAGAAAGTCTGGGCGGTATTAGAAGGGGAGATCTGCAGTTTTTAAAATTATATGCCTACATGGTTTTTATTGGGGGTATATTAGCTCACAAATAATTTTTTATATATATATATATATAATATTTTTTTATTGGGGCAGTGGTGTGATCTTTAACACAAAACCTTTAATGAAACCGTATCTTTACATACTATGGAAGACTAAGCTGCGCAGCACAGCCAGTAGATATGCAGGTTCCCAAGAGCTCAAATAAGACCACTATTTGACATCCTATGCCACAATGAAGACTCGCTACGAAAACAATAGTTGTGTTTCAACATAATACTTGGAGTGGTGGAGCTGGCCCATGCACTTAGGGCCACCCAATGGCAATGCGTCTTCAGGGGCCCGGTCAGCTATGCTGCCGTTTAATAGTGCGACCGGGCCCCTGTGATGATGTCAGTACTGTGAGGGAGTGACAGCCGACCACTTCCTCCCAGCTAACAAATCAAGCCGTGCGGGAGGAAGGGAGCGGAGTGGGAGAATCGCCAACTCCCGTCTCAGACAGCCTACTGGACTCCAGGGAAACCATCCTCCTGCACCCAAAAGATAGGAAACGGGAGGGTGGCTTAAAATGTAATTTTTTACATGCATGTCTGTATGTGTAACTTGTGTCTGTGTATATGTCTGAATGCGTATCTCGTTGTCTGGGTATCTGTTTGTGTGTATGTATCTGCATGTGTGTTGTTTTGAGTGTGTGTGTATATCTATATGTGTCAGTGTGTGCACTTGTGTGTCTGTAAATGTGTGTGTATCCGTATGTGAATGAGGCTATGTATATGTGCAAATATCTCAGCATTCAAAGGCAAACACTACACACAAGTAAACCACTGCTTAAAACTGGCTACAGTACATACAAACACACTAAACTAAACACAAGCTCCTACATTCACACACACATACTCCATACAAAAACATGCTTGCATTCAAACACACATACACTGCTCCGTGCTAAATACAACCCTGCAAGGATATGCAAATGGTAGATCCCCAGCTGGCAAAGCATTGTGGGAGTTGTATGACCGATGGCAATCTACCTTTTGGCCACCACTGTGATAGGGCCCAAAAAATTCTTGCACCAGGTCCTTCTCTTCTCTAGTTTTGCCACTAGCTGGAGCTGAGGTGGAAAATGGCAAATTTTATAACACAAATACCCAGGGGTGTACCTAGAGCATTTGGCACCCAGGGCGGACCCTGAGTGTGGCACACCCCCCCCCCCCCCCCCCATAATAAAAATGTAAGAAAACACCCACATTTTTTTCAATGTTTTCAATAATATTTATTGCTCACATTTGTAAACTGCTTGTAAAATTTGTAAAATGCGCCAGTTTTGTAGAAGGGGGAAGACCAGTGCTTTTGTAGAAAGGGGCTGGTGAGAACCTTATAGAAAACTCCTGCCCTGCCCCTTTCTACAAAGCCCCTTGTCTCGCCCTTCATATAAAAACGCTGCACCCCGATCACATAAATGTCATACACTCCCTACACATAAAAACCCTGCACCCCAATCACATAAATTTCATTCACTTCCTACACATAAAAATCCTGCACACCCCCTTAATAAAAAACCCTGCACACCCCCTTAATAAAAAACAAAAACGTGCACAACCCCTCTTAATAACAAAAAACCTGCACACCCCCCTTATAAAAACCCTGCACACCCCATTAACAAAAAACAAAAATCTGCAGTGCACATCCTCCCTTAATAAATAGAATACTGCAGCCCCCTTAATAAAAAAACCTGCACCCCCATTATTTAAACCTCCCCTTTAATTCTTTAATCCACAGCCCCCTTTAATTAATCCACACCCCCCTTAATTAATACACCCCCCTTAATTAATCCACACACCCCTTAATTAATACACCCCCCTCAATTAATACACACACCCCTTGATTAATCCTCACTGCCCCTTAATTAATACACCCCCCTTAATTAATACACCCCCCTTAATTAATACACCCCATTAATTAATACACCCCTTTAATTAATCCTCACTCCCCTTAATTAATACACCCCCTTAATTAATCCTCACTTTCCCTTAATTAATACACTCCCCTTAATTAATACACCCCCCTTAATTAATACACCCCCTTAATTAATCCTCACTGCCCCTTAATTAATCCACCCCCTTAATTAATCCTCACTCCCCCTTAATTAATACACCCCCTTTAATTAATCCACACACCCCTTAATTAATACACCCCCTTAGTTAACCCTCACACCCCCCTTAATTAATCCACACACCCTTAATACACCCCCTTAATTTTACTCACCCCCATTAATTAATACACCCCCCTTAATTAATACACCCCCTTAATTAATCCTCACTCCCCTTAATTAATACACCCCCCTAAATTAATACACATCCCTTAATTAATCCTCACTCCCCCCTTAATTAATACAGCCCCCATAATTAATCCACACCCCCCTTAATTAATACAGCCCCCTTAATTAATCCACACCCCCCTTAATTAATACACCCCCTTAATTAATCCTCACACCCCCTTAACTTAATTAATCTACACCCCCTTAATTAATACCCCCATTAATTAATACACCCCCTTAATTAATCCTCACTCCCCCCTTAATTAATACACCCCCTTAATTAATCCACACACCCCTTAATTAATACAGCCCCCTTAATTAATACAGCCCCCTTAATTACTCCACACCCCCCTTAATTAATACACCCCCTTAATTAATCCTCACACCCCCCTTAATTAATCCACACCACCTTAATTAATACACCCCCCTTAATTAATCCACACCCCCCTTAATTAATACACCCTTAATTAATCCTCACACCCCCCTTAATTAATCCACACCCCCTTAATTAATACACCCCCCCTTAATTAATACACCCCCCCTTAATTAATCCTCACCCCTTTAATTAAACCTCCCTCCCCTTCTTCCCTGGATTTTTCTCTGGTCTCTACCTCCTGGACTCTCTGCTGTAAGACCCCTATTTCAGCTTGGGTCTCCTTTAAATCGGCCTTCCAGACCTGTCTTAGGTCTGTCAGCAGCTTTCTGGTGTCCCTTTTTGTGGATGGGGAGTCATCCTCCTCAGGGCCGGCGCCACCTGTAAGGCGACCTAGGCAGCCGCCTAGGGCGCACCTTAGCAGGGGGCGCTGGATCCCTGTGACCGGAGTCCCCACTGCGGCTCCTCATGCTGCGCCGCCTGAGCGCTTTAGCAAGCCCCAGGCGGCGCAGCACTGCTGTGTGGAGGGCGGCCGGGTTTGAGTGACCAGCAGGAGGGAGGTGCAGAGCGCTCCCTCCTGCCGGTCTCTTAATGTAGCGTGGCCGGGCGGCGCGGAACGCGGGACAGGAACCTCTGTTTCCTGTACCCGGCCGCCAGCGGAATAACAGGAAGTGCTCACTGAGTGAGCACTTCCCTTCAGTCCGCGGGCGGCCAGGTACAGGAAACAGAAGTTCCTGTCCCGCGTTCCGCGCCGCCCGGCCACGCTACATAGGCAGGTAGGAGGGTAAGGACCAGGTAGGAGGGTAAGGACCAGGGAGAGGGGTGTAAGGACCATGAAGGGAAGGGGGTGGGTAGTAAGGACCATGAAGGGAAGGGGGTGGGTAGTAAGGACCATGAAGGGAGGGGGGGCTGTAAGGACCATGAAGGGAGGGGGCGGTAAGGACCATGAAGGGAGGGGGGGTGGTAAGGACCATGAGGGGAGGGGGGTAAGGACCATGAGGGGAGGGGGGTAAGGACCATGAGGGGAGGGGGGTAAGGACCATGAGGGGAGGGGGGTAAGGACCATGAGGGGAGGGGGGTAAGGACCATGAGGGGGAGGGGGGGGGTAAGGACCATGAGGGGAGAGGGGGGGGGTAAGGACCACTAGGGGAGAGGGGGGTGGTAAGGACCACTAGGGGAGAGGGGGGTGGTAAGGACCATGAGTGGGGAGGGGGGTAAGGACCATGAGGGGGAGGGGGGGGGTAAGGACCACTAGGGGAGAGGGGGGGGGGTAAGGACCACTAGGGGAGAGGGGGGTGGTAAGGACCACTAGGGGAGAGGGGGGTGGTAAGGACCACTAGGGGAGAGGGGGGTAAGGACCACTAGGGGGTTTGGGAGAGGGAGGAACACTAAGGGGGGGGGAAGGACCACCAAAGGGGGGTAAGGAGGGAGGGCCACTAAGGAGAGGGGAGGAGGGTAAGGACTACTAAGGGGGGGGGGAGAGGGTAATGACCACTGGGGGGGAGATGACCACTAAAGGGAGAGAGGGGGGAGTGAGAAGACCACCAAGGGGGACAGCAGAGGGACAGGGGGCCAAGGGAGAGCACTAAGGGACAGAAGGGGGGAACACGGAGGGACAGGAGGGAAGGGGAAATCAATAACTGACAGGAGGGGAGAGCACTATGAATTTTTTTTTAAAAATAAAGAGCTGCTCCCCTCTCAGTCCCTATCCTACCCCACAAACCCTCTCTTTTACACTACACACATACATAATGCATCCCCCCCCACACACACAGAAACACACAATGCATCCCTTACGTTCACACAAACACTCATTCTCTTACACACAGAAACAAAATGCATCTCTTACACAATCAACGCACCCCTTACAGACACACACTGCATTCAATTACATACACAGAAACACACCTTGCACCCCTTACACACACACACAGAAACATACAATGCATTCCTTACATGCAAACACACACTACATCCCTTACACAAATTGGTATCCCTATAAACTACATTCCATAAGAACACACACATTGCATCCAGTCTACAAAAACGCATAAAACATCCCCTACACACATACACTCCACTTCCTGTGAGAGAACTCATGGGTGGGCCATGTAGGTATTTATGGGTGGGCATTGTAGGCATATTCACGGTCAAGCCCTGGGGGCCCAGACCTTGAGCTGTGTAATGGGCCCTGTTTGTTAATTGTTGTCTCCAGAGAGCCTCTTCTACACCAGACCTGTGGAGCCAGACTGAGCCCATCATCAGCCTCTTGTCCTCATCTGGTGGTAAGTAGGCAATCCAATATATTATTAGTGGCACTAATCTCTAATTTACCTCACATTAAATGGATACTATAGTCACCAGAAGCACTACAGCATAATGTAGTGGTTCTGGTGTCTATAGCCTGTAGGCTTTTAATTGTAAACAGTCTTTTCAGATAAAAGACACTTTGTGAAGACTGACGTTGGCCCATATGGCAGAGCATATGGGCGGGGCATTGTGATGTCACATGGTGGGCAGGACATATGGGGGGGGGGGCAGCAATTTTTTTTGCCTAGGGCGGCAAAAATCCTTGCACCGGCCCTGATCCTCCTCCGAGTCAGACCTGTGAGTGGGGCCTGGGAGTGGTGCTTGGGAGTCCCTCTCTTCCTGGGAGTCATCAGATGTCTCCAACTCACTCTGCGGTTCCGGCGCCATCTTGGCGGGCCGAGCCTGTGTAGGCCTCTGGAATGCAAGCCTAATGTCTGGTGCCGCGGGTTGCTCCGTGTAGGTTTGTTTTTTATGTTTGCGCCCCATGTTGTCAGCTGTCGGGTGGCAGGTAAGCCATGTAGTTTTGGAGCGGATTTCTCTGCTTTAGGACTCTGTGGGGCTGAAGCGGAGCTCCACAGATGTGCGACTGTTCAGCTCCGTAGTCGGCCACGCCACAAACTTAAACTTTTTAAATCTTTATCTACATTTCTCTCTCTTTTTATAGAATATCACCCAAGACCCGTTTGAACTTGCAGAAAAGTTGAGCAGAGAGAACGGGAAACCTGGTTCTGACTGCTGTTCTGGACCAAAGGCTTGTTCCTAAGGGGTCTAGATGACCATTGGAGTGACGTCATCACATTACCACATAGACCACAGCCTGGCACTGCCGCTTTCATTTCTAGAGGTGAACTTCCAAATATTCCATCATTTCATGGGGCAGAGCACCATTGTCAAGTCCTTTGATTTTCCAAATAAGGCCCAAATAAATACATCCGCACACATCCAAATGTTTATCCCTAGTTTTTGTATTCCGTGATAATTGGCAAAATGTATTAGCACCTGCGCAATCCATGGCAAGGCTCTAGATTGGTACCAAAAACACCCCCAAGCACAGACTGTGCTCTGTTAGAGTTTAATGGGAGTAGGAAGTAGAGGCATTCACCCAAAGTAATACAATCCATATTTTATAAATAAGTTACATACACATGCTTTTTAAAAAGCGCTTTTAGATCTAGACCCAAATTTATTAAGGTATGCCATCATTTAATCTACACTATTTACACGAAAAATATAAATAAGCCTTATTTAGTTGGGAGGAAAGACAGATGGGGTTAGGGACATTTCTGGATGTTGTCAGCTCCAGGGGATGTATCTATAACTGAACAAGGACATCAGGTCACCCAACCACATAAGGAAGAGGGTAAATAGAACAGATTGCGTAGGGGTAGGGGAGAGCAACATCAGAACCCCAATTTAAAACTGTTCCCTATCAGTGGCTTCCGTTTGTAGTATTAATACTGTATCGTGATCATTCAGTGAATGCTGTGATATGAACAAATATGCCACATGTTCGTGATTCAGGCAGCCATAGACTCTTTAAATCAAAGCCTCGGTGAGAATTATGTAACAAAGTAAGACTGAATGTTTGATCCAATCAAGAGCTGGTATGACCCGGTCTACAATAACACATATCAAAAAAGAGATGCATCATTCCCTGGGAATGGACATATTTACCACATTTTATGAGAAAAACGAGAAATAGAGCCCATTGTATATAAATTCCTGTCTGCTTCTGAAGTTTCCCACCCAACAGATTTAGGACAAATACTTTCCATAAGACAACATGTAGACAGAGTTTCTATATCTATCCTTCTTCCATGCTGGGTATTTTTAAATCTGTTTCTCAGCTATGCATATAGTACTATAAAAATGTCTTCTTTCCCCATCTTAAAATAAAAAAATGTTAATGCCAGCACTTAAATAGAAGCTTCTGTGTGACACTTTTGTATCTTTAATCCTTACTAGTATGAGATTTAGCTTATCTTGCGTAAAATTAAAATAGAACGATTGCTGCCCTGAGAGCATGATGGATTCTCAGGGTCACCTCTGATTCTGGTTACATCTAGCATTTAACCCCTTTAGTCCCAGTGTATGCATGTTTTGTATTGAAAAGCGGTACAAAACAAACTAGCACTTGTCTAAGGAGAAAAGTAGGCAAATCAAATGTCTGTCATGTTCCCATATAGACCCTTGCCTATACTTTCTGCTCATAGTCCTTCATAACTACTATACAGCAACTGTTGTAGGTCAAACTTCAAGAACTTATCAGAGTGTAAGAGTCCTAGATATTATACATTAAGCATGTCAAACTCGTGGCCCACAATGACTATTTTTGCAGCCCAGCGAGCCGCGAGTTTGCCATGCTTACTAAGGCAGAGAAGGCACCTGCTCTCCCCACATTGCAGGGGCCTACTCTGCTAAAATTTACCCGGTACCAGCCGTAGAGGAGAGGTTGCTGGGGGCAGCAAGGGAGCTCAGTCTATCTGCTCCATCGCGTGCACCCTCTGTAGTGGTGCCAGAATATGACGTAATTCCAGCATCACCAAACTGCGTCCACGTGGGCGCAGGAAGACTGAGCTCCCAAGAGAAGATCCCCATTGGACCCCAGGCCCCACACAAGCTCCCAAAGGTAGGGAACAATAAATTAAATTATGCGAGTGTGTGCAAGAATGTGTGTGTGTGTGTGTGTTTGTCAGTGTTGCGATGGCTGTGGCTGGACAGTGGAGTACCTGGAGGGGCACGGTGGCATGGAACGCCACGTCACATTCCGACGTGACGTCAACGTGCTCCACCGTCACAGGGTTTCAAGGAGTAGTGGGAGGATCCGCTTTGGCACAGGGTGCGGTCTGCGCCATTGGGGGTATACTAGAGGCTGGACTCCAGAGTTGTATACTGGCAGCGCAATGTGAGTGGAGTCTGCTTGTTGGCTAATATTTTTTTTTTTTTAAAACAAGGGCTGGGGTTTATTTTTTAATACTTTACTTTTCAAAACAAACCTACGTTTGAAGATTTAAGAAAAAAGACTTCTGAAGGTAATTATTTTTCCAGGTATTCCAATAAACCATTGTTAGGGTAAAGGTTTAGATAGGGCTTTTTATATATAAAGGGGGTAGGTTAGGAGTTTCGGGATATAGAGCCACCTATGGAGCCACTGGCTGCTCACTGTTTATCTGTTTATTAAACAGGCCCTCACCACCTGCATTGTGGGTGGGGCATAAGGGAGGTTATACCTATTGAGCCCCATAAGACTTATTTTTATTTTATTTATATTTTTACTTCAGGTAGTGGCTGGCTGGCTAGCAAGTGTTGGTCAGCCACAACAGAAGTTAACCCTTGTATTGCTGAGGTTTTATTTTTTTTAAACCATTGCTCGTTAATTTTAAACCCTTCATTCAGTTTTTCACACTGACAGAGCAGGGCTGCAAACCAAAGTTAAACTAATGAAACATTCATAAGAAGCAATGAAATAAAAAGTGACTTTATTAAAGTTGCACTCCTTCATAATTCCATATTATGTTACAATATTCCAATCAAAAGCGAAAATTGAGACCTTTACATAATAAAATTAGATTCTGCTACATGTAATGCACTATTTGTCCAACAAATACAGTGTTCCATTGTTAAAACGGCATAGAAGACATCCAGGGAAAAGCAACCAGACTGAGTTTTGGGCAACGGAAAGTGTGGTACATTGATGACATTTTTCATTCCAGCATGTAACAGTAATTATAAAGGGAGTCTTCAAGCAATATATGGGTTCAATTCTTAGTTTCTGTATCGGACAAAGATAGTGTGACATACATTTATTAAACCTCTTTAACTTACTATTATTTACAGTAATGCCACGTTTAAACCTCTGCTATGGAAATACCTTGGCAATGCTTTGAGCCAACAATTGTTCTGTGAGGCCGAGCCCCATCCCCTCTCTCCAGGGAGGGGTAATAGGAAAGAAGCATCCTTTTCCATTAGAAACTAACATGGAGTTGTTTATTCTCTAAACACTGAATTGTAGTGAACTGAAGATTTAATTACATTTGGGCAAAAATAGACTATTTGGGAAAAATTATCCAGTTATAGTCGCAGCTTAGCTATTAACAATTTTTTTTTTAAATGTAGCTTTCAATCCACTACAGTTTGGTGATTAGCAAATTAAGCCCAGGAGTGTAATAAGTCATTCACAGTGGAGAACTAAAACATTAAAGTGAACCTGTCATGCCAGGTTCAATAAGTATATAACAGTTCTCAAACAAATGTATAAATTACCACTCCCCTTCCCCCTCCCCCTTTGCACAATGATTGGCAATGCTTGGGAACAGTTCCCCAAATAAGGCAATCCGTCCTGATGGCGGTGACATGTTGGTCTTACTGCAAGCTCACTCTGTCACAAATACTTCTAACGCTTGCTTGGGGGATATAACAGAGTGCAGAAGAATTGCCTTGAGGAGGGTTCTCCTGCCATCGTCACTCAAGCCTTCTGCATAGCTGTCTATGATGACAAAATGCCCAAAGAATTGTTTGACAGCTGGGGGAAAGGACTGACCATTTAAAGAGTTTTAAATTAAAATATATACATTTGCAGTGCTATTTGCTAGCACAATTCATAGATGATATGTAGTGCTCTTATTTAAAGCAGTACATTTTAAAGTAAAATAAATGATAAAACAAAGCAACAACAAAACATTGTGCAAACATTCGGCATTACAAAAATTGAAATATTTGTTAATATGATCCATTTGTACAAATTCGGTACTACACATTTCATAAAAGGAAAATAACATACATATTCAACGGAATAAATAGTTTGACAACATTTGACATCTTCAACTTCAGGTTTCAACTGCCCAGAAATAGTTCGAGTGCAACTGTCAGAGCTCGTATGGATGGAGCATTGGAAGAATGAGAACGTAAAACAAAATTTATCAAAATTCTGAAATGTGACAGGGTAGGAGGAACGATGCGAGGAATATTTTCAGGTATATAATGAGTAAAGAAAAAACAAACATTATTGAATAATTATAATTATAAACAATACATCAAATTGGGATTGTGAACCAGAGCTACATTTGGAGGTTCCACTATGAAGATAAGCCAAAACTACTACTTCCTGAAATGTGAAGGAGAGAAAATAAAAAAGAAAAGAAATCCATCACCCGACACAATTCACATAGAAAATAAATTCAGGGAACATACATTAAATATGAAATAGTGATAGAATGTATAAACTCATTTTATGCTTATGGCCGCTTAATCAAAATAAACACAACAAATGAAATACAGTGAGAAAGCATGAACTTTTATAATTGAATGTATTTCTTGGGCGAGTTACAGTCTGAAGTTCACCGGTTTAAAACAATGGAAATCAATTGCCCCCTGCCAGATTTTATTACAAACTTTGCTAAGAAAATATAGACTCTGGCGTTAATGAATGTCATACCAAATTTGAATGAAATGGAAAATAAATTGCAAAATGTAGGCTAAAATTGGCAAACTGTCAGCAGCAGAATTTGAGAATGAATCTAAATGGTCTATTGTGGCCTTAATTTTACAATTCAATTTGTCAATAGAGCACGTAGCGAATAATAAGATCTTCTCTTTATTGCAAATATGTCCCCTGTACCGAACTTAATCAAACTCTCTTTATGGACTACGCATGGCTCCGCTCAACCCGTATGGCGATACTGTGAGTGCAGTAAGCAGAGTTAATTCATTGGATCAAGTTATCCTTTTTAACTATTTCCATTTAGGAGACAGATAATTCAATAAAGTTATACAGCAGGGTTTTATGGAACATATTATTGGAATATGTGGATTTAAGGTTTATTCAACATGTGACATTTTGAACATGCCATGTCTATCATTAAAAATACAATTTTACAATGAAATCTGAGACAGCCTGACATTCTATTGGTCTCATCCTTACGGGGGCACTCCGGGCTGGAATGGACATTTGTTTTTGTTAATGCATTGCATAGTAGATACATTAAAAAAAATGTGCACTAGCAACCAACTATGAAACATAAAAAGATAGTCACATTTGAAGATGCTGCATTTAGGATGAATCCCCAGGCTTTTAGCACATCCCAGATAAAAGGATGGGCCAACAACGTTCAATGGACATTTTCAAAGAAATAAACCCTTGCAATTTGCAGCTCAGTTACCTGACTTTTACTGACCAAAGCTGTCAGAGGAACTACAACACCCAACAGAAACCTTTGCTGTAGTTCCTGATGACATGAGCTGACCATTTATTAAACATCGAATTATAGTTAAGTGAAAACCAAATTGCAAAATAGAGAGTAAACGAACAGTTAACGGGTTACTCCAAGCATCATAACTACTACAGCCTGCTACAGTGGTTATGGTGGCAGGAATATTCTGCACTTGTTTCCCGTAAACTGTGTTATCATAAAACAATGAAGGTTAGATCAGGATAGGAAGGGGGGTGAGACGTACCAACAAGATGCAAGTATTTTAAGACTGAATACATGGGAAATAAATAAATTGGGTAATCAAATCACTACAATTCGCTGTTTGAGAATAAACCCTAGATTTTGATAAGCAATTGCATGCTGCAAAACATTACAAAACTGAGCATGCAAGCCCCCTCCCACCGTAACAAAATTCCCAAAACAAAATTCCCCCCCCCCAAAAAAGATGCACAAACATTTTAGTCTGTACTTTTTAATGGGACACTACAGGCATTAATACCATATAGAATTTAGCACATCAAGGCTTTACTGGCAGACCCAGCATAGAGATTAGCTGCAGAGCTTCATGGGGGATCTTAGTCCTCAATAGCTTCACCCCTCCAAAAAAATGAATATTCCCCAAATAAAATGTAAAAATAACAAAAAAACTTTCGTCACAATGTGACAAGCACTTTAGTTTTGGTAGAATGGCATCTAGTAATTCCTATTTAGATCCTGATTTTGACAAGAAAACAATCCACTATATAACAATATAAGTTTTTAAGATCAGGGTGTTCACCTTACAAAATAAGGAACAAGGGGGGGCGTGGCCAGCAGCTGAACCGAGCGGACGTCTCCTTGCAGAGCTCCGCTCGGAATCACAGACACAAACTAGTGAAACCACGGAAAAAACGGGGAATACACCCGAAAACGACAGATTACCCCCACGCAGAGACAATGGGGAAGAAGAATAAAAAGTATCAGGGCTCGGGTACGCCTAGGCAACCCGACATAAGAGTATCTTTTGGGACACCACAGAGACCCAAGATGGCGCCTACGGCCTATCACTCACCTGAAGCCTCAGCAGAGGAAGAAGAATCGCCGCCCTCACCCAGATCGGAAGCCCGATCCAGCACACCTGAATCTGAAGCAGACGAAACCCCAGCCACAAAAGGGGATATAAAAAGACTCCTGGTGGAACTGAGGCAGATATGGAGGGAGGACCTCCAGAAGGTCCAGACAGACGTGGAGGGTGTCCGCCACGCGGTTTAAGATTTGGAGGCGCGGGAGACCTCCAGGGACAGAAAACTGCGATACAGACAAGAACATGCAGCTGCTCTCATCGCAGGTACAAGACCTGAGGCGTACAGTGACCACCATAGAGGCAAGACACAGGCAAAAAAACCTGCGACTCAGGGGTATCCCTGAAAACATAGAAAATACGCAGCTCCTACACTATGTCCACACCCTCATAGCTGCCATGGGCATTAAAAACGCCACAGACAAGACACAAATTACCACAGCTTTCAGGGTGCGGAAATCAACAGCGGCACCTAAAGAAGCACCCAGGGACGTTATTATCGTTACCGGGGATATCTCTGTGAGGGCCGCCATATTAACCCGATCCAGGGAAATGGGAACGGTGTCTCACGAAGGACACAGAGTGGCAGTGTACACAGACACACCGTTCTAAGCCCTAACAGAGAAAAGAAAACTAGCACCTATAGCCAGAATGTTGAGAGATG
The DNA here is from genome assembly GCF_036172605.1 of Pelobates fuscus. Classification (NCBI taxonomy): domain Eukaryota; kingdom Metazoa; phylum Chordata; class Amphibia; order Anura; family Pelobatidae; genus Pelobates; species Pelobates fuscus. The sequence goes on along the minus strand of NC_086326.1, from coordinate 30,503,101 downwards.
CTAACACAAGATACCGCTGGGGCATGGATGGATCCCTCACCACAGACATCAAAGGTGAAAGGCACACAATCACCTCAAAAGATGATCTCGACGGTTTCCTGCGACTCGCCGGCCTGCCATCATTGCAGCAGCAAGAGCCCCCACCATCCAAAGACCTACCGGTAGAACCGGAGAGCAGCAAACATAACAAGCGCAAACAAGATAAGACACCCGGTACCACAATAAAGAGACTGACACCTGCATTCAGAGGAGAGTCAGAACGCAGGCAAAATAGACAGCCGTATTGAGGAACAGGAGAATGGTCATTGCTGTTTAGGCTGAAAACCAATATGTTGTGTGTCTCCTTCCCAAGTGCCCATATATACCGCTATCTTAGTTTTATGTTCCCACACTGTTTGATGTATATGTACCTCTAAAAAGAATATGACAGATATAATTGTCAAACTGTAAAACTTTCAATATAACATAAATTGAAAAAATAAATAAAAAATAAGGAACAAAATAAACATTTTTATTTCCATTTTGGAAGAAACTCTATATAAATATATATTGCTCGTATAACAATGCGATAAAGTGTGACTATGCATTCATTCGTTCTTTCAAGGCAATACAGGATCCTTAAACTCAAATCACACACAAAAGCTTTCGGTAAGACTTCTATTGGAACAGGGATATAGGTTTGCCCTATGTAATACAGAGAAGAAGGGTACGTCTTCTTTTGAAAAATCTGTATTCCTAACGCTACAGTCTTGATGGCCATTGTCATTTAGGTCGTCCCCCCCATGTGTTCCATAAAACAAACAAAAACAAAACACTAATTACTCACTCCTCCTCAGAGTCTTCCAGATGTGTGCGCTTACAATGATGGGCTAATCCAATGCTCTTCACAGAGCATGGGAAAATGTAGGCGCGCGCGTAGCATATGCCGCGATTCCATGATTCTCTATGGCTGACCGTGATGGCACCGCGCAGGTGACCTCATGGTATAAGAGGTGGGAAGTTTCCAATCTTTCTTTTTACTTTAATATTGGGTTTGGGGGGTATAGCACAGGGTGGCCAGCACTGAACGCACTATAACAATTTCAGTAAGATGAAGTTGTTAAGGTGCCTTCAGTGTTCCTTTAAAAGATCACTACAACCTCTTTGAATACCATTAACACTACCACTTATTATAGTAGTTACAGTACTAGGAATACAGGTTTTAGTCTAAATATTTTCAAAAGCTTTACATTTCTGCTGGAGATATAATAAGGATGTTTAATCTCCTCATTATCTCGCTTAATATTTGTACGGAGTTAAAAAGGATTGTGTGGTCACAGCTTGCATTGAGAAGCTATGGTCAAAGATTATTTAGGCTTGCCGGGAAGTCCGACATCCCTTGCAGTGCCTTCTAGTTGCCATTGACCTCTTCTGGATCAGGACTTGCTGCTATGAGGACTTATTTTTTTCCCCTTTTCATAACAGCCTTAACGAAGGCTGTTATAGGGTGCCATTCAAGGACACAAACACAAATAGACATGGGAAATATTTAGAATAGATTCTTGACACTGTACAACTCGATTTGGAGGTTTTAACGTTAAACACACTATGAAATGTTTTCATGACTGGCCTGCAAATTTCCATGAATGACTGGGCTTAAGGGGATGCAATCAAATAAATTAGGAACAATAAGATCTAATAAGATGTATGCTTACAACATTACCCAAGGTGCTTTACAGTAATATTTATTCTGTTAGTGCTGCCAAAATTAATACAACGGTTTTTGCCAATCTACTTCCAGGAATGTTCTAATTATAAAGTGTCTGCATTTGCCAATCTTTTCCCACTTGCTTTCGACATAAACTAAATCTTTATTATCATATTGGTATTACTAATTAAACTGTTAAATAAAATGGAAACAAAAAAATAAATAAATATACACCATGTTGTATCATCAGGGCAGCCTCAGATTACAGCACTTCAATGAATGTATAGGGTGTATTGGGTTTCAGACCAACAAACCCAATAAAAGCAGAAACATCGCGTTTTCCATGAAATACTCCTTTTTTATAAATATATTTCTGTTAACACAGCTACTTAAAAAGGTCTGATTTTTACTAAAATAGTATATTTAAAAAAAAAAAAAAAAAACTGCATACTCTGGTAGCTGCACATTTTCCCCTCTTTTGCACAGTGGAATGCTGGGAACTAATCAGATCAACTGAGGATTATTCTATAAATAGGTTATTGAACAGGGAACCGAGAACTATGTGAAAATTATGCCATTGAGGGTTTCTGGAGACATCAAAATAAGTCTTTAAAACCCAGCGATAGCATTATTGTACCCAAATGCCAGCTTCCTCTCTATCTTTTACATTTGGTTATTTACTTGAAATTGGTGGAAGTTAAATTCAGTTCTCTGTCCATAGCAGCAGAGGAGCTAGGTATCTAGGGAGATAGACTCGCACTGTTCTGTCTCCTCAGTTCCTCTTTCACAATATCATTATTGGGGGATGGCTGAAAATGTAACCCCATAAATCTCTGGCAGACCAGAACATATATGTCCCAATGCTGCCATAAGATTTGGGGTTCCCATAGTGCACGGCGTCTATCAAACCATGAATTACAGGGAATAAGTCATCACCCACAGTACAGTGTGTGTAGATACAATCACATATACATCCATCCATCTATATAGACCCGCACACACACACACACACACACACACACACACAAGCAAAGGATTGCACTCTGAGGTTGGCCTTCAGACAGACTTATAAAGATAGACTAACAATGCAATACAACACACTTTTTTGGATATAAAAAAGAGGAAAACTCACCAATAGAGTAAGGGTCCAGGTTCATAACCAAGTGATATTTCGTTATAGGATGTCAAAAGCTCAAAGACAATACGGGCAAAAATTACTTTGATCTCTGGCTTCGTTAATCAACACTATTTTCATCCACATTGTCAACTTCTCTTATTTTTGTAAGGCACTCACTTTTTGTATTGCTAGGTTGCTCACGGAGATATTATTTAGCCAGTATGTGTATACGCTAGTCCATTCGGTTGCTAAGCAATCAAATCCCTATGTGCGGTTATCCACCATACCAACTCACGTTCTCATATATAAGCATTGCATCTCACCGTACTTATTTGCTACATTTATGTGGACTTTTGAGATGCTTTATTTAATCTTTCAGCAACAGCATCCCATATCGTAGGAATAAAATGTCACAACTGATTTTGGGTTACAGTTACGTTAAGTTCATGGACTTTGATGTTCCTATTTTGGGCACTTTTTCATAAAATCCATTTCAAAAATATTTTGATCCATTTGAGTTGGATCTGCACTCAGAATTCATACAAACAACACACACACGATATAAAGTACATGCACAAACAGTTTTCACAATGGTCTCCGAGCAGCTATAAAAAAATAAATAAAAAAAACATGACAGATGGTCATAATATCACATGGTACTTTTGGCAGAATTTACTATAGCTTATTTGGATGCAAATATCAAGTTGGGAATATCGGTTTAATATAAGGAACGGCCATTGAGGAACGACAGCAAAAAATATAGGCATCATAAAAAATATATTTTCTCTGGTACTAAGACACCAACCACAGAACACTTATTATTAAGGCTACTGTTGTCTGGGCTACAAGAAACAGATATTTTAAAACAAACAAAACATTTAACAACTTTGTTGAAATTAAGTTGTGTTGCAAAGAGGTTCTGGGTGTCCTCTTACTGAAAGAAGTTAAACTACTGATGAACTGTTTAACCACAAAGTCTGCATTTCAGATCAATGTACGAGGCTGAGCACATTAGCCGATACTTTGTCTATAACCAACGCCCCCCATTGAGAAAAGTAAGTGTAAAAGACACAAACTCTTTTCAGTCACTTTTGTCAACTGGAAGCTACTGATTGAAGTCTTGGACATTGAGTGAAAATGCGGTGGCATAGCAATAGGGCACCTGCTTGCAAACTTTGGAGTTAAACCATTCGTTAACAGTTTATTGACTTCAGGTAAGAAAACGCATGGGACGTCCTCGCACCATAACTTGATTTGCAATGAACAATTTATTTTATCTTGGTTTACACCAAGACATTTAGTGACCCACTGGACTAGTACAGTATACACAATCATGGAAACCTGTAGGGTGCGTTTTCCTTTAATTGCATTCAAACATAACACTTAAAAATTGCTGTCCACACACATGGGCATCTTTGTTTTGCGAAAGCCCATTCTTTTACACCAACCTCAAACATAAAATTGGGGGCTCAATGGTAAACATCAATATTTCTTTTCACAGCTGAAATGACTTAGCTAACATATGCACCGCTGCTTATTTCGCTTTTGAAATTAATGGCAACAGGGCAGCTATGTTATAAGCAATAGCAAAGCCCCATGTCATCCCCCCCCCCCCCCCTGCAATGCATGAACATACAGGCAAATTAGGGGAGCAGAGTATTTAGTGTTCTGCCATTGAACGGCAGTTGTAGTTTACTGTACCTGGAATGCAGAAGATTGCCTATCACAGTATAGAAACAAAACAGACCAACAACAAAAGTAGGGGTTCATGCACTGGACAATGATCTGTGTTGAAAAATAACTTAGTGGCTAAGGGTGGACAAAAAGGAACCTCCCCAACTGAGCTATAGTAGGACTACAACTTGCATGGTGTTTTAGGGCCTTAAGGAGTTGTTTCTATAAAACTGGGGGATGGAGAGGAGGACGAAGTATTTTTGTCCATTACAGTGGTGTTGGAATAAAACAAAACAAAAAATCGTGTCTGTTTTAACCCAAATTTCGCAATTCTAAATTCAATTTATCCTCTAGTGAGCAAGCCTCCAAATGCTTCCAAAATTTCAGTTCTAGAACCTATGAATATTTCAGTTTCACAAAGCCTAGTAAGGCATTATATAGGGTTAAATAGTTAATGCAGGGACACTCCGAGCATCAATATAACTTCAATGCATTTAATAGATATTGGCCTCATTAATATGCTGCATTTTTGCATGCTCAAATCTTTATAGCAATCTATCTTTAGAGCACAAAGAAAAATAAATGTTTTGAAAAACGCTGCACTATAAAGCTACGTCCTAAGTTATTATGAAATGTACACAGTCTCAGCCGCAACAGCACTAAATGAGACAGTCATAGAAACAACAAACAGGCACTGATACCCTTACTATGTGTCTCCCTGGGTGACTAATTCCTAATTCAGGTTGTTTTGTAGTTCAGACCTTTCACTGCTGTCAATGGCTGAGCTGCTCACATACATTTGCTAACAAAGTCTTTTCCTTAATCAAATGCAAGAACGTTGTATTGGTGCCCGGAGTGTCTTTTTAACATTTGGAGAGGCGAGAATGGTCAGCATACCAAAAAAATAAAAAAAAATCACAAATCATCATTATAAGCACACATCTGTTTTAGAACAAGTTAAAACGGCAGCATTTATCACCATAATCATGAAAATTACTAGCAGCTAAGAAGGAAAACTTATTACTCATAAAAATATTGGCTTGTAGAAATAGTGTTTCTTTTTTTTGGGAGGTGGGGAGGGGAGGTGGACAGAACACATTGTGTGATTTCATTTGAAAGCAGGAAAGAGGTGATCACAGTGATTTGCAAAATAGGGGTATAATTACTTATTAACCCATTTTGTTGCTGGAATGGTCAACCAGCTTAATGGGCAAACACCCACAGCACTAGAAGGGTTAAAAAACACTTGCATTGATTTTTGCGGTTCAATAAAATAGGACTGCGTTCTACAAATAACAATAGTGAAATCTTAATACATTATGGTAGTAACTCTGCCAAACATATTGATTAAACATATGTTTAGCCAAGTGGTTTAAAGGGGACAATCCCACTACACAGTGATTTGAATACGATTATTAACAAGTTAAAACCACTTTACAATGCAGGGTAAATCAGACTGATGTTGTGTTAAATTAGCTGGATAGTGCAATGTAATCTATTAATGCAGTCACAGACAAGGTGCAAATGCATTGTTAGCCAGATTAGGAGAAAATCAGGAAACTAAGCATCACTGAACACAAATGATACAGGCCATGCAATAAGGCACTAGCAGCTAGCACTGAGGGGGTTTAGATCTAAACGAGTGATACAAATAGAAAATATATATATTTTAAATCATGCTGTACCTATCATAGTTTCATGACAGATGCTGTAAATATGGGCTTGCCATTTTGCTATAGATAATTTGACAAATAGGGTCATTTTAGATCATAAGCTGGTTTGGGCATGGCCTTCTTCACAGACTTTCCATATATCAAACATGTTTTGTTAGAACGGTTTGTCTTGTTTTACCCATTGTACAACAACACCGCAAATTATGTTGGCGCTATGTTGAGAAATTGGAATTTTCTACGATGCTTGTGCATGTGAATATTGCACTTTACAAAGCCAGATATTTTTGGGTAAGCCATCAAAATGAATCTTTGGGTCAGCTTGTTAAAGTGACAATTTATCATAATTTGTTTCTAAAAAGAATAAAATAATCTAGAAAATTCATAAAATAAAGATCATTATAAAAAGTTTCACGGAATCTTAGCACTAACATCTCTGGGGTTCCAGCTAATTTGGAGGTACCATAATCCTTAAAGTGTGAATTTGTAAGTGGCCAAAAAGCTACATAGATATTTGTTTTTTTATTTTGATGGCATGGAGGAGCTGCTTAACTGGGACACAAATAAGCAATATGGGGTCCCTGCGAATGCCCCCTGCCATTTCTTTTGATAAACCAGGATGAGCAGAAGCTATGCCCAGGCATACAGATCTATGAAAGAAGGCACAGACTGCCAACCAGGGCAGGCAGATACAAGAAATACTACATTTTCTAATCATTAGATTAGATATACACACACAATTCTCTAAAATGGCCATGTCTTCGTTTAAAGAAACTGTGCGGAATAATTTTAAGATCTGGTCTTATGACTGCTTAGATTACAAAATTATTAATTTAGCGTTGTGTACTGGTGCAGACTTAAAACGAAAAAAAACCAAAACTAAATTAGTTCACTTGAATGTCTCTCTATGTCCTGTGAGAAAAGGAGGGCAATGTTCTCAGTTATTGGTTTTGGGGCATTATGGGAGGTAATCACAGGAGATACTTGATCCTTGTTTTGGTCTCACTTGACTAATCCCTATTTAGTGTGTTACAATTGGTTTCCTTTCCACGTCTCTCCGGCTCTCGGTTTTAAGTTCCTGCTGCCGCTGGGCTCAGAATCTTTGGTCTCAGAATGCTGGCTGGCGCATGACGAGCATGCGCTCAGGATGTTTGCAGTTGCACAAATAGGAATCCAGGAGCGAAGCTTGAGAATGTAGTGAGGGATGTCCCACAAGTCAATAGGCTGAGCTCTGTATCAGATAGGCCCTTCACTGTGCATACTGTGATTGGACTTGTTGTGTGTGACACAGTTCTGTTCATTTAAAAGGTTTGCGGTTTCATCCGCTAAACCATCGTGAAGCTCAGTCAGAGTCATATCAATCTTAGTGTTTTCACTGTCTGAAGATTGAGGTGTTTTGTCCATTCGTGAAGCCATGAGGGCGTTTTGGTACTGCTGCCTTGTTATCTAGTTTAGAAGAAAGAAAAAAAGTGTCAGGTCTAAAGTACTTCGGGCACCAATATCTAAAGCACTGATATTGCAGAGTATATATATTATATCTGACATCAATTTCATTTCTACCCCACAGTTGAGATAAAACTTAAAATAAAATCAGAATTGAATGAAAATTGTAGTGTCAGGAATTAAAATGTATATTCCTGACACTACAGGTCTAAATTGCTTTTTAGCCCCCCAGCCCATCCCTTACCTCCGGTTAAAATGATGTTAAACTCACCTTTTTTCCAGCGCTGCATGGGTCTGGTCGCACCAGGTCACGCCTATTTGTTTAGAATGGAATGATATCAATTGGAGCTGTCCTTAAATCATCACTAAAATTCCATACATTGAATGCTCAGTTGGGGCAACCAAATTGCTCCCTGTAAGTATTTTTTTTTTCTTTAAAGACAGTAGAAGGAGGGAAATGTCACCAGCCATGCCCCACAAACATCGACTACAAGTGGTTCTTTATCAGTACCTTCTGGCCATACTTAAACATCAGAGAGAATGGGGAGACCTTCTGAAAGGCTCACTAGTTATCACTAAAAGTGAGTGGTTTGAGCCCCAATGGGACAAGACCTCTCTAACCCATCCTCCTAGTTTGATGCTTTATTGCCACTGAAATATATCAAATCATAACTTATGGCATGCTTTGCTTGGATGTACAAACCAGTTGTACTTGTGAGAACTGCCCCAGCTTGATGGAGGTACGTCCAATACACTCCCTCATCCACCCAGTAACCACAAGTCATGATGCCAACTCCCCTGGCCACAATGTAGGCAATATAGAAGGGATTGGAATCACAAAAGGATCAGGACTACTCAACATTAAGAATATGGTTTAAAAAAAAAAAAAAAAGGGTGGGGGGGAGGGGGGGGAACAGGACAAATAAAAGACAGGGAGCACAGAAAGAAGTGATAAGAGGAAAAAAATACAAGCAAAAGAAGGGAAACAAAAAAACTGCACATTTTCGTATATAGATACACCAGCTACCAGAATGAGCAGTTAGGCTCATCCTTTCTATTCTAACGGAGAATAGCACCATGCTGAATTCTGTAAAAAATATGAACATTAATGTGTTCACCATAACAATATTTTGATCGTATGCAAAAATATATTTGGGCAAAGTGGGTAATATTTTGCTGTGCTTGTGTCCTGTTTTAACTGAACATGTGACAACAATCCCTCGATCTGCTGTAAATATCAGAGCCTGTAAAATGGTTGAAAGTGTAAGATGTAAAAAGATACCTTGACAAACTGCAGATCTGCTATGGCTCTTACAGAGTAATCGGGAATATACACTTGTAAGTAAGCGGCATTCAGCTGGTTATTACTGCTCCCAAGTGTTGGTGTCACGGCATCTATTCTGTCACTTCGGTTTAGAGAGTCAGAGTGGTTCAACCCACAGGGCCGGGGTGGCGATTTATTTTCAGCTGCACAAAAATAAATGTAAAAAAATAAAATAAGACAACTGTATTGCACAATAGAAATAACTCGTAAAAATCGATTCAATGACAGAAGCTTAACGTTTCATTAAGCAATGCATACAATTATAAGGCTGCAGACAAAAGGAACAGAACTGCGCAAAAGTCCTAAAAACATTAATTCGAAAACGTTGCCTTCATGCTCTCCCTCTTATTTCGTTCTTCTGAAGGTCTCTGCCGTATACATACACTAAGGAATAAATGGCAAACCCCAATACAGGCGTCAATGGGAGCATATTGCGTTTGTACCAAAAGACTCATACTATAGTACACCAGCAAATGTCTCCCTTTCGTCTCACTCAAATGCATGTGTGGGTGTTCAGTGCATGCGCACAACTGTTGTGTGTATGCAGCATGCATGGTATGTGACCTTTGCACACAATAGGAAGCACTGCGCATGCCACACCATTTTTACAGTTTATCTTGGGGGGAAATCTATAGCTGGCAAAGTGGTGATAATCGTGGACATTTGTATGTAAATCAACATAAATTTAATTTGTGTAATACACACAAATAAGGTTTTTTTCAGCGTTCTTGTACAAAGGATTCCCTAACACTCTACTATGCTATTATTACTCCCTTTTAAAGAGCCACATTTTATTAAAATGGCTATTTACTTCCCTATGAGGAATAACTGCCTGATATTATGAATATTACACAGCCTGGACTGCAATATCTATGTGATTATAGCATTTATCGTAACGTGTGGTTCTGTATGCTCATGTCTACTAGACACAACTATATATAGCATTGTTTTTAATTTAGTCAGATTACCCCCGGTGTTATTCTTTAATACCTTTACTGTAGTCTAATGCATGTTTTGCCTAGTAGAAATTAAAGATTGTTTTTCCTCCTTCGCCTATTCCCTGATTTTCACCCAGTACTAGATACATTATAAATAATAATTAGGACATTTAAAAGGACACTATAAGCATGATGACCACTCTAGCGTGTTGTAATGGTTATGGTCCCAGCACAGCCCTTGAGTTGTATGTCTATTCAAGTATTGTCTGAATGCAGATTGTTATTGTGGAGGTTACACCAGCAGTATTAAAAGGGCACTGTAATCACCTCTAACTGCAACAGCGATTATGGCTGAGGCAAATCTATGGGTCAACAAAAAAAATGGGGATCTCTCGCTCGCATTCATAGCCAATAACATTACAACTGCAGTGATAGTGGCTACAGGAAAGGCCAAAGGAAAGGTCCAGTTTTATCATACTACAGTGAACTGTGGTGAATATACCCAGGCAAAACAAACATGTAAAAATATTTCCTCTCCCTCAGAACTGGGTATCCCGGATTTTGACTGATGGTCATGAAAGCAGTGCAGTTAATGTACCCAGGTTCTTAGATCAATAAAAGTGAACTATTACTAGTTGGGAGAAGAGACATCTCCTCCTGCCAAATCATTTCCAGAGACAGACAACCTTTCAGGTACTAAATAAGCTGCTAGAATTGCATGTCGCCTCAGTGGATTTACACGATCTTGGAAAAAAAACAACAACATTTAATTCATGGGCTCTCACAATGTGCAGCTCGGACGTTTAGCCTCTCCACATGCGGCATGCAGACAGTGAACTTTCCTCAGAGAGGTCCATTGACTCATTCCAAGTCTATGAGGAGATGCTGATTAGCCAGTGGGCCACTTTGTCACGCATGCACAATAGTTGGGACAGCATTAGATTGGCTGAGATCATCAAATTTGTAGGAGGTGGAGTGGGGCCAGCCTCAAGGAGACTTGCACAGCTCTGGGAAGAAGGGGAGCAAAATTACCTTTTTAACAAGGGGTAAGGTAGCAAGGGAGCTAGACGGTGCATTTAGAACTATAGTGTCAGGAATACATGTTTGTATCACTAACACTATTGTGTTCCTTTAAAAGGGAACACACACCAAGGTTTTTCCCCCCAGTGTTCTTGTGCAATGTATACATATCAGATTCACTAACACTCTACTATGTTAAATGGTTGAAGCGCTTACATCCTCATCTGTGCTTGCTAAAAGATGGATGACTACATCTTTACAGTGTCCATAACCCCAGACATGCACGCACTGCTTCGATACGTTAACAAGACTTCCAAAATAAATCCTAACTAAAAACTGAAGCACATAGGTGCAAAACCTGATGGGCATCGATCCTGCCAAGTAAAATTTAGTTAAGTTATTTTAAAAAATGGAAACAAACTGGACCATTAACATACTACTGTATTTATGAAATGAATAACAGGAGGCACAGCTCATATTTTGTAATTTCAACTATGTTAATTTAGAGTCATCTTTAATGCTTGGTGCTCAGTATAGAAACACATAATAGCACACTAAAGAAAGTTAAAATGTAACTTGTTAAAAGGATGTGGAGTAATTACAACAAAAAGAGGTTTGAACCGGATTCCTCTAAAGAGAATACAGACCCTTGTTTCTTACTGCTGTCAGTCAGGTCTTCGTAAGACATGAACACAGCGTTCGTCAGTGTGCAGAGTATGCTGTTGGTTAGAGTCTTAGTCAAACGCAACTCAAACTGAAGATACATGTGCTTAACTCCAACTAAGTGCTCATTACAGGTACAATTTGTCGTGGAACTCTCGCTTACTGTAGGTTCTCTCGAGATGAAATCAATGGGATACTTTGTTAACCGTAGCAAATTTTGGGGAAATTTGTGCTGTTGGTAATGACATTTCCCAGCTTAGTAACATAGAGAGCAAACACCATTTAGGAAGAGTAAACGGATTGGAAACCATCACAATGAGAATTGAGGAAAAACTTACTGTGCTGTAAGTGCTCTTTCATACAGTTATTTAGCTCTCAATCTCTTGTTTACCCCTTCTATTTTCCTTTCTCTAACCTGCCCTTACAATTTTATTTATATTATTTGTGCTCTTGCTGACTTTTTTAAATTTAAAAAAAAAAAAAATCTTCTTGAGGGAAACCAACCCAGAAAAAAATAAAAAAACCTTGTTAAAATTCAACCAAAAATTCTATAAAAAATAGGCAGCATGGTAAACGCAAAAAGGAGAAAAAAAAAAAAAAAGGCACTAAAATTATTCCTTGGATTAGAACTTGGAGTAGAATGAATGAAGTGCGAGTAATTTCAAACACTTTGCTGATATTGAGTAACTATGACCACTGCAGTTATGGTGTACAAAATGTGTAGAAAAAAAAGGGAACACGGTTAACTCCAAGTCACTTTGTACGAAACCGGCAAACTGAAAAGGCAACGTGAGAAAATTCTCCAGATTTTTGTTGCTTTTAATTAAAGTGAGATTACGTGTTCAAAAACTTCAGCCAAGGTGTAAAATCCCCTGGAGGTAAATACCTAAACATAAAATCAAAGCAAACTATTTGATGTAAGAATATGTAATCGTTCCACCATCGTTTACATTCTAACATTCTGGGGCAGGCCTGTGAATTTTGAGAATAATTCTTATAACATACACATTTTTTGCTGACAGTGCTTAACGTTTTCTAACGGGATACCGGTCAGTACATTTTACAGTTAAAGGGATACACTATGCACTAAAACAAGTTTAGCTTAATGAAGCAGTTTTGGTGTTTAGATCATGTTCCTGCAGTTTCACCGCTCAATTCAATGCTATTTAGGAGTTCAATCACTTTTGTTTTTGTTTCTGCAGCCCTAGGCACACCTCCCCTGCCTGTGACTATGTGCCTACATGAAAACAAAAATGGTTTCATTTTCAATCAAATCTGACAGCACAATGTGTTTAACTTAGAAGCTGTATCTCCTGCTCGGTTACTTGAACATTAACCACACACTAAAGGTTCTTGCTGGGTTGTAAAGCAGGAGAAAGGAAATTCTAAATTAAACAGACTGTGCAATAAATACAGTTTAAATATTAAACCTTTCTTTAGAAGAAATTTGTAGGAAGATTGTGGGAGTCACAAGCAGTGGAAGTGTGGCTAGGGATGTATAAAAAATAAATAAAAAAAAGAGTGCTTCAACTCCGCAAGAAGCAGTTTGCATGCTCTATACCCAAAAACCACTCCATTAAGCTAAAGTAGTTTTGAACACGTTTCAGTTCTAACAAAAACTGCTGTGTAAATCAATGGGGAAATTCCACACACTAACTAAAAGTGTACAGGTCATGCAAAAATAACAAGGCAGCATTTAAAGAAAAATAACGTGCCAGCAAAATAGAAAGTAAATCTATAGATTACATTTTATAATTCAATGTTGTAGTCCTTTTAGTTATGCATGGAGCGGTTATCTAGAAAATGGCAGCTCTGTCAGGTACATGCATCTGCCAAACCTTGCACTCGATCCTGTAAAACCCATTGTGTGGCTTTACACGATGCATTATGGCTGTGCTTTGACACATGCGCATTCCACAGCATTTCACCCGGAGAAAACTTCAGTAAAGCCATTTCACTAGCACAATGCATACATTCAATTGTTTTACTTACTTGGTGATGACCTTGTCATCCACACATTTGGGGATAACAGGTTCACTTTAAAAAAACAACAGTTTATTACAAAGGAGTGGTAACAAAAATAAATAAAAATGAGACAGCGCTAGGTAACTAAAAAGCAGCAACCTATTAAAAGGGGATCTCTCAAACCCTTTAGAGCTAGATAAGTAAAAAATAATAAAAAGGCTGCGCTTACGATAAAAACAGACACAGTGTAAAGTCCAAAGGGAGGAAAAGTCCAACTGGTGTGTCCTTACAGGAGGTCTTTGCTGGTGGTGTCTTCTACCAATGTAGTAGTTCCTCTCATATGAAAGACAAAAGGGAAGAGATGGACAACCAATAGTGTAGTTTGCACAATACTGATGTGGATAGAAATAATAATAATAGTTGAGAACTCACATTTACCAGAGCTACTGTCCTAGCTCTGGAATAAAGCGCATACAGCGGTATAATCCCCGCTTATGGGATTTAAATGGGTTCCTCTCTGTGTTCTTGGTGTCCAATTCTCAAAAAGATAAAAAGAAACATCCGATAGTGCTCACTGTTTGGCAAAGTGGATAAAATAATAAAAGGGTATACTCACAAACCAAGAGCAGACCGACTGCTCTGTGTAGACAGCTTTGGTGGATTGATCCCCACCTAGGATTTCTTTAAAATGCAGGAAACTTCCAGGGTTTTTATCAAGGTGTAATAAAACCAATAAAGATTAAAAAGCCAGGGTAAAATAATTAAGTTTCTATAAAAAAAGATATTTTGGCACAAACAAATGTCCAAAAAATACTTTAATATATTATAAAAACACAAATATAAATATCCATAACGCGTTTCGTCAGAGACTTTTTCAAATGGATTAACAGAAATTACCTGGCTAATAATTTCTGTTAATCCATTTGAAAAAGTCTCTGACGAAACGCGTTATGGATATTTATATTTGTGTTTTTATAATATATTAAAGTATTTTTTGGACATTTGTTTGTGCCAAAATATCTTTTTTTATAGAAACTTAATTATTTTACCCTGGCTTTTTAATCTTTATTGGTTTTATTACACCTTGATAAAAACCCTGGAAGTTTCCTGCATTTTAAAGAAATCCTAGGTGGGGATCAATCCACCAAAGCTGTCTACACAGAGCAGTCGGTCTGCTCTTGGTTTGTGAGTATACCCTTTTATTATTTTATCCACTTTGCCAAACAGTGAGCACTATCGGATGTTTCTTTTTATCTTTTTGAGAATTGGACACCAAGAACACAGAGAGGAACCCATTTAAATCCCATAAGCGGGGATTATACCGCTGTATGCGCTTTATTCCAGAGCTAGGACAGTAGCTCTGGTAAATGTGAGTTCTCAACTATTATTATTATTTCTATCCACATCAGTATTGTGCAAACTACACTATTGGTTGTCCATCTCTTCCCTTTTGTCTTTCATATGAGAGGAACTACTACATTGGTAGAAGACACCACCAGCAAAGACCTCCTGTAAGGACACACCAGTTGGACTTTTCCTCCCTTTGGACTTTACACTGTGTCTGTTTTTATCGTAAGCGCAGCCTTTTTATTATTTTTTACTTATTACAAAGGAGGTCTGTGGTCAGATTTCTAAAGTGACCCATTGATTTACATGTCTTTGGGAAGCTACATAAAGTACATTTACGTATAATTTTCTAATTTAATATTGTTGGATAAGCTTCCTAAATTATTTAATATTTCTGAATAACGTTTGAAAATTATTTATGAAAATATTTGAATTTGTAATATTTTCATATTTTTCAATATTAAATCTTGATATTTTATTTTACATGTAATATATTTGTGATAATTTATATGTTGAAAAAACATTTTAAAATTGCATACAAATATATTACATAATTTAGAATTCTTTCCCGGCAATATTATATTGAGGTCATAGTCTGTTATATCTGTTTACTTATGACAGTTCCAAAAACAGTACATTTCAGAATATATCTACCATTAATAAAGTATTAATGATTTCTGGATTACTTGTATTTGCATATCATAATCTTATCGTTTTAGAGTGCAGCCCCAATGTGTTTTGTGGTGATTTCCCCTATTGGATCTATAAGTTGGTGGGTTTTAAGTCTTGTGATTAATACTAAAGAGTAAAATAAAATAAAAAATACAAATTATAAAATACTGCGGTTTTAGATACATCAACTTTGAAGCAAGGAAGGAATGAGAAGTAATAAAAAATACCGTAATTGTAAAGGAAAGAGCATCCCTAAGGAGAAATCAAATGGGTTAGCAAAAAGGACAACAGCACCGATTGTTCAAAAAGTTTTGAAAGAAACATGCAAATTTACCTGGAGAACCAGCTAACGATTCTGTTCTGCTGACAACAAAGGTACGAGACAGGGACAAGGGAACTGAAATTAAGGAGAGAAATGATCAGGAACAAGGAGGAGAATAAATCAAGGAAAAGATTTAGACACAGGCAGACGGGGGAGGTGGTACCAATCCTCAAAGACTATGTTAAGGTTAACGCTTATAATCCTGACTTGGGTGAGCAGAGTGAATTTGGTTTATTCAGAGTACACTAAAGACCATCCTTTAAAAGGCACTAAAATAATTCCTTGGATTAGAATTTGGAGTAGAATGAATGAAGTGCGAGTAATTTCAAACACTTTGCTGATATTGAGTAACTATGACCACTGCAGTTATGGTGGGTGCCTAGAATGGTCCATGTTATTGAAGGGACACCCCAGGCACCATATCCACTTCAGCATATTGAAATGGTTATGGTTACTGGACGGACATCAATCCTGCAGTCTTATTTCAATAACTTATGAAAAGGTAAAAATAGGGTTTTAATACAGAGCGCGGTGCGCCACCTAGACTCTCTGATAGACAACCAGGAATTACAAGATCCTTAAAGCTCTGTTTTTGTGGTTTGCTAGATTACTAAAAGACTACAGGGAAGTAATCAGGGTTACACAACTACTTCAATAAAAAGTGGCTTTGGTGCCTGGCATGCCCCTTCAATTGAGGATGGTGGCGAGTGTTTCTGCAGTGTTCATAAATATTTCCATGAACAGTCTGGTTAACTGGCAGTCTTTGAGGACTAGAACTTAGGTATTCTATAACAAGACGGAACAGATTTAAGCAGAAGAAAAAAAATCAAAAAGCACCATAGTAAAAATTATTGAATACATTTGAGTGATTGATTAACTTCCTACATCCTAGTGACCTTCATAACCATCTACAACCCATTGAGCGTACAGAGGTGGTGGGTAACAGACATACAATAAACTGTCAAATTCAAAAGGTGACTTTTTTAAATTAAACACATTGCTCTGGACCTCATTGATATATAACACACTATGTGAAATCTAAACTTTTACTTTTAGATTAACAAATACATATATCAAACACAAAGAGTAAACATTTTGTTCTGCAATGATAGCAATGTACAATACTGACATATTATTTTGTTGTTTTTTTATACAACTTGATTGCTAATTAAATGTTAGCTATGGAATGCACAATTTAGTATTAGTTTTTATTAATCTGATCTGAGTTTTTTTGGGGGTTAAAGGGACACTAGAGTCACCAGAAAAACTACAGCTCGTTGTATTTGTTCTGGTGAGTATAATCATTCCCTTCAGGCTTTTTCAGAGAAAAGGCAGTGTTTACATTACAGCTTAGGGATACCTCCACTGGCCACTCCTCATATGGCTACGAGAGGTGCTTCCTGGGTCAGTGCTGCACAGTGTGACTGACAATCAGTGTCTCCACCCTCTCTGCATGGAGATTAGGTTATGGGAACTGACCCAAAAAATAAAATTGTAATACTAAAAAGAGTATTAATTTGTTTTTTACTCAGATCACAATTTTGTGGTTCAAGATTAATGTGTGCTGAGAAACATTAACCCTTTCAGGACCGCTGACGGTTCAGGACCGTCAGCGGTAAAACATGCGTCCCACGGCGGCGATCAGTGCTCCACCCGGTCCAGGGGGGTTGCCTGTCTGCCCGGGCAGTCCCCCCTCGGCAGATCAGGACCCCACGGCCATGTGATCACTCGATCACATGACCGCAATAGGTGTCTGTGTATCTGCCTGCAGGGGGACTGTCTGTGCTGACAGGCAGTCTCCCTGCAAGTGAAAAATCAAAAAAATAAAGTAAAAAAAAAACAGTGTAAAATCAGTGTAAAAAAAATAATAATAATATGTGTATATATATATATGATATATATACATGTATTATATCTATATATAATATATGTATATGTATCATATATATAATGTCATATTAAGTGTATTTTTATATTTATATATACGTATATTAATATAAAAATACACTTATATTTAAATTACACACGAATATATACAATATATATAATTGCTATATATATGGTATATATATATTATTATAAAATACAAATAATATGTTAATAAAAATAAATAACAAAAAATAAAAATAATTTTTAATAATTATAAAAAAATATTTATATATGCAATTTTATTCTAACAGTATTTTGATATATATATATATATTTATATCAAAATATACTTAGAATGTAATGATATATATATCTATGTATAAATAAATAAATACAAACAATACGAAATATACATATGTCCATATACATAATTACATAAATAATTTCATAAATATACACGTAGACGTCAAATATATAAATATGTATATATATTAAAATTCTACATGTGTATTTATGTAATATTTTTACCTAATTAAGTAATTTTAATGATTGCAATTTGAGGGACCTGCCTGCCAACCCAGGCCGAAAGTCCAGATAATTTAATTTGCTAGCACTGTGTTTAACCCTGTAACTTTCTATGACACCCTAAAACCTGTACATGGGGGTACTGTTTTACTCGGGAGACTTCGCTGAACACAAATATTAGTGTTTCAAAACAGTAAAACATATCACAGCGATGATATTGTCAGTGAAAGTGAAGTTTTTTGCATTTTTCACACACAAACAGCACTTTCACTGAGGATATTATTGCTGTGATACATTTTACTGTTCTGATACACTAATATTTGTGTTCAGCGAAGTCTCCTGAGTATAACAGTACCCCACATGTAGAGGTTTTATAGTGTTTGTGAAAGTTACAGGGTCAAATATAAGGCTTGATTTTACTTTTTTTTAATTGAAATTTGTCGGATTGGTTAGGTTGCCTTTGAGAGCGTATGGTAGCCAAGGAATGAGAATTAGCCCCATGATGGCATACCATTTGCAAAAGAAGACAACCCAAGGTATTGCAAATGGGGTATGTTCAGCCTTTTTTAGTAGCCACTTAGTCACAAACACCGGCCAAAGTTAGCGTTTCTTGCATTTTTAACACACAAACAAATATAAATGCTAACTTTGGCCAGTGTTTGTGACTAAGTGGCTACTAAAAAAAACTGGACATACCCAATTTTGAATACCCTGGGTTGTCTACTTTAAAAAAATATGTACATGTTAGGTGTGTTTCAGGGATTTATGACAGATAACGGTGTTACAAGGTCACTATTGATACATTTAAAATATATATATATTGAAACAGCAATTTCCTACTTGTATTTATAGGCCTATAACTTGCAAAAAAAAGCAATAAAGCATGTAAACACTGGGTGTTTTTAAACTCGGGACAAAATTTTGAATCTATTTAGCAGTTTTTTTCATTAGCTTTTGTAGATAAGTAAAAGATTTTTCAAGTAAAAGTCCAAAAACATGTTTTTTTTTTTAATTTTTCACCATATTTTATTATTTTTTTTAAATACAATATTGGACATAATACAAATAATGGTAT
The DNA here is from genome assembly GCF_036172605.1 of Pelobates fuscus. NCBI lineage: Eukaryota > Metazoa > Chordata > Amphibia > Anura > Pelobatidae > Pelobates > Pelobates fuscus. The sequence goes on along the minus strand of NC_086326.1, from coordinate 30,483,790 downwards.
GTAAAGAAAGCCCCTTTTGTCCTGAAAAAAACAATATATAACTTGTATGGGAACCGTAAATGAGAGAGCGGAAAATTACAGCTAAACACAAACACCACAAAAGTGTTAAAACTGCTCTGGTCCTTAACGTACAAACATCGCAAAAACAGGCCGGTCCTGAAGGGGTTAACTAACAACTCTTCATAAAGTTTCTCTTTCTTCTTTTTGTTTGTGTACACTAGGCACCACTCTGAAAGCATTGTCTATAGAGGCAATATTTAAATTCTGACCCTATGTTTTAAAGGGAAACTCCAATGCACGAGCACAGAAAATCAAACACAAATCACTGTTTAGTACATATACCCATTTAATTCTGCATTTTTTATTGATTGTTTATCTAAAAACAGTTAGCAAAAGTTACAGTTCTCTTGTCTGCAGCCTTTGCAAACCCACCCCTTCTAACCGCACCCAGACTTTCTGTGTCTGTCCAATCACAGACTTCCTAATGCAGCTCAATGAAGCAAGGTAAGTGCTCTGGATAATTGTCTGTTTCTAGAGTTTAGCACCACCAGAAAGTAACAAGACAAAGGATCACTATAGGGTCAGGAACACAAACATGTATTCCTGGCCCTATAGTGTTAAAACCACCATCTAGCCCCCCTGGGCCCCTCATGCCTCCATAAATATAGCAACATCTTACTGTATTCAAGCCCGAAGCTTTAGATCTGCATGCTGTTTGCCTAAAAAAAAAAAAAAGCAGATCCAATCACAATGCTTCCCCATAGGATTGGCTGAGACTGACAGAGGCGGATCAGGGGCAGAGCCAGCATGATTCAAACAGAGCCCTGGCCAATCCGCATCTCCTCGTAGAGATTAATTTAATCAATCTCTATGAGGAAAGTTCAGTGTCTGCATGCAGAGGGAGGAGATACTGAATGTTGGGATGCATTTTAGGCAGCCATGACCCAGGAAGGATCTCTAACAGCGATCTGAGGAGTGGCCAGTGAAGTTATCACTAGGCTGTAATGTAAACACTGCATTTTCTCTGAAAAGACAGTGCTTACAGCAAAAAGCCTGAAGATACTGATTCTACTCACCAGAACAAATTCAATAAGCTGTAGTTGTTCTGGTGACTATAGTGTCCCTTAACATAGCAATGGTTTCCTACACCTGTGCTAGAGCATAGAATGGCCAACAGCTATCCATACCTCCCAACATTTGGACAAAGAATGACTTCTTAATTTTAATGGTGTGAATGGGGGCAAAGCCAAGGGTGGGGCTGTTCTGAGAAATTTCATGACTGTCCATGGAAATATTTTAATAACAATTTATGCAACTTAAATATAATTAAGAACAAAGTATATTATTACACAGACGGATTTCTAAACACATTTATTGTAGTTTAAAGACACATTACTGGGCTGTGAAGCTCTGATATACATTCAGATACAGTGACAATATAGAGCTCCTAAAAAGAGTGACATTAGGATAGAAAAGAGGGACAGAGGGATTTGGGCCTAAAATAGGGACAGTTGGGAGGTATGATATCATAAGGAAACCTTACATCACCTACAATCCATCTCACATCACTTTCTACATCCATCTCTCACTCACACACAGTGTACCAATTGGTTACTCATGGTAACTACAAGCCATTCATCACACACAGTATTACTGCATGCATAGAATCAAATTGTCTCACAGTAAAAAAAATTTTTAACGTGTGATTAAAAGCCAACAGTGTACTTGTATAATTTATCAATATGTACAGATAGGCTCGATATTGTAGCGGTACTTACCCTCTCCAGGGGCCGGCCGGGGTCCTCCCTTCTCGCCGCGCGCGGCTCAGCCAACGATGGGATCAGTCAGGCGGGCAGTGACCGCGAGAAGCGGTCACATGTCCCGCCCGACACTAAGAGCGCGCTGCGCGTCTCGGGCGCGCTCTTAAAGGGACAGTGGGAGACTAAATTAGAATCAGTCTCCCATTGGCCCCTGTCAGGCCACATTCCCCATACACTCACGTTTTGGGGGCGTGGATATGACAGGGGCCAATCAAAGTGAACCTTTAGGGTATTTATACTCACCTGTTTCCCTTGCTCTTTGCCCTATCGTGGTTTCTGTCCAGTTCCCTTTAGTGCTTGTATCGTTCAGTTGGTTTTTTGGTGCTTGACCTTGGCTTTGTTCCTGACTCCGCTCTCTCCTTATCCTTGCTTGCTTATCCGCTGTTTTGTCCTCTGTGTACCAGTCCTCGGCTTGTTCTACGTTACGCTGTCTCTCAGTTCCCTTGACCTCGGCTTGTTCTGACTCTGTCTTTCTCTCGTCCTAGTCCGGCCATTCTAAGGTCCGGTAAGACGAACTCTGTTTCTTGTTTCTTGACTGTGAACAGATGGCCACTCATGAGGCTAGATTCGCAGAACAGGATCACCGTATGGATCAAATGGCTCAAGCCATCCAGACACTGTTATCCAGATCTGTTCCGGTACCTGTACCTACGCCTCCTGTAAACCCTATACCGGACACAGCTAATATGTCTAATGCTTCTGCACATCTAACCCCACCACCTAGGTATGGAGGGGACGCTAAGACATGTAGGGGATTCCTTAATCAAGTGGAATTCCACTTCGAAATGTACCCACGTTCATTTTCCACTGACAGATCTAAGGTGGGTTTTCTTATGCACCAGCTTACGGATAAGGCACTAGAATGGGCAAATCCTATTTGGGAGGCTAATGGGCCTATGGTACACGACTTCAATAGCTTCCTCACAGCGTTCCGTAGAACATTTGACACGACTAAAAGGTCAAAAAATGCCGCCAGGGCATTAATGAGAATAAAGCAAGGATCTAAATCTGTAGCTGATTATGCTATTCAGTTCCGGACCCTTGCCTCACAGGTAGATTGGACTAATAATGGCCTTACTACTGCCTTTATGGAAGGTCTGTCTGATACTATCTTAGATGAGGTAGCAGCTAAGGACCTCCCTGTACCCCTGGAGGACCTGATTGACTATCTTATCGATATAGATAACAGGATCCGTGACAGGTTATATACCAGGTCCAGAAATAGACATTTTGTTCCCTTTAACTCCCCTAGAGCTGAGATTCCCGAGGGATCTAAAGGTTCTGAGGAGGAACCTATGCAGTTAGGGGTTGCTAAACTTACCGACGCTGAAAAGCTTTATAGGAGAAAGGAGGGGTCATATGAGACAAGAATGTCCCGTGCGTCCGGGAAACTATCGCACCTAAGACCGTATAGAGGACTGGCCTTGGGTGTGACATCACAGTCCTCACATTTGCCTCTTAATAAGTTACTTCTTCCTGTTTCCCTGCACCTTGATAGTGACTGCATAGCAGGGAATATACTAGCCCTGGTTGATTCCGGAGCGACCGAAAACTTTATTGATTCCAGTTTTGTCAAGGAGAATAACATACCCACCAGAGAGAAGGAGACACCCTTGGCCGTTGAGGTCATAGATGGTAGACCATTATGCTCTCCAATTATCACACATGAGACTGTTCCCCTACATATGTCTACAGGGGTGTTACACTCTGAGACCATTCGGTTTCAGATCATTACTTCTCCTTCCTCTCACCTCGTGTTAGGGTATCCTTGGTTACGTACTCATAATCCCACCATTGATTGGGAGTCAGGACAAATAGTTTCTTGGAGTGATTCTTGCCAAGAGTCTTGTGTTGTTAAAGTCACCCCTTTGAATTCTACTCATATTCCTCCCGTGCCTACGGTCATACCCTCTCAGTACCTGTCTCTTAAATCTGTTTTTGATAAAAGGGAGGCTGAAAGATTGCCACCTCACAGGCCTTACGATTGTGCAATTGATTTATTACCTGGTACGATGCCTCCCAAAGGGAGAATATATCCTTTATCTCCTCAGGAGAATCTGGTTATGGAGGAATATATCAAGGAATCTCTAGAGAAGGGATTTATAAGAAGATCCTCTTCCCCGGCAGGGGCTGGGTTCTTCTTTGTGTCTAAGAAAGATGGCGAATTAAGGCCTTGTATTGACTATAGGGGCCTTAATAAAATCACCGTCAAAAATGCGTACCCCATACCTTTGATCACTGAACTTTTTGATAGGCTTAAACAGGCCACAGTTTTTACTAAATTGGACCTTAGGGGTGCTTACAACCTCATACGTATCAAAAAGGATCACGAGTGGAAGACTGCTTTCAATACTAGGAGTGGCCACTACGAGTACACTGTGATGCCCTTTGGTCTTTGTAACGCCCCAGCAGTTTTTCAAGAATTTATTAATGATGTCCTACGTCAATTTATACATACATTCGTTATAGTATACTTGGACGACATATTAATTTATTCTAATGATTTACAGACTCATCACATGCATGTTAAATTAGTGTTGAGAACTCTTCTGGTTAACGGTCTCTATTGCAAACTCGAAAAATGTTCATTTGATCAATCTGAAGTCCAATTCTTGGGTTATATAATCTCTGCCAAGGGTTTTCGTATGGATCCCAAGAAACTGTCTGCCATTATGGAATGGCCTCTGCCCCAGGGTTTGAAAGCCATTCAGCGTTTTCTGGGGTTCTCTAATTATTATAGGCGTTTTATTAAAGGATTTTCTGCCATTGTAGCGCCTATAACCAGAATGACCAAGAAGGATGGTAATACTCATGTCTGGAAACCAGAAGCACTCGAGGCCTTTGAATTCTTGAAAGCTACTTTTGCCTCTGCTCCTGTTTTACAGCATCCTGTCCCTTCACTGCCCTTTATTCTTGAGGTTGATGCTTCTGAGATAGGGGTAGGTGCTATCTTGTCTCAAAGAGATTCACCTGAAAAGCCGTTACACCCTTGTGGCTTCTTTTCCAGACAGATGTCCAAAGCAGAGAGGAATTATGATGTAGGCAATCGTGAACTCCTTGCTATCGTTTTGGCGCTCAAGGAATGGAGACATCTGCTAGAGGGTACCAGGGATCCTATCCTCATTTTAACGGATCACAAAAACCTCTCATACCTTAGTGAAGCAAAAAGATTGTCTTCTAGGCAGGCCAGGTGGTCTCTCTTTTTGTCTCGTTTTAATTACATAATCACTTACAGACCGGGTGATCGTAATACTAAAGCTGACGCTCTGTCCAGACAATTCGAATCTACTGACAAACTCGAGGTCGATGTTACCCCTGTCATTCCGCCTGACAGAATAATAGCGACTACTGTTCTTTCTATTTCGTCTTCTCTATTACAAACTATTCAGGCTAAACAAAACTTGGCTCCTGAGGAGAGGCCTGCTGATAAGCTATTCGTTGATATACCAGAGAGACGAGACATCTTGTCATTATATCATGACACTAGAACTGCTGGACACCCTGGTATTTCTAAGACAGTCTCAGCAGTTTCTAGATATTTCTGGTGGGCTTCCTTGCGCAAGGACGTCACCGATTACGTTACTGCCTGTAGCACTTGTGCCAGTATGAAGTCCTCCCACAGAGTTCCTTGTGGGTTGTTGCATCCGTTGCCCATACCCGAGAGGCCATGGTCCAATATATCCATGGATTTTATTGTTGAATTACCTCCCTCTAATGGTAAAACTGTCATCCTAATGATTGTGGATCGTTTTTCTAAGATGGCTCATTTTGTGTCTCTTCTCAAATTGCCATCATCCAAGGAACTTGCCTCTATCTTTGCCGGGGAGGTGTTTCGGTTGCATGGTATTCCCACTTCGATCGTGTCCGATAGGGGTAGCCAGTTTATTTCCAGATTCTGGAGAACGTTTTGTGCAGAGATGGGTATCTCCCTCTCGTTTTCTTCAGCCAACCACCCCCAGTCTAATGGAGCTGCTGAACGTGCCAACCAATCTCTGGAGCAGTATCTTCGCTGTTTCGTGTCCCACCATCAGAACAATTGGGCTGACCTGCTTCCTTGGGCTGAGTTTGCTCGTAATAATGCTGCTCATGAATCCTCCGGTAACAGTCCTTTTTACGTTGTTTATGGCCGGCATCCCGTGGTTCTTCCAGCTGCATTCTCCTTACAGGGCATGCCAGCTCTGGACGAACATTTGGCTAGTCTACGTAATACTTGGGAGCAGGTTCAGTGTTCTTTGGTGGCCTCAGCTGCTCGCCAGAAGATTCACGCTGACAAGCATCGCAGGGCGGCTCCATCCTATGCTGTGGGAGACCGGGTTTGGCTTTCTACTCGCAATATTCGTCTTCGTGTGCCCTCTATGAAGTTGGCCCCTCGTTTTATTGGTCCTTTTCGTATCTTGCATGTGGTTAATCCTGTCTCGTATGCATTGGATCTTCCAAAAAATTTACGCATTCCTAACGTGTTTCATACCTCCTTGTTAAAACCCCTCCTGTGCAACCGTTTTACTCGGCATGTCCCCCCTCCTCCTCCGGTTTCGGTGGAGGGCCATGAGGAGTTTGAGGTGGCGGCTGTAATTGACTCTCGCTTGCTTCGGGGTCGCCTCCAATATCTGGTACATTGGAAGGGCTATGGGCCTGAGGAACGCAGTTGGATTTCCGCTGACGCTGTTCACGCTCCTCGCCTTGTGCGTTCTTTCCACGCTCGTTTTCCTGCCAGGCCTGCTCCTCCCCGCCCGGTGGGCGTGTCTTCAGGGGGGGGTACTGTAGCGGTACTTACCCTCTCCAGGGGCCGGCCGGGGTCCTCCCTTCTCGCCGCGCGCGGCTCAGCCAACGATGGGATCAGTCAGGCGGGCAGTGACCGCGAGAAGCGGTCACATGTCCCGCCCGACACTAAGAGCGCGCCGCGCGTCTCGGGCGCGCTCTTAAAGGGACAGTGGGAGACTAAATTAGAATCAGTCTCCCATTGGCCCCTGTCAGGCCACATTCCCCATACACTCACGTTTTGGGGGCGTGGATATGACAGGGGCCAATCAAAGTGAACCTTTAGGGTATTTATACTCACCTGTTTCCCTTGCTCTTTGCCCTATCGTGGTTTCTGTCCAGTTCCCTTTAGTGCTTGTATCGTTCAGTTGGTTTTTTGGTGCTTGACCTTGGCTTTGTTCCTGACTCCGCTCTCTCCTTATCCTTGCTTGCTTATCCGCTGTTTTGTCCTCTGTGTACCAGTCCTCGGCTTGTTCTACGTTACGCTGTCTCTCAGTTCCCTTGACCTCGGCTTGTTCTGACTCTGTCTTTCTCTCGTCCTAGTCCGGCCATTCTAAGGTCCGGTAAGACGAACTCTGTTTCTTGTTTCTTGACTGTGAACTATTCCTGCGTGTTGGGGTATATTACCGTGACAGATATATCATGTTATTTCTCTTTGTTGTCTACAGACGCAGTTTCCATTTCCATCACGACGAGTTAGTAAATCAGGTATGACAGCCTGAAGCAGACTAAGTATATTAAACACCAGAGAATGGAAGTATCATTCCAGGAATATTCGAGATACAGACTTGCTAATGCACCGCGCACTGGTGCTTGTGAGTGAGCACTGCATTGCATTTAAAGCAGCAGATGCATGTGGCTAAAAGCCTGTTAAGAACGAGAAGAAAACCCAATATTCCCTTGCTAAGCAAGCAATGCCCTCGCCATAATGAAAGACTTTGTAATGGGAGAAAGTAGCTGCAGCTCTTCTTCAAACACGGAAACTTATCAAAGATTAGCTTACCTACCTTGCATAAGCATTGTATTGTACATTGCACTAACACTATCTGACTGAAATCGAACGTGCTCAGTTTATGTGATGCATTCTGTTCTGTTTGGGACTTTGGAGGTTAAAGGAAGGATTTACATCTCAAAAAGTCAATCTTTGCAGTGTTACTCCAACCCTTTTTAATAAATGTGTTTATTTTTTTAACACAGAGTGCCATGTTGGGCATTAGTTATTAGATCCCACCCTTAAAATTTTGTAAAATAAAGTAGAAACCAGAGCACTATTGGGAAGCGGGAATGGCAGGGAGGGAAGGCTTCCCCTTCCAAGCGCAACACAGCAAGGGGACCAGCTGACGTCTGTCACCAACATGCAATGCATGCTGACAAGAGAGGCATTTTGTTTTTTTCTTTGCACAGAATTGACATTTGGCAGTCCAGAACAGAACTCCAAGCAGCCCAGGTCACGTGTGCAGGGATGTGAAACTAACCCCGGGCACAAAACATCTCTGAAAGTGCAGTGTTTAAAGGGAAACAAAAGTTGTTTTCATGGCACTATAACTCCCTATAGGGCCCCTGTCCCTCACACCCCCTCCCTCCCATATGCAGAAGGGATTAAAAAAAAAAAAAAAAACTAGCGCCGATATGTCCCTCAGCCCTGGTTCCGGCTCCTCCTTTACGCCTCCTCGACCGATGCCAGACAGCAGGGAGGGGACCTAATGTGCATGCGCAGGGAGCACCGGGCTCACATTATGCAATGCTTTCCTATGGGATTTTGGGTGATGCTGGACAAAAGTCCCTTTAGGGTGGTCTGGTAAACAGCCACTAGAGGTGGAGTTAACCCTCCAAGACAATTATTGCAGTTTATCAATATTTGCAATAATTACTATTGCAGGGTTAAGGGGATTGCACCCTGCACACAGACCACTTTAATGAGCTTAAGTGGTCTGGGTGCCTACAGTGTCCCTTTAAAGCAGAAACGATGCACGTACAGATTCCTATTACCATGACCACTTCTAAAAGCAGAAGATGTTAGGGTTCGGAAAAAACCTGAACAAAAAGTGAGTAAAGTACCTTCTGAAATCTCTTGAAACAGGTATTATATCACAAGCTGTAACAAACTTACAAATGCATGCATACGAGAAACAGCTAAGACAGAACAATGCACTTCAATCAACCTTGGTTGGAATGTATTGATAAAGGCAGCAAAACTGACATATCTGCTAATACACCCAATTTCTAAGAAATATTCATGATGGATTTGCTATAGTTTGACAACATGTGAAAAACATGTCAGAGAACACATACCAAGCATCCAGGAAATAAGACATTTCTACAGCAGTAAGGTAGCAAGCTAAAACTGCTGAACAATCATAGAAACACCAAAAATACAAAAAAATAAAGAAATCATACACCCACAACTGGAATGTTCTCGATATTGCAGGGCACTAGACAAAGTCTTCCTCATGCACTTTTTTGTTTTGTCTAAACCATCAAGCAACATTATAGCAATATATACATCACCGTTCTGATCATAAAGACAAACAGAGATTTAAAAACTAAACTTGATCTACAAATCTGGCACCCATGAGCGTAGAATGCACACATACGCACACAAACGCCCTCACAGCTAGTATTGAAGGTCGCACCAAATCACAGCGAGTACGGGGGCAGGGAAAGGGGGCTAGAAGGCACTAGACAACAGAAGTAGTAAGTCAATAAAGGCAATAGCACTAACAATACAAATGCCCTTGTGCTCACGGACCCCGGTAGCAACCCAAATCGACCCCACCATTTGCGACCATGTTAATGCTAAACATAAAAATCCAATGACACAATTAGGAGGTTGACCAGAATTCTTAGACATCCTTAAGAGACAAGTCCACTAGGTTAACTCAACCACCGCACAGACCTGCATGTAATCTCGCCTTGTATCATCGCTATCTTAGGTTTTTTCAAATATATAGGCTTGTGCACAAGCCCAGTTGCAAACCTTTGTTCATAAACAATGTCATTCAAAAATAAAGAATTAAAAAAACAACTAAACTTGACTTTTTTTTTTTCAATTTAACACAACAATCTGTTTAACTGAGGCTGATTTTTGTTGAAACTGTTAGTACCGCACTAGTGTCAATTAAAAAAAAATAAAAAAATTATTGCAAACGTGTTACCACAGTGTCGTCGTCCCCACCCCATGATCTAGAATGGTTTCATTGATAAGCAGATGTAACTGAAAAATATTAAACGCTTTACCATGAACCATTTTATTAGATGACGCAATTTTCAATTCCTGAAAAAAAAGTCAAGCATTTGATGTTTAACAGCTCAGGAAAAATATTCTCTACCTCGACAACTTGGGTTTTAAGGTGCACAACAGGTTTTTTGGTAGAATAAGAAAGACGTTGAATCACCAAATGAATCTGTATTTTTATTTGAGCATTTAAACATAAGCTTTTACTATAAACATCGGTAAAGATGAATATATTTTTTGAATTAAAAAAAAAACGTAGAACCACAAATCACAAGTACCTGATCACATGTTCAAAATGGATGAACCCGAACATCTTGTTCCACTGTTTTATATTATCTGGTCAGAAAGAATTTATAGACGGATAGTACCAGATTGCAGGATATGTTTTGTTCTACATGAATGAGCTCGCAGAAATTAGAGACTATATCAGAAAGAAAACAAACTACCTGGAGATGCTGTGAGGGCCATCACGCCATAGTATGAAAAGGCCCCGGCTTCAAACTTCATGCCTTCTTTGCCAGCTTCAACTTCGACTTTCCCCTGTGGACAGACATGTTTTGTAGAATTTACCTTTGTGACCTACGGACGTTGATTCAGCAAAGCAGAGTACTACATAGAGATGCTATCTAACTGCTCAACCTCAGAACCATTAATGCAAAAATATAAATCCTATTGTTTTACCTTTTATTTATTGGTTGTACTGCTGCAACTCACTCATCACACACATGTCTCTGTGCTCCTCTCCCTCTCCTTTTTTTTTTTCTCTCTCCTTCACCACAATGCAACCACAACCTTGGCGCCCCCGCTCTCACAAGAGCGGCAGACAGTCCCCCACGCATGATAGAACATTGGCACCCACTCTGGTTTAACACCACTCCGCCCACCCCCGCCAACCCCAGGGATAGTGGGATAGAGATGCCACACAGGGTACGACGCATACCGGAGCGCCCAACACATGTCAGCCCAACTAGCATAGAACTACTAAGAGCTCCACAGGCGAGTACACATAGGCATCCAAACCCACACACCTGAACCTACCTGCAACACATATACACCTGCTCCCACACACACCAACACACAAGAGCCCGAACTAGGGAGCATCTTCACACTCTCACACTTGTAGTACACCAGGGGAATAACATACATGTCACCATGCCTGTCACAACCTTGTCGACCCCGGGTATGTCACCCAACTTGCTTGCTATATAAAAATGTGCTTACTACCTTGTCATCAATGTTAACACTATTTCGTTGTTCCGCTCAAAATTTCCTACCATTGTTTCCGTGAGATTCTGTTAACTTGCTAAACCAAGTACGCATAAATAAAGAATTAAAAAAAAAAATATATATATATATATACATATATAAATCATATTCTAATGATACAGCATTTCAATGGTTTCAGCAAAACAACCTTTTATCATGGCTGTTCTGTTGTTATCCAAATGTATGTAAAAGGTCTTTAAAGGGACACTATAAGCGGACTTCAAGGCATTATTTATCCAAAACGTAATGTAAGATACTCTTGTTTACCTGCAGCAGCATCCTAACATGTGTCTTTATATTTTGAAATAAACCGCAAATAGATGGATTTAATATTATCTTAAGATGAAGTACTGTGGATTGAAAGCGCTCCCAGAATGCACAGCTCAACATTCCTCAACATGTGGATTAAATTCATGAGCTAGGAATTGTGGGAGTATCCTGAAGTAAGCTAAGAGCCCTAATTAACCAAAGAATTACCTCCTGTTACAGGTTATCAAAAAGTGCTTAACGTGAAATAAATTAGCAGCTCTACACAATAGTGCGGGATACGTTTATCGTATACCACTAGAAAATAGCCCTATTTGCCGTTTATATTGCCATATCAACAGAACAGCTGTACAAGTCGAAATGCTAAATATAAACCCACCGCATATTTATTGAGCACTATGCATAGATTACATTTAGTACCATACCATAGTACAGAACCGTTAGAAGTGTAGTTAGAACTGTTAAGGCAATTCACCTTAAAGAGTTAACAAACGTCTAGTTGAAAGCTGAAACCAATCAATCCACTCTGAATGATTGTGACAAAGACAATGCAATGCAAACATTAAGTCTTTAATAATGAGCATTTTTTTTTTTTAATTCTCTGTTAACCCTATGAGTGTAAGAGAGGAGATGTCAAGGTAGGACGAGTCAATCCCTGCGGTGTTGGTAAAGTGGACACGTTTTAAATTGTGTCAAAGGCTACATTGTGTCACCCTTGTATCGTGATCATCTAGGAATGTATGAATTGAGAGAAGGGCCTGTTAAACATCAAGTCAAGCAGGATATGATCCCTCTGGTGACATTCCCCCCATTTTAAAGAGAAAATCTCACAGGTTATAGGTCACCCAGTCAGATCGGATATGATGAATCTCACACCTGCGGCAGTTTAAACCTTGCAGTGCACCACCTGTGAATGTACTACAACTCCCATGATCCGCTGTCAGGCTGTGTGTCCCCAACCATAGTCGACAAATGATTTATGGGAGGAAGTTGTAGGAAGTTAACAGTTAAAAAGCCGTAGGACATATTCCCACACAGTAAAGATCTTCATAGAATATATATTAAAATGTTGGTTTTAAACTAGCGTTTCTGACCATGCAATATTAAAAAAGATTAAGCCAAACACAGGGTTGTAGATGTGTGACGAAAGCAAGTTCTACCTGTAAAACAAGCACAAAATAGTCCACTGGTTTACTCCGCTGGTAGAGGTAGCATTCAGGAGATTTCTTGTTCCGATCATCGAGCTTCAATTCTTGGATGACATTTGGATGTTTCAGCAGCCTTAGAAGAATCTTCTCAGACATCTGAGAGGGACTAAAAGCGTCCACTTCTGCAAGGAAAACATGGCGCATTTGAGAAAGTGGACAAAGCATCACTGCATGCAGAACGCAGTACACAGCCGAAAGACCATCGAACATAGCTGCCCACACAGCTACATGGAATACACACTGAAAACTGCAGATCTAATACAGTGTGCGCATTTCAAGAGAATATTTACATTTTATGGTTGGGGTTCTTCTGGGTTAATAATAATACACAATATTGAGCATAGGGATGAAAAATAATAAAAACAAACTCAGATCTGTCCTATTATAAGAACAGACCTAAACGGCACACTCTTATTAGACATGTTAAGACGGTCTGCTTGTAACTAAGTAAAGTAATTAACTGCATTTTAATATGTTTTTTTAAGTAAGAATGTATTTGAGATTAATACTCTGGTTTCTATAAATGTATATGAATACGAATATGGTAGAGGACAATGTTTATAGGTTACCACGAAAACAGAATCATGTAATTGAATCATGCAACTCGAAAATACATTCATTGATTTTTTTAATTGAAAGGTGTTTATAAATACCTACTGTCCCCCTAAACACTTCATCTTGAAAAAGCTTGATCTAACGAGCGAAACGCGTAGATCGTGTTTTTGGCGGGACTTTTGAATTTGTAACAGCACAGCAGTATCTGGAAGTCGGCGTTCAGTTCCGAAAAGTTTTTTATCCACGGAGCGGTAACATTCTACTCTTCCACTGATACTCTGTTTGAATTTGGCTTTTACTGTGAATCTTAGAGATAAGGCTCACAATACACTATTGTAAGAGTTTCTCCTATGGGTTTTTTTTTCATATGGGAATTAAAGTTGTAAAATGTTTACGCTATGTCAGTTTCTTTTTTTAAGGTCTGGATACGTATCAAGACACAGATTTGCCATATGTGCTACTGTTACAGCAACGAATCCCTGCAGATTTTTGAAAGTACCCCTAAATAATACTGGAACTGAAACTCTGAAAACTGTTGAATAGACATTTTTCTGTGCTGGACCCAATTTAAAAAAAATAGGGGTATACTCACTAAGCGCTGATACTGAGTTTGTTTTTATTTCTTGTCCTATGGGATGTTCTAAAACTTGGGAAGGTTTTTATTGTATCTAGCAGCTTTTCTCAATTATTTTCTTGTGGATAACCGAGTTTGGGGCACTGTCCTAGAAAGTCCACTGTATCATTTTCCCCTTGCGCTCTCTATACTGTGTGTTTTAATGAAAAATAATAACTGTGCTTAAAATATTTCTATTTGGCACAGGGGGTTAATATGAACACGTGTCATAAAATCACAGTAAACTACCAGTACATTATACACCACAACAATACATCCTGATAAAATATAAGAAAATACTCTGGTATTAGAACCATAATGCCATGTATGTCATACCATATGGTATTCAAATGCTTCTGTCTGCAAAAGAAATACGAAGGCTTTTATTCACATAGCCCCCAGTTGGACCAGCCATGAGTATTGTGTCATTTGACTTTAATGTACTGTTTTAAGGAGTCAAACACGGGAAAATCATGTCAAGAGTTCAGCAACATATGTAAGCTCTCAGGGGATTTATTTACCTTGCACTGGGATTTAAAATTGATCTGAGGATGTGCACAGGTGGAGAATGCAAGGTCATTTTAATCTCTGTATATCTTGGTCCTGAATAGTTCTCAGCCCTGATCCAGCAGACCATTACGAGTACATTAACTTGTAAGCTTAATGAAGGTAAAACCGGATGGATTGTGCCCAAGTTTGCCTACCCTGTACAATAGCAAAGGTTTTCTAATAAAAACTGTAAGCATTTGCACTCCTCATAATACAGGGTTGGTTGCAATCTACCAAAATTCTTCCATTCCCCGTTCAAAACCCACAAAGTCATAGTATTTCACAACTACTGAAATATAATGGTTAACAATCTTGTATAGTTCAGTCTTGTGTTTATGATGTTTTCAGAACCTCTCGATGGATTTTCCAGAAATACAGATTATGAAAAATACCCACACAAACATATTAATGTGTGTACTTTTTCGGTCTGCATCTTTAAGGGGGTGCAGCAAATTTAGTAAAAGGACTGACTGACCGCTTCCCTTAGTGATGAAGTAATTACTGAGCACAGGAAATAAACACACGTGGGCACACAAGGCCCATTACGAGCATTCGAGCCCCTCCGCCCCCAGTAAAAAAAATCAGCATGGAGATGGTTAGTGATTTCAAACTGTGATAAGCTGAACTTGCCTGTTGCTAGGAAACGGTGCATAGCGAGAAGAAGCTGAGGTGATATTTTAACCTTCATTTCATTGTCAGTTTGTTTAAAAGCAGAGAAATCCTGCTTTCTTTCCCTGTGTGTTACTTTCTTTTTAGTCCTGTTATCAGCTGTGAAGTGATAAAAAAAAAACAGCAATATTTTTGTTATATTTTTGTTAGAGACATAAATTCATAGTACATTTTATCAGAATTCCACAGGCCTCACATAAACCCAAAACCTCGGAATGAGGTCCAGTTTGTACATGTTAGTGACTGCCTCTCGATTTGATTATTGCAGGTGTGATACATGGGTACTACTAAATGTCAGCCCATATGCCAGTACTGAACTCAAAGTGCGTCAGCCATAGCCATGGGGAGCAAGGGAAATCATGTGACATTTCTTTAAATGTTAAAAGGATTGATCTTTCTGCCTCTTATTACTAAAAACACGGATTCTGAACTTGCGTTTACTCCCCCACCAGTTGTTATTGGCATCCATCATACGTGTAAAGTTTTCTAATGTGCTCTGGACTCATAAGACATTTTTAACATTTAGATCAAAGTCAAAACATTCCATAGTGCCATAGGTATACGGAGTGTGAATGGCGTGACAGAACTCCGTTACACAAACAGAAAAACAATGTTTTCAGGGCCCTACCTGCAAGTTTGCAATGTAATGGGGAATGGGTTTTAGGAAGAGCTATAAATAGTCCGTGTAAAATGCAAATACATTCATATTACTAAAATACAATGGGCTAGGAGGAATTGTGTTTTTTTTTTATGCAAGCATTTGGCAAATGTGTCAAAGAGTGCAGGGGCAGATTGACCACTCGGGTATATTGGTCATGGACTGAGGGCCCGTGTCAGCCAGGGGCCTGGAGCAGCAATGGCCAGAATAGGGAGATCAGAGGATCACCTCAACCAGCCCAGCATCAATGTTTGTGAAATTTCCTGAAAATTCTTTTTGCCTGGTCTCAGATTCTGTCCCCCAGCGGGAGCACTCCGTGACGGATAAGAGGAGGGGATAGACAGTGACCTCACATCCTCTCCCCTTACTTACACAAACAGAGAGCGCTCCCACCGGAGCATGTCCGCCAGTTCCGGGTAGAGTGTCTGGATTTAGTTAAAGGACCACTCCACACCCATAAACCACTTCAGCTTGCTGAGTATCCCATTGTAAAGGCACATTATAAAAGGGCCACTTTCTATTAGGAAGCACGCGTGTAATTAATTAATGGAACACCGCATGGCTGTCAATCCCTACAGTAGCTTTTTATTTCTGTAAAACTAAATTGTGTCATTCCCTAAATTCAATGTAAGTAGTGCTTGAGAATGTCTACAGAGCTGGGATTGGTGAGCCATCATCAGCCAATCAATACAAATAATTATATTTGCTACACCAATCACAGCTCTGTGTGAGACAGACAATTAAATGGCACAGTTCAACAATTACCAGATAACAGCAGGTTTAGAAAAAGCCAAGCCAATATTCTAATTTTAAAATAGGATGCTCAGTGGGGTTATAAATGAAGAGAAATTTGAGGGTAAAGATTGAAGAGAGTAGTACGAGACAAAAACAGATGTCATCCTCACATTGTTTGCAAAAAAGGTATCAAGTGCATGGATGAATGTTTTTATATACAAGATACATTGTGGGTGTAAACACACCACAAATCAAATGTCAGGCACCGTATGATTTAAGCTATATATTGTTTGATGATTAAAAGGTGACCTGGTTTTCATCACATACTAAAGACAGGTCCACTAGAGTAATTAATTTGTATACGACTGCATGTGCCAGTTTGCAAGCTATGGATCCTCTTACTGTATAAATCCGTTTCATCCAGAATTTCTGATTTGATGATTTCTTCAATCACGTCTTCCAGAGTAACAATCCCGAGTACTTCGTAAAATGGGTCCCCTTCTCCCTCATTGTTCACTCGTTGTACTATGGCGAGGTGAGATTTACCTGCGGTAGGGAAAAGGAAGCATGTTAAGAATACTTCAGCATATTTATCTAAAAATACCCAATCTTTTCATGTTGTAGTGAGCCGAGGTCTCCTTATCGGCACACACCGTCTTTTTCAATGTAAATTGTGGGGTGGAATCCTGCTTTCGTTAATGCAAAAGTGGTGACATATTTATAAAGTGTTAACATATTTAGTAGTGTTGTACAAGTAATGGACAAGACATACAAGTAAATTTAAAGGGAATCTCCAGTGCCAGGAAAACGATCCGTTTTTCTGGCACTGGAGGGTCCCTCTCCCTCCCACCCCCCAATACCTGAGGCAGCGGCGATGTCCCTTGCTGCTGTCTCCTCCTCCTCTTCATTGCGTCGGCCGGTGGGCAGGATCAGTCTGCGCATGCGCATTAGCGCTCCCCATAGGAAAGCATTGAAAAAGATTTTCAATGCTTTCCTATGGGGAAATGAGGGACGCTGGAGGTCCTCACACAGCGTGAGGACGTCCAGCAACGCTCTAGCACAGATAATCTGTGCTATGATCCAGGAAGTGCCCACTTGTGGCTGTCTAGTAGACAGCCACTAGAGGTGGAGTTAACCCTGCAAGGTAATTATTACAGTTTATAAAAAACTGCAATAATTACACTTGCAGGGTTAAGGGTAGTGGGAGTTGGCACCCAGACCACTCTAATGGGCAGAAGTGGTCTGGGTGCCTGGAGTGTCCCTTTAACGAGACAAGTTTGACTTATATGATGAGATAGAGAAGGCTCTGGGTCGAACAAACCTACTATATAAACGAAAGCGAATAGTAGAATAGATATTGAAAGCAAGAATGGATTGCTAGGTGTATTAACAACTCAGACTGTAACATGTATAAAACTAGTTACTCCAACTACCATAACCACTTCTGCTTTTAGGTACCAGATGGCATGTGCGGTGATTCAGCTTGAAAGACGGCCTATACAGAGAAATCTCACATGTTCTGCATGGGAGGGGTGTATTCTGACACCCTACATGTAGGTTTAATAGTAATTCTGTGGAATAATTCCAGCCATCATAGGAACTCTGTGCATGTGTGCAATGGATGCGAATAGATTCATTTGCAGGCAAAGCAGTGAGTGCACCTTCAAGTAGAAGCCCAACTCCTTTGAACCAGCCATGCCCTTGTGCACATCCCACGACCTTCTGTACAGCCTCCCCTATTACCTCTTGTGCTTGGGAGGAGAGTGGGCTATAGCAGCAAGATGAATTGTCACTCAGCTCATCTCACCAGTTGTGAAAGCAAACATCGTGTGCATGCGCAATGCAGCGATCAGTGGTTCAACGATGCTTCTCTATGAGAAGCTTTAGAGGAGACTAATGATAAGAGAATGACCGAACACAATGACACAATTGTTGAGGACTTGGTCTGGTGCTGGATGCAGGTAAGTTTTATTGTTTCCTTGCAGGTCTTTTATTGTTTGTTTGTTTTAAATGTGGAGGAGTGGTGCAAATAGCTGTCAAGTACCCAACAGAGCATATACATTAAAACTAAATAATATAATTTTAAAAAAAATCTTCCGCTATTACAATAAAAATAAAGTGATAATTTAAAGCTCATTAGTCTATCACAAATTGTATCCTTCATCAATGCTAAATTTATTACAACTTTAAATTATTTTAGACACAATATCTCTGTATACTGTAAACATTGCATTCTGCAACTAATCGGATACTAAGCACGAAGGTCACTAATCACCAAAACTGGAGGGAACTAAAAAGAGAATTTTAACATTTAGGATAACGTAGTCGCTCAGCGACTAACAAAAGTGGAAACATTTTCCAAAATCATTTATTTTAGCCTACATTTTGCAGTGTAGTTCTCTATTTACTGCAATTAGGCTTTTGGTAAATAAACCTAACCCAACAGTACACAAAAAAAAACAGCGTCAAAAATATTGGCTGAAATTCACATACAAAGAAAATTAAAAGAAAAAAAAAAAATCCTGTTGCATATTCATTGCAAATATATGTTAGAAGTGGAACGAGCCCTTACTTAGTCTTAAAGAACGATAGGAAATTTATTAAATTAGTCTTGGCTGTTTGAACGAAGATATATTTTTCCAGTTGAAATAAACAATGAATTACGTTAAAGAAATTACATTTTCCCATGGTCTATTGGAAGTGGTTAAAAATTCCTGGTGAATGCAGTTTGCTGAAAGTTGAAATTCCTTCGCTATTCTCAGCTTGCGATCATTTAAAAGGAATTTTCCAAAGCAGAGTCTAATATTAGACTTAAAATTAAGTTTCCATCTCTTTCTGGTCATATTCTCACCAAAGTAACTGCTATATAATCTGATTGTCTTAGAGCCACTCGTTTAAATGCAGATAGATATACTTTACATACCAGCCAAGCACCAAATGACTTAAATCTGGAGGGGCCTACATTTAATTATGATTCAAATGGGATTAAGTCACTAAAACAGGTAACAACCATTATATCCTGAAATGCTGTGTTGTAAAAATAATTAGCTCCAAAACACATATTGATGTTGCTGCCGAGAAAATTATTAATAGGAAAATATTTAAAGAATTGCAGATACTCTACCTTTAAATAGGAGGTAGGACCAGCACTTGTAAATAAAATAGTACAGGGTTACATTTATTTATTGCAAAACACTGTGTGCTCTGATTTCTTTAGACTTTGACCACTACAAGTTAGCAAACAAACAAACTCGCTGCATATATTTCTTGCAGTGGATAAATTGCCCATAGAGAAATATAGAATATTTGATCAGTTATGTGATCATCGTGGAAATTCTTTGTATTCTGTTCGGTTTACACACAATGAGACAAACTAGTTAAAGGGACACTCCAGGCACCCAGACCACTTCTGCTCATTGGAGTGGTCTGGGTGCCAACTCCCACTACCCTTAACCCTGCAATTGTACTTATTGCAGTTTTTCATAAACTGCAATAATTACCTTGCAGGGTTAACTCCACCTCTAGTGGCTGTCTATTAGACAGCCACTAGAGGTCACTTCCTTGTTTCTAGCACAGGTTTCCTGTGCTAGAGCGTTGCTGGACGTCCTCACGCTGTGTGAGGACCTCCAGCGTCGCTCAAAACCCCATAGGAAAGCATTGAAATGATTTTTCAATGCTTTCCTATGGGGAGACGTAATGCGCATGCACGGCATTTCCCCGCATGCGCATTAGGTCTCCTCGGACGGTGGGCGAGATTAGTCTCGCCCACCGGCCGACGTAATCGCAAGGAGGAGCGTCGCGGAGGCGGAGACAGCGGCGAGGGACATCGCCGCTGTCCCAGGTAAGTCACTGAAGGGGTTTTCACCCCTTCAGTAACCGGGGATTGGGGGGTGGGAGGGAGAGGGACCCTCCAGTGCCAGAAAAACGGATCGTTTTTCTGGCACTGGAGTTTCCCTTTAAAGTGTTACATTAGTGACCAATAAAAAAAGAATGTTAACATGAATGTGTATTAAAGGGACACTCCAGACCCCTAAACAACTTGCGTCCTCTGTTTCATTTTGCAAAAAGTGCAGTTTTCAATAGAATTTGACTTTTATAAAATTATCTTCGTTACACCCCCTGGGCTTTCAAGCAGACAACATGTTTTGTTCCTTCCTGGTTTCATTAGCTCAATACAGCTGACCTCAAGAGGAAGCAATTGCTCAGAGCACCTGACTTACAAATACTTTTCACTGAGCTGTATTAGGAGGTCTGTGATTGGACAGCCACAGAAAGTCTGGGACAGCAGACAAGAAAGCTGTAGGTTTTGTAAGCGGATTTAAGATATATTAACAATGAAAAAAAAAAGACATAATTAAATGCATGCAAGTTTTCATCTGGGGTATTTCTACTAAACAGCGATTTTTATTTATTTTGTATTTGAGCAGTGGGGTGTCCCTCTTAGTCACCTGACCAAAATTCCCTTAATAACCCCATATTTTATAAAACGCCTTGTTCCAACCTGTGCACAATACACATGCATTCTAGAACCAATTTGTACCCCTATCTTTTGGAGGAATGTTATATTTTACAGCCAGTTAATCTAATATTTTTCAGAGTATTTATGTGGCTTGTGGTTTAGAATGAGTGTACTCTCATGAACACTTTTTTTTTTTTTTTTAACAGTAATACGTTTGTCAGAAGTGTGAATATAGCTTCTGGATATATCAAAACAAACAAACACAAGCAACTCGCAATATGAATCACTCGATTACATTTATTTGAAAGGGTAAAGTGCCAATAAACCATGTGACATGGAAAAGGATGAAAACAACTTATTAAAACATTATTACAGAAATTTGACTTTTTGGTGTATTCTAGATTACAATTCTCACTTTTTTTCTCATCTCTTCTACAGTTATTATTTATAAAGCACCAACAAATTCTGCCAAACTTTACAACAAGTGGACTAACAGAGAAGTATTTGTAACCAGATGTTAGAGGGTGATGAGGGTCCTGCTCAAATGAGCTTACGTTTTAGAGGGAGTGGGGTCAAGTGAGATGATGGTAGGATAGAAAAGTAGGTTGCTAGAATATTTTTCAATGAAGGCTTAGTTTTTTTTTTTTGTTTTTTTTTTGAAAGACAGTAGCAGGAGAGGAAGCAAGATGGGTTACCCAGGTCCAAGGAGGGAAAGTTATTAACAGTTTTATTTATATGCCTTCCTGTTGAAATGAGTATTGGATGATTATATATATATATATATACACACACACACATACATACATACATACATACATACATACATACATACATACATACATACATACATACATACATACATACATACATACATACATACATACATACATACATACATACATACATACATACATACATACATACATACATACATACATACATACATACATACATACATACATACATACATACATACATACATACATACATACATACATACATACATACATAGGGGAAATCGCTGTCTGAACCTATAAAAAATTAATAAAACATAGTGAAGACTGTTACAAGTATGCAATAACAGACACGTTCTTGAGTGCACTCACAAGATGTAGGAAGGCAAATCGCTTTGAAATAGCCACCACCTACTCCTGTAGGGGGGTCACACTGAGAATTCACTGGATATAATGGATATTAAAATCCGGAAACCAAAGGTAGAGCAGGAACAAAGTATGGTAAAAAAGGTATTTATTCTTGGATACAATAAAAGGCACTGGTCCAACGCGTTTCGTTCAATCAGAACTTCATCAAGGACCTTTCAAGTTAAAATAATAATACAAATACCATACATAAAAATTCCCGCTATACCCTCCCTTGTCCCACAGTCCCAATATATAAGACAACTCATGATCCCATTGGTGGTGTGGTGGGTGTGTTCGAACTTGGTTCCGGATTCATCAATCACTTGCCGACTCACAGCTGATCGTCATGTTCTTTTCCCGCTTCTCGGGTTTCCAAGACGTCGCCGGAAGTAACGTCTGCGTTCCAAATCGCACTTCCGTGCGTTCCATCTGTGATTACGCGTCCACAAGTAAAAATGGTCTTCGTGAGTCCCCATAGTTATGGATGCACATGCGTAATCGGCAAAAAGCCAAACTTAGACAAAAATGGTCAGTATCTTGCTACTAACACTCCACATTGGAAAAAAGAAAAAAAGTGTCAATATCAAGGCATAGAAGCATCAATTGAAATCATCACCTCAAATTTAATTAATTTAGTGTCTATTTTCAATAATTTTAAGCCCTTTAATCCAATGCATAAATATTAAAGGATATATATAGTAATATTGATCCTAATATGCACTCTAAATGTAGAATAATAAGTGAAAAACATACAAATAAAACATACAAACACTGATAATAATTAACATAGAATAAATTTCAAACAAGAATACTCCATACAGCTCAAACAATAATTATGATACTACAAATCCCTAGTAGTCGAGGAAACAAATCAAATCAATATCCACATTTAACCCACTCGGCTCCAGTGTCTGTAAACAGTGTATCCAATAGGTTTCTTTCTGTCGAAGTTGTTTTAATCTATCACCTCCTCTCCAGTGAGGGGGGATATATTCAATGCCTTGAAACGAGGCTATAACAAAAATAGTATAGAAAAAGAGATGAGAATTATTGGTACTGGGGAGAGAGATGAGCTACTTAAGGATACGGATAAATCTAAGAGGAATATAACATCTAAATTTAATTTTGCATTTAAGACAAGATTTAATACCCAGCATAATGAAATTAAGAAAGTATTTCGGAAACATTGGCCTATTCTACAAAATGATCCCGTTATGGGACAATTGTTGCCGGACAATCCAAGAATGATTTATAGGAAGAACAAAAATCTGAAGAATATGCTAGCACCAAGCTATATTAAACCTATTAATAAACCAATCCCTAGTACTATTATAAAGGGTTTTAGAGGCTGTAGAGGGTATGTGGCATGTGGCACGGCCTCTCTACTAGATTCTGATACCTTTCAGAGTACCACCACAGGGAGATCATTTCCCATTAAATCCTTGATTGGCTGCCGCACAGACTTTGTAGTTTATTTACTGCAATGTCCGTGCGGCAAGCAATATGTGGGACGCACCAAGAGATTGCTGAAAGTCAGATTTATGGAGCATCTAAATAATATCAAAAAGCGTCTCACAACCCACTCGGTTCCATTACACTGTCAGTCATGTCCTGCATTTAATTTTAAAAAAAATTTGTGTAAAGGCATTGAATATATCCCCCCTCACTGGAGAGGAGGTGATAGATTAAAACAACTTCGACAGAAAGAAACCTATTGGATACACTGTTTACAGACACTGGAGCCGAGTGGGTTAAATGTGGATATTGATTTGATTTGTTTCCTCGACTACTAGGGATTTGTAGTATCATAATTATTGTTTGAGCTGTATGGAGTATTCTTGTTTGAAATTTATTCTATGTTAATTATTATCAGTGTTTGTATGTTTTATTTGTATGTTTTTCACTTATTATTCTACATTTAGAGTGCATATTAGGATCAATATTACTATATATATCCTTTAATATTTATGCATTGGATTAAAGGGCTTAAAATTATTGAAAATAGACACTAAATTAATTAAATTTGAGGTGATGATTTCAATTGATGCTTCTATGCCTTGATATTGACACTTTTTTCTTTTTTCCAATGTGGAGTGTTAGTAGCAAGATACTGACCATTTTTGTCTAAGTTTGGCTTTTTGCCGATTACGCATGTGCATCCATAACTATGGGGACTCACGAAGACCATTTTTACTTGTGGACGCGTAATCACAGATGGAACGCACGGAAGTGCGATTTGGAACGCAGACGTCACTTCCGGCGACGTCTTGGAAACCCGAGAAGCGGGAAAAGAACATGACGATCAGCTGTGAGTCGGCAAGTGATTGATGAATCCGGAACCAAGTTCGAACACACCCACCACACCACCAATGGGATCATGAGTTGTCTTATATATTGGGACTGTGGGACAAGGGAGGGTATAGCGGGAATTTTTATGTATGGTATTTGTATTATTATTTTAACTTGAAAGGTCCCTGATGAAGTTCTGATTGAACGAAACGCGTTGGACCAGTGCCTTTTATTGTATCCAAGAATAAATACCTTTTTTACCATACTTTGTTCCTGCTCTACCTTTGGTTTCCGGATTTTAATATCCATTATATCCAGTGAATTCTCAGTGTGACCCCCCTACAGGAGTAGGTGGTGGCTATTTCAAAGCGATTTGCCTTCCTACATCTTGTGAGTGCACTCAAGAACGTGTCTGTTATGGCATACTTGTAACAGTCTTCACTATGTTTTATTAATTTTTTATAGGTTCAGACAGCGATTTCCCCTATTTGTGTACCCATTTGTTCTATTTTTGACACCTATGTGGAAAGTTGCCGTTGGGAAGCTGTCGTTAAGTTAAGTTTATTTATTTATCTATTATCTATATTGTGTTTGCACAGTCTATTAGAGTGTGTATATGGTTTTATATATATATATATATATATATATATATATATATATATATATAATTTATTTATTTTTTATTTATTTTTTATAAATAAATGGGTAATAGTCAAACAGAGCAGGGAAGCGAGTTCCATAGGAATTGTGCAGCCTAAGTGAAGTCCTAAAGATGAGCGAAAGAGGTGCGAGTAAGAATGAAGACAGGCGCAGGTAGTTGTCAGGGTAGGTAGATAGGAGCAGCGTTATGTAGGCAAGTAGCAGAATTTTAAATCTTATGTGAAGCCAGAGTAGGGATTGATAGACATGGGAGGCATGAGTGGACAGGAAGATGAGCCTTGCCGCCACATTCATTATAGACTTAACAGGAAAAGCTGGGAACGTGTAAGACCACTGAGAAGTCGACTGCAGTGGTTAAGGCGAGAGATGATAGTGGCATGGACCAGCACCTTAGTAAATAGGGGTGGATGCATACTAGGTTTTTGAAATTGAAGTGGACATGAGAGGTGAAGGAGAGGTCGGAGTCAAAGGTAGCACCATTGAATCAGAGGGAAGGAAACAAGGGAGTAGCAAGACTTGAGAGAGGGAAGTTCTGGTTTGGAATTAAATTTAAGGAAGTGATCAGCCATCCAGTTAGAAATAGCAGAGGCTGTCAGAGACACGAGTCAAGAGGGACAGCGAGATTTCAGGATAGATAGATTTGTCTACTAATATTACTTCTATGTGGATGACATACAAAGGAGCTGATGAGTTTACCAAGGGAGGCAGTATAGATCAAGAATAGTAAGGGATCATGGACAAAACCTTGGGGATCATCAACTAGTGAGGGGTTGCGGAGAAGAGGAAGAAAGAAAGACTGAAGAAAAAAAAAAACACTGAAAGAGAACGGTGTAGATCCCGAAGAGAGCAGAGTCTTTTAGATCAAGATTACGGAGGATGAGAAGACGTTGTTGATGCTCAACAGTTTTGAAGCAGCAGAAAGGTCAGGGAGAATTAGAAGGAAGTAGGGACTACTAGATTTTGCAGCAATTAAATCATTGGTGCTTCCTGGGTCAGAGCTGCCGAAAAAGCAGCCATTATGGTCAGCGTCCCCACGTTCTGCATGGAGACACAGAATTTTCCTCATAGAGATGCACTGGTTCTATTCATCTCTATGAGGAGATCCTGATTGGCCAAAACGGCATTTGGCCCACCCCCATGCCGATTTTAGCCAATCCATGGGAAAGCATTGGATTGCCTAAAAATGGGCCATTTTAATGATGTTACAAAGGGGGCGGAGTCAGTTGGAAATAAGGCGAGTTTTAAACTTTTATAGGAGGGCTAAGGGGGGGCGGGGTAAGCCACCTAAATCGTGGGTTTAGCACTATAGGGTCAGCAATACAGGTTTGCGTTCCTGCCCTATGGTGATCCTTTAAGGTGTCTACCTCCAACTAAAATGAACAAAAATAAGTCACAAAATGCCCATCCCCCCAATTATCAGTTTATTTATATAGGTTTGGTCTGAGAACGCAACATTATGAACCATTTATTTTACATGCATGACTAGAGCCCCACAATAAGAGGGACCAGCGACTCCTACAAAATTCTTCATATTTCACAAATGAGATATTAAAAAATATCAAAGTTAACTAACCATATAGGCATTAAGAATGTCAGAGATTGTTAAACAAATATAAAGATGAAACCATGAGAAATTACAGGGGACAATGAATATAAACCTTTTTCCATGACAGCAAGATTATTTTAAGATGGTATTTTTTCCATTTTCTTGGTTTGTCTTTTCCCATAATTAGCAGAGAACTTTCTCTGGGCATCTCTTCATCTTTAGGGTGGTCAAAGTTTTTCACGATGGGATATTTTCATAAGGTTTGTGCAATGGAAACTATATCTTAACCCAAGACATTGAGTAGGAGCACACAGACAAGATAAGGCAAATGGAAAAAAATGCTCTCCTCAAGGAACAGGTCACCTCACCAGTACACCAGGGAAATTATACAAAGTTCACAGGCAATAGTTTCAGAAAAATCTATCCTACTGGTGCTAAGCATCATGGGAAATGTAGTCAAAAGACCTGAAACATGTAATATATGATTAAGTAGTCTGAGATGTGGTGGAACAGGCAAATACAAGGTAGAGTGCCTGCAAAGCGTTCTGACGTTTTTAAAAGTTGTTTTTATATATACCCCAATGCAAACAAAAAGCATAATTAAATTAAATGCATGCATGTTTTCATTGTGGGTATATCTACTAAAAAAAGAATAACTTTTTTTTGGCCCAGTGAGTGTCCTTTAAGCTTGTAAGGTCATACATTTGTCCTTATATGCTTAAAGGGACAGGCATATGTTGGTTCAATGTAAATGAGGACTCAACGAAGATTGGTTCTAACTGGCATACCATCTATATGACAGCAATTTCCTTTTAAAATTAAAAAGTGTGAAGCACATTTAGCCTCTCCACGCTATGCATTGAGATGCTGAACTTTCCCCATAGAGATGCACGGCTTCAATGCACCTCTATGTAGAGATGCTGATTGGTCAGGGAGGCGTTTGACTCTGTTTCTCAAGCCACCTCCTTGGCCGAGATCATCAAATTGGACGATCTCAGACAATTTCAAGGCTTTCTTATGAGAAAGCAGTGTGATTGGTTGAGATCATCAAGTCTGATGTCAGCCAATGAGGCGAATCGGGAGGTGGAGGAAGCACTGGCGGAACAGCATGGCGCTGGAATAAAGGTGGGGTTTTTTTTTATATTTAAGGGGTTGGGGAGGCTAAATATTGTTTTTAGCACTATAGGGCAGGCAGGAAGACAAGTTTGTGTTTCGGACCCTATAATGTTCCTTTAAATAGATAAAAAAAAAAAAAAGAAAAAACATGCACCACATTAAACCAAAAATACTTTGCTTGTAAATTTAGCTTAGTCAACAATTATTTTAGAATAGTAAAAAACAACTTGAAAATAATTTAATTCTACTCCACTGTACTAGGCAGGGCCGTGCCCATAAAGTACCAGGCTGTTCCAACCAATGGCAGTCCACTGGAAATCTCACTGGATCCAGGGATTATACACTACTGATCTAGGGTCACAGAAACAAAGTATGATGCTATGCAGTCTATAATAGGACAGGGCATATGGCAGACCGACAGATGTAGAGTTGCACCTGCCATGATACTTCTTCTGCCTTTTAGGGGCTCTGTCAGTATAAGAGATTAGAGACTTATTGTAAACTGCGAATTGTACCTATTCATTTTTTGTAGAAACATGGAGTTTGAAGAACCTTAGAGTAGGAAGAAATTGCACATGGTTAATTTAGTTTGTAATTCCATATTAATATACTGGAATAAGCCACTTGCATGAACACATGGAAGTACATAGAATGGGAGCAAAATGTATCTGAAAATAAATGGACACAAGAACAGGTTCTTCAGATCGATACCTGTGGACTACGGCATTAGAGAGAGAAACACAAACAAGAGACTGAAAGAGGAGATATGGGACACATGAACGTGTCATATTGGATCTTTGTTGAAGGCAGTTAAAATCCCTGCGCCAGCATGGGTCACTGGTTCCTTTTTAGATTTTCCTAAGAGAAGGATTTAAAAATTGAAATGAAAAGAGTGCTTGCCGTGGATTTTGTGTGTTGGCCAAATATTACTACTTCTGGCTCGGATCCATAAGGCTAGATGGGGAACATGATCTCCTGACACTAGAATTCACAAAATGCTCCAAAGTGCTAAATGACGACAAAGATATGTAAAGCATTTTAATTGCACAGACAAATATAACATTTCATAACTATATAAGAATTTCTCATTTACAGCAAAAATAAAAGGAATGTTGGGCATAATATTAGATGTTGTATTACATGAAGTAGTCTATCAGGGTTATTTACTAGAGTGAGAATTCTAAGAGATTTCAAATTTAAAGGGACACTATAGTCACCAGAACAACTACATCTTAATGTAATTGTTCTGGTGTCTATAGCCTGTCCCTGCAAACATTTTCATGGAAATACTGCATTGATTCAATGCATCTCTGAAAGGAGATACTAATTGGGGCAGAACGGCATTTTGCCGTGCATGCACGATAGCCTCCCAATGCTTTCCTATTGGAGAGCATTGGATTGGCTGAGAATGTAAATTCTGACGATCTGAGCCCAGGGGGCGGAGCCAGACATGATCAGACCCGCACGGTGCTCTTAAAACAGGAGTAAATCATCTTTTAAACCAGAGGTAAGGGAGGCATCAATGCGCATGGAGGGAGATGGGAGGGGAGAGCATCCAAAAGATTTAATTGATGCACAGAATTGACAACATGAAGCGCAGAACAAATGTGCAACCAGCTCCCACCACACTATTAGCAATATCTCAAGAAGAAACACTGCACACACTGACTCCAACCACCATGACCACTACAAATAACTGAAGTGGTCATTGTGGTTGGAGTAACCCTTGAAAGTCATTATTGACACGTTGGCTTAGTACTTGTTTGACCATTGAGCAAACAAACGTTACGTGATTTATATTATCTATCAAAACATTTCTTACTAGAATAATGATGGTTTAGGTAAAATTGCAATGCAGTTTGCTGAGGGTGTGAGACTTTCCCCGAATACTTTGGAAATAGATATTTGGAAATTGGTTGGAAGAGGTAAATAAACCAGTAGCTGTGTTTTGTTGTGTTCTGTTTTTAACTATAGTGACATTTTTACCAAATATTCACGTAATGTTGGAAGAATTTCATAATTACAGGATGCTTTTTAAAATAAAAAAAAAATGCTAATCCTATTTGCTTCTTTGTGCTTTGATTTAGCTAATGAGATTTGCCACTTATACAGCAGGAATGTTAACCCTTGCCCGCCTCATTGGGGGAGTGGATGTATTTTGAATGTCACAGTTGGCATAATACAAATCTGTGAAATCTGGCTTCTCTATCCCAACATTTTAGATTTTTATGTGTTTTTGTTTTTTATATATATATATATATATATATATATATATATGTTTCATTTAAAAACAAAAAAAAAACAAAAAAAAAGTTTGTGTGAGATGCAAAATACACTGTGGCACTCACAGGACGACAGATCAAAGTCAACGTACCCAAGCAGCACATCATAGGGACAGCGAACCAAAACCACTACAGATCGATGTACTGGCACTTCATCCACATTTCTGTCAATGTTTAGGAGTGTTTTGGCAAAACCCAGTGCAACTCCAGGGAATCCACAGCCTGTCCTCTTAGCATTTGCATGTATGATATAGGAATTACATTTCTCCATGCTCATCAGCAAGTCAAACAGCTGACAGGGACAATCGATTGAGAGTTCTGCAGGTGGATTAGGCCAGTGCCCTCAGTGTTTTATTGTCAACTCAAAGCTGTACGGCAAATGTGGATATTCTCTTCCACATGTGCCTATCCACGGCAGAGGCGCTGGGCTGTAATCAACTGCAGAACACTTCTTGTATATAATTTTATCCAACTTTCCTTAGAGTAAAAAGTCTTGTGCAGAGCTCCACCAATATTTGTTCCTGACCCTATCGCTTGCAAAAAAAATATTCTGTAAACTCATTGCAATAAGAATAAAACATTCTATCACCACAAAGGCCTTGAATCCATTATGATTAGTTGTAGTGAACACACACAATTATATTAATATATCAATATTTGTGTTAGTATAGAAGCAACAACATTTTGAACTCACTGTATAATACATAACTGATACATGAAAGTCAATGGCCAACAGATCAGGGAAATGGGTTAAAAAAAGACTTCCTCCATAACTACCCTTCCATTAATTAGCTCTACGAGTTAGTATAATGGCTGTCTTGCAGAATAAGAAGACCTCTCAGATAAGGCGTTTTTATTCACTACAACTAATAAAAGCAGTAGGAAAAATACTGCATGGAAACCAGGTATACACTGCAGTTCACCTGTCTAGGCAAAAGGACGCCATCCTCACAAGGAGACACGTTTCTTTATAGAAATCTAGGTAGAGCTGGGAAATTCGGTGATACCGGTACAGCTAGCTTTTACCGCCATAGTGGTGTTAGTAAAACATTACTTGTGCCTTTGAGCTCTGAGGATTAACACTAATCCCTTGGCTATGAGAAAATGTATAACGGTTTCCTGGCCAGTGATTTCAGCAACAGTACTCCATACTGAATCACTCCTGGGCCCAATTCAAGTGTTAAAATAATTGATTTACAATGACGATAAGTATACGTTTCCCCATTCAAGATGAGAAATGATGGGAATGTTGCACTATTTTTATTGTTTTTAATAGTCACAACATGATAAATGCGCCACCCACTGAGCGCCACAGCAAGTAACAAGAATTATTTTATGAAGACATATGGTGTAAACTAGAGAGTGTTGGTCTTAAAGGACAATACCTTACCATTTAGTGACATTAAACCAGAAATGTGATAATGGTGAATAAAGGATAAAGATTTTTCAGACGTGCAAGTCTAACAGGGAGCAAGTGAAACTGTCCGATCGGGGATAATGGATGGTAAAATCAGATCAATATATATTCAAAGGAAATTGGTTATTTTATTCTGTTAAAACTGCATAAAATGTCTAAATACCCTGTGATCGCACAGCTAATGGTGTATGGAAGACTGCTATAGCAATGCACCTTACTGACCAGGAAAGAGCTGGCGTTAGGCAAAAACAGGTGTTCAGGGTAAAGACTGCTGCTAAAATTAAGAGGTGTTTTTTTTTTTTTTTTTTTTTTTTTTTAAGATTACAGGGAAAAAAAAACAATATAAACAAAACCAAAATACCCCATCTTTTCTTAAAGCCCCACCTCGTGCTGGTAAATAATGGTAGTAGTTTGGTCTTGACGCGGAATCAAAAGTAATTTTTTCATTTATTAAAATTGGGCGTGGGCCATCACAGCAATGACTACTCTAACCAAAAACAGTGTTTTACAAAAAAAAGCGTTTTTGCTCTGGAGTGACCCCTGATTCTGTCGGCCTCTCATTACTCGCTCTTCCCAGCATCTCAACCCACCAGTTCAGTCATTCAAAATGAACAAAGTTCACGGCCAGAATTACTAACTGTGGCTGATGCCGGTGAGACTCCGTCAAAAGGATCCAACTAGAAGTATGAGTAAGTGTGTGCATATGAGTGAGTGAGCTTGTGTGCGTATTCACGCAGGCGTTTTGATGTGGGTTCATTTGTGCTGGTGAATCTACGTTTTCTGTCTAACAAAAGCTATAGAGTCATGGGAACTCTGTCAGTACCCAGTCAGTAAAAAAAAAAAAAAAAAAGTTCAATGATTTTTTTAAAAAAGAAATGAAAAAATATGCTAAAATGTATTTATTAAGTGCAAATAATGTCATCTGAATATTCTGGTAACATTAATAAACTTCTCAGTGTTTGAGCTCACTTGTCATATTGTTTCCACAACCCCAAGATTGTTATTTTTTTTTATATACACGCTACTTATCCTGAGCTCATATTGTTTTTTTAATTTTTGACCCTCGATAAGAAAGAGCTACTGGCCTTTTAAAGAATTTGCCTTTATTTAGGTCTACATGAAAAGCGGCATGCTTGTAGTATATGAACGTAAATGCTGAAAGAGTCACAGATTTGGACAATAACCCAATGTAGAATGGGGAGTACAATATTGTATTACGATGTTTTATCATGGCCTTACGTTTCATGATGTGAAACAGAGGATGCTTCAAAAAAAATGAAAGAATGAGTACAAGTAATCAGCAGACTATGATACATTACATTCAGGCAAATTTCCAACTCAGGTAAAGCACGCAGCGTAAACCACAGTTAAGCACTTTAGAAAACATATGTCAATAAACACGTATCCTGTGTGATTCAATTTTTATTTTCCGGATGGTCTCACTGGCCTATATTGTGAGTAAGTCTCCCAAAATGAAAACTGTTGGCATTAATATCGAACAACTGCCTTGATTGTTTGCAGCGATTACAGAGGCTTTAGGTTGCTAGAGGGATTTCTGCTAAAAGTGTCCTGCTCTCGGAAATTAATCCCTATTCCCAGAGCCCAAGTGAAATTTGATCTGTGACAGGGCTTCTAGCAAGGAGGGACGCTCATGTCCATCTCAAACGCTCTAAGGCAGCAGCCGCGCAATATTCTGGACACTGTCTAAAAAATAAATAAATAATTGTGTCAAAATGAAAAAAGTAAACTCAAAGAATAAGAGTTTACAAAAATAGTGGGAAACAATCTGTGTGGTGCAATATAAGACAATATACAGTCCTATCAATGTGTGTCCCCCCCCCCCCCAAATAAAAGGGTCATTCCAAAGCCCCCCCCCCCCCCCCCACAAAAAAAAAAAACACTCCAAACCCCTCTCCCCCACCACTATTTAGTAGGTATACACGTTTAAAACGTGCATGCATTTAATTATGATTTTTTTTTCCTTGGTGTGTATATAAGTAAAACAAACTTACCAAAGCTGCAGATTTCTTGCAGACCCCCCCTTCTAGCCCTGCCCAATCCTTCTGTGACGGTCCAATCATAGACTTCCAAATGCAGCTCAATGAGAAGTCTTTGCAAGGCAGGTGCTCTGGGCAATTGCTGCCTTTTGAGTTTAGCTCCATGGAACCAAAATACTAAGAAGTAACAGGACCAGATTAATTCATAAAAAGTGAGAATTTCTATTGAAATCTGCACCTTTCAAAAAAAAAAAAAAAAAAAAAAAAATTGGTGGTGGTTGTGGGGGAGGGAGGAAGACACTCTTTACACATAAAGCATTTAAACAAGCTAAAGTGTGCCAAGGTGCTTGGAGTGTTCCTTGATGACGTTTCTGAATGATCAAAGTGGTGCACAATGCAGCTAGTAGGAGGAGGCTAATGCCACACAAGAAAGTAAATTACTTCACATTTGATGAGATAAAAATAAGACCAATACAATTATGTTCTCAATGCGGTTTATTGAACTATGTTTAGAATGTTTAAAAATATTTACTAGACTTCTAAATCTTTGGTAAACCGAGTGTTTGAAGTTATGGAAACCCACAAAATTCTTCCTTTACCAATCGAGGCTCTTCATTCAGATTGGATTTAGGTCGCATACAGCTCAATGAATTTTAGAGGGAAACATATACCAAAAACACCAAGGGATATATTAAAGGGTAACTTCACTGATTTGAAGTGGTCATGGTGCTGCAAGTCTGTATGTGCAGCATTTCACTACTAAACGCTGCACATTAACCTCTCTGCTGCTAGAGATATAACGCCACGTCTGGCAGGGTTATTGGGGTGCCCTTAGCCAGCCTGGAACAAAAGTTCTGGGAGGCTAATGTGCGTTTGGTGCAAATTTGGCCTCTGATACCAGCACCCACAGCATGCTGTGAGCGCTGATGTCAGATGAGGAATATGCACAAAATTTACGTAAACCCCCCCTTCCGTGTCACCGATGCCCTCCTCTCAGCCTGTCCTCTCTTATTCCCCCTCCCCCCACTCCTTTGACAAAATGAGGGAACGTCAGCAATCAATAAAGGTTAATTTAAACTTTAATTTATTTTTTTTATTGTGGGTAGAAGCCGAAGACCAGCATAGCAACAGTTACTCTAACCAAAACAAGTGTTTTTTTGGTCAAAGTGACCCTTTAATATCCTGCTATTGACATGTCAGAGAGAGAATAAAACATTGTTAGAACACTGCTCCCCATCTCCCATCTAAGCCATAGTGCCAACTCCCTAATTTGCCGCTAGGTGATACTCACATTGTTGGAAGGTAAAATAAATATTGCATGATGAGGGATGTCACCCATGCAATATTCTCTGTAATGCACAATTTGACACGCAGTTCAAGGACCCAAAACTAGATTTACCGCTCCGCTCTTAATAAGAGCGTGTAATACGCCAGGGCAGCATTTCAATTCTGTATGTATGCTGGGACAGGAGACTGACGCATCAGATTCTCTCTCTTTTGCTTCTTTCCCAACACCACTGGATTCAATGCTTCTCACAGAGAAGCACTGGTTTGGTTGATTTGGTAATTGCATGCACCCTGTATTCTCAGTGTTTCTCTATGAAAAGCATGCGTACTATAGTCAGTATAAAGGACTTCTAAGAAACCTGCAGTGAGAAGTCTGTCCTGAAACTGAATTACAGGTAGACTTTATGACTTTTAATTATAATTTTTTTTTATATTTAAAGGGAGAGCACAGAAATTATATTATATACACATACATACATACATATGTATATATAGTGTTCTTAACCACAGAAGAATACTAGTGTTACTAACAAAGTTACTTGTTCTTTTTACAAGTACACAGAGTGGAAAGTTCATCCTATGTAACTTCACCCTTTACCCTCTCCTCATCTTTCTTTGCTCCAGAAGCCTAAACAGAAAAAAATAAAACTCAACGAGGCAGCGGTAAATGAGCAGGCATTGAATTACAGCATGACACACCCTCTACCCAGCACAGAGATCACCGAAAGGCTGAAACACCAATGTCTAAATAGCAGCGTGGGATGGGATGTAGGTAACAGAAGGAGCAACCAGACACACCAATCTGATTTTATCTGTGTCCGTGCATTGCGCAGGCAGATGGGTCAGAGATACAGGATATTATGTTTCGGCTGTTGAGCAACACAAGGGCAAAATGCCATACACAGGAAGTAGAAGGTTTCACACCCGTTCTGCTGCCAGAACACAAATATATCTGGATCCACTACAAGTGTGAGGGTTGGTTGATGAAAGTCATAAAGCAAATGTCACTTAGCGCAAATCAAATTTCATACAAAGACAGAGTAAATATAATCTTCTATTGAACCAAACATAAGGCAGGGCTTAAACCCCCCCCTCCCCCCCCCCAAAAAAAAACAGGTTTATAGTCCGGCCTTAAAAACTCCTCTCCACTGTAAGCCTAGATGGGGTATGACATACTCACTGGTGGTGAGTTAAATTATAACTCACCAATGACCAGTTGAAATTTTTAACCCTGGATTTACTATTGTTGCCTGGCACAAATACAATGATCAAGAAGACAACATAGTTTTATGTGTGAAATACAAAAAAACAAACAAAAAAAAAACAACAACCTGGTTTGAGCACTAGTATTTATAGCCTTTTTGGAGGCTTGACTCACTAAGTAGGTAACTGGGTTTATCAAACCTGGACTAAATAATGAGTAAAAGAATGAATATGGATAGCGTTGTTGGTTCTCAAACAAGAAATTAAGTTGTTTGTCTTGTTGGTTGGATTGGCCCGTAGGAATTATCCAATACTAGTGATGACTTGCATTGAGATGTAGCATAAGCAATATCACATGTAAACTCAATAAAGTGTTAAACCTAAATAATATTATAACAAAGAAAGCAAATAGCAGGATCAACAAACCAGCATCGAGGCAGAGAAGCATATCCTGGAGATGTCTAAACTGGTCCTGATACCTACTCAAATGTCCACCTACGATTAAATGCACCTAAAAGGAAAGAGGACACCGTACAATTGCCGTGCTTGAGCTCCGTAACCAATACCACGGGTAAGCCAAATACAGACGAAAACAATCTTTTAATAAGTAACAGTTTAATAAGGAATATACATAACAATTTGTTACAACAAGACAATAGTGTTGGTAATTAACTCCTTGGTGTTAGATAGAAAAGGTTTGTGTAATTTAAATATAACAGGTTGTGGTATAGAATGAACAACAACAAAAAAATATAGGGTGATTGAGGAGGCAACAAGAAGATATTGCAGTGTTATGTAAGGAATGGAATCTATGATGGCAAAAACACACACACACACAAACACACACACACGTTTCTTTGCAGATTAATAGGAAATGACAGAGGCTTAAGGGATCTAAATTGATTCAGGATATAATGTAGATGAGTGGATACATTTAAATGACAGAGTTTGAGAACAGAGTCTGGGGAAAGCACAGGCTTGGTTGGTTACGAAGCTCAAAACATCTGTGACCAAAAAAAATAAATAAAAACAAAATAGAAAATAATAATAATGGTTACAAAGACATACATTACTTATGGTTAAGAGGTAACAACTGCTACATATGAGTGGAAATTATGGACGGTATATAGGTGAAATCACTGGCTTCATGGTGAAATGGCATTTTCTCAATATTACCAGGCCAGTGACTAATGCGGTGCATTTTTCGGAACCCATTAGATCCATTTCAATGTTATATCATACATAAGTTTTGCCACCAAAGCATCCCTTTAACAGAAGTACTGTGGAAAATGTCAAGTTACACACATAATGGCTGATACCATACATCTTAAAGGACCACTTCAGCTTAATGAAGTGGTCTGGGTGCCAGGTTAACCCTTTTTTTTATATAAACATAGCAGTTTCAGAGAAACTGCTGCTATGTTTATAATAGGGTTAATCCAGCCTCTAGAGTGCTTCCGCGCTTCTCACTGTGAAAATCACAGTGAGAAGACGCCAGCGTCCATAGGAAAGCATTGTGAATGCTTTCCTATGGACTGGCTGAATGTGCGCGCGGCTCTTGCCGCGCATGCGTATTCAGCCGGTGACGGAAGAAGAGGGAGGAGGAGGAGAGCTCCCCGCCCGGCGCTGGAGAAAGAGGTAAGTTTAACCCCTTCCTCCCCCCAGAGCCCGGCAGGGGGGGCCCCCTGAGTGTGGGGGCACCCTCAGGGCACTATTGTGCCAGGAAAACGAGTATGTTTTCCTGGCACTATAGTGGTCCTTTAAGAAAGAGAGCAAAGTGTAGCACAGCTAGGCAACTGGCAGTAAAAAAAAAAAAAAAAAAGTAGATTAAAGGACCACTCTAGTGCCAGGAAAACATACTCGTTTTCCTGGCACTAGAGAACCCTGAGGGTTCCCCCACCCTCAGTGTCCCCCTCCCGCCCGGCTCTGGAAAGGGGAAAAGGGGTAAAACTTACCTTTTTCCAGCGCTGGGCGGGGAGATCTCCTCCTCCTCCTCCTCCTCCTCTCCGCCCCGTCCCATCCCGTCGGCTGAATGCGCACGCGCGGCAAGAGCTGCGCGCGCATTCAGCCGGTCGCATAGGAAACCATTTACAATGCTTTCCTATGGACGCTTGCGTGCTCTCACTGTGATTTTCACAGTGAGAATCACGCAAGCCCCTTTAGCGGCTGTCAATGAGACAGCCACTAGAGGATTAGGGGGAAGGCTTAACCCATTAATAAACATAGCAGTTTCTCTGAAACTGCTATGTTTATAAAACAATTAGTTAACCCTAGCTGGACCTGGCACCCAGACCACTTCATTAAGCTGAAGTGGTCTGGGTGCCTAGAGTGGTCCTTTAAACAGACAAGGCAAAGCAACTAAGCATAACAATGGCAACAATGTATAAATCTAATTTATTGAACACAAAAGATACAAAAAGATGTAGGTGTGAAGTAAGACTGTCGAACACACCGGGGAATATTCTTTTACCTAGCCCTTTTTTCCCCGTGTGGTTTTGGCGGAGGCTGTATTGGTTTTCCACAGGCGGTATGTATAAATGTGGTGATAAACCATGTTTAAGTTGTGGTTATGTTACAATTTTTTTTTTTCCTATCTAGAGTCACAGGTAAAATGTATAACATAAGGGAATTCATCACCTGTCATTCTACACATGTTATTTACTTACAGGTATGAAATGCAATGTTGGCTGAATGTCAAGGCCCTTACAGGCAAGGTTTTTTTTATACTCACATACTAGTGTGTTTCACTATTTTCATTTTATTTATTTATACTTATTTTGCACATTTTTACATTTGTGGTCTTTACCATCTCACTTTTGCACTGTAATGTCACTTTAAGACTTTAAGTTGGGAGTATTTAGCATGTGAAGGAGTAATACTCAGCAGTTCTTAATTACGTGCTTCAAGGTGCACGAAACGCGTAAGGTGGAGATGAAGGCTTCCTGGTGTGTATCGGTTTGTATTCAATAGAGAGACTTATTCCATATAGCAAGCTGCCGCGTGAATACATTTAGGCCACTTTGCTACCTAGTTTCCCTTGCCTTGGCGGTTTCATTTACTTTTCTGATTTTTTTTGCTTGGGATTGCGGCTTTCCTTTTGAAGATCCTCAGGTAACGAGTAACCACCTATCGTTTTAAAATACGCCCTTCACTCTTTCACCCTCTTAGGCAACCTTTCTTGTATTAGTTTTAAAATACTCCAGGAATAGTACATACTTTATCATATAAGCTTTAGTTAAAATTAGACTCACAGAAACTAACACAAGACTGATTCCACTACTAATTATTTAAAGCCAATGATGTCTATCTGATATGTAGCATGGTGTAATAGAACACTCTATAAGGACTAACTTAGCATAGCCCACACAGATCAGGGGCTAACATTTAATCTCTTTACGATCAAGGGTTATTTGAGAGACAGTTTGACATCTGTGCAATCTTTGTTTAACCCATTTCCCCTTATTTAAAGAACCCGCACAAATGATACACGGTTTAGGCAAATAAAGCAATATTTATTAACGTCATCCAATGAATATGTTATATAGTTCGTACAGTTGCAAGAAACAAAAACTTTGCATTGAATTACTTCTCTTTATTTTAGAAGTTAATTTATCCAAAGGGTTTTCACCTTGTTATGATAAGTGTAGAATAAAATGAATTCCAAAAGGAGTATATCCCTAATGAAACACATTAGTCTTTGGCCTATGTCCAGGGCTTACTTTGGTCTACTAGAGTTACATTATCGTGTACTTTGAAAGTATAAATTGATGTGCGCTATTTGCTTGTCGTTTCCATGGGCCGTTATTGGGAAGGGTCCACTACATTTATGTGATTTCTGCCTCCTTGTTCCATATTCCTGTGACGGACATTTTTCCTTATGGATTTGTTTGTCAATTGATGAAAATAAATCTTTTTTTTTTTTTAAAGAATCATGCACACCAACACTAAACAGAGAAAGTACTGCATAAGTACCTCCATGACCCCCTCCACCAAAGACAGCCCATAGTCTCCTCTACACCTAATGCCGCTAACCCCCAATACTCACTAGAGTCCCTATCCCGGCCCCTGCTCCCACTTCCGCCCATGTCCCGGCCCCTGCTCGCACTTCCGCCCATGTCCCGGCCCCTGCTCGCACTACCGCCCATGTCCCATGTCCCGGCCCCTGCTCTCAGCCCCTATACCGCCCCTGCTTCCACTAAAGCCTCCATCACTCCCCTGCTTCCACTACAGCCCATATCCCAGTCACTGCACCCACTACAGCCCATATCCCAGTCACTGCACCCACTACAGCCCATATCCCAGTCACTGCACCCACTACAGCCCATATCCCAGTCACTGCACCCACTACAGCCCATATCCCAGTCACTGCACCCACTACAGCCCATATCCCAGTCACTGCACCCACTACAGCCCATATCCCAGTCACTGCACCCACTACAGCCCACATCCCAGTCACTGCACCCACTACAGCCCACATCCCAGTCACTGCACCCACATCCCAGTCACTGCACCCACATCCCAGTCACTGCACCCACATCCCAGTCACTGCACCCACTACAGCCCATATCCCAGTCACTGCACCCACTACAGCCCACATCCCAGTCACTGCACCCACTACAGCCCACATCCCAGTCACTGCACCCACTACAGCCCATATCCCAGTCACTGCACCCACTACAGCCCATATCCCAGTCACTGCACCCACTACAGCCCATATCCCAGTCACTGCACCCACTACAGCCCATATCCTAGCCACTGCACCCACTACAGCCCATAT
Organism: Pelobates fuscus; assembly: GCF_036172605.1. Classification (NCBI taxonomy): domain Eukaryota; kingdom Metazoa; phylum Chordata; class Amphibia; order Anura; family Pelobatidae; genus Pelobates; species Pelobates fuscus. The sequence continues at coordinate 30,443,282 of NC_086326.1, read as the reverse complement.
CCTAGCCACTGTACCCACAACAGCCTCTCTCCCTCCCCTGCACCCATAGACATCCAATTGGCTACACTAACCAAAATTGGGATTAAAACTAGTAAGATAAGTAAAAAGTGTCCCTGCATTTTATCTTGCACCTGGTCCCACAAACATTAGAGCAAGCTCTGGCTGAACAAGAGTTCCAGGCTGACTAATGTCAATCTTGTACATGTTCTCTGCACAGACGCTCATTCAGTGACTTAATGACAGTATCGACATCACGTTCCTGCAGCTCTGCAGAAGCCAGACACCATACAGCCGCTATTTATTGTGGCTTGCCACCCGGTGGTACCTAGATACGTGGCAAACCGTAAAGCAGTTAGCCACCTGACTGGAGGATAACGCAAGAGTACTCCTGACATCATAACCACTAGAGTGGGTTGTGGTGGTTATGATGCTTTCAGTAACCATTTAACCTAATCACATAAACACAAACCATTTAATTATTATAACAGACAAAACACACACACAAACACTTTGACCAGCACCAAGTACAATGATGAAACACTTTAAAACCTCTTATTACTTTTGATATCTCTACTAACATTAAGAGCATCCGAGGAACCAAAATCACTAAAACTCAAATGTTGTTGGACTTTAACTTCAAAAATTCTCTGCGTCAACATCTGGGGCCAGACTTCCACAACCCTGCTTTATATAACTCGGCAAACATCATAAGTATTCTGTGATACAACATGTAATGTCCCAGCCATTACAAAAGGTCAGCGTCTCACTAACAGGGCATTTTTACAGCAAACAGTATGAAATGTGAATAAAGGGTACACATTACATTACAATATTTATAGCAAATATACATTTACAACTAAATAGGAAAAGGCTGACCTGTAAATATAAGCTCTCAATAAATCAATTATGCATGGTTCTAAGGTTAGTGTAGTTTGCTACCACTGCATAAAACACTTTACTGAAACTATATCTTGGATATATAAAACCCCTGGAAGAGGTTACAAGGCACAGTTCAACACGGAGAGCCAAGTCCATAACAAAAAAGAAAAATTACATTTTAAGTATTAAAAAAAATTATACGTATGAAGGTGTGAAGAAAAGAGACCTCAGCTAACCTTTTCTTCTATGTTTTGTGTTTAATTCCCCTTTTTCTGCCAACAGTAGCTTATCCGTTCGGCAGTTTGCATCACCGAACCACGACCTCCCTCCTTGCTTGTTGTGATCTGAGCACCGACAATTAAGTGTTCCCTGGGTGGCCGTTGTTTGTATAGCCGCACGCCACGAGGAAAAGAAAACGGCGGCCATCTTGTCCGCACGAGGCGAGTCAGCGGGACTTGGTCGTCGAGTGTCTGGAACTAAAATCGGACACTCGACCGTGCGAAGTACCGCTGAAAACTACCGGACGGCCGGTTCTCCCACTTGCCGAACACCCAGAAGAGCGGCATTCGGTAGTTATATCCGTATGGACCAGGGGAACAATCGCTCCTATGAGCCAGGAGGGTATTTTCGGGACTTTTGACAGTTTTCGCCCTTTTCCCCAATTGACCGACCCCACACACTGAATTCGTGGAACTGTTTTGGGCAGGAGCCTCGTGTGTGGTCGGTAAACTAAGACTTCCACACTTTTTAAGAACCCCTGAACCGATCTGGGTGAAATTTGGATATGTTTGCCTCCCAGATCGGGGCTATCAGGGGATATGTATTTTGTGGGGATACCTTGTGGGGAAAGGGGTGTTCCAATGTTTGGGTAAAATGTGTGCCCTCTGCCTGGAGATAATTGATTTAACCTTTAACTTATCTCACTATCTTCCAGGCAGAGGAAGGGGCGTGTAGTAAGAAAATACTGTACAGTGATTGGTAATATGTTTGTTTGTTTTGGGAGGTCCTCTTGCATGAGGACCCCCATAAAAGCCAGCCTGTTTCAATAAAGCTTTAGTTCTGTTACACCCTTCATGAAGTCTTGGCTCATGTTTGGGGAAAGGATACTCTAACTACTGGGAAGGATTGTCGTGAAGCTGTATTCATCTCTACCCCCTGCTGGAGCTATGGTCACTTATACTCAGCAGCTGGGAAAGGAACAAGGGACCGCAGTAACATCTCCCCTGCAGGTCTTAACAGAAGGGTTATAGGGACTCTCCAGTGCCAGGAAAACAAATCCGTTTTCCTGGCACTGCAGACTCCTGCATGCCGCAACACCCCCACCCCCCCCTTCAGTGTCTTCAGCGCCTATGTCCCTTGGCACTGGGCCAGGCTCCGCAGATGCTCCTCCCCCGCAGAAGTCAGCCGGCGGGGAGAACTAATGCACATGTGTGGCAATGGCGCACATTAGATCATAGGAATGCATTATTCAATGCTTTCCTATGGGGATTCCGGCGACGCTGGAGGTCCCCATGCATAGCGAGATGACGTCCAGCATCGTTTAAAACACTTTTCGTGTTTTAAGAACCCAAAAGTCCCTCTAGTGGCTGTCTGATAGACAGCCACTAGAGGAGGACCTAACCCTGCAAGGTAATTATTGCAGTTTATAAAAACAGCAATAATTACACTTGCAGGGTTAAGGGTGATGGGAGTTGGCATCCAGACCACTCCAATGGGCAGAAGTGGCCTGGGTGCCTGGAGTGTCCCTTTAACATTTGTTACCTTTATAATTTCTAAACTGGTGAAATATACATTTAATATGAGCAATCACGGTTATGTTATCAGTTAAAGCATCTCATAAAATGTGATAATATTAAGTGCGTTTACAAGGGATATTTGCTTTCTAAGAAGACATGTACACACAAAAAAAAGTATTCTTGCACATGTAGTATACCGATATTTCTCCTAATACACAAAGATCTGATATGGTTCAGCTTCCTACATGGGAATTTAGAAAGCCCTACATGTATGTTTTAATATACAAAAACTGGTTACTGGTTCTTTAAAAAGGTTACCTAACCCCTTTAAACAAAAATACTAGATTTTCTATGTACTAGCCAATTTCTTGGTGGTACTGTAATTTTAAAAGTGGCGGTTGTTTGCCTCATCGCCACTAGAGGCGCTTCCTCCTCCAGAAACCAAGTAACAGTCTGGGAATCAAATGCTGCACATAGCTTGGTTGGAGGGGCATGGTATTTGGCCACCAAGACGATAGAACCAAATCATCATTATGCAATCCTATGGTAGATTATATGTGGATTCATGCCAGCGTAGTACCTAAAGAGAAAAATTGTAGGTGTTAACAAAACATTAACTACAACTACATGTTTGTTCGTCCACCCACTGTAAAGCGCTGTGGAATTTGTTGGCGCTATATAAATAATAACATAATAAATTTGTTATCTTTACAGTTTCTTCTAAAAACTTTAAATAAGTGTTTTCTTTACGAATGTGATTTTTAAATATATATTTTTTATTAAATTAAATGTAATCCACATCTATTTATACAGCAGCCAGGTGCTTCTATCTTAGCTCCCTGTTAATCACTGTTCTGTCTTTAGCACCAGGCAGTTAGCGTAGAGAAAGTATACAGAGATTACGGGAAATTAAACAAGATTTTTGCTTCTCATCATATACAAGGTTTACCTGGGCTTTGCCTTCTCTTAACTGGATTATAATATAATAGATTCTACAAATAAAAATAAAAAAATCTCATGACATAAAATGTTGACACAACTTATAGGCACAACTTATAGGCTATTTATTTTATGATGCAGGTCACAGAGACACAGCCGATAACGTGATCTACAGGCATTTTGCTCTCCTTTAAGATATAAACTTGAAATCGTAATTGTATGGAGCCCGACGCATTTCATGATTGGTCACTGGGAATGCACAGATACACATTTAAAAGACGGGCAACGGGGGGCGGAGCCAGGCAGCCAAGCAGCCCAGACGTGCTGGGTGAGAGCTCCCACGTCTGGGAAAAGAAACCGAGGCACCCTGCCCAACCATCGAGTCCCACAGGCTGCAAATCACTATAATCGTGACCGGGAGAGGCTGCCGAACCAAATGGTACCTCTCTCGAACCTCAACTCAGCCTAACGGAAACGCAGAGGCTTGCGGCCTAGCAGACACTGTGCATCGGGGAGACGGCCGCTCCCCGAGCACGAAAGCATCTGGGACCTCGGCAAAGCACCTTCCCCCCCCCCCCCCAGGACCGGTGGGGGTCATCCCGGTCCATTCCTCTTGTCGGAGACCAACCAGCTACAAAATACCCCTGGGAGAGCGGCAGGCAAGTGGGGAACACGAGGCATACTCAAAATGGCCGACAGTGGCATTAACCACTCAAACCGCCAAAACCCCAGTGACTGGGCAGCAAAATTCAGCGCCAAGTTCGAGGCCATTTGCAGGCAGTTCTGGTCTCGCTTAGAGCGGAGACAAAAGGCCCTACCTCCACTACGGGTCGATGCTGCACCCAGGACACACAGGGAACGATATGCCACCAGAGGGGAGAGTGCCAAACACTGCAGGGACGGAGCACGGCAGGTGGAAACCCAAGCAGCTACAGCTCCCACAAAGGGTCGACACAGCATCAGAGCGACAGGGAGTGCAATCTACCCAAGCCGTCAACGCCAGCGGAGACACCCGCGGGTGCCCTGGATTGCAGCCCGACGCAACCACTCACCCCCTGCAGCTAAAGGCCCCGGGCCTGACCCAAAAATCCCACAACGTCAAAGCATATCTAAACCTAAGGGTTGGTACAGACAAGACCGGACATTCACAGCATGTCTGCGTCCTAGGATGACTGGAACCCGTTGCAATACTCCTAACCTAAGGGTCTTGAGGTGGCTACCCACACAGCAACTCCCACATCCACGGAGAAGGTACCGGCGCTGCCACTCTGGGAACACAGACAACCGGGATGCAGGCCATGGAGACACAACGAGTAGAAGCAATGGGAACTGTAAACTGGCCCCTACTGCAGCCTGGGATCAATGGAGAGGGTCACAAAAAGCTGTTGGGACTCGGGCTCGATATGAGCTGCTAGTCGCAAGTATGGGTATTGGGTGAACTCCCTGAGTTTCATTGTTCAGCAACAGCCACTGGGTATCACACTTACTAGATATACATTATGTGCAAGAAAACCCTTACCAGTATCTCCCCATTGCTGTTGTTGCAAACCCTGCACACTACTCTTCCTATGCTGTTTAATAAGTCAGCTCAGTATCTCGTTTATTGTTTAAGCCTTTGCCTTGCTTGTGACCTCATGTTATTATTTTACTTTAAGCTCTGATACTACTAAAAATCTGACCATAAAGCGATAAATGCCGTAAGCGACAAATGCCGTAAGCGACAAATGTTTAAAGCGACAAATGTTTAAAGCGACAAATGTTTAAAGCGACAAATGTTTAAAGCGACAAATGTTTAAAGCGACAAATGTTTAAAGCGACAAATGCTTAAAGCGACAAATGCTTAAAGCGACAAATGTTTAAAGCGACAAATGTTTAAAGCGACAAATGTTTAAAGCGACAAATGTTTAAAGCGACAAATGTTTAAAGCGACAAATGTTTAAAGCGACAAATGCTTAAAGCGACAAATGTTTAAAGCGACAAATGTTTAAAGCGACCAATGCTTAAGACTAGTTTAAACAATGTTCAAGCCTACTCACAGTTTAAAACTACTCTCACCAATTGAATACATGAGCAAATAATTATAAAAAATGTGCCTGATAATCAATTGCCCCGCATGTTGTGCGGAGAAAATGCCTGAGGACTGCTTTTGGGGCACCTCATGCCTGCTTGTAACCCTTTATGCGCACTGCAAAAATAAAGAATTAAAAAAAAAAAAAAAAAGACGGGCAACAAAACAGTAAGCTTTAAATGTCAAGTCATTAAAGCAGTGCTTACGTTGGACTCAAATAATCATAAATGTTACCGAAGTGTTTCATTTACAGATATTTGACAGATGAACCACAAATTTCTGATGACTGTTGAGTGTCCTTAAAGATGTGCGATCGCTATGTGGTGCCAATTTACATCCTACATTAAATTTTTTAAAAAAACTACTTAGTATATGTAAAAACAGAAAGCAAGACAAAAATTGTTCTGTTTTCTGATCACTCCTGAGCATTAGCATTAAAACACTTTAATCTCTCTCAGCATATTTAACCTGAAGACGTTACAGAAAGTGCTTTAAAGGCAGGACCTCAGGAGTCATGGGGAACCACACTGAGCTCAGAGACAGCACTCGTATTTACAGCTTTCTGTTATACATGAAAGGAATGAAGCAGATTTCTCCCTTAGCAGTTTGGGAGATGCAGTAAGCAGCAATCACTCGTTAACAAAGGAATGCATATGCTTAGCACAAAGCTGGGGATGTACTCTGCAATATAACCATCACTTATAGATTTTACTATTAAAGGGACACTCCATAGACCAATAAAAATAATAAACTCACTGTGTAGTAGATTTACCCCCAATGAAAATAAACTCACTAATCAGTAGATACAACCCCAATAAAAAATAATAAACTCACTGTAGCAGATATACCCCCAATAACAAATAATAAACTCACTGTGTCGTGGATACAACCCCAATAAAAACATGCACGCATTTAATTATGCATATTTTTCATATCTAAACATAGTTTCCAAAAGCAAATTTTAATAAACACCAAGTATTGAGATTTAACCAAATGAATGCACAGGGTTTAGTAAATGGATTAGTTAAACATGGACTTGAGTTTAAATTTTTTATTTAGGTGTCACTACCCCCCTAAACTTCTGCACAGAATTATTAACCATTATTAGCAGTGGTAGTTGGAGAATATTTCTATAGCCCCAACATTCTCTACAGCATTTTATAATAATATCCATTAACCACTTTCAAATTATGCAGTAAATAACCGACAAAAAGATTAGCCGATCAACCCAATATGGAGTACAGAAATGAAACAAACAAAAAAAAACACACACACTTAATTCTAATAAAATATAAACAGATTATTTGCACACACACACACACACACACACACAAAAAGACATTAATAGGAAACCAGAATTACTTGGACAGAAATTAAGTTCTAGACATTGGTATTTAAACTAATAATCTGGTTTCAAATAATCAGATTGTTTAAGGTTCCAATTTTTGATTTTTCACGTTTTGTGATATGGGTTAGCTGAATACAACATAATGTTGACTGATTAAATATCCCAACTCCCACACTGAGCTCTCAAAGGCCACAATGCATGTTATCAGCTCCCTGTTTGTGATCCCTGCCAGGCAATCAGCTATGTTTATTGGATATAATATTGTTGTGTCTTAGTTTATATCTCATGTAAAAGCCAGACACACACTCCCACCACTCTGTCTCCCATCCGTTGCAAAGACTGACAATAATACCAACTCAATGTCATTTCATCTTCTCTCAGAAGAAAGAAGAAAAAAATGAAATTGAGCAAATTGAAACACACAATCCATCCACCAGACTTACTCAATCTCCATCCAACCCAATCTCCATCCAACCCAATCATTATACCTGCAGCAAACAGCAAATATACCCCGTCACCACTCTCTAGCAATCCATGCAATGCTTCACCAGGGCCGCTCCATACAGAACGTAAAAATATATAAAAACACAGTGTAAGAACACACAACATGGAAAACACTTACTACGCACCTTAACAAGACTCGCTTCAACAACCACACATAAACCAATGTGGTGTAATATATACACACACACTCTAGAGACACTTATGCACAGTTCACTTAAAAAGTTCTAGAAACAATAAATAAGAGAAAATTTAAAAAGACACAGCGCAACGGGAACACTTTCACTTTAAATAGCCAGTACATATATGGCATTATATGACAAGCAAAATAAATTAATAATTCAAATAAAAATCTGCAAGCTCTCTCCAGTCTGAGAAATGGCTGGATATTTCTCAGCCAAGCCTCTTGTTCGCCCGGTGAGATAGCTCAGTGGGCTAATGCATCATGTGTAGAATCTGTTCAACTCCTGGCAGGGTTCAAATCTCAGCCCTTCATCCTTCCGAGGTAGATAAAATGAGTACCATTAAATTGGGTAATAGTAACAACCCCTGGATGTTGGGCTAAGGTAACAAATATGTATGCATGCATATATTATATACATATACACACACACACACCCCTACATAAATAAAAATACATACGTATTATATATATAGAAAAAAATAAATCCAAGGCGGCGGGGCCTGGCCGCTGAGCTGAGCAGACGCAGGCAACATCAGCTCCTGCCACAAACGAGACATTAAACTACATTTACCCTCACAGCCGACTCAACTAGACTCCCACGAGATGACATTCCACAGGAGCTTGAGACCATCATAATGATGCCACACAAGTGGATGTACCGCTCGGCCACCACATGTGGCCTACACGCACGGCCACTCTCCCGCCGCCACCACACATAGAAACATAGAAACATAGAATGTGACGGCAGATAAGAACCATTCGGCCCATCTAGTCTGCCCAGTTTTCTAAATACTTTCATTAGTCCCTGGCCTTATCTGATAGTTAGGATAGCCTTATGCCTATCCCACGCATGCTTAAACTCCTTTACTGTGTTAACCTCTACCACTTCAGCTGGAAGGCTATTCCATGCATCCACTACCCTCTCAGTAAAGTAATACTTCCTGATATTATTTTTAAACCTTTGTCCCTCTAATTTAAGACTATGTCCTCTTGTTGTGGTAGTTTTTCTTCGTTTAAATATAGTCTCCTCCTTTACTGTGTTGATTCCCTTTATCTATTTAAATGTTTCTATCATATCCCCCCTGTCTCGTCTTTCCTCCAAGCTATACATGTTAAGATCCTTTAACCGTTCCTGGTAAGTTTTATCCTGCAATCCATGAACCAGTTTAGTAGCCCTTCTTTGAACTCTCTCTAAGGTATCAATATCCTTCTGAAGATAGGGTCTCCAGTACTGTGTACAGTACTCCAAGTGAGGTCTCACCAGTGTTCTGTACAATGGCATGAGCACTTCCCTCTTTCTACTGCTAATACCTCTCCCTATACAACCAAGCATTCTGCTAGCATTTCCTGCTGCTCTATTACATTGTCTGCCTACCTTTAAGTCATCAGAAATAATCACCCCTAAATCCCTTTCCTCAGATGTTGAGGTTAGGACTCTCAAATATTTTGTACTCTACCCTTGGGTTTTTACGTCCAAGATGCATTATCTTGCACTTATCCACATTAAATGTCAGTTGCCACAACTCTGACCATTTTTCTAGTTTACCTAAATCATTTTCCATTTGGCTTATCCCTCCTGGAACATCAACCCTGTTACATATCTTAGTATCATCCGCAAAAAGAAACACCTTACCATCAAGACCTTCTGCAATATCACTAATAAAAATATTAAAGAGAATGGGTCCAAGTACAGATCCCTGAGGTACCCCACTGGTGACAAGCCCAAGCTTCGAATATACTCCATTGACTACAACCCTCTGTTGCCTGTCACTCAGCCACTGCCTTACCCATTCAACAATATTGGAATCCAAACTCAAAGATTGTAGTTTATTGATAAGCCTTCTATGTGCAACAGTGTCAAAAGCCTTACTGAAATCTAGGTAAGCAATGTCTACTGCACCACCCTGATCTATCATTTTAGTTACCCAATCAAACCGGCTGACAATCTTCAGGGCCCACGTTCATCCCCCTATGGACTGGTGGGGGTTATCCCGGTCCACACCGATCTCGTTTACAAAATGCCACACACATCGACGAACCCAAGCGGCATACTCCCTGCCTGCAAGATGGCGGCGGAGACCCACGCGCTCAAGCAGGCGCCCTGCCAACCACTGCAAGAGCGGCTAAACGCCTTATTTCAGCGCTTCTGGGAGACACTGGAGAGGAAAAGACCCAGCCTCCCAGAGCACCCGAGTCTCTAGTCTAAAGGTGCCGACTGTCAACAAGGCCTGGATCGGGGGAGGGACCCCCCCACCACATGTACACCCATCCCGCTTACCGGTACCCCGGGTGCCGCCACCCAGGATGCCCAGCAGAGGTATCGGCTGACTCCGACGATCCACTGTTCTGCCACACTCCCCGTTCCCACACTCCACCGTCTGCTGCTGCACAGAAGACCCGATAATGGAGAGACATGACGCCTCAAACTTACAGCCGGCGGACATTTCAAGCATTTGAACTTGGACTTACCCTCACATGTGGGTCGCTGGACTGCCAAACTAATGGACCTAAAAGCAATGTGTAAGCCATCTTCCTGTCCCCCACCTAGGTTCACATTAATGGTGTCTGGCGAGCCTCAAAAAACCTAGTCTAGCCACTGCACAGGGCTGCTATACAGGGGAGGGAGAAAATCAGCCACTATATCAACCTACACGGTTAGCTAGCCTAACGCCAACTCGGTGTATATACACCTGAACGTTTAGATTGTAGCACCCGTACCTCAATGTTACTAATGTCATATAAGGCATAATTACGCTACATGAAGCGTTTATCTTAAGTTCCTACTTTTCAACACATTGTTATAAGCATTTACTTGGCCTAACTGTAGAAAGGTGCAAAGCACACAGTACAGAATTGCAGCCTAATCTAAGGTTAACGAGCAAAATGAATTACAGCCATTGGACCAATGTTATAGTGAGGATGCAACATAGTGCAAGCTACTAAATATATGACACTCGCATTCATTTACTTTTTGTAGTCGCAACACATGCTATTATGACCTGCATTTCTTAATCCCATTCTGTGGTTACTTTAAACTCGACTGTTCCTACCACTTATAGTTAACCTGCATTTAAGTGTTAATCCTGAGTAATACTACATACCGTATATACTCGAGTATAAGACGAGTTTTTCAGCACATTTTTTGTGCTGAAAAACCCCCACTCGTCTTATACTCGAGTCAATGTCTGTATTATGGCAACTTACATTGCCATAATACAGACCAGGACCGCCGGGCTCATTACAAGCCCGGCGGTCCTGTTGGGGGCTGGCAGCGAGCTCTTACTTACCTTTCCTGCAGCTCCTGTCAGCTCCCTTCGCTCTCCTCCGGTCAGCTCCCACTGCAAGTCTTGAGAGAGCAGCGGGGTCAGAGCGTTGCCACGGGTTACCGTGGCAACGCTCCGCGCAGCTCTCACACCGTGAGACTTGAGGTGGAGCTGACCGGAGGAGAGAGAAGGGAGCTGACAGGAGCTGCAGGAAAGGTAAGTAAGCGCTCTCTGCCAGCCCCCCTCCTACACAGCCCATCCACTGGACTACCAGGGAGTGAGAGCCCCCAAAAAATATAAATAAATAAAAATTTAAATAATAATATAAAAATAAAATAATAATATTTATAACAATTATATTAAAATAATTTAAAAAAAATAATAAAAATGCCCACCCCCCACCAAGGCTCTGCATTCATACACAAACACACAGCACTCATTATATACACACACTGTAAATAAATATTCAATTCATATAATTTTTTTGGTGATATAATTTTATTTAGAAATTTACCAGTAGCTGCTGCATTTCCCACCCTAGTCTTATACTTGAGTCAATAAGTTTTCCCAGTTCTTTGGGGTAAAATTAGGGGTCTCGACTTATATTCGGGTCGACTTATACTCGAGTATATACGGTAGTTTAAATATGCATATCCAAAAAAAAAAAAAAACACTGAGGCAGTTAACATTGGAAGTTCATGCAACATTCTTGCTATCTACTGTTTTGATTCATGCATTAACTCCTTGCTTCATTTTCTGTAATGACCTATCATATGCCTCAATAAAAACAAAGATTGACAAAAAAAAAAAAATAATAATAAATAAATAAATAAATCCAAAGCTCCTGCACTCCAACTTCAGCAAAATAAGTAGCTGGTGAGGATGAAATCTTCTTTATTCTAATTGTTCCAAATGGACCGTTTGGAACAATAAGAATAAATAAGATTTAATCCTTTTTTTTTTCTACCAAATCCTGGATTGCAGAATATATATATATATATATATATATATATATATATATATATATATATATACACATACATACACATATACATATACATATACATATACATACACACATTCTGCATATATATTTATGTATTATTTTTATATAATTAAGTCATTTTATTAATTACAATTTGCGGGACCTGCCTGATTACCTAGGCAGAAAATCCAGAGAATTTAATTTGTTAGCACTATATTTATCCCTGTCACTTTCCAAGACCCATAAAACCTGTACATTGGGGGTACTGTTTTACTCGGGAGCCTTCGCTGAACACAAATATTAGTTTGTTTTTTTAAAACAGTAAAATTTATTACAATGATGAGAACATCAGTGAAAGTGATGCTTTTCTGCATTTTTCACACACAAACAGCACTTACACTGACGAGAATTCTTGTGATACGGTTTTGAAACACTAATATTTGTGTTCACCGAAGTCTCCTGAGTATAACAGT